>NC_044337.1:25177666-25777666 GCF_007399415.2 Gopherus evgoodei | reverse complement strand
CCGTCGGCAGCTGTATTTCAGAGGCACTAGCAAGCAGAACAATGGCATTGGAGGAACAGAACTTTGTCTTACTGGTGAGGACTGTTCCCTACTGAGAACCACAGTGCTCAAACATCTGGGATGATGCTGATGAAAGCTATAATATGAGAGGCCTGGAGATGAGCAAATGTCGTACATATCTTCAAAAACAGTGCTATGTGTGTGCTGGGGAATTGCAGGCCACTGAGCCTCCCTTCCAGAGAAGGTCAATTGGCTGAAATGATAGGAATTTAGGGACTGCATCAGCCCTGAGGTCCATCTAGTCCAGTATCCTGTATCCTATGGTTGTCAGCACCAGATGCAACATGGGAGGGTATAAAAAACCCTGCAGTATGAGATGTCTGATATTCTGTCTCCATGAATGTCTCGTCTTAAAACATCCTACTTTGGAGTTTAAACCAATCTCTTAACTATTAGGGGTTATCTCCATCTCAATTTCTTCATTAGCATTAATTATTATAATTCTGGATATTCTTGTCATCCATGAAAATGTCAACCACATCATGTGGCAATGAGTTCCACAGTCTAATTACATGTTTTAAGAAAATGTATTTTCTTTTATCAGTTTTCAGTTTGCCACTTTTCTGTTCAATTGAGTGGTCCCTGTTCTTGTGTTAAGAGACAGGGAGAACAGAAGTTCTTGATATACCTTCCTCAGACCATTCATTTTTCTATATATTTTTATCTTGGCCCTTCTTGCTCCTCTTCTTTCCAAACTAAATATTGTTAAAGGCAGAGTTATAAAACCACTAGATTAAACTGATATGTTCACGTACAAAGGAAAATTGTGCCACTTTACACTACTAAAACCATTTAACTGTTTCAGCAAAATAGTAGATCAATTATCGACGTGTTCATCTGTATTCTGACCATCCCAAGCCTTTATCAATGTCACACACAAGAAAGCTATTAATAATCTAAGTAATCATGGGTTAAGAAGCAATGTGTTGTCATGAATCAGAAATTGGGCAAGAAACAGAACAAATTGTTGATTTTCATCATGGTAAAAGATGCCACATGGTTTTGTGCTAGGATTGGTGTTTAGTGTATTCATTAATCATCTGAAATAGGGGATCAAATGACCAAATTTGCAGAAGATACAAAAAAATTTAGGTCAGTTATGACTAAAGAAACTGTGAGGTGCTCCAGAGGGACCCTAACCAAGCCTGGTGAATGGGTAGCACAGTGGCAGGTGGAATGCATAGTTGACACATGCAAAGTAATGGACACTGAGGGGATGTCTCCATTCATCCTACTCACACACCTTACTGACTCTAAGATTAAATGTTACCTTAATGGAAAAGATCAGGGCATCACTTAATACAGCTCAATTAATATCTGTGTTCAATGCATAGAGACAGTCAAACACAAAACTCAATGTTAAGATCCATAAAGAATATGGAGAAGTAAAACTGAAATTATTGTTATGCAATTATAGAAAGCAATGGGGTGCTTATGCCCCTCAAACACCATGTTCCATTCTGGACACCCCATCTCAAGGAAGATATTGTGGAAATGGAAGGGCTGCAGGGGTGGCTGTTGAAATAAAGGTGCTTTGAAAATACTTCCTTATGCGGAGAGATTGAAAAGACTGGGACTGGTTAGAGAGGAGACAAGTACTGAGGGCCATGGTAAGGCATATAAAATAATGAATGGATAAAGAATGGTCAGTCAGCCACTCCTATTTATTTTTTCCACAATAGAAGATGAAGGGGACATTCAGTGCAATTGAAAGACAAATTTAAATCTGACAATTTGTATACAACCCATAATGAACCCAGTGAGACTTCCTGCAACAAGACATCACTGAGGCAAGAGTTTAGCCGAGTTCAAAGAAGGATACGATTTTATATGCAAATCAAGAACATCCTGTTACATTAGATAGGATGAAAAAAAAGAGATCTAAATTCTCAGGCTTCAGGGCATAAACCAGTCCCTAATTGATGGGATTAGGAAGAACTTTCCCCTATGGATAGATTCTTCCATAATTCTCAGTTATCAGGTTTCTTGCACTTGCCTCAGAAGCAGTTGGTGCTGGCCCCAGATGGAGACAGGTCACTGTACTAGTTGGACCCTGGTTCCAATCCAGTCTGGTGATTCCTATGCTCCTGTTAATTGAGCAGATTTCCTGCTCAATCCCCAAAGGCATCCTTTCTGGGCAAAGCCAGCTCTTCAGGACTTTGAAGCTCATATGACCCTGCCCAAAAGGGTCAAGATTTAGAGACACCCACAAACTGAATCATCAGGCCTCCTCTCCTAGCGTGACCAGATGTCCTGATTTTGTATGGACAGTCCCGATATTTGGGGCTTTTTCTTATATAGGCTCTTATTACCCCCCCACCCCATCCCGATTTTTCACACTTGCTATCTGGTCCTCTCCTCTCCACCTCATCCACTGCTATTTGTTTGAATGCAGAAAGTTACAGGAATGCTGTAAGCAGCAGCTGGATGCTTTTCCTGGGGGCTAAGCATGTAAACTGCCATTAGCATCCCTCAGAGAAGGCCAAAGAGTCAGAAATGTAGCAGATTTTCCTGTTGATGCTCCTGCTTTGGCCGCTTCTAAAACCTAAAAGAATTTCCACCTCTCTGCATTTGGTATTAGCTGCTATCAGCAGTGAAGGTGAGGAGCACATGGGATGGGACTGGAGAGAGAGAGAGACCCTGTACTTAATAGAAATGGGAGATACCACAAGTAACCGCACTGAAGAAGATTTTAATGAGAGACAGGCTAAAATACACCAGGAGGGCACAATTTGCCTGGGTCCAGTTAGCCTGCCTCTCTCAGTAGTGCCTGGCTCTAGCTCAGCTGGCTAGCCACTAGCTACTGGATGGAGCACTCTGCAAATGTCAGTGTCTGGCCCTCAGCAGCCAGATACAAATGTATGTACCTCTTGCCCCTGGGCAGTACAGTAAAAGACTCATGCTGGATCCTTCCATGGTATAGAGGAGGAAAGTGAACTTCTGCCCCAAAGACATGGCTGCCAAAGCTGAAGAGCTGTCAATACTGGAGTCTTTGAGGGGAACAAGTGTGCTATGTGACCCTGCATTCCATCAGCACCCTTGGAAACCAACTGAGAGGTCGCTAGGGAAGCTAAACATAACTGAAGAGTGGGATTTTCCTTTCACTGGCCACAGTGTTTGTACAAGAAAGTAGAGGCCGAACAAGAAGACTTGCATGTCTGATTGAGAAGAAAAGAATATTTGTGCCTAGTACATTGGAGAAATTGTTCCAGAACAGTTAATCCTTGTGAAAATCGTACTCCTGAAATGCTGCCAAGATCCATGTGTGCACGGGTTATCTGCCATGTCAGTGCCAGTCCGCGGGTTAAACTTCCTGGCACAGAGAGTGTAACTTGTGCATCTGAAAAAAAGTTGAGCGTTTTCCTCCCTGTATGGATGTAGTGAACTCTGTCAGTCTGAATCTGCACTGCCCTTTGCCCAAAGTTTCTGGCTTGTCCTTGCACCACATTTGTTTCCCAGAAGATGCTGAGTATCCTAGGCCATGCTGATTTCTTGGCTAGCCCATGAGTAGAGCACTTGGGACAGATTTTAAATGTGCCTTACACAGAAACTGGCTTCCCACCATGTAGACACTGTGTATATTTTACCCTAAGTAAGTTGGATTGGCCCATTTTTATTATAGTGATTACTCCATATTTTCTACATTTATAATCAGCTGTTCTCTGTCCTACTCAAAACCAGAATCTTGTCAGCCCTGCTGCTATTAGTCAAGCTGGAGAGTTTGCCTGGAAGTTCCCTGAATCTGGCAAAGATATGCCTGTGCTAGTCAACTCTGTCTCCTCCTCAGAAAGGATAGATAATGACCAACCCTGCCTGACTCTGCTCTTCATGTGTGAGCAGGCACATGGCTGGGAGATTGCAGGTATTAGAGTCATGTTTGCTTTCTGTGCTATTACCAGCAATAACCTATCTGAGAAAGGAATAGCAGAAAATCCCCTAACGTAGTAAGACGCATAACCTGATTCTCAGATGCAAAACTGATCCATTTTCAGATATTTAAGACTGTGCTTATGCTTACACTTAAAAGTCATGGTCATTCCAAAAGCAGGCAGATAAAATGTTATTCCATGTTTAACCTGTTTATTTTTTCTCTTACACTCCATCTGCCCATTAAATGTGAACTTCCTTCAAGCGAAAGAGTCCTTTTCATTCATTAAACATTGTTCCTCCCTTTCTACCTGATTGGAACCATCAGCTCTACTCTTTGGCAGTTTTCTATAACTAGTTTCCCCCCAAACTGTGATGACTGTAAATGACCTTTCTGATCCATCCTGCCATGTAGCTCAGAGATTAGTTCTTAGAAAGTTGCTGCAGAGTTTAGCTCCCTGCAAGGTCTCAGGGATAGCATATGAAAGGATTTCTCTCTTATCCTGAATATAGTTAACATGTAGCTGATGTGGCCATCCTAAAAATACATACACAAGATTTGGAGGTGCCATTAACCACTCTGTCAGCTCACCGGGGAGTCAAACAGGGTTACATATTCAGTCCAATAATTTTTGCTCTATACTTAAAAAACATCTTGGCTCTATACTTGGAAAACTAGTATCATTGATGGAGTCTGCAGGATAGCAGGGCACATTATCAATCACCTTGAAAATGATAATGCTACAGAGGAATACAGCCAAGCAGCAGCAACTAACCTCTACACAGCAGCCAGAGAATGGGGATTAAAAGTGAGTGAACAAAAGATGAAATTAATGGTAACATCAAAACTCAAGAAACAGGCTAAACTAGTCGTTAACAGTGTAGATATCAAACAAGTTGCTTGTTTCAGTTACTTGGGTTCCTTCATTACATATGACAACCAGTATGAAGATGACATTGAGAAGGGGATAGATATTGCCAACAGAATGTTTGGAACCTTAAATCTGTGTCCATTACAACTAAAATGTGATTACATAGAGTGCTTAGTTTGGCTCAATGTACCCACATCATTTTGTGGTTGTGAAACAAGGGTACTGACAAAGCACCTGGAGCAAACTGAACTGAGGTGCCTGTGCTGTGTCCTACGTATGACAAGGCTAGCTAGACTAAGCCATGGAGACTTCCACAGAAGACTTGAAGTGGACTGTGTGACTGCAGTCATCAAAAGGCACCAAGAATAGTGAGGTGGCCAGGTCGCTAGAATGCCCCATACCAGTTGCCTAGAACTGCTTGCTATGGAGTGCATGGTGAAAGAGGCTATGGACATCTAAGGAGACAGTGGTATATTATGGGGTGTAAACGCCCCTCATCCCCACAAAGGGCTCAAATAGCTCAAAATATTGATGGAATCTGCTCACAGCCTCAGCCCTGCCCAACCATGGCATTGGGAAAAGGGGGTGATGAAAATGCTGATTAGCCTGTCAGGTGGTTATATAACTTATACAATATATTTTGTACATTTTATTTTTAGGGGTCATCATTTCTGTGTAATAATTACATCATCATCAGGAGTTAAATATACCAGTAAACCTTAGCTCTTATTTAACACTTTTTAGTTAAAAACCATATAATACATCCAGTCTTCCATTTTGCCTAGGGTAAGGATCTGGTTCTGTCTTTAATTCAGCAAAATATAAGGTATTTTAGAGGAAATATGGTACTGATATTCCCCAGTTTAAAGGAGGGAACTCAACAGAAGAGATGAAGCTTTCTTGCAAAAACAAATTGACTCTATCTTTGCTCATCAATCCTTGAAGCTAGTCAAAAAAAAGTCAACAATTTTTTTTCATAAGAAAATGAAGTTTCATTGAAATTGAAGCATTTCATGTCAATGTGTTGATTTCAACAAAATTTTCAATGGGAAAGTTGAAATGAATCATTTTTATTCTCTTTGTTTTGATAAAGTAAATGTTTTGTTTGATAATGTTGAATTTATTTTATATTATATTAACACTCAAAATTAAGTGAATCAAAGTGAGAAAATCAAAACAAAACATTTTTCTGTATTGAAATTAAATGGCTTGACATTATCAGAATCAAACATTTCATTGTCTCTGAATCACATTTTTTCAGAATTTTTGTTCCACGAGAATTTTGTTCCTTTTGTTCTGATTTGGAACTAAAACAAATTTTCAAATGTCCGAATGAAAATGAAATGAAAATTTGTTTTCCAGTCAGCTATATAAAACAGTGAGCCTTTATCTTGACCAATTATGGTAATGATGAATTGTGTAAAATATTGTTTTGTTACTTTGATGTTACTTCTTTAGCATAATTATCAACTTAGGCTTACTAGGTAAAAACTAATGGATATAATCAGATATTTTTGGTGATGATGTAAATTAATTTACGTGTATCTTCCAGATTTGTAACTACTATTGTCCACTTTTGGAAATTTCTGTTTGCTTGCTAGTTGAGGAAGTTAGTATATATTTTTGAATCATCATTATTATTAGTAGTAGTAGCAAATTCTTGTAATTTTTTATCTGTGAGTCAGATTCTGATGCCATTAGTGTTGTGATAATTTGGCCTACAAATTTATCTTAGTTGTAAGCTCAACTGTGAAAAGTGAGTGAAAGTTCATGAAGTGTCTCAATAACCTATAATAATAAATGTTGATGGGAAAAGGTGAAAAAGGGAGACAGAAAGAGAGACTTAGTGTGAACAAAAAGACCTACTGATACAACTCAAGGACTGGTCAAGATCATGCCTGGTAAACAAAAAAAGCATGAAACTGGAAATTAGGCCTAACTGATAGACAAAATAATGAGGAGATGGATTATTCCACCCATCATTCCACTTTTGGGGCCCTCAAAAAGCAACTCTGGGGGAAAAGCTGGTTACTAGAACGTGGCCTGAGTGAAAGATGGGAGAAGGGGAAGGAGAGAGCTTCACCGGCATGACTGCCACCCCTACTCTTTCCCGGAACCCTGGAACCTTCTTCACCTGGAATCCTGACAGATGTTCTGACCAGACCAGGCCAGAGCAAGGGAGCCAGATGATATCATCACCTCCACTGGCTCTACTCGAACACCAGTTGGGATGTGATACTTTCAAGCAATTTCACCTGATTTTATGACTTTCACCCATCCTCCTAAAGTCTCCTTTTCCTTCCCCACCTTCTTTTACTTTTTCCTGTTCTCTCTTGTTCCCTTCTATCTAAGAAGAGTGTGGCTGAGCTGGCTAAGACTGTATATTTTGCAACAATGTTGTAAGCTTGCCACCAGAAAGGCAGCTAACTGCAATGCCCTAAACAGCCCAGTGCTGGTCCAAGTGTGCCAGGTCTTGGAATGGCTGATATGGCCATGTGCTGGGCCTCTGACGTTGCAAGTCAGCATCAATACCAGAGACAGAAGCTGCATTTTCTATCTTTGCAGTTCTCTGTTTTCCCCTTTTTTGTATGTTTGTCTTGTTTTGTCTTCTAGGAAACAGGGTTAGACTTTAAAATAGCAACAACAGCTTCTGCCCATCTCCACTAACTTTCCCTCTTTTCCGAAAAAAAAACAATTACCATCTTTGACACCATCTAAAAGACTGTCAAACAGGGCTTTTTTCCTTAAAGACTCTATACAGCTAATGGAGCAAGGGATGTGGCTAAAATGAAATCCTTACTCAATACTGTACATTTCAAATGCTTTATGTGTTTTCCCTCTTTTTTTCCCTATATTTTTATGAAAAAGGTGTAAAGGATTTTAATGGTGTTTTTGCCATGGTACTAAGCAGGCCGAGGTCCATGTATACCAAACCCCAGATCTTGTTTAACAGTGTGTAACGTTGAACAGGACTGGGTCATGTTAAGACCTTTGGGTCCATGTATGTCCTCTTAATTGATACAATAACCACATGGTGTAATTTCTTATTCTCTGAGTAGCTCCATTTGAAATGAATGTGGCTACACAACAAGGTGCTAGTCAGTGTGAGAACAGGTTGAAGCATATAACCAGATATTTGTAAAGAAATAATTTATTTTAAAATGTTGTGAACTCCTAGAAGTTTGGAGGTGGTTTTCAAGACCCAAAAGGAGTGTTCACTGTCCAACACCTATTTGTGCTTTTGAAAAGCTCTTCCTTTATCTCTGAGAGTGAGATCTTTATATTTGTTGATAATCCAGTATATCATTAAAAAGTCTCTAGAGGAAAACCTGGTGTCATAATTAGACTCTATAGTATGTTTTGTAATGTTAAAAAAATTATGTAACTTGCAGACTAAGATTCTTAAGGGGAGGCTGACTGGAAAGCAGCTTTGAAGAGAAATATCAAAGATGGGATTAGATCTGGTGTTCAGGGGACCAACAAATAATAATTCCAACTTGCAAGTCATCCCTGAGAAGTGTAAAGAAATCAGCTTGATGTGGCTTGAATAATCAGACCCCATAGAGAGAGAGATATCCAGAAACCCACAAGGACTAAGATGTCAACATCAGTCTACACATAGTCCAGAAGACCACAAGTACTAACAGCAAGGAAAGAAAAAGACATGGGCTATCTTGAAAGACATGGGCTATCTGGACCCAGGAAAAGTATATTTGTAAGTGGTGAGAAAGATGAGATTTATACAACTTCTTGACAAACCTGCCCAGTTATGCAGCAGTGTCCAAAGGCTGCTGACAAGACCAACAGGAGGGGTGCTGCCAGTAGACACACTGAGCTCATTGCAAAGTCTTCTGAGGACTGTCTCAGTGCTTGACCTAAATGGAGGCCAAACAGGAATTGAGCATGTACACTGGCATTTCTTTAACAGGAGGCAGACATCTATTTCTCTTTTCATCTGTTTGTATAGCAGCCAAAGCCCTGTGGCACCTGGTCACTTTTCCCGTAACCTTTCGATAAAACTGAAAGATTAGATGCCAAAGTCTGCTGCTGGCTACACCAGCCTCCATAGCCCTATTGGCATCCATGGGCTTGCCTGCCTCACCACTGCAGTGCCAGTAACTAACTCACTGCTTTGCAAACCGCTTTGAGAATGTGACCATCAAGCCAAAGCCTGCTCCAGCTCCCATCACATGCAAGTTTTCATCACTGCAGTAGCACTCTCCTGACACGGTTCCTGGCTCCGGCGCCTGAGGATTTGGTGCACATGCTGAGCACATTGTCAGGGATGTGGAAGAGGAAGGGCCAAGGTCACATGCTCCAAAAGGGCGGCTTAGAAACTTGAAAACAGGGCATGAGCCGAGGCAAACAAACAAGTTCTGCAGATTCTCCTTTCCCAAATATTCCAAAGCCTTAAAAGAATGGGGCGTGTAACTGAAAGTAGCCTGCAGGCGTCTTTCCTCTGAGCTACCAGCAACTACACAGCTGAGCACTCAGGGTATCGCTTGGCAGCTTGGCAGGGGTTATGTACGTTGTACAGATGAACTGTTCTTTAATGAGGCATCGCACACAGAACAGCTGTCCTTTACCCCACAGGCAGCCACTTCCTCTGCTTTCACCTATTTTATTTCCATGGTGGACCTTAATAGTGGGCTGGGAAAGGGCCTTCCATTCCTCCTGGCACCTCAATCGCAGTGTCCTGTCCCTTGCCTGGCACCTACCTGTAGGCAGTGAGTACAGTATTGAGCCTTTTCCCCGAAGGCTCCCTTGAGACTCCAGTAGGGTAGAACCACGAGTCTGTATTGTTCACATCACATGTGCCTTCTCTCAGTAGGGAGTAACTGGAGGTCTTATTCTCATGTAAAATCTCCTGTGTTATTGTCCTCATCTTCACTCGGCAATGACACAAGCAGGAAGGGACATTGAAGCAGCTTTTGGGAATTTAGAGGCGGCCTCATCAGAGGCATCAGACCTTGGGGGCAATGAGATAGTGGAAAAAGAGTTCTAGCAGCCATTCCTAGTGAGCCCAAGCACCCATCTGTCCAGTGCTCCAGGGTAGTGGATGCTGTTTAGGCCAGAACGCTGTGTGATTATCAGTGCATGCTAAGGGTACGTCTACACTACAGGATTATTCCGATTTTACATAAACCGGTTTTGTAAAACAGATTGTATAAAGTCGAGTGCACGTGGACACACAAAGCACAATAATTCGGTGGTGTGTGTCCATGTACCGAGGCTAGCGTCAATTTCTGGAGCGTTGCACTGTGGGTAGCTATCCCGTAGCTATCCCATGGTTCCCGCAGTCTCCCCCGCCCATTGGAATTCTGGGTTGAGATCCCAATGCCTGATGGTGCAAAAACAGTGTTGCAGGTGATTCTGGGTAAATGTCGTCACTCATTCCTTCCTCTGTGAAACGGCAAACAATCATTTTGTGCCCTTTTTCCCTGGATTGCCCTGGCAGACGCCATAGCATGGCAACCATGGAGCCTGTTTTGCCTTTTGTCACTGTCACCGTATGTGTACTGGATGCCGCTGACAGAGGCGGTGCTGCAGCACTACACAGCAGCATTAATTTGCCTTTGCAAGGTAGCAGAGATGGTTACCAGTCATTCTGTACTGTCTGCTGTGCCATTGTAAATTGGTGCTGAGATGATGGTTATCAGCTGTTCTGTACCGTCTGCTGCTGTCATGGGCGCTCCTGGCTGACCTTCGCTGAGGTTGGCCAGGGGAGCAAAGACAAAAAGTGGAAAGATCTCCCGGGTCATTCCCTCCTTTATGTTGTATCTAAAAATAGAGTCAGTCCTGCCTAGAATATGGGGCAAGTGTACTAGAGAACCAGTGTATCAGAGAGCACAGCTGCTCCATGTCAGATCCCACAGAAATGATGAGCTGCATGCCATTCTAGGGGGTATCCCTGCAACAACCCCACCCGTTGCTTCCCTCCTCCCCCAACCCTCCTGGGCTACTGTTGCAGGGTCCCCCCATTTGTGTGATGAAGTAATAAAGAATGCAGGAATAAGAAACACTGACTTGTTAGTGAGATAAAATGAGGGGGAGGCAGCCTCCATCTGCTATGATAGTCCAGGCAGGACATTGAACGGTGGTGGGGAGAGGAGCCCAGCATCCTGCTGCTATGATAGTTGAGGCAGTACCGAATCTTTTCTTTAGACATGAAAGGGGGAGGGGGCTGATGGAACTCAGCCCCAGTTGCTATGATGAGGATGGTTACCAGCCGTTCTGTACCATCTACTGGGAATGACCGGGAGTCATTCCTATTTTTACCCAGGCGCTCCAGGTCGACCTCACCTGAGGCCAGCCAGGAGCACTCACAGGATAATGAGGACAGCTATCAGTCCTTTTGTACGGTACTGTCTGCCACTGGGGAGGGGACTGGAGGGGAGAGGATGCTGCTATTCATTGCCACAGCACCACGTCTACTAGCAGCACGCAGTAGACATATGGTGACATTGAAAAAAGTCAAGAAACGATTTTTTTCCCTTTTCTTTCATGGGGGGGGGTAAATTGATGACATATACCCTGAAACACCCTGGACTATGTGTTTGACCCTACAGGCATTGGGAGCTCAGCCAAGAATCCAAATGCTTTTCGGAGACTGCTGGGGACTGTGGGATAGCTGGAGTCCTCAGTCTCCCCTCCCTCCCTCCATGAGCGTCCATTTGATTCTTTGGCTTTCCGTCACGCTTGTCACACAGCACTGTGCTGTGGATTCTGTATCATAGCCTGGAGATTTTTTTCAAATGCTTTGGCATTTCGTTTTCTGTAACGCAGCTCTGATAGAACAGATTTGTCTCCCCATACAGCGATCAGATCCAGTATCTCCTGTACTGTCCATGCTGGAGCTCTTTTTGGATTTGGGACTGCATTGCCACCCGTGCTGATCAGAGCTCCACGCTGGGCAAACAGGAAATGAAATTCAAAAGTTCGCGGGGCTTTTCTTGTCTTCCTGACCACTGCATCTGAGTTCGGATTGCTGTCCAGAGTGGTCACAATGGTGCACCGTGGGATACCGCCCGGAGGCCAATACTATCGATTTGCGGCCACACTAACCCTAATCCGATATGGTAATACCGATTTCAGCGCTACTCCTCTCGTTGGGGAGGAGTACAGAAACCGATTTAAAGAGCCCTTTATATCGATATAAAGGGCCTCGTTGTGTGGATGGGTGCAGGGTTAAATCGGTTTAACACTGCTAAAATCGGTTTAAATGCGTAGTGTAGACCAGGCCTAAGACCTGTACTCTCCCTTATAGATCAGAAAAGAGACTTATTTCAGAAAAGGGAATCCCAGTATAGGAATCCAACCCTCACAGTCCCTTCTAACCCTGTGCTTGTACAATCCACTATTGGACTAACTCGTTGAACAAGCGCAGCTGGATGGGTTTGAAACTCTTGCCTTTCACTTGCTGAGTGTGTGTATTTGATGAAGGAGGGAATCCTATCAATTCCACTCATAAAACTCAGTATTTCTCCGCAAAAGTGATTCATTTCCATCCTTTGAGAAAAACAGGGAGTTCTATTGGTCTTGTCCCAGGCAGAAATTCATTCAGAGATTCAATCTTTTGTAATGAAAACTGACAGATGTTCTCTCTCTCTCTCTCTCAAAGAGAAAAAAAGCCCCTAAGGTGAAAGCAAAGACTATTCCATGGTCCAAAATTCAGAGGCTTTCCCCCAGGAGTGGGAATTTAGATGCATGTGTCTGCTGGTGGCACCTTCTGCTGTGCATTCTTTGTGCAGGGTAGGCGAACAGAACAGCAGGCAGTTCCCCAGGGAGGGCGCATTCCTGGGATCGGGGGGGGGGAGCGTGGGGTGCAGAGAGAGATACTCCTACTTAACTTCAAAAAGCCAAATTGCACTCTTACAAATGGTCCATCTGCTGCTAGCCAGAAATGGGGTGATTTTCTCACTCATCACTCAGAGAAGGGGCAGCAAATCCACCTACAATACAAACAATATCCTTTACCAACACTGTAAATGAAACTTGTTTCTGGTTCACTCCTTCTGCGGCAAGCTTTGACGTCGAGTGGCATTCCCACCATGGAGACAAATTTATTTATTCATTAACTTAATATATTCAATAAACCAACCAGCACACAGACTTATTCTTTACAAGTAATTAGAATGTATTACAAGCATACAAATGTGCCTAAGATTGAGAACTTGGGTTATAATCTAATGAAAATATTGTCGCTGAATTAATTTCCTATGTGGTGCCAGAGCTATGGAATAAAAAGTATATTGAAAGTCTTCAGAGACCCACTGTCAACAGCACAGCACTACCTCTTTATTTTAAGATGGAGAAGATTAGATTTCAAAAGCCTGTTCTTTCTTATGCATGGTCCAGTTGTCTTGCAGGAATCTTCTGAAGCTTGAAAGGCCTCTGAAAAGTTTCAGAAGATTAAGAAACAAGCAAAAATGGGTAATTTCTGTGAGAAATTCCACCCAAATTGGTTAGGTTCATGGAAATTCAGTTCAAATGCAGATATGCTAGGAACCGGAAGCCCTTGGGCCTGTCTGTGTTGTGGTGCAGAGTATTTATTGTTGTTGATTGCATCGTTGCAGAGATTGAAAATTACAGTGTGTCTGGCGAGGCTCAGATTCAGACGCAGACTCTGTTTATCAAAAGTGCACCAGCATAATTAAATGCTGGCACAGGTGAGTCCTAGACTGCTTCTACCTTTCTAATAACCAGAATAATGAGTCTTCATACCTGTTTAGCATTTTTCATCTTCAAAGCACTTAGCAAACACTAACTAATGGTGCATTAATGAGTAAGGGAAAGGTGCAGAGAGAAAATGAAGATGGCAATATTCTCAAGAATAAGACATGTAACTGCAAGAATTCCAGCACATGAAATAATCAGGGTCAGAGTGAGAGTGAACTGAGAGCCTGTTTGCTAAATGTTGCAGAATCACAAAAGGAGGGAGGAAATGCAGGGGATCGCCAAGGCAGAGATCCTGCTATTTAAGCACCTAACGCCCATTAGAATCAATGGGAGTTAGGCTCATATCCTCAAGTATATTTAGGTGCCTAAATGTAAATGTGAAGGCTACTCCTTAATCCAGCCTCAGGAAACTGAGACAGATCAGGTAGATGGAGCATGGCCAGGATGTCAATTCAGGCTCCCTCATTAAATCCAGTGATACAAAAAATCTGGAGGGACGGTGCATGAAGAAATCTGATTCAGTGTCTGGATTGCACTGATTGGAAGCTGCATCAGGACGAATCAATGCTCGATGTGGCCCCTGGAGGCTGCCTCCTTCTGCTATCCATGGCCAAGGGAAGAGTGCTCAGGGCCTTTTCCCTCTTTAGCCTTAGGGATCTCCCTCACCTTTGTGAGGTTTTAAACTGTATATGCTTTGTTGGCTTCATTAAGCAGGATCCCATTGCTGCGTCCTGTAGGAAAGGCTGCAGCCAAAGGGAGCCTTATTATCTGACTTCTCCAGTCAGGCCTAGAGCACAAAGTTTTAGTCTAATGCCTTGCAGTAAAGAGAAGATTAAGAGAATGTCTGCCGTTCACCTGGGGTCTTTCATGCCCTATCAGCACCTTATCAACAGCAATCTGACAGCCCAGGTGTGAGGGAATATGTCACATACAGTGTATACTGCTGGCTAATCAGATCAGCAATTACTCATCCTGATGTGTGGGATGCCAAGTTACTTGCAACAAGTTAAACCATGAAAGCAAACCTGAGTGAATAGCACTGGTAATGTAATAAAAAGGAGGCTTTGGAGGATGTGAACGTGCGCTTGCTGTCTGTAACTGCCATAGGAGTGTAGTTAATAATCGCATAACGTGTGCATGCACACACACAGAGGCACGTGCACACGCACGCGCGCGCACACACACACACATGCACACACACCCCTGGGGGCTGGGATGGGTTTATGGTAATTACAAAATGGGTGTATAAAAGGAAAATATGTTTCATACACCATGTTCCTCATGATAATTATACAGGCTGCTGTTGTGAAATGCTCTCCTTGGAAAAGCATTAGACAACATGGCCCATATGCTCACATGTGGCAAAGGAGCGTGCAGGGAGAGGAGGTTTGCATGTAAAGGGGGAGGGTAAATTCCCAGACTTGGGGCTGCTGTGTGCAGAGCTGCAGCCCTGCCCCCCTGCTCCTGCTCCACCCAGTGTACGGGGCTCAGGAAAGTTCCAGAGGGCCCCTTCCAACCCCCCAGCCTACAGTACCAGGACTCCGGCAGTGCTCCTCTGTTGGGTGGGGATGTGGATGCCCCGGTCTACCACCTCCTATGCAGGCAGAAGGTCCCTGGCCATGGAGCCACTTCACCGCTGTTTTGAGCTTGGCCAGGAGAGGGGAGGCCTGGGCCCCCCTGGGCCTCTCCTGTTACTGTGCTTCTGGCAGGATGGCAGTTGGTTTCATGCTCCTCATTAGAGCATGAGTTCCTGGCAAAGTGGTAGGATGGTGCAATGGGAGTTTTCTGGGCACTCTGATTCCATTTCCATCTTTTGGTGGGACTGAGTGGCTGCAATGTCCTTTCAGTTACTATAGGACATGAGAGCATCTCTTCCCCGGAGACAGCGGAAACGGGAAAGAGACACACACACGCTCTCACAACAATCGCTGGAGTGAGATAAGCAAACACTGTATTTGGAATTTGGAACCCCACAGTATGGTGAGCCCCTGGTGGAGAGATATAAATATGCTATTCTCCCTCACAGGGTTGGGATGAGGTTTAATTAATGTCCATAAAATGTTCTGATTTTCTGTTGGTTTCTCAGAGTGGGTGAGCAAGTGAAGCTGCTTTCCATTTGAGTTCTCTGATCCATCTAGAAAAATGTTCAAACCCCCTTCGTCCTAGTGCTCTGTCTGGCTATCTGACAATGGCAGACAGTAACTCCACCTTGGCCTGGTTACTGGCAATACATTTGTTATTATTTATGCCATACTGCTTAAGTCAAGTTAACTTATGTTGCTCGGGGTGTGAAAAAGCCCCCCCAGCCCCCTACCCCAAGCGACACAAGTTTTGTGCTATCCACACTGGTGCTATGTTGGTGGGAGATACTCTCCTGCCAACTTGGGTTCAGCTTCTCACTGAGCTGGAGTAATTATGCTCATGAAGACTGCTCTCTGTCAGCCTAGCGCATCGTCACCAGACGTGCTACAGTGGCCCAGCTGCATTGATGCAGCTGCACTGACATAGTGCTGTCGTGTAAACTTGCCCAGTGTAAAACCAGTGAGAGAGGAGAATTGGAGACCCAGAGAATCGCCACAACAGCTTCTAACAACACCCTTGTCACACTCTGGGATTACGGCTCGGAATACTAGTTGTGGTTGAGATGAGACTTTTCATCTCGCTAAGTATCAGAGGGGTAGCCGTGTTAGTCTGGATCTGTAAAAGCAGCAAAGAATCCTGCATGCATCTGAGGAAGTGGGTATTTACCCACGAAAGCTCATGCTCCAAAACGTCTGTTAGTCTATAAGGTGCCACAGGATTCTTTGCTGCTTTCATCTCGCTAGTGAGGCCTATTCTTCATTGTTTAAACCCAGCGGTTCTTCCCTTCATGATAACATCATGTCTCCTTGTTGGCGGGGTGCTAGGTCAGACAGGAGTTGCTGTATCTGAGCAGATTACCTCAATGCTATGACTCCCGCCTGCATGTTATTGTCTTTCTTCTCATGGCGGCTGACCTGTGGCTCTGAAGATGTACAGTGGGCTCCACAGTGTCTTAGGAAACGTCTTACACAGGCCCCGTCACACAGTGCAATGGTTAATCTGAAGGTTAGGCCAGAGTAAAGTTACAGGGAATGAAACACACGGACCAGGTGCTATTTCCTTATCGACCGGGATATTGGTGTTTGAGGCGCAGCTCCAAGTCCCACTGAAGTCAATGGAAATCTTTCAGTTGACTGCCGAGGAGCTGGATTAGGCCGGGGTGTGGATTCATGCGGGCAGGGATAAGTGAGAGAGAGAAATTGTGGAATTCTTTCTCAGTGCAGCATCCTCACTTTCCCCATTATAAACAATTAGGGACCGGTCTCCATCTGGAGCAAACAGTTCAAAATTAGCTCTGAAAAGGTAAAAGAAAAGTTTGGCAATTAAATAATTGTTGTGGCTTTTGTCTGATAAGTATTACGAGCCAAATTCATTAATGGGATTTCAAACAGAACTGTTTTGTTTTCTGGTGTGCAAAAGAAAAATGTACATTGTTTGTCATTGTTCTCATTTCACAATTTACCTGCTGGTACTAGTGATAATTATTGTGTTCCCTCATGGATGAGAAACCAGCACATCATGGGGATAACTGAAAAAATTCAATATCAAGGAAGGAAGAATTTTCTGTAAATGTAAAAAAAAAAATTCTCGCTAGAACAATTGGTTACAGTTGAGTACAAATGAACAAGATGCAGCAATGCTATTTATTTAGCAGCATTTACTGTATGGTTATTTGTAGACAGTAGGGCCTATCCCTATCACTTTACTTTTACTGTATTAAAAATATCGATAAAACAGTAGATGTTCATGAGGTGACACCATTTCCAAGTCTACAGAAAGAGGAACAAATGTGTTTTCATTATAAGAGGTAATAATAATGAAGAGTGACAGCACCTTATCCTCAGGATCTGCCTCGCAGCAGCGGTTTGGCTGATAAAAAAACAGGAGTTAAGATAAGGCAGCAATTATTAAGACAAATCTTTTGAAGGCCCATTTGAACTCCTCTGTCCAGAAGATAATCTGATTGTCCAAGGTGCTCTGAGGGGGGTCGGCAGCATGGGAAGCAGGACCCAGGTGCAGGCCCTTAGCCCTTTGCACTGGCATTTTTACCTCCAGCCATTTCCCTGCTCTCCTCTCCTTTTGTTTGCTACAGCTGTGTCATATAAATCAGACTTCATTCTGTCGCACTGACAGTAAAGAGCAAACACAACACAAACAATGCAGAATGCCAAGCCCCAAATATATTAATCATCATTTTTTCCCCTTTTGCTAATCTCTTTTACGTATCTTTTTGGGAAGAGTCAGAAACTGCTGAGGGCGACTGTATTTCTCCTTCATAAATATTGGATGCTCACAAAGCATGAATATTTGAGCAGCTAGTTCTGACTTGGGTGAAACCAATTGCTAATGGCAATTCATTTTTCCTCAATGACATTCCACCAATAGCAAGCATTGGAGGAGGAGATGATGCAATTTGGAGCCAAACGGCAAAAGGAAAAAGGGTATTTGACTCAGAGCAATAAAGGTAAATTTGCTGAGTTCTCAGCAGACTGCTGGGCCATATCCTGCCCTCCATTAGAGGGAGTTATACAGATGGGGGGAAAGCAGGACAAAGTGTAGCAGCTATATAGGCATCTATATGGGTAGAAATATTGGGGAAAAAAGCATTAACTGTTTGTTATTATACAATGTTATTGTATTAGTATTTAGTTACCTCAGAACTAGAGAGTCTGGCAAAGTATTCACAATTTCCAAGCTGAGGTGGGGAACGCTTCACAGCCCTCAAGTGACATCCCCCTAGTTACAAAAATGAAAGAAAGACACTGAAGCTGTGTCTTAAAGTGCATGGAGCATGAAAGAAATGGTGCCTCCGCATCCCAGCGATCAGCAACTGAGAATTAGATGTGAGCAAACCTCACTCTCACTCAGATAAATAGATCAATCGATCAATAGATTGATCAATCATGAATCTAATCTATCATTGTATCTAATCTGATTGTTTTAGGACCATGTGCATATATTTGTCTGTTTTAGGGTTGGTCTACACTTAAAATTCAGATTGACCTAGCTATGTGTCGGGGGTTGGGGGGGGGAAGCGGAGTAAAATATTCACACCCCTGCTGCCCCGAGACCTGTAGCTAAGTGGACCTAGCCCCTGGTGTAGACTGGCTATTGCCACTTGGGGAAGTAGATTACCAACATTAAAGAAACCCCCATCTCTCAGGAAGTGTCTCCAGTATAGTGCTACAGCTGCAGCACTGGGTAGTTGTGTTGTTGTAGCACCCATAGTAGAGCCATGCCCTTAAGATGTTGGTCTCTTTGAATAAATTATACTCCAAGACGAGCCCGTTAGAATCGCTTTGGAGTCATTGTTACTTTCCTGAGATCGGGTACTGTCAGTGATGTGACCCCACAGCTAGGCACTGCCAACAGAAAGGTTTTTGAGTTCAACAGATGTCCCAGTGGACTTTGAAGACTTCAAAAAAGCTGGGATCAATCCTCTTCACTTCACCAGTTATGATGCTGGGAGCCCCATGGACCTGGCTTGTCCATCCACTTACTGCACGTGGGCAAAGAGCTCACAAACTAACAAACCCCAGCTGACAAACCTTTCTGCATGGCGTAGAGCTGGACTTCCAGTCTTGGGAGCTCTGCTGTGAGTCATTCATTTCAAACACCAACTGCAGATTTAGTTACACTGGGGGGAGCTTGCAAAGTACCATGTATGGAAAGAGTCATTTCTGCGCACTCACGTACAGCAGCGTGGCTCTTAGCCCCTTTTGCTGCGAGTCCCTGAAGTTACACCGTGTGCTGCTGTAGCCATTCTAGTAACCCCATTGGACCATTCAGTTTTTCATACACGTGTTTGCAGCCATGAGCTGCCTGAGCTCTCCAGCAGCCTGGGAAGTGTGTGCTACCTGCACAAACCTGGCAGAATTGGCAGCAGAGAGGAATTATGTCCAGGCATTGAGAAGACTGGTACTTTGTTTCCAACATGAGCACTACACTGCAGGGACTGACAGCAGCATGCTGTGCCTGCCAAGCGGGTGTGGAGCAAGTGCTGCTAAGCTGGCTCATTATATACAGTTGCAGATGCTAAATAAATTCTATCCAGTGCAGCTCACGGAGCAGACTCTACCTAGGGGGCTGGCCAAAGTGTGCCGGGCAGTAATGGGCTGGATAATTTTTCTCTCATAGAGACTCTGCCTCTCTTGTTACATTCCTGTTCCAGGGCAACATCACTTTTTATTTTGCAACAAGGCAGCTCTATGCCATGGGCTGGAACAGTCCCAGAACTGCCACCTGCCCACTTTGCATTGCTATCAGGAGAGGCGATTCCAAACTGGGGCCCAAACAGCCAATCCCCTTTGTGCTGAGCCTGGAATGAGGTCGCTTTGGAGCGACAGCACTTGCTGTGCCACCTCTGTCTCTGACGTGTGGAGCGGGTCACACAAGGGTGTGTTTTCCAGGGGAAACGGTGTGACTGTGACTTTTTGTTGTCACACTGACCATTTTCATTACAAAGCCAAAAGGTTTTGGTTGGAAAGTTTTCAATTTGGGGGCTTTCAATTTTTTTCTATAAAAACCTAAATTTTGTGTGGAAAGCATTTAACTGAAAATGAAAATTTCCATTAAAAATAGTTTCTGTAGAATAATGCTGATGGCTCCTATTAATGTGGGCTAAATTCACTTCCATTGCCTCAATCGACGGTGCCGCAGGTGCACTGCCAGGCCTGTCCCTCCAGCAGAGTGGGCTGCTGGCGGGTTTGGTACCTGTGAGTGAGACACGGTGTGTGTGTCGGCTTCACTTGCATTGCCAGCCCCAGCCATTGTCCCCATTTCCCAGCCTGGAAACCCCTGTTCAGAGCTGCAATGCTGCCGTGTGGAGCCTGGCCAGGCCATCTCCCCCTGGGTTCCATTGGATAGTTCTGTCAGGCCCATGTGAGAGTGGTGCCCCCCAGTGCACATCCTGCATGTCTGCCTGGGAGAGCTCAGGATGTAGAGCTGCAGCTGCACCAGAGCTGGGCACCCTGATCCTGTTGAGAGGCTGGGTGTATCTGACTGGGGGAGGCAAGAGGGATCCTCACTGTGCTGCTACTAGGACAATAAGAGAGAATTTTTTCTTCTCTCTTTAGGGTGCAGACTGCATCCCTCTTCTCCAGCCAGCTGTGCTCCCACCTTCCCCTCTCTCCCATACGTTCATCAGAAAAACCAACGACTTCTGGGTGACGTCCAGTGCTTGTGGCATAGACACCCAAAGTGACAGCTGGCACCCACCCTTGCCCAGGAAGTTTGTGTTAAAAGGCCCCATCGTTGCAGTGAACAGCAGGCCAATGATATTAGTTGGCTCAGTTTGGTTACCTAATGGATGCGGCCACACCACATGCCCCCATCCCAGGGCAGTCCCATCAGAGAGCCTGATAACCAGGAACAATGGAGCGAGCATTCCCCTCCTGCGCCAACAGGTGGGCTCTGCAAATGATGGTGGAGGGCAGCATGAGGGAAACTCGCACTAGCGTTGCCTGTGTTGTCTTTGCATCAAGGATAAATGGAGGACGTGGTCACACAGGCTATGCCCAACATTCCACAGTGCTACAGGGTACGAGTCAAATGCTACGCCAAGGGTGGCGAGTTCCCCATCAATTCCCACATGAGCACACAGTGCCCTGGCCTGTCCACCACACATACTGCACTTACACACACAGTGCCCCTGTCCACCACACACAGGGCCGGCGCTACCATTTAGGTGACCTAGGCAATGGCCTAGGGCACCAGAATTTTGGGGGGGGAGCAATTTTGCCGGGGGAGCGGCACGCGGGTCCGGTGGCCCTACCGCAGTCATGCCAGCGGACGTTCCGCTGCTGGAAAGGCTCTGGCGGACCTACCATAGTCATGCCTGCGGCAGGTCCACCGGAGCCTTTAGACCAGCGGACCGCCCACCGGCATCACTGCGGCAGCTCCACCGGAGCCTTTCCAGCAGCGGACCGTCCACTGGCATGACTGCGGTAGGGCCACCGGACCCGTGGGGGGTGGCGAAATGGCCGTCCGCCTAGGGCGTCAGAAACCCTGACGCCGCTCCTGACCACACATACTGCACATACACACACAGTGCCCCTGTCCACCACACATACTGCACACACACACACACATAGTGCCCCTGTCCACCACACATACTGCACATAAACACAGTGCCCCTGTCCACCACACATATACACACAATGCATGCTGCACACACATCGACTGCAACGAAAGAGATAAAAACTGCACACGGAGGAGATGGCTGGCTTGTTTACAGGTTGCTTTTATTTACAAATATACTGAAATGTAATCTCTTTTTTTTTCGTGGGCAGAGACGCAATGTATAAGAATCTCATATACCTTAACTGCCAGGTGACAGTGGCAGGAAAAAAATGCAGTGAAATGAAATTTAAAAAACACTAATAAATAATTTAACAATGACAAGTAATTAAATAAAAAAAATCCAATCTACACACATTCTGGTGGCTTGTTACCAACACAGAGAGCAAGGGGCAGGGAGCTACTGTGAAAGGAAGGTGGTTAAGTATGAGGGAGCATATGCATATTTTGTACAAGTTAAACAAATTGTAACAGACAGCTACAAAATACTACATTTTGGTAACATAAATACAGACTATATAAATATACAAGTAATACAGCCATACACAGCTAAAAAAGGATGTCCACTTAAAAACAGAGTTCCTACTGCAAAATAGCTGGAAGTCCCTTCACAGTCACTGCTAAATGAAACAACATTGGGCAGACCCAAGAGCAGCCATGCTGTACCATCAGCAAGGCTTGCAGTAGAATCAGGAAATCAATCTATGATTCTGTGCTTTTCCTTAGCAGTTACCAAGTTATTCAGTAAGGCCTTGATTCAGCAAGGGAGTTAAGCATGGAGTCATCTCCCTGCATTCAGAAAAGCACTTACACATGCTTGAATCCCATTGAAGCCAACAGGGTTTAAGAACTTGCTTAAAGTTAAGCCTGTATTGAAGTACCTTGCTGAATGGCGGGTTAAGTACTTAACTTGCTCTGAATTCAAGTTGCTGTGGATGTTCTATTCATGCCCTCTGTGCCATACAGCAGCACTGTGCTAGGAGAGGAGGGCACACTAAAGTGAGACTTAGACACACAATGACAGCTGCTCATTAACACACCTCCCAAATACTTCAGGCTCTAGAGATGTAAAGCACATGGGAACTTTGTAACATTGTGTACCTGGAACTGGCGCCAAGTTCTGTGGCTGTGATGTGATCTCTGATGTGTCCTCTCTTTCCTTTTGCTCTTGTGACTAACCCTTGTGGTCGGATGAAGCATCCCTTTCTCCTAGGTCCTGTAGTGGAGTCTTATTTAGTATGACATCACCATGGAAATTCTGGTGATGTCACACATTGAATGGAACATCTGGCCCTCAGGAGAAGAGATCATGAGGCTCTGGGCGGAATGAGGGGTGTGACTTGAAATATCGTTGATCATTAGAAAAGGTGGAGAAGAATCCTGCCCCGGGTAGGGAAAGGGACGTGGAATTACATCAAGCACTCTGCAAGGCATTACCAAGCTGAAGGTGCCTCCCTAACTAGTGACTGTGCTGCAGAGTGGACACGTTGCTGCTGACGGCCAGACACTGGCCTTCTCAGAGAACCCCTCTCCTGAGGCTGGCAACAGTCACACTGCACACTGAGCAGAGTGAAACACGTTCATGCTGCAGCTAACACCTTGGGCATGGCTAGCGGCAAGTGGGCTTTAGAATGTGACACATTTGGTGACAAGGCATTTGAAGAAGAAAAAAGATCTAGGTTTGTGGGACATGTTTCAGCTTAGAGATAGCAACAGGGCCGGCTCCAGGCACCAGCGCAGCATGTGCTTGGGGCGGCCAAGGGGAAGGGGTGGTACGTCCGGCTCTTCGGTGGCAATTTGACGGTGGGTCCCTCGTTCCCTCTCAGAGGGAAGGACCTGCTGCCGAAGTGCTGCCAAAGAAGAAAGTGGTGTGGTGGAGCTGCCGCCAAAGTGCTCCTGATCAAGATCATGGCTTTTTTTTTCCCCCCGCCGCTTGGGGTGGCAAAACCCCTGGCGCTGGCCCTGGATGGCAACCAAAAATTATTTTACTGACAGCACCATAATTATCTTTTACTTGGTGGGCATGAAACACATTTAACACCATAAAGCCAATGATTTGGAAAGTAAGTCCCTCTCCTGAGCGTCGGACAGAGACTGTGGTTAGTATAGGCCTGAGATGAGCTGCACATTGTGGGGGAATTCTTCCATTGGCAGTGACACTATGAAATGGAAACACGCTAGTTACTAGGTTTAAAGCATGTGCTGGTCTGTAAGTTCAAGGGCTAAATACTGCATCAATCAGTTACCGCATCTGATGGCAGGAAAATATTGCAGTATGCTAGCATCACTTTTGGGCACAGAATTGATCATTTGCACAATACAGACTTCCAAGGAAGCTATCATTTAGCATGTTCACATTATGATAACCTTCCGTTAAATATTATTGCGTGAACACAAACCTAATCAATCTTCTTTTAGTTAATTGCATCTTGTCACTGCTTTAGCCTAAGTATTCCTTCTTTAGCCAAAACAGCATGATTGAAATGCCATGAAGAGCTCACTTGATGTATTTATACTAGAGAGAGGTTAATTTGCTAGAGAGAATTATCACTGTAAGATACATGTAATAAACTGCTGTCATGACCTCGACCCTTCAAACTCCCATATGTACAATCACCATTTGTGGTTTCCGTGTAAGTCCAGATGCTAAGAGTTTGGGGCAAGAATTTATCAATGTGACTCAGTGTAAGATATTATTGCTGTATGGCCCATTACACATTTTACTTTCACCTGATCAGTGACATTTCCCTTGACAATACAAGAGTAAACCAGAAATCAAAAAGGTCAGAGGTTGCTTTATAATATTTTACTGCAGGTCCCGGGTTAAAACCACAATGATCACGCTCCTGTGGGATAATTCGTACTACAAATAAGAGTGACATTTATTTTGCTTTAATGAACTTTGGCCTTTGCCAAATATCACTGGCCTGCGCAAGTGACTGGCCATGCTTTTAAAAGTGCATCCCCCTCTTGATTGGCTTCACTGCACCCTAGCACTGGAAATGTCGTTAGCCATGTCGGCCAAGAGATCGTATGTACAATGTTCTTGGCACCGACTAGAGCATACTATGGGGGAACAAAGGGCTAAGCATTGCCATTCAACACACCAAAGGCACAGCCGAGAGCATTTACCTACATTGCAATCCATGCCGAGGTGCCATCCAAAGAGCAGCAGAAGGGTTATTGATACTTGAGCGCCAAAGTGGGCTTGCTGATTCCTTGCTTGGAAGTGGATTTTTTTTCAACATCCAGCCCAGAACCAGAGGTAGACATGGAGCAGGGGAGTCTCCAGACTGCAGGGCACATTACAGTGCTCAGGGAAGTCTCAGCATTCACTAATTATGGCCTTTGATGCTGCACTGGTAAGAAGAGGAGGTCTGACTGGTGGGATCCTGTGATGGTGTATAGATGCCACAAACATCAGAGGCTGGAGCTTGTGAAGACACTCCTGCTCTGAGAAAAGCGATATTTGCTGGGGGTTGGATTAATCCTGTGACGCGGGTAATTACAAATGTTTCCAATGTACCACATGAGAAATGCTCAAATTCTGGCCTGTAATGCAATGTAAATATCCAGGTCACCTGAGCTCTTTCAGATACCAGCTATTGTGAGCGGGGGTGTTTTTTGGTACAGTATAAGGGAAAAAATTGGTGGTGCCTGAGTGAGAAAAAAGGTAGTAAAGCCTTTTCCTCCCAATTGGCAGAAGATATCCAATGTGCTCACAAGCCCCTGCTTTAACTGGTAAAGCCACCCCTCCTTCCCCCCCAGGAGATAAAAGGGGCTTTCCAGAATGTGCAGTTGTGATTGATCCATGACTGCTGTGAGACTGGCAGGTTGCAATTTGGGCTACTTCCTGTTTGAGGTAGGAGAGCTACATGCAATAGAAAGGGGATGGCTTGAGCTTTGTTAGCCCAGAACATCGGGGGGCTGGAGGGGAATAGAAAGAATGAAGTAACACAGGTGTGTGTTTGTGTGTTTAAGAGAGAGGGCCCTTCTGTCTGTCTTGGGCAGCAGAGCGGAGGAGAGACCTCCAGCCGTGCCATCCCTCCTGCATGATATGAAGAATTCCTTTTCCAATGGAGCCTTTCCTCACCTCACCAAGGTGGAAATACTTGTGTTTCTCCTGGCCATGGAAGCTGGGTTTTAAGAAAGGCGTAAAATGGTTTCTGAGCTCCACCTATGCTTGTTTGGAATGAACACCTTTGTTTGCTTTGCCACCCCTGGATGGAATGTGGCTGTTTTCCCTATGTTTCGTGAAGTGGGGAGAGTTAATAATCACCATTGATGTAAAAAGTGCTCTCTTGCCCTCTTAAATCTGTGTCCAAGATGAGTTATACCATTTGCCACAGAGCAATGCAGGTCCTTTTTTCCCATGACAATCGGGACCTATCCTGAGCAGACAGTGCTACTGTCCCAGGAAACTGGAACATGTATACACTGCCGCGAACGTAACTAGGCTGTTGAGTCTGTTACATTTTTTGCTGCCTGTGGCCCATCAAAGTGGCCTGGAGGGCCTCATGGCTATAGGTCAGACACCTCTGAGTGCTTAAGAATTTTTGCATAGTGCACTGTGTCTCGTGTGACTGCAGCCCCTGAGCCCGCACCATGCATCACACACCAGGAGTTAAATTAACCAGCATGCTGAACTTGGTTTTCGCTGGTATGGTCAGAGCTTTGAATGTATTTATTTAAGAATGGGCCTGACGTGCCTCACCTTTATTCGTTTTTGAACACACCCTATCATTACTTCTATTACCTTGCCAAACTGTTCCTCACTAAGACATGGCCATATTTGTCCGGCTCTCCACCTGATAATTATTGTCTGCAGGCAATATTTATAACTACAGTATTATTATGTATCATGTTTTATGCCCTACAAAAATCTATAATGGCTGCTCAAACTTCAAAAAGGCTGTTGAGACAGTCCTCTTTATCTCTGCAAAATGAGCCCAGGTCTCCTCCCATTTTTCTAGCGTAGGTCTGGAGTAACTACTGGAGGTAATAGAGTCCCATCAGTGTGAAACTTGCATAAGTGAGATCAGGCTCAGGCTCGTGACAGAGCCTCATGCTCTCTGTGTTCTTTGTCACTTGGTGCACATTTCAAGGACACTTCTCAGGGCCTGGGCTAGGATTTTAGATCCTGCGCTTTCCTTGACAAAGGAAGAAAATTAATTAAAGGACGTTTTACTTATTCCAGATGGACAATGGAGTGTAGCACATTTATGTCTCATGCAAAACCTAAATAAACAGAACAGAATGAACAACACGTGGTTGCCAATCACAGGCTAGGCTTGAAAGTTGGCACTGAATTTCTTACAAATCAAAGTAAATGTTTATTCTCACACATTAAAAATTAAATAAAGCTCTGTGTCGTGTAAGCACCTTTTGTTTTAATTATTCAAGATTAATACTAATCTAAATGCATCTGTCCCTAACATGCAGCTTCTCTCCAGGGTCATAGACCTTTTTCAATTATGAAATCACTGGCTTCACCACAAGGCTTCTTGTTAACCAGTTTTTCTAAGTATCATACAGTATAAGGGCTATAAACTAAGGAGCAGACCGAGGGTTATGTAGAAAAAGTGTAGAAAGGAAACAAATGTTGAACGTCACATTTACATTAACTTCTCACAGTTCAAATGGCAATTTATCCACAACATAGTATGAGTCATGCAGTAAGAAAGGGGAGGAGGCTCCAATTTCTTTGATTTATTTGTCATATGGTCGACTGATGTCAGTGTCAGTGGCTTTTAAAAAAAAGGTTAAATATCCAAACGAAAGGAAGAAAGAAAGGAGGAAAAAGGTCGCGCTTTTCACACCGTCCTTTCCTTTACAATGCGGAGCTCAAACCAAACCAAGGGCTGCTGGAGAGCTGGCTGTTCCACTCGTCCCATGCTTTTCTCGTGGCCTGGTCCAAGCTGGATAACTGAGGATGTGTATGGGGGAGGAGGGCTGAGGGACTGGTGGGTTGATTGATTGATTGAATATATGGGCCTCCTAAAAACGCTCGTGGCAGTCCAGAGGCGGCAGGAGTTACTGCGAAGGAAGAGCTGGGCAACATATGGCTGTAGAGTCTGCTCTGCAAAAAGTCCCTTGCTAAAGATACGCCAGCTATTTGTTTGTTTTATTATTATTATTTTCATGAGGCGAAATACGAGCTCTGCATAGAGTACAGCCTGTCAATGGGGTTTCCTACTCTAGCCTGCATGGAGTTAACTTCTGAGGAGGCAAGGAAACAGTCGCTCAAGCTAGTCAAAGAGGTATCACTGTCGATATCGTGAAAAATGGAGTCGTTTCCTGCAAACAAAATGTACATATTAAGCTTGATTCTGTGCAGAGAGAGAAATACAGATTCAGGATTCTCAGGCACTCTGAGGCACAAAGTGTGTTACAAGTGAAAGTAAAAGCTAATACGTTTTCTTTTCTTTTCCTAAGCTACTATAAAATAACTTTTCTGCAAGGCTCTGCTCTTTAAACAGGGACTGGAGATCAAATTCTAGGTGTTTTGATGGCTTTGATGCTGCACAGGAGGAGGAAATCTGCAAGCGCTTCATTTACGCTGCTGTCTCCAGCACATAAAAAACTCTTTAATTGACATGAGCAGACAACCAACAGAGAGGAGGGAGGATCACATGCTCCTCAAAAGCTGGGACTTTGCATTCCACAACAGAAAGGTTGGGTAGTCAATTAATACAGGATCAGGCCCCCAGTGCTGACAATTGGAAATGGCTCTTTGGGAAAAAATGTTCCTCACTCAGACACAATGTAGTAAAAGTCCTATCTGCAAATGCAATGGAGTTTTGTTTTGGAACAGAGACAATACTGCCTTTTATCTCCTTTCGCAGCTGAAATGTCAATTGTCCACCTGGGAGGGCACCAGAAAGTGCTCCAGTGGCACTCAGTTGAAATGGTTGCATTGTATTTCTTTGTGTTTGATTTGAGGAACAGACCATTTCTCTAGTGGGGACTCATTGAGCAAGCCGAGCAAAATGTTAGTCACCAAACCCGACCCCTCCAAAGTTCCTTTGGGCTTCAAGTTTCTTTATGAAATACACTTGAAAGGCAGACTCCTCTGTTTCATTTACCAAACTGCCCAGTGTGCATGCACCTCTCTGCAACTAACACAACTGCACACAGCAGAGTCTGCTTTCCTCCTGCTGCATGCATGTCACTCCAGTGAGTGTTACCGAGAGAGCTGTGTATCCATCTCAATACCAATGTGCCCATATTTCATAGAAGTTAAAGTGATATAACTGAGCCATGATGGGCTACAAGGTCACTATCACAGTTTGAAAAATCCTCTTAAATCAGATTTAAATGCCAGATTGTAATAGTCCTGTACTAACCATGACACTTTTTACATTCGTGTAGCATTAGCAGTACCATGTAAAAGGTGCCATTTAGTTGCACTTGGCCATGTGATGTGGTGAGTGGGAAATGGGTAGAAGCCAGTAATTGTCTTAGATCAGAGTATTATATAAGTCTGAGACAAAGGCGGCTCCAGGCCCCAGCACGCCAAGCGTGCTTGGGGCAGCGAAATGTGTAGAGCCACCCCTGGTCCGGGGGGGAATATTCTGTCCTGGCACATCTCGCAGCAATACAAGAGCTGCTCTTTAACAAGTCAGCATACAATTTGAAGGCATTTATGGAGATGGTAATTTTTGCATTTGGGGACCACAAGATCAGTTCTCTCTGTTGGAGCATGCTGCAAAATCCCTGCTTTTCTCTGAGCTTTGGGGGAAATGGAAGGACCATGAGGGTGGGCGGAGGGGGTTCTGGTGCTGTTTATTTTCTGTTTGGTCAGTCTTGGCTGACTCTGTTGTGGGCAGGGGGAGAGGTAACATTGCTGGATTAGTGATTGCTAAGAATTGTATTTTGAAATATTTGTTAAGGGTGTCTAGAGCCTGGAACAGGTTTTCTCCTACCCATTTTTTGTGCCTATAAATAAATAATAATAAAAGCGATGCTGGTTCAATATATGCTCCAGCACAAATTGAAGAAAAAATATTGAAAAAATAAATCACTAGGCTGAACCTTTGGAGTCTGAACTGCCAGACAGATAAGTGCTGCTCCCAGGGCGGTGGTAAGTGGAGAGCCTTACCATAGGGGTTCATGTGGTCTCCTGGCATTTGTGGAGGGGTAAGACCTTGCTGGAATGGGTCCGTGCCATAACTGCTTTGATCCATTGCTACAATCTGCTGCTGTGGTGGTGCAAGTGGTGTGTAAGATGTCATCATCCCTTCCATTCGGTTGGACATTACTTCTGCAAAACAAACAGCAGAATCCATTCGCAGCTTAGCCAGGAAGCAGCGCACATGGGGTTTGTACCCTGCCTACTGCCCACTTTGTGCTACACTGGAATGCGAGGCCACTAGTGAGATGGAATTACTAAAACAGTGCGTGATGGTGTTAATGCTGAGGAGTCAAAGACAGTGTAGTAAGTCATCACCATTTGCTAGAAACCATGTGTCCTCCAGAGAGCTGTAGTTTTGTCACACTGTCCAGCTCTCCAGGTCCTTCTACTGCAGCATCACTCTTCCAAGGAAAAATCAGCAGCTCAATCCCACTTTGTGGGAGAAAATCCCATTTCAGTTAGATTTTAAAGGAACTACAGGAAAGCCCAGAGCACCCAGTGAGATGGCCAAGTCGTTCTTTTTGTGCCCAGAGTTCAGAAACCAGCAGTGCTTGGAAATATCTGTCTGCTGGGGGGTGAATGTGAGAGACCAGGCAGAGTTAGGCATTCACCAGATCGCTGCTCCCCAAATACCACATACTCAGCTACAACTCAGCCAGCAGGAGATCCCAGTGTTAAGGGGAGCATTTATCTTGCGGGTCAGTTAGAGCCAGATTTCCAAAACAGCTCAATTCTCATTTAGGCAGCAAAGTCAGTGGCCAGGTTTCCCACCCAGCTCCTTGGAAAAGCCGGTCTTGATTGTGGATGCAGAAAAAGTAAAAACTTGGACCCTTAATGACAGGGTCTGGTACAATCAGAAAGGGCATCTTTTTTCATCTCTTGCTCAGAGATTCCTAGCTCCTGGAACAGGAGGACAGAATGAATGCTGCAAATGGCTCCCTGGAATCAGAGGTGCCTCCCAAACCCCTGACCCTGACTCTGATGAGGCTGATGTAGAATGATTAGACTTCCTGCTCAATCTTCCATCACTTGTTGTGTCTTCTCTCCAATTACACTGTATGCATTTTGGGGCAGAGAAATGCCTCCCCAGTGCCCAGCACAATGGAGCCCTGATGCTGCCTGTCACACCACAGCAGTGCAAATAACCAGGAATTGTGATAAAGTGCTAGAGAGGAATGAAGCCGTGCATTTCATTATACTAGTGAGCAGCTCAGAGTATAGGCTGCTGAGAATCCAAAGAGAGCAAGGCTGCCCAGTTAGCACTGCTATTGCGCACTCCAACCCCACTGGAATGGACAGCCAGCAGGACTGGCTGCAATCTGGAGATTTTGTAAATGCACATAAATTACCCACAATCTCGGCTGTTGTAGGTCACTGGGACAGCTCTGAGAACAAGTGTGCTGGGCAGCTTCTTCCACTGCCTGTAGCTAGATGGTGCACAGCAGCAGCTCCCATACCCTGCTCACAGACCATGAGCTAGGCTCTGAGGCCCTTGCTCAGTTTTTATTATGCGCTAGGAAGAATGTGGAGACTGGAATGGCTCAGAAGTAGGCTGGGAGGTCCAGACAGCTTCCCCTTTCCGTTCCCATGCAGCATTCCCAGAGGAGCAGTGCAATTCCAGACTGTACAGTATTAGCATCTGTGCACACTTTGCTGCCTATGAGGCCTGAGCAGCCGCTGCTAAGGAGCCACCTGACACTGGGCCACTGCACAGACACAGGGCCTCCTCCCAGGGCCATCCCTAGCTATTCTGGCGCCCTATGCAGCCCCCCTGCGGGGTGTGTGTGGGGCCCCAGGCCTTCATGGGAGGACTGGCTTGGGGGGCTGAGGGGAACCACTCCCCAGCACTTACCAGTGGTGCAGATGGGGTGGTCCCTGCACTTCCTGCCACCGGTGAGTGCAGGCCTGGCCCTGTTGCAGTCCTCTGGGGTGGGCAGAGGCGAGGGTGGGGAGGAGCAGGGCTGGGGCTTTGGGGAAGGGGTGGAGTGGGGGCAGGGCTGGGGCTGACCAGGGGTGGGAAAAGGAGGGGTTGGGGTGGGGGCGGGGGACCTGGGGAAGAGGTGGGGCAGGGACTGGAGCAGGGCTGGGGCTTTGGGGAAGGGGTGGAGTGGGGGCAGGGCTGGGATGGAGCAGGGGCAGGGGGTCTGGGGAAGAGGTGGGGCAGGGGCTGGAGCAGCACGCACCTGCGCAGGGCACCAGGCAATATAGTGCCCCAAGTCTGGTGGTGCCCGAAGCAGCTGCGTACTTTGCGTATGGTAGGGATGGCCCTGCTCCTCACACCTCACAAATGACCTGTGGATCCCTCAGATTTAGTGTGGCTGTGGCACCTTTTTCTGTGGCAGGGGAAAACTGGTTTGAGGGATCCACGGATGGGGACTCCCCCAAACCCCTATCCCTCTGCAGGTTTGACCACGGGGAAGGGATTGCAGGGACTTGAGTAGGGACCCAGAGGGTTTGGCCCAATGATAGGACATAGGTGTAACCGGAGGGCCTGGTCTGTGTGAACAGAACCTCTCTCTGTGAGTATAGGTCACTGTGCACGACAGAAAGAGATATCATCTGTATTGATGTACACATGGCTGTATGTTCCCTCCCTCACACGCTACAATAAACCCATAAAGCCTCTTCCCTTCTCCTTGGTTCCATCACAAACATGGCTTTACCTTGCCCTAGTCGCTGAGAATTTTGCTGCTCCTGCTGCTGCTGATGCCTCCGTGCTAGTTTCTTCATCTGAATAAAATAGGAAACACAGGATAATCTCATGGCTTTGAATGGAAACTCTGTGCAAATGTCAAACCTATCAATACAGAGTGTGTATATTCCGGTACATCCCATCAGGAGCTCAACTGTCATTCCTGAGCATATACATTTGGGTTTGCAGTTCCACATTTGCATATACAAACTAGTCCTTATCTAGCATTGCTTGGAGCACTCTGTTCTAGGTGCAGATGTCTGAAAATGGGCCTTCCTACATGAACGCAGTTTGTGCAGCACATGCAGAAATATGCAGTTGTGAGGAGCCCACATGTCACAAAACGATTTTATAAACCCTAATTCCTGCCTGGTTACCTCGGTGACGTAGACCTTTTAGTGAAAGGGAAGAGCTGTGCATGGCGGCCATTGCTCCTGGGAGTACTGTACATGTGCTTCAGGCTTTACTTTTGAGATCTGGACAAACAACTTACCTTTGCTCTTTGGTTCTGAAACCAGACCTGGACAACTCGCACACTGAGTCCTGTTTCAGCTGCTAGCGTTTCTCTGACCTAGAGGAGGAAATGTTTAAAGAAGAATTAACTTACACCTAAGTAGGTGGGTCAGGAGAGAGATCATGTCGTTATTATTTTTAACCTGTGAAAAACTGGTTTGTAAATTTGGCTAAGAATAAAATTTTGATATTTTGGTCAATAAACACAATTTGTCACTGCAAACAAAGGCAAATGACAACCCTGAGACACAGCACACTTATCCCAAGTGACACATTTTCTATAGATGCAGGTAAAGGTTGCTTTTCACGGTGAAGACACACTTCAGACAGCAAAAAAAATTGAGCAGAAACAGCAAAGTATGTTGCCTTTCACAAAGAGGTGATTTTCTGCCAGTTTTACCAGTGATGCAAATATTTTTTCCAGTCCTATCTGCTATAAATGACTAAACATCCTGGTTACATTTTGTAAGGCCAAAGCTGGAACAATAATTACAGAATGGGGATGTGCACTCATCTCCTTGGAAAAGTGACTTCTTCAGTTTTGGAGGGGCCACATGCTTGCTGAGACTCTAATGGTAAATGATCAGTTCATGTTTTATTAGCAAATTTTTGAACAAACAAATATTTCCCTTGTGTAAGGATCTTCCACAGAGTTTGGCATTGTGTCCTGTGGGCTACCAGCAGAAAACCAGATTGTTTGCAGGTCTCTGCTGAAGAGCCTACCTTCCTACATGGCTTTGAAGACACTTCAAAGGATGCTTTGAATGCTCTTCTCTGCTGTGTTGTAAGTATTGTCCTTGGTCGTTTGGGTCTCCTTGGGTCTTTTCCATCATCACTCCCTTTTCCTTGGTTTGCTTGTCCTTTGGCTGGTTTAACATCTCCATCCTCATCATCACTTTTAACTGTCAAGAAACGAAAACTATCAGAACATTCTCTTTGGTTTGCTAAGAGAATAGGACTTTTGAAAGGATATATTCATGGAGTAACAATACATCCCCTTAAGATAATGAACTCGGCTATTATCCTTCATTTGTTTTAAAACTTAAAATTAACCCTAAGTCAGATGATATCATGTTAAATGAGACCTTGTGCATAAATGCCAGGCCAAAATCCAGCAAGCACTTAAGTATGCATGTAACTGTAACTGAAGTCAATGGGACTACTCATGTGAGTGTCCTTAAACATTTGCAGAATCAGGCCCTGTTGATTATTCTATGCTGTACATTATATGACTTTAAAAACTGTGATTACCTCTAAGGTTGCAAAAGGAAGAAATTTTAAATATAAATGTTATTAAAAATATAAAAGTTCTTTTAATCAAATCTATGTAGTGTAAAATTGGTTGTTTATAATATTTTTGCAGCCCCAGAGGTAACCTTTAACATATTACTTGTTTCTGCATATTATGAAACCCCCCAATAATCTCTCTCACTGCACTACACATCTACAAATACATTAGAAGCAAGAGGAAGACCAATGACAGGATAGACCCCTTACTCAATGAGGGGGAAAAAACAGTAACAGGAAATGTGGAAATGGCAGAGGTGCTTAATGGCTTCTTTGTTTCGGTTTTCACCAAGAAGGTTGGTGGTGATTGGATATTTAACGTAGTAAATGCCAGTGAAAATGAGGTAGGATCAGATATAGGGAAAGAACAAGTTAGAAATTACTTAGACAAGTTAGATGTGTTCAAGTCACCAGGGCTTGATGAAATGCATCCCAGAATACTCAAGGGGCTGACTGAGGAGATATCTGAGCCATTAGCGATTATCTTTGAAAAGTCATGGAAGATGGGAGAGATTCCAGAAAACTGGAAAAGGGCAAATTTATAGTGCCCATCTATAAAAAGGGAAATAAGGACAACTCTTGGAATTACAGACCAGTCAGTTTAACTTCTGTACCCGGAAAGATAATGGAGCAAATAATTAAGCAATCAATTTGCAAACATCTAGAAGATAATAAGGTAATAAGTAGCAGTCAGCATAGTTTGTCAAGAACAATCATGTCAAACAAACCTGATAGCTTTCTTTGACAGGGTAACAAGCCTTATGGATAGGAGGGAAGTAGTAGACGTGATATATCTTGACTTTAGTAAAGCTTTTGATACTGTCTCGCATGACCTTCTCATAAACAAACTAGGGAAATGCAACCTAGATGGAGCTACTATAAGGTGGGTGTATAACTGATTGGAAAACCATTTCCAGAGAGTAGCTATCAGTGGTTCACACAGTTCACAGTCATGCTGGAAGGATGTAATGAGTGGGGTCCTGAAAGGATCAGTTCTGGGTTCGGTTCTGTTCAATATCTTCATCAATGATTTAGATAATGGCATAGAGAGTACACTTATAAAGTTTGTGGATGATACCAAGCCGGGAAGGATTGCAAATGCTTTAGAGGATAGAATTAAAATTCAAAATGATCTGGACAAACTGGAGAAATGGTCTGAAATAAACAGGATGAAATTCGAAAAGGACAAATGCAAAATACTCCACTTAGGAAAGAACAATCAGTTGCACACATACAAAATGGGATATGACTGCCTAGGAAGGAGTGCTGCAGAAAGGGATCTGAAGGTCATAGTGGACCACAAGCTAAATATGAGTCAACAGTGTAACACTGTTGCAAAAAAAATCAAACATCGTTCTGAGATGTATTAGCTGGAGTACTGGAAGCAAGACAAGAGAAGTAATTTTTCCGCTCTACTCTGCGCTGATTAGGCCTCTGCTGGAGTATTGTGTCCAGTTCTGGGCACTACATTTCAGGAAAGAGGTGGACAAATTGGAGAAAGTCCAGAGAAGAGCAACAACAATGATTAATGGTCTAGAAAACATGACCTATGAGGGAAGACTGAAAAAACTGGGTTGGTTTAGTCTGGAAAAGAGAAGAGTAAGGTGGGGGGAGGGACATGATAACAGTTTTCAAGTGCATGATAAAGACTGAGAGGGGACATAACAGTTTTCAAGTATATAAAAAGTTGTTACAAGGAGGAGGAAGAAATTTGTTTTTCTTAACCTCTGAGGACAGGACAAGAAGCAATGGGCTTAAATTGAAGCAAGGAAGGTTTAGGTTGGACATTGGGAAAAATTTCCTAACTGTCAGGGTGGTTAAACACTGGAATGAATTGCCTACTGGGGACTGGACTAGATGACCGCTCAAGGTCGCTTCCAGTCCTATGATTTTATGATTTTATGTGTGGCCTGTACATGTGCTTCTGTGAATGTGTGTAGGCATGGGTCCATGTAAGTATATATTAGACTCTGTGTATGAGCATTTATAGCATAAATATATTTGTAGTGTGCATTAGTGGTTAGTAGTGAGAAAGCCCAACTGCCATGCCAAAGGTTTATGAGTAAGTGCATATTTTTGTCCTCATTGAAATAACTTCTGTGTCCACATCAATATCTGTGGCCAAAATTTATCATTCACAGCAGTCAAATAGGTCTATTTTATATGAATTTCACTAGACCATTGATTTTCATTAAAAAAACATTAATATACTATTCTGTAGATCTTTAAATTTAAAAACTATAATTTTGATACGTTCAAATATTGTATTTTGGGAATTAATAAGTTATACTTTTAATTCATTTTAGGAGCTGATTCACATGCACCTACCATGTATTTCAGTTCAAGAGGTGGCTTTTGTATAACGATTAAAGAGCATTTCTGTCATTTCAATAACTGTGGCATCATTAACTTTCCAGACTGATGTTTCGATGGGAAGGTTTGTGAAGGCTCATGTTGCTCATTGAAGAGTTATTTTTGTGGCCAGTGGATAAATATTTGAATGGAGAAGGTGCACTCATCCAGAGCTATGTGAAATCATGTGCACTCACAGAGGGAATGGGGAGCATTGGGCTTTCACTATTTTAAAAAATGGAAGGAAAAATGTCTTGTGACATTCATTTTGTGGGGATGGAGTGGGCTGGGGCTTGGGGTTCTTTGTCGATGAAAAAATGCTTCTCATCTGCTGGAGATGCTACTGTGTGTATCGTGGGGAAGTAAGGCTGAACTCAAACGCACATCATTATGCTTCCCTGATAGCCTGTTGGGCCTTGTTGATTTGATCATGACACACAAGGAGACTCTGGCTGGGGAGGATGTGTGCATCAGTGTCAGAAGTAAATGTCAAATGAAGCCAGCTGACAGCTGGCAACCACTGCCTGTGCGCTGTGATGCTAACACGTAGCATGGGAGAACAGGAGAGACCCATCCACAATGCTGTTGTTTGGCAGAAAGTGGATGAAGACAGAAACACGAGTGTACTGAAGACTAGGGACTGATGATTTCAACGGGAATTTGTCTGAGTAAGGCCTGAGTATTCCTGAATGAGTTTCACATAGAGAGACCATCCTATCTGAAAAGCACTAGGGAACCCACAGACACTAGATGAGTACATTCTAGTGGCCATATTCGCTAGGAGCCAGAAACCTGCACATTGAGGTTCATGGAGTGACGAAGCTGAGGGCACTAAATAAAACCCAGCTCTAAAAACGGCTTGAGAGCTGCACATCCTGCTGAGGCAGCCGTGACCTTTGCCTCACTACATTCCTGACATGGAAATACAAAATTTTAACAACATGGAGGATGTGGGTCTCAAAGCAAAGATCAAGGCTAGAAACTGCCCCAAGTTAGACTGAGAATAATATATTTTCCCCATAAAACTGAAGCAAATATCCATGTTGCTTGTACATTTAATGGAATGATAATCACTGTTTTTCTTAGATATTTTCTCTGAAATAGATGAGTGGTTCCAATGACTACTAGCAATGATTTGTACGTGTCTCGAGCCTGGGAGCCAGACATGGCACATCAGCAGTGCAGGATTTTCAAAGCAGGATGAATAGATAAAGCAAAGAGGAATCCCATGTCTTCTGGACTTGCAAACACTAGTAGGCTTGGAGCCTGATCTCTGCTGAGACCAGAGCTGCAAACGCTTGAGTGGGGATCAAAGCATGACATATTAACTCACTCATCTCACTGTCTGATGCTGCTCCCCTGGCTCAGAATGGAGGGTAGGCAGGGTTGCTCGTTCTCTAGAAAATCTTTCCTGGGAATTTGATGGGGAGTAGGCTCCTCCCCACTGTAATTCAAGAGCCAGGGGCCAGGCCAATCAGCTGCTCTCAGAGACATCACAAGGGGACTCTGCATTGAAAGCCACTGGGTTTTTTCTTCCAGAGGACCACTAAAGGGGAGGCAGAAATGGAAGGGGGTCCCCAGTGGCAGCTGTGGGAAGTAGAACAGAGTCTCGTAGTATTGGGGGGGGGTGTCAAAGGCATGAATATTTCCCAAATACTGGGAAACTGAATCACAAACATCCACATCGGAGGGCTCAGGCCCGATTTTGTAAAACTATAACATGCTCTCTGCAGATTTCGTTGTTTGTCAGTTACTCATGGCAGGACTCGAGTTTTTAGGGAGTGAGGCAAGGCCCTTGTGTCACCTATCCCGTTTCACTGCTGCTAGTGGAATACCAGAAGCAGAGCTGAGAGAATGGAAATGTCTTTGTAAAAGGTGGGCTAATCAGCCCACCAACAAAATGCTAGGCCTGGGAACAGTTACTTGTGTACCCGGGAAGGAGGGTTCCCTCACTAGAAGGAATTACAGGGTGAAGTTCTCTGGCCTGTGCAATGCAGGAGCTCAGAACAGGTGATCATCAAGGTCCCTTCTGGCCTTAACATCAATAAACTGATTAGAAGAAACTGAGACACCCGAATCTCTCTTTTTGCAGGGTGGGCACCATCGCTCTGTGGAGCAGGACGGGGTACGGGATCACTCATTTTATTCCAATTCAAGTACTGCAGCTTTGGTAAAAACTGAACTGTGATAGTTACCCACCCAGGAGGGTTGGAATAATTCTCAGGAATCTTTTTATAAAAAGTAAGACAAGTAAATGCTGAGTTCCAATCCATAACTTGGCCATCATCTATATTTTTCCTGTAACTCAAGTTTATCTCCTACAACTTTAAAACTGGCAGGAAGTGCAGCTTCTGGAAGTGTCTGTGTGGTGAGTGAGCTGTGTGTGACAGAAGTTACTAAATTAAATGTTATGACTCTAGGTGGCAATATTTGGTGGCAAAATGACTCTAGGTGGCAAAATGCCCAGTCTGGATTATTTTTTTGTATCTTTTACGTTAATCCCTCTGTCCTGCCCTGACCTGCTGCAGGACTTTCTTAGTGTTAGAGCGAACTACTCAGGCAGCACTAGTATAGTGGTTCTCAACCAGGGCTACGCAGAGGTCTTCCAGAGGGTACATCAGCTCATCTAGATATTTGCCAATTTTACAACAGGCTACACAAAAAGCACTAGTCAAGTCAGTACAAACTCAAATTTCATACAGACAATGACTGGTTTATACTGCTCTATGTACTACACGCTGAAATGTAAATACAGTATTTATATTCCAAGCTATTTATTTTATAATTACACGGTAAAAATGAGAACATAAGCAATGGTTCAGGAATAGTGAGCTGTGACACTTTTGTATTGGTATGTCTGATTTTGTAAACAGGTAGTTTTTAAGTGAGGTGTAAATTGGGATATGCAAGACAAATCAGAGCCCTGAGAGGGATATAGTCATTTGGAAAGTTTGAGAGCCACTGACCTCGCAGACACAAAGTCACTGCTTTTGCCAGTGCTACACAAATTTCACAATTGGAATGCCATGCTCAGCGTTCAGTTTCCTTCGAGTCTCTGACATTTCAATATTGCTTTTGTGCCTTTTCTTAGCATTCCCACTTGTGACTGGCAGAGAGACACTTATCTCAGAAAACTCAGGGAAATTACATCACTTCTTTAAGTCTATTTTGCAAGCCAGCTGTGTGTATTCCTCATGCCGTACTGCATGTATAACACACCCTGTATGTATGTGCATGTACAGCAAGTTGTCTATACTCAGGTAGGAAATATGGGTGTATGATACAACCCCAATCTGTTATTTAAATAGATGGAAAGACTCCCATTGACAACATTAGGCTTTGGGGCAGGCCCTGGGTAACCAAACCAGACAGGTTTCAGAGTAGCAGCCGTATTAGTCTGGATCCATAAAAAGAACAGGAGTACTTGTGGCACCTTAGACTCTAAGGTGACAGATTTATCCATTCCTGGTTTTATACAACAACATCTTATTTGGATCTCAGCATCTTGTAAATTATTCTTGTCCTCTACTAAGATGGTAGGACAATGAGCAATGGCCTGAAGCTAAGGAAGGAAAGATCTAGACTAGATATTTGGGGATAGCTCTTAATGGACAGTGCAATAATTCCCAGGGGTAAAGGGGTCAAGGCACCAGTACAATGGAGTCTGAAAGAAAGGGCACCTATGGGTAGTCTCCAAAATCAGATTGAATGACTGGCCCCTGTGACCGCTTCTTCCACTGCCTATGAGTCTATGGATCAGGATGGCTCTGACTTTTCCATCCCACTTTGCCCGTTCATAACCATCAATTGGAACAGGTGCAAGAAGAGCTCACCTGAGTCTGAGTCATCGGGGCTCACTGAGCTCAGCAAATCTTTCTCTTTTTCATAGTCACTTTTGCAGAGCAATTGTCCTTCCTTCAGAACAAATTCATCTCCTTTCCTCAGCTGTCGCTCACAGACGCAGCAACTGAAGCAGCTTAAGTGGTAAACACATTCCAGGGCTCTCATCACAAATTCTGTTGGGGCGATCTTTTCCATGCAGCCGCTGCACTTAGCAGCAAATAGCCTGTGAGAAGGAAAGAGAGGAAGGGGAAATGTCAGAACATGTACCATATTTATTTTCAACATGAAAAATAGGTTCAGATTTTAATTGAACTGCAGATCAGCCTGCCACATGGCTTAGCACATTAGCGACCAGTGAACTTTAGTACCTCCAGGGGGACCCAACTTATTTGAATTCTGAACCCTTTGGTCTAGAAGTCTCCTGAGCTCTAGTTTCCTCATGAGAGTTCCAGGCACCTTTGGTTTGGTCAGGTTGGAAATGCCACAAGAGCAGCCTCTGTCTCAATATGTTATTGTTCCTCCATTAGGGGATGAAACCAAGAATTCCAGAGGCACAAGAGAAAAAGGGAACAAACTTACTTAATTTCTCTGAAAGCTCTAAACAAATTCAGTTCAGTTCAACTTTTGGAGAAAGATTTGAGTCAAACCTTAGGCTATCAAAACTAATTTTCTGATACCTAACCCAGTAGTGATTTTGTAACTATACTGTCCTAGTATAATTATTGCTGTGGAGGATAACATATGAGCCTACAAACAGGAAAGGGATCCTTAGTGTGTGGGAGGAGGGGCACTATTGTCTGGGCAAGATATGTGGAAGAACACGAGGGTCCCTTGGGCTGTTGAGTCATTTCCAGACTAACCTGTTTCAGAGGAGGTAGTTTACCTTTTGGAAGGATGTGAAACCCCCTCTGGCTCCTCCAGAGGTACACAGCATATGACCCGCTAAACCATTGCTATAATCACAGACTCCAGAACACTCACTACAGCTCATGAAACTCTCAGAACTCCCCCACTCGCAGCAATTGTTCGTTTTGAAGGTGACGCTTGAATCATTTCATTAGTTTTATTTTGATTCTCTAATGGCAGTTGGGAAGCTCCCCCAGTGAGCTTGCAGGAAAGGCACCGTTCCAAGTAAAGGTGAGTGATTAATTAATTTCCTGTAGCATATAGTGTGCTTGGTGATCCTAGATTTTAGCATCTTTTCATGGCAATACACCTCTACCCTGATATAACGCTGTCCGCAGGAGCTAAAAAATCTTACCACATTATAGGTGAAACCGCATTATCTTGAACTTGCTTTGATCCGACTGAGTGCGCGGCACCCCCCCCCCAGCACTGCTTTACCGCGTGTTATATTGGGTCGCGTTATATCGGGGTAGAGGTGTACATAGAAATGCAAGGTAAAGTCTTGTAATATATACATGTTTCCAAGGCAACGAGCAGCACATGGGTATTTGTATAGTAGACATGCTCTGCTCTACTTACAGGGAAAAGAAAAATATGTCCTGAGGATTTTTTCTGTCTGTTTTTCAAAATGACCACCTTTCGATTAACAGGCAAATGGACTCCATTTTAGGGTGTATGCCCTATCGTGGCTGCTAGATATGTGCCTCATAGGCCTTCATTTTGTTTCAGCTGAAGAAATACAGCAAAATGGCAACTACCAGTTCTTTACTGAAAAGGTGGGCTGAGCGTACGGACAAGGTGGGAGAGAATTTTAACGTGCCTGTATATTGTTCATGCCTCACAAACCAGCCAACAAGCTCCTCATTGGATACATAATGAACCAAGCCTATTAAATGAAATCTGATGCCCCAGGAGACTCTGGGACATCTCCAGAAAATAAGGCCATTTCATTTCCTACATTACATTGGATTTTCCTACCGCTATTTTTGCTGGTAGATGCAAATTATTAACAGAGGGAGAAAATCTGACCATAAATTTGTATTGGTCAACTTAACAAAATTATAAAAAGGTATTCGCTGGTCAGTCCCTAAAAGGGAAATATTTGGTGCACATGTGTAATAAGGTAGCTAAAAGGATTAAAAGTAGGGCTGTCAGTTAATCGCGATTAACTCAAAAAAATTAATAGTGATTAATTGCACTGTTAAACAATAGAATACCAGTTGAAATTTATTAAATATTTTTGGATGTTTTTCTACATTTTTAAATATATTGTTTTCAGTTACAACACAGAACAAAGTGTACAGTGCTCACTCTATATTATTATTCTTAATTACAAATATGTGCACTGTAAAAATGATAAACAAAAGAAATAGCATTTTTCATCTCATACAAGTACTTTAGTGCAATCTCTTTATTATTGTAATTAGTGTAACTTACAAATGTAGATTTTTTTTGTTACATAACTGCACTCATAGACAAAACAGTGTAAAACTTTAGAGCCTGCAAGTCCACTCAGTCCTACTTCTTGTTTCACCAATTGCTCAGACAAACAAGTCTGTGTACATTTATGGGAGATACTGCTGCCTGCTTGCTAATTACATCACCTGAAAGTGAGAACAGGCGTTCACATAGCACTTTCATAGTTGGTGTTGCAAGGTATTTACGTGCCAGATATGCTAAACATTCGTATGCCCCTTTATGCTTCGGCCACCATTCCAGAGGACATGCTTCCATGCTGATGATGCTTTTTAAAAAAATTAAGTGTTAATTAAATTTGTGACTGAACTCCTTGGGGGAGAATTGTATGTCTCCTGTTCTGTTTTACCACATTCTGCCATATATTTCATGTTAATAGCAGACTTGGATGATGAGCCATCAGATGTTCTTTTTAAGAACACTTTAACAGCCGATTTGACAAAATGCAAAGAAGATATCAATGTGAGATTTCTAAAGACAGCCATAGCACTTGACTTGAGGTTTAAGAATCTGAAGTGCCTTCCAAAATCTGAGAGGGATGAGGTGTGGAGCGTGCTTTCAGAAGTCTTAAAGTAGCATCCAATGCAGAAACTACAGAACCTGAACCACCAAAAGAGAAAATCAACCTTCAGCTGGTGGCATCTGACTCAGATGATGAAAATGAACACGTGTCGGCCCATTCTGGTTTGGATCGTTATCGAGCAGAACCTATCATCAGCATGGATGCATGTCCCCTGGAATGGTGGTTGAAGCATGAAGGGATATATGAATCTTTAGCGCATCTGGCACATAAATATTTTGCAACACCGGCTACAACAGTGCCATGAGAACACCTGTTCTCACTTTCAGGTCACACTATAAACAAGAAGCAGGCAGCATTATCTCCTGAAAATTGGAACCAAACTTGTTTGTCTGAGCGACTGGCTGAACAAGAAGTAGGACTGAGAGGACTTGCAGGCTCTAAAATTTTACATTACACCTCTACCCTGCTATAACGTGGTTGTGGGGAGCCAAAAGTCCCTACTGTGTTACAGCTGAAACCCTGTTATATTGGGGGTAGGGGTGGCAGGGCTCCAGAGGTGATTTAAAGAGCTCTGGGCTCCAACCACTGTGGGGAGCCCCAGAACCTTTAAATCACCGGTGGAGCCCTGTGCTGCCACAGCCCCGGGGTAGGGGCGGTACAGCCCTAGCGGTGATTTAAAGGGCCTGGGGCTCCCCGCAGCAGTCGGAGCCCCAGGCCCTTTAAATCGCTGGCCGAGCCCCGCTGCTGCAGCCCCGGGGTAGCAGCGGCAGGGCTCCGGCAGTGATTTAAAAAGCTCCGGGCTCTGGCTGCTGTGGGGAACCTGGGCCATTTAAATCACTGGTGAGCCCCACTGCCATAGCCCCGGGGTAGTGGCAGCAGGGCTCCTGCGGGATTTAAAGGGCCCGGGGCTCCCCGCAGCAGCTGGAGCCTCAGACCCTTTAAAGTGCCGCTGAAGCCCCGCTGCTACCGTGCTATATGCAAACCCGTGTTATATAGGGTCATGTTATAGCGGGGTAGAGGTGTATTTTATTTTTGAATGCAGGGCTTTCTTGTACATAATTCTACGTTTGTAAGTTCAACTTTCATGACAAAGAGACTGCACTACAGTACTTGTATTAGGTGAATTGAAAAATACAATTTCTTTAGGTTTTTACTGTGCAAATATTTGTAATAAAAAATAAATATAAAGTGAGCACTGTACACTTTGTATTCTGTGTTGTAACTGAAATCAATATATTTGAAAATGTATAAAACATCCAAAAATATTTAAATAAATGGTATTCTATTATTAACAGTGCGATTAATCGTGATTAATTTGTTTAATTGCTTGACAGCCTTAATTAAAAGACTAAACAAGGAGAAAACAGCTGTAACCGCTTTAAAAAGTCACTTTTATTTAACTGTTTAAATCTGATTGGCTCAGTTTAATTAAGCTTGTAACTTTTGTCTGAAGAGTTGTTGTGATGGAACAAGCTTTAAAAAGCTGAAGATTAGCAAGTCTGGGGTGAAGGCATCTGACTCCTCTCACTGGCATCTGTTCATTCATACCACTGTGACAGTGAACCTGTGTTCGCTTCAGTAAAACTCTGTGGATGGATATAAGGAGGCATGGGAGCAGCCCAAGAGGTGGGAACAGCTTCTGACAGGCTCTAGATAGAACAGCTTCTCAAAGGGGAAATTGCAGCCTCTGCACTCTCAACCTTCCTGACTTCATTTGCATTTCAAATCAACGCTGTTGTTTAAAATGATCTTTAAAAGGTACTTTAGACAGTGGCCACACTCCTGTTACTCCAGGGAGGAGGATCCTTAAAAAAGTCTCCCTGCTGCTGCTGCAACTATAATAATACAGAATGAAACTCCGTGAGACGGCTGTGATGTTAATTAAACACGTTCTGAATTATTGATGCATTCTAACCCTTTCTATGGACAGTTTCAGTATAAACACAAAGGGCCTGGCCCAAGGGATCCCATGAAGGCAGGTCACAACAACTGCACCCAGACAGTCTCTGAGGGGACAGGAACGCTCTTCTTGTCTGGATGGAGACTAGCAGAGGAGCTGGCTACAGCAGACACTGAATCGAGTCAAACCTCTCTGAGCCAAACCTCTCCGTTTTGCAGAATAGTCCCTGAGCTCCCTGTGACAAAAGGCTAAGATGGTAATGCTGGGCTAAGGGGATTCCAGGTGAGAAGTGCTGGACACAAGCAGGAAAAGGGGAAGTGACTGCATGTGCTAAAGGCACAGGGATTGAGCCCAGTGGGACAGAGACAGGAGCTTTCTTTGCTGACAGGGGTTGAGCTGGTGGCTCTTAGCTGTGCTTTTGCCATTGGAAAAGTTGGTGTGTAGTTTTGGCCTTTTGTGTTCCAGGCTAGCAGGACTGGTCCATGTTTTGTAAACAAATAAATCACACTAGATAATACTCCAAGTCTGTGCCACTAATTTCTCTCCCAATGGGAAATCGACTCACTAGAAAGACATGAAATCTACCACCACCCAGTGGAAACAGAAACAATAATGTAACTTGATGTACAAAAAAGCATCTCAATAAGACACTTAGGTTCCAGAGCTCCTTTGCTCTGTAGTTTGTGAACTGTAAAATAAGAACATGTATAAAATAACATTCATTCTTTCTAAATGTGTACATGGAAATAATCGAGTTTCCCTTCCCCGCCGTTGCACTTGCACTGCATTGTTCGCCTGAATGCCACCTTCTGTGTTTCCTTGTGAAGTGGTTTGATATTCTTCAGGGTGCAGAGCGCTTTATAATGTAAATGTAAAACAGTCAATGTTATTTACAGGTAACTTGCTGTACCCAGAGAGGCAGTGTTTCTGTAGTAACATTGTCACTGGTGGTCTTTTCAGTGTAATGAGTCACAGACAGATTAATATAATACTAATTCATTCAATTTACCAATTACATGAGGTTTGTATTTCTGTTTCACATTACTGTGTGGACGTCACACCTTCCCTTACATTTACCCTTGGAAATATAAAAATGCCATCACCCACGCTCAGGCAGTCTCAACCTGTGAGGCTGTATAGCAATCTATACACACAAATTGCAGTGAATCACATTTAATTCTGGGATTATTAAAATTTCATTAAGTTTATCTGATACAGTGCTTATAGGTTTTTCAACTCCCAGAGAGTAACCCAGGGTTATGTACGTATTTTGTACAAGGCAGTCTCACAACAGGAAACTAATCTTGACAAATGACCAGACTTTGATATCTCTGATCTAAAACACTGCTCATTAGGCTGCTCGTTTTATAAATGAATGGCAATAAACCTGTTGAGAAGCCTAGGATAGCAGGAATACTTTACAGATCACCCTATACAGGTTTCAATCAAAGCAATAAATTTGAAGAGCGACATGTGGATGTTCTGAGCTGAGACAAAGACTATGCCCCACACTAACCACATTTGGAGAAATGGTTCCTTTGCCTTGCCATACATTTTACAAATAATTTGCATAACTGACTTTTTACCCCCATTGCTGATTATCTCCAGCTCTCTCAAGTTAACATCAAACCTCAAAATCCTTGGACTTGTTAAAGTATGCAGAGAGTGGGAACCAAATGCCTTTATTGGAAGCCCCAGGAAATCTCTGACTCCTAAGCACAACGAAAACATTCCAAAGAAAATTGTTCAAAGAAGACAAAAGAGACAAGCAGAACAAGAAAACCTTGTTTTGAATCAATGATTGCAAGAGTTTTATAAATAAGTTCTGTTGCCTGGACAATTTGGAAAGACAACTCAGTAGTTTTGGGTTTTTTGTAAGTGTGTTTTCATCTATGCCTGAAACACTTAGAGGATTTAGCTGACCTCAAGCTTGGAACATTAGATTGTTTTGTTCATTTGAGTATTGGTAATAATCGCTGTGAAACCTTACAGTATTAGAAAGCAAAATACACTCTGTGTTTGAAAATGGCTGCACTTATCAAATTAATGGAATATAAATTCTGGGGACAAAGAAATGTCTGAGAAATGTGGTCCTATCTTTAAAAGTAGATGAAAATGTTCACCAGCGGAAATGGCCATTAAGATTTTATATGTTAGGATATCCCTGTGAAGTCAGGCTGATTCAGTAATCCTTACAAACACAGCCACAGTTACAGGATCCATTGTGCTTTCCTGCATGGGCAGAACCATCTGGTGTTTAATACGTACAACTGATTTATTATCTCCAGCGTAGTTATCTTGCTTTAAATTTGACCCTGCTCGGCTCCTGAGAATCACTGTTCTGCTGTTTACTCTTATAACGTCCTAACAACCTGCCCTTTACCTTTCTGTTGCTTCACCGGAGCCCTTAATTTCCTTCTGTTTGTGGGCAAATAGGGTTTAATAGTTTTATTATAACTAATGTATTATGAGCTGAGAGATCTCAATGTGCAGTGTAAAATTTGCTGTTCAAATTAAGTGTGGTTCAAGAGGTTTTTTAAATAGGATCGAGTTATTAAAATAGACTATCAGTCAATTGTTTATTTACAGGACCTATCCAGTGGAGCAATAAATAGGACGGTATTAAGATATTTGATGTACGCTAGATGATAGATGCTGCTGTCTGACCATCAGGGACTTTAAATCATTTTCCTTTCTGTGTAGTTCTGACATTCTCTGTTAGAAAAAAATGTAACAGATATCTAAACTTTTGTTTATGTAATAATTATGCAAAGATTATTGTCACTGGTTTTCGTAAATATTGTAAATAACCTTTAACTCTGCCACTTTAGTATATCGATAATGATTTCTGTATGTCATTGAAATCATGGGTATACATACATCCATGCCAACCAAGCATGTACTTGGTATTCATATTATATGGTACAAAATGTCAGAACTGAAGTAGGATAAGCTTTTCACAAGAGCTGAATTTTATTAAGAGAGAAACTAAATCTCTAATGATATTTCATAATATAGCTCTATTACTCAGACTTCAGCCGTACACTATATGCAGCTTAGAATGGCGGAAACACCACATATGGTTCAGCAGAACTTCAAAAAAAAGTCATGTCCTTTGGATTATGGCTGCATATAGAAAAGGAAAGACTGTTGCTTGGTTACATTAAATTCAAATATTCAAAATATCCCCATTGTGCCAAAGCAAAACTGAAATGCTACAGTTTATGGCTTGGGGAAAAAATTAACAATTCATTTTAAGAAATATTGGAACATTTCAGATTTCCCCTCAGGAAAAAAAATTACTTATTTTGCTGAAGGCAATTTCATAGCTGAAGTTTTAGTAAAACTAAGCCATTTCACTTTCTTGAAGAACCAATAAAGTCTGCCTAAAAGTTAAAAGTTTTCAAAAAAGTAACCTTTCTGAAAGAGGCTAACAAAAATTCATCTTTCTATATAGCAAAAATTGAAAAGAGCATTTGCTAACCCACCCCTTAGTTATCACTGTAGGTAAAAGATTTATACGATCTGAACACTAACATTAAAAGCTATGAACTGGTTGAGAATTTGAAAGTGGAAGGCAGCTTGGGTGAAAGTGATCATGATTCTAAGGAATGGTAGGAGGGAGAACAGCAAAATAAAGGCATTGGGTTTCAAGAAGGCAGACTTTAGCAAACTCAGGGAGTTAGTAGGTAAGATCCCATGGGAAGCAAGTCTAATGGAAAAAACAATAGAAGACAGTTAGCAGTTTTTCAAAGAGACATTATTAAAGGCACAAGAGGAAACTATCCCACTGCATAGGAAAGATGGGAAGTATGGCAAGAGACCACCCTGGCTTACCCAGGAGCTCTTCAATGATCTGAAACTCTAAAAAGAGTCCTACAAAAAGTGGAAACTAGGTCAGATTACAAAGGATGAATATAAACAACACAAATATGTGGGGACAAAATTAGAAAGGCCAAGACACAAAACGAGATCAAACTAGGTAGGGACATAAAGGATAACAAGAAAACATTCTACAAATACATTAGAAGCAAGAGGAAGACCAAGGACAAGGTAGGGCTGTTATTCAATGGGGGCAAGGGAGGGAATAATAACAGAAAACATGGAAATGGCAGAGGTGCTTAATGACTTCTTTGTTTCGGTTTTCACCAAGAAGGTTGGTGGCGATTGGACGTCTAACGTAGTGAATGCCAGTGACAATGAGGCGGGATCAGAAGAGGCTAAAATAGGGAAAGAAAAAGTTAAAAATTACTTGGACAAATAAGATGTTTTCAAGTCACCAGGGCCTGATGAAAAGCATCCTAGAATACTCAAGGGGCCGATTGAGGAGATATCTGAGCCATTAGCGATTATCTTTGAAAAGTCATGGAAGATGGGAGAGATTCCAGAAAACTGGAAAAAGGCAAATATAGTGCCCATCTATAAAAAGGGAAATAAGGACAACTCTTGGAATTACAGACCAGTCAGCTTAACTTCTGTACCCGGAAAGATAATGGAGCAAATAATTAAGCAATCAGTTTGCAAACACCTAGCAGATAAGGCGATAAGTAACAGTCAGCATGGATTTGTTAACAACAAATCATGTCAAACCAACCTGATAGCTTTCTTTGACAGGGTAACAAGCCTTGTGGATAGGCGGAAGCAGTAGATGTGGTATATCTTGATTTTAGTAAAGTTTTTGATACTATCCCACATGACCTTCTTATAAATAAACTAGGAAAATGCAACCTAGACGGAGCTAGTATAAAGTGGATGCAAAACTGGTTGGTAATCTGTTCCCAGAGAGCAATCATCAATGGTTCACCATCATGCTGGAAGGTCATAATGAGTAGGATCCCACAGGAATCAGTTCTGAGTTCGGTTCTGTTCAATATCTTCATCAATGATTTAGATAATGGCACAGAGAGTACACTTACAAAGTTTGCAGATGATACCAAGCTGGGAGGGGTTGCAAGTGCTTTGGAGGATAGGATTAAAATTCAAAATAATCTGGAGAAACTGGAGAAATGGTCTAAAGTAAATAGGATGAAATTCGAAAAGGACAAATGCAAATTACTCCATTTAGGAAGGAAAAATCAGTTACACACATACAAATTGGGAAATGACTGCCTAGGAAGGAGTAATGCAGAAAGGGATTTGGGGGTCATAGTGGATCACAAGCGAAATATGAGTCAACAGTGTAACGCTGTTGCAAAAGAAGTGAACATAATTCTGGGATGTATTAGCAGGAGTGTTGTAAAGCAAGACATGAGAAGTAATTCTTCTGCTCTACTCCGCACTGAGTAGGCCTCAGCTGGAGTATTGTGTCCAGTTCTGGGCATCACAATTCAGGAAAGATGTGGACAAATTGAGGAGAGTCCAGAGAAGAGGAACAAAAATGATTAAAGGTCTAGAAAACATGACCTATGAGGGAAGATTGAAAAATTTGGGTTTGTTTTGTCTGGAAAAGAGAAGACTGAGAGGGAACATGATAACAGTTTTCAAGGATCTAAAAGGCTATTAAAAGGAGGAGGAAGAAAAATTGTTTTTCTTAACCTCTGAGGACAGGACAAGAAGCAATGCGCTTAAATTGCAGCAAGGGAGGTTTAGGCTGAACATTAGGAAAAACTTCCTGTCAAGGTGGTTAAGCACTGGAATAAATTGCCCAGAGAGGTTGTGGAATCTCCATCATTGGAGATTTTTAAGAGCAGGTTAGACAAACACCTGTCAGGGATGGTCTAGATAGTTAGTCCTGGCACAAGTGCAGGAGACTGGACTAGAGACCTCTCAAAGTCCCGTCCAGTTCTATGATTCTATATTTCAGTATGTATTTGAAGTGTAAATCTGAGTAATTATTTGTAGCACATCTTAACAGTAATCTGGTGTTCTTTTTCTCACCAACACTTCAGTGATTATCTTATTTGTGTTGTCTAAGGTCCTTATTATTTGCTTGGTAATGCCACCTAATGGAAAAGGCTATATAAAATAATAATAAAAGGTAGCATGATGTCACATGGTGGGTGAAATCCTGGCTCCAGTGAAGTAAATGGGAGTTTTGTTCACCATTGACTTTAGTGGAGCCATGATTTCACCCAATGACTCCGCTCCCCAAATACAGATACTCTCTCAGAACATGGGATCTTATGATATATGGAAACTGACTTGCATCACTAGCAAAGTACTTATGCACATGCATAATTTTAAGCCTGTAAATAGTTTCAGTGATTTCCACAGGATTCACATGCTGAATCACCGATATAACTTTTTAGTTAATTTTATTTTCCACAGCTCTACAGTACCAGGGAAATGTAAAGTGCTTTGGAGCGTCTTGCTTCAAGTAAAAGCAGCAAAGAATCCTGTGGCACCTTATAGACTAACAGACGTTTTGGAGCATGAGCTTTCGTGGGTGAATACCCACTTCCTCAGATGCATGCATAGTCTATAAGGTGCCACAGGATTCTTTGCTGCTTTTACAGATCCAGACTAACACGGCTACCCTCTGATACTTGCTTCATGGCAAATGGATTTTTTAAATTTTCACACCCTAATTGACCACTTTGTTCTGCTGTCTTCTATCACTGTCACACAGTTTTATTTTATGACATCTTTTCCTTACAACACTTGATGGAAGAATTTATGAACAATCAAATTATTGCTGCTAGAATGGAATTAAAACAATTTTTCATTTACAAAGTCACTGATATTGCTCCACTGTGCTCCACCTTTGGGAATCCAATTGCTCTTCCAAGCTACTCCCATTCCTCTTTATAGCATGGCAATTGCACTGTACAGATTATGGCTGCAATTTTCTCCTAATCTGTTCAGGAGCGTGGAAAGTGTTATAAAAGTTAAGAGCACCAATTGAATTCATAAAGTCATGGCTGCAATTAAAAAGCTTAATGGATTAACAAGATGTGATGGTTTTGTTAGAACTATACTTTCAGGCAGTATAAATCTTTCTGAAATAGCATTATTTCATCCATGGATTCAAAAAAATACTTGAGACACAGACATGTGGAGTTATCCCTTTTGCATTACTCCAGAACAGATCAACGTGCCATGAAAGCATAGTGCACAATGGGCAGTCTGCATTTCTGCAGGAACTCTGCAGAGTAAGGAGGATTTAACTCCACCCCCCAAAACACTATTTATTCCATTTTTCCTTCTTTGGACTTGCACTCAACTTTTGATGTATACTGAGCTAAAGTCACTCTCCCTTTCCTCCTATGCAATGCCACTGATTTCAAGTGGGTTACATGGCTAACACCCTGAGCAGAATTTGGTGCACTACATCACAAGCCAGTTTTTTCACGTAAGGCTTGTTTTGCCTCAAAAGCATTAAATATTAATGAGTCTGACTAGAAGGCTTATCACTCTAATACACTACATGGCATTCCGAAATTACAATTTCCTATGAATTTCCATTGCTAACACCATGGCAAATTTCTTTGCTCATATCACTTTTATATGGAAATTCACCAAAAGGGCCCTAGATCCCATGGTAAGAAAGAGAAGCAGAGGAAATATATGTTCATGATTCAGTGCTTTGGCCTTCACTTGTAAAGAAAAAAAAATCACCCATCAATGCAATTTAGATTTAAATGATAAATTATTTCTTGGCTGGCAAGAATGACTTAAGGAAAGAATTTATACAGGTCCTTTCCTCTCAACTATAAACATTAAAAAGAAAAAATGGTATAAGCCAGTATAAAACAAAATAACTTCCTGAGACTGCTGCAGGGATGCTGTACAAGAGCTTGTGCCCGAACCATCAGCATAGCCAATTTAGCAACTGATTTGCAAGGAAAAGATACCTTAGTCCTGTGGTGTTAATGTCTTTGCAGTGGGGGGTCTATTGCCAGCTTCTCCAAACTCATCAACACAATCTATTATTAATACCCCTACAAAGGCTTTGTAATAACATTATTGCACAAGGCAGTGAAAGCTCCATGGTGTAATCTGTTATCTATATTGCAAAAACATGAAATAAAACAAACCACAGATACTTTATAAACAAAATGTTTCATCTGCTATATCGCTTTGCATTTCCTATATATAAAACAGTAGGGTGCCGGACAGGCATTCAAAGAGATTTGCTGTTAGAAGCAGAGTTGACTTTTTTTATTATTATTTTAAGAAACTTTTCTTAATTTGTTGTTGTTTGGCAAGCTCTTTAACTTGACTGAGACCTTCTGCTTCTCTTCACTCACTTGGAAAAATTCAAATCTTTGTGCAACTTTTTCCCATTTGATTTGTATGGGAAAGGTTTTTAGAAGAAGAAAGTATCATCTAGGGAAAATCCTAGAGGGGTGAAATCAGGGAGTGATTCTCCAAAGCTGCTGAGCCCAACCAGTGCTAGGACTGGCGGCCTCTCACTGCCTCACGGCATATTGCAGGATTGGATCCACAGTCCCTGCCAAGGCCAAGCTAAAGCAAAGCATTAAACTTCAGTGGAAGCTTTGCAGGGGTCATGCCTGCAGGATTTGTCCTGTAAGCAACAAGAGCACTGATGGCATTTTCTTAGCAGCGGTTTCTGCTTTGGGAATCATTCCAGAAATGTAACAGAGTGTAGAGCTGGCACTTTTCTTTTAATAATGATCCAAACAGCAATGCTTGTGTATGGAAATTCCAGAATTACCCTTGATCTAATCTGCAGAGACGGAACTCCACGGGCAATATGCCTTAGAAACAAAATAAAAACCAAACCCCGCTGTTCTAGTTTGCAACAGACAGATCATGGCAGGGATGGGTAGATTTCGTATGTTTGCAGTATGTGCTTGCTGTCCAATAAGAACCAAAATAATGTTAAGACACAAGATTGTGTCTTATTTCCCAAATGCCCTGTTATTTTCCTTTGTCAGTTGAAAATAAAATTGTTCTTTGGAGTAGTTTCTCTTTTCAGACCAGACTGTCGCTATTATTTTTCTATTTCCTCCTTTTTGTCACTTTGCATTATTTTTGGTGCTGTAATTCTATTTGTTCCCACTCCTTTCTTCCTGTCTCCATTGTTCACTCTCTAATCCCCAGTTGACTCTTCTTCGGCTCTTTTTTGGCCCATTCTCAGTATGATTTGAGAGAATAGCCAGGCGTGACTCCCTGCTATAGCAACCGCACCTCCCCAGGAAAGCCACAACAATCTACTTCGTGGACAGGAAGTCTTTCACAAGCTGGAAGCAAAGTTAATCTTCTTCAAGCGAACTAAGAAGGATTAGCAGAGAGCTGTGGGCTGCAGACTTAACCCTACCCCTTATTTCTTTAGAGACCCAGTCACTCAGAACCCTGCTGCTATGTACAATTAAACAGACCCTAAAAAAATCTGAATGACACAAGAGCTGGATTGTGTAAAGGTTAATTTCCACTTTAATACCTTTTCCAAGTTCAGAACTCAAAGATAACAATTTAACCCAAGAATCTCCATCTGAGCATGAAACTTGTGTTGTCTTACAAAGGGCTCTGCTATATTCTGCTGCGAATCCTTGTCTATCAGTCTGACTTTTAATGTATGGAAAGTAGCTTCTGTTTTTTCCTCTCGTCACGTACTTTCTCTTACAACCCTCCCTCCTAAAGTGCATCTCCTAACTAGAAAAATGCACAGACTCCAACAGACAGATCAGAGAAGAGACGTTATCAGGTATTACTAGATATAGCAGGAAAGGGAAAATACATTCTCTTATTTTTGTATGAAAATGAATAAAACAAATTTTGAGAGAGAAAAGGCAAGGAGCAACGGCAGAGTGTCCATTAATATCCGGAAATATGCTAATTTATCCCTGTACTAAAGGAGTCAAAGTTAATGAGCTTGTGTAATAAGACAGTACTGAATACTAGTGAGGGAAAATACACAGCCCTTTTAAACTGATTTATCTGAAGAATATAAATGTCTGCCATGTCTACATCTAAAATTTGCAGCGCTGGTTGTTACAGCTGTATTAGTACAGCTGTATAGGGCCAGCGCTGCAGAGTGGCCACACTTACAGCAACCAGCGCTGCAAGTGGTGTTAGATGTGGCCACACTGCAGCGCTGTTGGGCGGCTTCAAGGGGGGTTCCGGGACGAGAGAGCAAACCGGGAAAGGAAACCAGCTTCCCCGCGGTTTGCTCTCTCGGTCCCGGAGCCAGCCAGCAAACCGCAGGGAAGGAGACCTGCTTGCTCGGGGTTCCGGGACCGAGAGAGCAAACCGGGAACGCCGCGGTTTGCTCTCTCGGTCCCGGAGCCAGCCAGCAAACCGCAGGGAAGGAGACCTGCTTGCTCGGGGTTCCGGGACCGAGAGAGCAAACCGGGAACGCCGCGGTTTGCTCTCTCGGTCCCGGAGCCAGCCAGCAAACCGCAGGGAAGGAGACCTGCTTGCTCGGGGTTCCGGGACCGAGAGAGCAAACCGGGAACGCCGCGGTTTGCTCTCTCGGTCCCGGAGCCAGCCAGCAAACCGCAGGGAAGGAGACCTGCTTGCTCGGGGTTCCGGGACCGAGAGAGCAAACCGCGGCGAAGCTGGTTTCCTTTCCCGGTTTGCTCTCTCGGTCCCGGAACCCCGAGCAAGCAGGTCTCCTTCCCTGCGGTTTGCTGGCTGGCTCCGGGACCGAGAGAGCAAACCGCGGCGTTCCCGGTTTGCTCTCTCGGTCCCGGAACCCCGAGCAAGCAGGTCTCCTTCCCTGCGGTTTGCTGGCTGGCTCCGGGACCGAGAGAGCAAACCGGGAAAGGAAACCAGCTTGATTACCAGAGGCTTCCTCCTTCCACGGAGGTCAAGAAAAGCGCTGGTAACTGTCTACATTGGATTACCAGCGCTGGATCACCAGCGCTGGATCCTCTACACCCGAGACAAAACGGGAGTACGGCCAGCGCTGCAAACAGGGAGTTGCAGCGCTGGTGGTGCCCTGCAGATGTGTACACCTTCAAAGTTGCAGGGCTGTAACTCCCTCACCAGCGCTGCAACTTTCTGATGTAGACAAGCCCTCTGATTCATCATCTTTATGGTAGTAACAACAGTAGGGTGTTTATTCTACCATGGTGATCACAGTATTTGCTCTACAACCCAGAGTCGTTGAGTTACAGGAAACTGAGTCAATCGCCAAACTCTGCCTATTGCGATACAGGTAGATCAGGATGATCACAAGCTACAGACTTAGCTGCAGGCATCCCATAGCTACATCTGTGTTTGTACTTAGGATCTAGTAAACAAGACTCTTCACACCCGTACTTACAGATTTACTGATAAGCAAGGACACAAAGCAAAGCCAGAGAGCCTTGCACCTACAGCTTCATAACTGGTTTTAAGCATTTCCACCACTTGCACATACATTGCACAGGACATTTCCACACATGGTGAAAAGTTTGAAAATTGAGTCAAACATCCACAAAGCCCATAGCACTGGGAGGAGGTTTCTGCCCTTTAATTCACACAACTGGGAGAATAAGGCTAGATTTGTCTAAACACATGATTAGCTTTATACACATAGAAATAACATTTTGTGAAACCTTTCAGCAAATCAAAACTGGTAAATAATGCCTAACATGTCTGAAAAAGGAACTACAGGGAGAGCAATATCCTCAGCATGTTCTGGCAATACATTAATTTCCTTTGCCACAGCAATTCAGACTGCTGAGATTTCTCTATACAAGGTGGGGGGAACCAAGTCTATTCTTGGGGTTTGCATTTAACATTTCCAAAATAAGAGACTTTTTTCTGAACAGGTGGCAGAATAAATTCTGCTCAGACTGAGATTCCCTTATTCATAGTCCATGACACACAGCAGATGTCTGAGTTATTTTAAAAATAAAAGTATCTTCTGAATGGCATGAAGTTTGCTCATCGAGAAACCTGAAGTCCTTAGTCCATCTGTGAACAATAAATGTGAGAGAAAAATCTGTGTCTAATTCTGTTCCAAATAAAGGTAAAGGGGGAAAACTCCCATTGATACCAATGGGAACAGGATTGGACCCTTATTCACAAATCATTGGATTTTCAAAAACACCCAATTCCATTGCAAATCCCAGATCTATTTTTTACTATTCTCCTCAGGAATCTCCACTTGTGACATTTAAAGTGTTGCCAAAAGTTTGTCATTTTGCTGTTGGAAGCTAATAATTCATTTTTGGATCCCACATCAACATAGTATTTCATAATTCATAACACACATTGTATTAGTCAGAAATTCTGGGGATGTGCGATCCCGGTTTCTCAGACATGTATGGCTCATGTGTGCTACTTGCTAAATGTAGATGTTCAAACGTGTAAGTCAGCTGGCCAAATGCTAATAAAAAGTCAAATGTATGAGGATGGATAATTTGTACATTTCTCTTGTTCTCATTTCACTTAGAATAGGCATTGAAACATTTACCATTGCTTCCAGCACTGCACAAACAAGGCAGGAAATGTAGAAGCTTGGAAGGTACAAGTTAATGAAATATGGTTGGGTGAACATAAGCTCTTCATTTAGACAATAACAGTTACTGCTAGGCAGTTTCTTTGTACCACTTTTATGAAAAGTCATAAACTCACCGAAGAATGGCATGAGCTATTTTGCCCTGATGGTCTTTGACTCTGTCTACCTGCTGGTGCAGTAGAAAGTCTGAACTGCCTTTGAACGGATTAGGACCAAGTTAAAGTGTGACAACATCTTAAGCTTCACCACAGTTGCCAATGATTTCCAACTAAAGATGTTACCCTCATCACTTCTGCCACCATGATAAGAATCTATAGCCCAGTCACTTGAGGAGATAAAAGGTGGTTTAGCGGGAAGTATAAAGTACTCTGACTTGCTAAGCGAGGGCCTGGCTTGTCTCAACCTAGCTGAATTTTGCTCTACAAAGCACAAAATCCTTCTCATTAGGGACTTAAGCTGCTTTTATTTTGAGACAAAAAGAATCCTGTTATTGGCAATCCACTCAAACCAGCTGTAAATAGTCACTTGATGAAGAAGCAGCTACAACTTCGATGGCCTCGAGGCACCTACCCACTGAGTGTCAATCATTAAAGGAAGAATGTAAGGTGTATGCAGGTCAGAAGAAGGCCAGGGGACATTTAAAAGACCCTCAGTGCTCCTGGATAGCCCCATTTTGCCTTAGAACCAAAAACTTTAGAAGCTTCTTTGCCATGTGACCTTTATCCACCAGGCACCTCTGCGGTTAGACTCAGTCCTAGCTGGAGTAAGGAAGAACTGTACCATGAAGTCTGGAGCCTGACACGAGCTTGGAAGCCATCGTGCGCGATTTGTTTTATACAGAGGCGGAATGGGTAAAGGACGCCTTACATCATTACAGACTCCAGATCAGCACACCAGACTTCGATAGTGCTTGTCCTGCTGCTTTCTACAGACATTTGAGTCACAGATGTGCTGGAGGCTTTAAGCAATTCTAACTTCTGTATTAAACTTGGTCATAATTCATTTCTTTAACGACAAATAACTTTACTGAGTGTAATTTCCATTCAGGTTTGAGGGATTCCCAGAGAGGATTTTGGCCTGATGAGTCTAGGTCAATAACAGAATTTAAAAGATGGGACAGTGGAAAGAAAATAGTTTTGAAAACAAATAAAGTAGAGAACCAACAGCAATTTTATTATCTTTCAGCAACAGTCGACTTGAAAAATGTCTCTGATGTTTTAAACAATCTTACACCAGAGATCTGCAAGAAGTAGGGGGAAAAAAGTCTGTCAATAAACCAAAGAAAATGCCTGATAACAGGCACCCTTGAAAATGGAACTGCAAGTGACCAGCCAGCCTCGGCTAAAAGCGAATAGGGCCCATTTTCTTAGCAAACATACCTTTTAAGGAGCAAACTTTGCTTTATTGCCCTTGGTGGTCTTACTCTAGTTTTATGTCAGAAGAACCAAGAGCAGGATTTGAGCCTAAGCAAGGGAACATGTGTCTCTTTGGCATGGTGTTTTGGATTTCTCAACTTACTGCTACATTTGTATTTATTACTATTTTTATCTTATTTCTTTAGCTGGCAGTGTAACCCACCATATGCTGTGAACTTTCTAAACACACAAAAATGCAGCCCCTGCCTCAAAAAATGTACAGAAGATCAGGTCCGGCTCTAAGTTTTTTGCTGCCTCAAGCAAAAAATAAAAGCAAACAAAAAACAAAAAAAAACCCAAAACACTGGGAGCGCAACTGTTGAAGCAAAAAAAACCACAAAAGACCACCTCCAGAATGCCGCCCTGAGCACGTGCTTGGTTTGCTGGTGCCTAGAGCTGGCCCTGCAGAAGACAGAAGGCGGTTGAAAGGAAAAGTGGTCAGGTGCTAAGCATGCAGCTTGCAAGTTACATAGCTTTCTAAGGTTAAACATGATGAATACACCTCTCCCCCCATCCTTCCATAATTCAGCCCCATTGTCTCTGCTCACATCAGTTTCCAGCACTGATTCCAGCATCCTACACCCTCTCTCCTAGCATTCAACCACCTCCCTCCACAAAAGGGAGGGGTTCGCTCAGAGGAGAAATAAGGGATAGACTAGATTAGTCAGCAAATTCCTTGAAGGTATCTCAGAAGCCCGGCCCGACGAAAGGGCAGGGTCTCTGCAGCAGACAAGGTAGAAGAAAATGCAGCCGTTTATTATGCGAGGAATGGGCACTGTGTGTGCTGAAGCTACCAGCACTGATGAAGCAGGAAGGGCAGGACAGGGGTCTAAGGGCTTGTCTACATCACAAAGTTGCAGCGCTGGTGAGGGGGTTACAGCGCTGCAACTTAGGAGGTGTACACATCTGCAGGGCATCACCAGCGCTGCAACTCCCTGTTCGCAGCGCTGGCCGTACTCCCGTTTTGTCTCGGGTGTAGAGGATCCAGCGCTGGTAATCAAGTATAGACACTTACCAGCGCTTTTCTTGACCTCCGTGGAATAAGCAGGTATCCCAGCATACCTGAGGAAGCCTCTGGTAATCAAGCTGGTCTCCTTCCCCGGTTTGCTCTCGCGTTCCCCGAACCGCGAGCAAGCAGGTCTCCTTCCCTGCGGTTTGCAGGGTGGTTCGGGGAACGTGAGAGCAAACTGCGGTGAAGCTGGTCTCCTTCCCCGGCTTGCTCTTGCGTTCCCCGAACAAGCAGGTCTCCTTCCCTGCGGTTTGCAGGGTGGTTCGGGGAACGCGAGAGCAAACTGCGGCGAAGCTGGTCTCCTTCCCCGGTTTGCTCTTGCGTTCCCCGAACAAGCAGGTCTCCTTCCCTGCGGTTTGCAGGGTGGTTCGGGGAACGCGAGAGCAAACTGCGGCGAAGCTGGTCTCCTTCCCCGGTTTGCTCTTGCGTTCCCCGAACAAGCAGGTCTCCTTCCCTGCGGTTTGCAGGGGGGTTCGGGGAACGCGAGAGCAAACCGCGGCGAAGCTGGTCTCCTTCCCCGGTTTGCTCTCGCGTTCCCCGAACCCCCCTTGAAGCCGCCCAACAGCGCTGCAGTGTGGCCACATCTAACACCACTTGCAGCGCTGGTTGCTGTAAGTGTGGCCACTCTGCAGCGCTGGCCCTATACAGCTGTACTAATACAGCTGTAACAACCAGCGCTGCAAAATTGTAGATGTAGACATGGCCTAAGAGATGTGGGCCAATCAGTATCAACTGGTAGAATTCAGTGTGGTGGAGAGGGGAGAGATGGTCGAAGGATGCAGACATGGGGGAGGGAGAAGTGGTCAGAGGGATGGGGACAATCTGAATGGTTGGAGGGGGTGACGCGAGTGTCGGGGCAACCAGAGAGGAGGCATTTGCAGTTATTGGGGCAGGACATGCTCTGACATTTCTCACATGCCTGTTCCCAACCCAAAGTGATGTGGGGCGGGGGGAAGGCTGGTAAATTTAGCTGTCACATGTTTAAGTGACCTGAGTGTGAAAAAAGTGTCTTTTCCCGTGAAGCACTGTGATGATCAAGAGCCCATAGGGTGACACACACAGCCAGTGAGAGGCAGCCCTGCCTCAGGAGGCTTGCAGTCAAAGAGACGAGGCAGAGACAGGGTGGGAGGAAGGAATACTATGATCTCTGTTTGACAGCTGGAGAACTGAGGCCTCGAGACACTAATGGCTTGATCCAAAACCCACTGAAATCGAGAGGAAGCCTCTAATTGACTCCAGTGAGTTTTGACTTAGTCTATAAGTGACTTGCCAAAGGTCACACAGGGACTCTAGTGATCTGGTTCAGTTCTCACTTTGCCAGAGTCTTCACCGCAGAATTCCCAGCCCACCCTTGGCTGCGGCCCTAGTGCGTAATGATAGGGTCATACATGTAAACATCTGCTCACTGGCCAGTTAGCCTTGCACAGACATACCTCATGAAGCTCCATCAGTCCATGTGCAGCAGGTCATGGAGGAGGGTACTACAGGCCACGACACTGTAATGGTGATCATGACAGATATAATGACTGTCCTTACCGGATTATGGAAATGGTAACATTGCAACAAGAACTGCTCTTTAGCTGAAGCAGGAGTCTCAAGGGGCAGAGGTGCTGGTGGTGCTCTCACACCCCCGGCTCGAAGTAGCAGTAACAACCCAAGTAGGTGATTTCCACCTTCAGCACCCCCACGATAAAACCTGTTCCAGCACCACTGCAAAGGGAAGAGATGGAAGCCCTTCAGGTGGGACAGCCAATATGTTGGCCACTGTCCTTGGGAACAGGCTGCAGGGTACAATCCAGCACGGGCACCTGGGTGATGAGGACAATGGACCTTGCAGTGCTTCTGTATTGTAACTTCCTGATTGAGGCCCGTGCCCTGGCCCAGCAATGATTAACCCCAGCCCCAGCGCCTGCAGGCTGACAAGCAACACCTGACACTGAGGTAATAGTGAAAGAAATCTTTCCCCTTCTCTTTGTGCTGATTTTTGAGTCCCAAAGCTTTTAAACAGCTTCTTAGTTTTAAAGGGCCAAGCATCAAATAGATTCTGCAAAGCATCATGTTTAGAGTGTTGTTACACATTGCTTAGCGGCCACTAGAGCATTAATAACTGTGTAATCACAATGTATCTCATGGGGAATGGAACACTAAACCCAATCCTGAGTCCTGATTTAGCCTTTACGCATGCAAAGCTCTCCCACTGACTCCCCAGGTCTGAGCTGGGATTTCAGGCACACAATTTAAGCAATAAGACACAGCAGTCAATGGTGAGAAGCAGGGGGCAACTCTGCAGCCCTCCCTCTGAGCCAGTACTGAATCGAAATCTGCACATACAATCCCTGTTCAGTGTTTCACTAGTGGATTTTAAGCTAACAGTCTTCTCGAAAGGACAGGAGGTGCAACAAGCCACGTAAAAGAACGGGGTGAGAGGGAAGGTAGGGAGGAAGAGGGTAAAAGCAGAAAAGGGCTGACGCTAAGGGGAGGAGATTGGCGAGCGGGGTTTAGGACTGGGGCTGGGCGGGACTAGAATACAATGTCACTGGTATCTCTCCATCTCACCCTTACCCAACAGTTTAAGAAATCTCATCTTCAAAGATATTTGTATCCCTTTCCTGTGCCTCTTAGTCTCTCTCTTTCCGTTGTTTGCCTTGGAATGCACTTTCTTCTACATCTGCTTTCTGTGTGTGTTACAACAGATATTGTCTTACAGCATTTATTTATGTATGGTATTTTGGGTTATGGTTTGTATGAGACACAAAATATAATAGAAAATTGGTGTGTGTGTATGTGTGTATATAACATACACAGAAATGCATACAGTGTACAATACTTTCTTGTAATTTATTCTGTGTCAAGGCATTTTTCTGCATAAAACCTCATAAAATCTTTGTAAAAAAGAGCCAGTGGTTCATCTTTATTGTCACATTGATGTCTTTATAAACTTATTCCAATGATCTATAGGAGAAGCTCAGTATTTATGGGCATATTTAAAAGGAGTCTTATATTTAACAACTGCATTTAGCTGCGTTAACTGCGAGTTGCAGTAATAAAGGCCCTGCACATTTCAATGCTAAATTAAAAAAGGTTCCGCTGCTCAATAATACATGGATGCTGTTTTTTCATTACTCTTTAATATCATTTCCATTTAGTTTATAAATAATTGTAGCTAGCTAATGAAACGAAATAAAACCTGCCTCCAACCCATTCCCCAGAGCAAACTAAACTCCTCTTTTTAAAGCTTCTTAATCACCGCCCAGTTCTTACAAAATTAGCATAGTAATGGGCTTTAAATTGAGCCTCTTTGTTTTTTAATTAAGCTCCCAGCAGGTAAAAATAAAACAGATTATTGAAGAATATGCCAACACTAATAGCCTGAAACTCTTTTGACAATTAAAAAGATCCCACATTAACCCTTTAAAGGAACCCTACATTATAATTAGCTGTCTCATAGCCTGAATACATCAATATAGTGGCTAAAATACTTTTAAACTTGATAAGGCCTAACTGATCTGTGTCAATGGGAACATAAGAAGCAAGCCCTCCGTATCTCCAATCATTCTGCATAGAGTACCAAACTATTTATCTGGGCCCCCAGCTTGCAGATGTTATCATGTGCTTAATGCTGAGCATATTATTCCCAGGAAAACCAACAGGATCACTGATATGCTTAAAGTTAGTCATGCGCCTAAAGCATCAAGGCCTTGAAGAGGCCTTCGATGACAACAGTTGCGTTTACTTGCAGAGTTTGCTCACCATTGGCACAGACAGAATTGAGCCTGGAAAAGAATCCCAGTGAAAATAAGATCCCACTTGCTAGAATGTGAGGACTCAATGTTATATTTACTTGGAACCAACTGGCTGCCAAGGAGGTTGGCTACTGAAACTGTGCCAGTGCCTGGGGCTCAGAAACTGGACCAGAGTCTTAGAACTATGGCTCCAGCTCTTCTTCTTGAGCCTGACACCTGTAGTGAAGGGGGTTCATTTCAAGTCTATGATGCTTTCTCCTGGGCCTCCATCATAAGCCTCTGGCTCTACTATAGCTCTCTGAGACGCTTAGAGAAACGGTTGCTCAAACAAAGAATTCCTCTTTCATTCTACTAACTCCCAGAACTTAATGTTTGGTGACTGCTCCTTGGAACCCCGACTGCATTTGTAAAAAATTAACTAAATGCCAGAGTTAGCAGTTCTGGTCGGCATTCAGGACTCTGACACTTATTGAAGTGTCTGCCTAGCAGCCTGAATGCAAGCACGAGTATCCCAAACATGCCAGAAAGACAACTATTCTTCTTGCTTAGCAACATCAGGCTGTCCCAAAGGCAAAGGTAAATCTTGAGCACAACAAGAAGGTTAGGAAAGAGTAACACTGAATCCATGCTGTGGACATCAGTGATTCTTTGGGAAAATTTACTGGATATTGCTGACAGCCTAAAAAGAGGCAGAGCGCAGAATGGTTTGTGTTAAATATTTGGATACCACCTTCTGAGTCCCACATTTTATCTTCCATGTCTAAAACACGGGTAGGAGAGTGAACCATCTGCAGCAGGCTGCTTGGCTCTGCTGGGGCTGTTAATCTCTCACTTTCAGGGGTGCCATATGCGTCCGGAAAAAGGACATTGTCAGAAGAGCTGGTCACTGCAGCTGTTGGAGTCTGACAACACACTGTAGCAAATGCTCCCATGCACAAGGTAAAAGTCTGCCCCGGTTTAAGCAGTAGTTTGTCAGTGTCTCTTTTACATTTTATCTTATACTGTCAGGCTACACTGAACTGTTAAGGAATGGGATCAGAGCTGGGCCGGAGTCTGCACATGGCCAAGTGCCTGGGGCTCTCACTGAAGCCTCTCACAGGCATCCCAGGGGAGAAGCTGGCCCTGAGTTTTTATTTTCCAAGATAAACTATTTTTAAAAATGACAATTTGTGTGTCATTTCCCAGAGAATGCATCATCTGCATTCTCAGCTCTCAGTAAACTCTCTAGGGGTACAACCAGCACAGTGACCAGCTCAGCGGGGCTTTACTGGGGCCTCTGGGCAGTGCCAGAACACAGATAAATCACAACAACGGAATCCTGTACCAGTGTAAATCTGTAGTAACTGTATTAACGGCACTGGAGTTACTCTCACTTGACACGGCTGCGAGTGTAAGTCAGAGCAGACTCTGACCAGTTGAAAACTATTCTAACAGCAGGAGTTTTTTATACAGGGCCATCAATCATATGCTGTGACGGTCACTCTGTGACGGTTCTTCCACTGATGGCACTGGGACTGAGAGCTATATGCCTCATATCCCTAAATGATGATCCACGCTCAGCCTCTCTCGGTGATTGGCAAACATCTCTAGAAGCATTTTTTCTTGAAGTCAGAAAGCTACACTTCTGAGAATAGCCGGTGAAACGATGTTTACTTATGACTCTGCTTTTTCTTTGTGCTTGAAGTTTGTCAGCCTGCGCTGGGGCTCAAGGGGCGGAGAGAAAAGCACAGCAATATGTAGGATGCTGAATGTTTCAGAGAGGTAATTTGACAATGTATTTTAGGACTGTAAAATGAACCACTATTAGTAAACTGAGATCTCCAATCCATTTAATGCAGACTGCGTAACAGTAATCAGACAATTTCCCACTCCTACTGGATTCAAACTAGTGCGTTGGAGCTGAAAGGCTCCATTTCCCATGACATATATAGTGCTGTGGCACATGAAACATACAAGCCTATGCCAGAAGACTGTGCTAGCAATACAGGAGTGATCTGCAATGGTGCATTCTTAGTAATGCAGCCGGAGAACACCAAATACAAAGCCTGCCCAGTTCAATGGGTGCATTAAAATGTGTCTTCCATTCTGACAGTTTTTACTACTCCCAGAGACATTTCCTGTTGTATGGATAATCCCTCTCACATCACATAATCTGTCAGAATGGAAGAAACTTTTTAAATATATCCCCAACTGGTTCAGGTATTGCGGTAGATGTGAGCACAACAAATCTACCAACTTTTTGCTCTGTGATTGCCTGTGTGCATAGGCTGGTATCTCCACCAGCGTCTGACCTTTCGCAAATTTGATCCAAGGTGACCTTTTGCTATTATTGCACTGGCAAGTGCAGCTTTTTCAGGGAATTCTCACTGGAGCGTGTTTGATATTAATGGTTGGTTATGATCCTGAAATCTAAGCTCCAGGCTGTGTGGGGTTTATTAATGCAGATATCTCTATAGAGACGTACAATTTTATGTGAACCTCATAGCAAGCCAGAATTACTATCCTCAAACTACTATCAAGCAGCACCTTTCAATGGACAATACAGCTGTCCAAATAGTGCCTGTGTACCTGGACTGCAGACAGGCACTTGTTTATTCTGTTCCAGCAGAACACACACAGGTAATTCTTTCGGATTTCATCACTATCCCTTGTTTTATGCTTTGTATTCAATCCTCAGGAAATCGGAGAAAGGTATTGTTATTTCCTAACAAAAATATCTGCTATCCGATCACCACTGGCAGCTCCCACTTTTCTTTTCAAGCCAGTGCTTTTGTTTAATATCTCTTCTGCAGCAGGGTGTGTTTTGCACTGGCAAAATAAGAGTAAGATGGTTTCTTTTTTGGTAAAGAGTAGTACAAATGGGTGTTTTTGTTCAAAGCTCACCCCCTCCACTGTCTTACAATGGAGCTGGTTATAATGGATGAACAATGAGAGAAAAACAAAAGAGCGACACATGGATTTCCAGTTTGGTGTAAATGTGATACGCAGCACAAGCTCTCCGGGGATGGGGTTGTTTGGTGACTGGAAAGCACCTAGCACATTGTTGGAGCTACTGAAAACAAATACTAAGAAATACTAAAAACATGTTCTAGATACAAATGGGCTTTACTAGAGTTCTGCAGCAGGAGAAAACAAAACCTATGGAGACAGACGACTCGACAGCACTAAGGAGACAGACTGGTCAGGGTGGACTTTGAGCGAGCTCTGTGTTCATTTCTAGTCAGTCTCTTTCACTCTGAGCCCCAACATTCACACATTTGCGTCACACTCACTGGTTCCTTGTGTCCTCTGAGTCTAAGGGGAGTGGCTGTAACTAGGGCCCTGGGGCGGTGTGAGCCATCCTGTGTGGAGGTGAGGCAGGATTAGTCGAGCAAACATCGATCAGTGCCTTGCAGATTATTTGCTTGATGATAAGTCAGCCTGAAGATTTCAGGATGCTGCAGAGTTTACTTTGCTTGAGGTAGGGTGCAGCTGCAGACTGAGTTGCAGGGATCCCTCTGCTGCAGCCCTACTGTGCCTCTCACCCTTTGCTCTCATGGCCACCAACACAAACCCCTTGGCCTATATGATGCTTTGCCAGTAACAGGCAGACTTCTCTGGGGCCTGACGTGAGGAAATGTGTGATTTATTTGACATGGAAACAGTGCTTTTCCACTATGAAAATCTGTATTTGCTGGTGGCAGCAATGGCAGTTTCACCCGAGATTGAATTCACGAGAATGGATTAAAACCTCCGATTTCATTTAGAGGAAACTGTCGACGAGAAAGCAGTGTGGTGTAGCTGTGCTAGGAGCACATCTCTTGCCATTCCTCGGCTTGTGGGCCAGACCTCCCAGTGGGAAGAAAGGCCAACTGAACACATAAAACTTCAGCTTTTCCATGCATTTCTATTTGCAAATTCTGGGGGGAAATGGATGAATCAGTGAGGAAAGACTTTGCAAGTTTAGTTGCCAGTGAAATAGCAGAGAAGAGACCTGCATCGACCCAAGGCAGGGATTGGGAGAAATGCTGAGAGGGCATATACACTCCTTGAGGCACATGTGCAGCTGTCACTCACATCACCAGGAGCTTTGTGGGCTGTCCAAGAGAAGTGCAGAGCTCTATGTGAATAAGTACAGTATGTACAGAGTCACACGGAGCCTTTCAGAACAAAAACTCAATGAGAATTGTCAAAAGAAGTCTGAGAGTCAAAGAGAATAATCATAAAAACATAGAGATGATGAGCTGGAAGGGACCTCGAAAAGTCATCAAGTCCAGCTCAGCCCCCTGTGCTGAGGCAGGACCAAACAAGCCTTCCCCATCTGTCCTCAGAAACCTCCCTTGGAAGCCTGTTCCAGAGCTCAACTACTCTTATAAAGTTCTTCCCTAACATCTAACCTAACTCTCCCTTGCTGCAGATTGCGCTGATTACTTCTTGTCCTACCTTCAGTGGACATGGAGAACAACTGATTACATTGCTCTTTATAACAGTCCTTAACAGATTTCGAGGCTGTAAACCGGTTCCTTAACCCCACCCCCAAGTCTTCTTTTCTGAAGACTAAACGTGTCCAGTTATTTTAACCTGTATTCATAGATCAGGTGTTCTAAGCTTTTATCATTTTGGTCACTCTCCCCTGGACTCTTCTCTATTTATCCACATCTCTCCTAAAGCATGGAACCCGAACGGGACACAGGACTCCAGCCGAGGCCTCATGGGTGCTGAGCAGAGCAGGACAATTACCTGCCATGTCTTACATATGATACTTCTGTTAATAACCCCAAAATGATATCAGCGTTTTTCACAACTGCATCACATTGTTGACTCATATTCAATTTCTGGTCCATTATAACTCCCAGATCCTTTTCAGCAGTACTATCATCCAGCCAGTTATTCCTCATTTTCTAGTTATGCATTTGATGTTTCCTTCCTAAGAGAAGTACTTTGCACTTGTCTTTATTGAATTTCATCTGATTGCTTTCAGACCAATTATCTAATTTGTCACGGTTGTTTAGAATTTGAATACTGTCCTCCAAAGTGCTTACATCCCCTTCCAGCTTGGTGTCAGATGCAAATTTTATAACCATACTCTCCACTATCCAAGTCATTAATGAAAATACTGAATAGTACCGGAACCAGGACTGATCCCTGCAGGACTCCACTATATAACCCCTTCCAGTTTGACAGTGAACCACTGATTGCTATTCTCTGAGTATGGTCTATCAACTGGTTGTGCACCCAAGGCCAGCTCCAGGCACCAGCATTCCAAGCTGGTGCTTGGGGCTGCAATATGCAAGGGGCGGCAGTCCCTGTTGTTTTGCCCCCAAGCAGCGAGCCAAATTGCCGCCGCAGGCAGCGGGGGCAGTCCATGTGCCCTTAGGGTGGCAGACGCGTTTCAGCAGTGGCAGCAATTTGGAAGCAGCTTCTATGTTTAGCTGTCGGGGCAGCTTCAGCTAAACATAGAACCTGCCGTCGAATTGCCGCCCCGTGGAAACACGCCTGCCGCCCTAGGGGCACACGGACTGCCCCCGCCGCCTGTGGCAGCAATTCCGCAGCGCCTGGGGTGGTGAAAACTGTAGAGCCGGCACTGTGTGCACCCATGCATCTAGACCACACTTCCCTGGCTTACTTCACGTTGGACTTTGTCAAGCCTTGGTAACTATCAAGATATGTCACATCTACTGCTTCTGTGCCATGCACTAAGCCAGTAACCCTGGCAAAGAAGGACATTCAGTTGGTTTGGCATGATTTATTCATGACAAATCCAGGCTGACTATTGCTATTAACCCCCAAGTGCTTACAAACTGATTGTTTACTAATTTGTTCCGTGGCTTTCCAGGTACCGAAGTCAGGCTGAATGGTCTATAATTCCCTGGGTTCTCTTTGTTTCCCTTCTTAAAGACAGGTTCTATGTTAGCTCCTCTCCAGCCCTCTGGGACCTGACCTATCCTCCAGGAGTTCTCAAAGGTAACTGCTAACAGTTCTGAGATAGCTTCCCCTCTGTTGTTAATATTAATTGTGTGGAGTTTCTGGTCACCATTAACCTTTTCAGTGAAGTATCAGAGGGGTAGCCGTGTTAGTCTGGAACCATAAAAGCAGCAAACAGTCCTGTGGCACCTTCTAGACTAACAGACGTACTGGAGCATGAGCTTTTGTGTTGCATCTGACGAAGTGGATATTCACCCACGAAAGCTCATGCTCCAATACGTCTGTTAGTCTAGAAGGTGCCACAGGACTCTTTGCTGCCTTTTCAGTGAAGACTTAAGCAAAATAGACATTAAATATCTCAGTCTTCTTGATGTCACCAATAACTAGCTCTGCTTCCCCACTACGTACCTACACTTCCCTTTGTCTTTCTCTTGCTCCTAATGTATTTAAAGGCAATAAGAGAGAGTCTTTAGTCCCCAGCATGAAAGGTGCCAACAAAATCCATCAGCAACAACATTACATTGTATAATATATACAGGAAAGCAACAGGATGAGGTGAATACTGGCAGGAAACTTGCTACATAGGACCAAGTTTAATACGGGAAGAGCCTGATTCTGATCCTATGCAGGTGTAAATCAGGAATACTTCCCTGGGAGTCAAGGGAGTCACACTGGTCTAAAACCAGTTCAAGCAAGATCAGAATCAGGCCCTAAATCTCTGTGTTCTGCAGGCTTTTGGAAGAGTTCATAAAAACCAGTTAACAATGGGCCCCACATCATTCCAAAGGACAGTGAGGTTCTGTTTCTGAGTAAATAACTCCATCAGAGGAGTGAGGTTCTGGATCAGCCTTCCAATAGGAACAGTGGGGGGGCAAACAATCTCAGTGTTAAAATGGAGCTTGAACAATTTATGAACAGGATGATGTGATCTCGTATCAGTAGGGGGCTGGACTCGATGACCCCAGATGTCCCTGCCAGTCCAGGTTCCTAGTGCCCAATCGGTTAATGATTTAACAAAAGCAAGAAAAGGAACCATGAAAATACTAAAAGATGCTGAAGTGACTTTCTGCTGAATGGTTTTGGCAACATTTAAAAGGGGATGGGCAGGGTGCAGCTAGGCCAGCGGCTGGCGTGGTCGCTCCCGGCATGGAGTAGAGGCTGCAGAGTACTGGTTTGCACTGTTTCTCTATGTAGTGAAGGCAGTTTGAGTTCTCGCAGTACAAGCAGTGCAGGGTGCCCTGAGGGGAGAAGTGCACAAGTCCAGACATCGTGGAGGGATGCAGGATTGTTTTGTCAATCCCCCCTGCTAGGAGCCAGGTGTTAGAACTCTGCAGGAGCTGCAGGCAGGCCTTGCTAACTGCACCCAAGATTTAAGGGGGGACAGGAGTATCACACTAGGCCACAGGAAGCCAGAACAGAGGAGATGGTGGACGAGAACCCTAGGGATTTGCAAGTCCAGGGAGGCTGTTTAGATGAGTTTATGTGGCATTACTGTCTTAGAATCACCAGTAGTGCCAAACTCTGCAAAGTAAATGAGTTTGAACATCATCAGCTCACATCTCTGAGTGAGAAGGGGTAAATGAATAAGGGGGAATAAAAAGAAGTCACATGTCAGGTTATCAATGGGGCTGTGGGCTGTGTTTTTCCATGGAGCATTTGATTGTGCACTTCACACATGCATCTACACCCGTGTTCACATGGACACACTCCAGCAGCCAATGTGGAGAAACCCACCATATCACACTTTTCTGAGCCCCTCTCCATGATGCCCAAGGTGTGGACTGTTTCCCCCATACAGGAGTGTAATTTTCCCCACATGGGAGCTGCAGTTTCCCTTTTACGACAGGAGTGTGTAAAAACCAATGGTCTGACTCCAGTCACAACCGCTGTCCCTGCTCCCACAGCAGGCCTATGGCACTGGTATGAAACTTCCAGTCTTACGTGACTTCCTGCCAACAGCCTTCAATGAGAGTGCATTTGGGCCCCAAGGACTGGAATTGGATGGGTTTTACTGAGCACTTGCCCACGCCGCCCTTGCCAGCGAGTGTGGCTATATTAATAGTTATGACTTTGCCACGAATCCAAACAATTTCTGGCTTCTAAAAGCTAACAGAAGCCATTTCTCTGTTCTCCCCTTACAGATGGATTATATACCAAATTCTAGAGAGATGCAAGGGCATAGGTGGGTTTTTTGAATTTCTTGTTGATTAGCACTCTGCAGAAGACACATCACACTCCACAGCCGCTCCTCATGCCCTCTTCTATCTTCCTCTGCCCTGTTTCCCAACTCCCTTCCTTCAGTGCCCCTGCTCTCATCCCTTCTCTTTCTCTTTAGCTTTTCTCAGCTAACACACACACAGACACACACACACACACAGTGGAATTAATGTGACATTTGCTGACATCACGCTGCTCACTCTGCTTGTTTGCTTCCCCAACCCTTCATCTGTTCTTTCTATTTAGACTGTAACCTCTTCAGGGCAGAGATTGCCCCCCATGCTGTGTTTATACAGTGATGAGTACACCAGGGCTTGATCTTGGTTCATCCCTAGGCACAACCATACCAACAATGAATAACAACACCAGCCAAGTGCTTGGCATGTGAAACCAAGAGTGGGAACACACGACTGTGACTTTTATGTTTGAAAAAACATGTAGTGCTCACAGGTGAACCAACAGTCCAGCAGGTAGCTGCTTGGTTAATGTCCTCACACAGCTATGCCAATGACTAGCTGCACCTCTCACTCTGACCCTCAGCCAGGCCATCCTGACAGCTGCCCAAAGCAGGCTAAGCTGAGAGCCAACAAACACTGTGCTAAATAATCAAGATTCATCACAATCTTCCAGAGAGGATAAAAATGCCCAGTTCTTCCATGGACCCGAGGGCAGCACGGTTCAGAAAATGTGCTCAGTACTTTGGTTCCCTTGGCCGCTAACCACGTTTCAGTGTTTGACATTTCACAGAGCAGGTCATTCAAAACTATCACCTAATTGGAATGATTACGGCTTGAAGTTTTGCCAAGGGATGACTGAACCAAGAGCTCATTCCTCCAGCCACATGAAAACAACTACCTTTCAAGCTGTCCTTTCTTATAGAACACCCATTAAGTATCATCTCACGATGTATGCATGTAACATACATATCCATGACGCAGTGGCTTCTCTTAGTGACCCTCATGAGTCCCTTCACTTCACTCCACTCAATCTATGATTCCCATAAAAAGAACAAATTCTGGCGACTTTTGTGTATGATGCAGGCGTCTACTTGGAAGCAGCCCCAGCTCATGGTTTTTAACCTAGCAAATAATTCTGCACAGCTGAATAGGACAAAAGAGTAGCAAAATCTTCCCCCTGCTCTCAAGTCTTTTCCCTGCAACATATTTCTCCCTTGCTGTTTTGTAACACTTTCAAGTTAATTTTGTGTCTGTCAGTGAGTTACATAAAAGGGAGAAGAGCTTTGCATTAATAGTTCATTCTCATTTTTTTAATTTCATAATGCTGTTATATCAATATAATACATGGAGCGTCCAAATCCCTTGGGACACTGATTGCATGAGCGCCCACTTACTAGCAGCAGGTCCTCAGCACATTTCTCATTTGGAATCTTTGGAATAATCCTGAGTGAACCTTGCCCTGATCACTGCAGAGACTTGGAGATGGATGTAATGCTGCAAGAGACAGACTAGAACATCGGTATCCCTCAGTTTTTAATGGAAGTGGCATCCTTTTAGAAACCTTTAAATGTAATAGTATGTGCAAAATGATATAGACACAACTGTATGATTTGTGCATTCCAAAAATGTCATATTGACTGAGCTAACAGCAGTGGAGCATTAGAAATTCTGCCCACTCATCTCACAAAATAACAGGAAAAATCATAATTAAAATCATATTGAAATGCTGAAGATTTTCTGACTCGTCTGGTTCTTTCCTGGCTCTTTATGTGAATTAGGGCATGCCAATGTAAATAGAACTCTGTAACAACTGTCTAAAACATGTTTCTTGATCTGTAAGCCAATGACATTAAAAGATACTTTCAGGGGACCCATATTAAATGATGATTATTAGTTGCAACACTTCATTGATTTGCAACTACTGTATACTTCAAGCCGGATGAATTTCCAAATCTTCTTTGCTAACCACTAGTATTAAAAGTATGATATGTTTAATTTAAGACATATTTTCCCAAACCTTTAAGTGGTTTAGTAGAGCTGAAAAACTTTTTTGACTGTTCATCATCTCGTAGAAAACAACTCTTCTGTCAATTTTTTTCTATCAAAATGTATTAAAGTCTCCAAACAAACTGATAAATAAATGAAGACTGTTCTATCTAAAGTATACATGTATCTGTACTTTCCCATATTATTCTCGAGAGGCTCCAGTGCTGTGTGTATGCTGTATTTACAGACAGAGACATTTGCCACAGCAATGTAACTTAAAACTGTTTGTAAGAAACATCCGAAACTTGTCCCCTGCTGCAAATGTGACATCTTTACAGCATATGCTTAGTAAATGAAAGCACTGGGAAAAGGAGGAAAGTCAGGATACCTCCCATATAACTGATTGTAAATTCTTGGGCACCAGGTTTATATTCTTAATAACCTACTAGTTAGGCTTAGTGTGTCTGTTCCATCTAAGTCAATTTAAATGAGGTGTACCAGATACAGTACATAAAGTGTTTCATACTTGTGGAGATATGTTTAACTATTGTTTCTTTAGGAAAAATCTAATAGCTAGCTCCATTTAATCACTGTCAGATGTTCTCCATGTTGCAAGTGGTAACTTCCTTGACACAAACTGCTTTTAATCAGGAATCTCTAACTTATCTCACGTTCATTGTACACTGACTTTTGTAATACATAAAAACGTTTTTACCATTTGTTAGTTTTTTGTTTTGTTATCCTGATTTACTTTTTTGCTTTAATGGGCATCTAGGGCAATTCATCTATCTTCTTCTGAAGAATGTTATCTATTCCACGGAAAACAAAAAGAAAGAAAAAGGCTAAAAGCTTAAAAAATATCCCGGCACTTGCTTTGTCTGGGCCTACAGTTTATAAAGCTATTATCCCTTGCATTTCACTTGACTGCATAAAGCCTAGGTTCAGTATCTGCAGCAATGTAAAAACTTCTCCTAATCTAAATGTTTGTTTGTAAATATCTCTCAGCTAAGAATGCCTGAATGAAGGCTCTTTTTCTCTGTGTGCCAGTCTAGGGTTGTTAACTTACTCCAACTCTAAAAAGGCAATCACATCCATCCCCCAACGTGTGATTAAATATACGCAGGGGATAATCCCACCTCCAAAAAGCTAGAGAAAAGGTGGAGTTGAGGCTGGTTTGAAGTGGCCTCCTTAATAGAAAAGGATGGTCCCATTCTGTGTACATCATGATTTGCTTTGGGATTTCTGTTGTGCCCCGTAAGCCTACAGGATATTACAGCAGCTTTTGTGTCGCTGGTGACCCAGCTGTTCATTATTGAAAAATTCCACTGCTTGATGCTGAGGGCAAGAAGGCTGACCCCCTCATCTTAAGGACGTTACTATCTTTCAAAAGATACAGGATTAAAGGGCCAGGCAAAATCTGGAGGAAAGCTCTGTCTGGTTTTCTGTGTTTTCGTTGTCTTTCACTATATTGGCCCAGAGAGGGATGTTTGTACAGGATTTAATTAGTTGGAATCAGGCTGAGATTATTGTTGAGACTATTTACTCAGCAAATCTCCAGTCTGAGCTGCTGCTTAAAATGAGTCTGAATAAAAAAAAACAAACTAGGAGAGTTTGGCCTTACTTTTCATATTTGAGAATGGGCAACGGCAAGGACCTGATCCTGTGAGCAACCTCAACTCCAACTGGGACCAACAGGGAATGGGGGTCGCTAAATACCTCACAGGCTCGGACCTTAATTGGCTGTAAATAGAGAAAAATCAAAGGCGGTTGCTGTTTTAGAGAGCTCCCATTGTATTCACCTGGGGAGTTCAGCTTTAAAATGGGTGACATATTATGGTGCAAAAGACAAGGAAAGCTATGCATGAACTTTATACTATTATCATGAGGCTGTAGTCACTCCAGAGAGGAAAACATCTGAAATAGAAATGGGGTTAGACAGAAAACATGGAGTGGATTATTTTTTTTCTTAAATTAAAACATCGAGACTTTAACAGTGGATTTTTGGCCTGGGCTAGTGCAATGGAAGAGAATAGCTTGTGTCTGCTGAATGTGAACGAGGGTGGCTGCAGAACGTCTTGAAGGAACAAGTAAAGGCCAGAGATGCCATCTGCATGAAATCCTGTTGTGCAGCAATGGAGCATGTACACATAAGAGCAGTGGAGGAAGATTCATCTCTAGGCTTCCCTTAGAGGTGAGATGTAGCAGGAACTGGTTCAGTGTCAAGGTCTTCAGTTATAATAAAAGGAAACGTTATTCAGCTGCAGTGATAAATAAAATGAGAATCTCCACTCTTAGCTCAGATAGCTCAGCAGACCTTGGCAATAAGTGACTGGCTGCATCAGAGAAAATATCCTGCCATTCCAACAACACTGGCCAAATTCCAAAGGAGAAAGCTACACGCTACCTTCCTAAAATAACCCTGAGTTTTCAGCTGGTTACGTTGCTCTTCCTTGCCTAGAGCGAACCTTGCCCTCTTCATCCATGATCCTCGCAGAGATGTCCCAGTACAGCTGCACTGGCAAGGCAGGGTTTGGTTACCCCCTTGAGATGAGTAACGGCAGCAAGCCAAGGGGAGGGTGGAACCGCGCTGGTAGATCCATGGCTGCACAAGGGAAGCACAGCAGCCAAGACACACATGAGAAGACCTGGACAAGAGGATCTGCTGGGTCTTCTAACTTGCTTGCTGGTGTGAGTGCAGAGTGTTAAACAACTGCTGTGCCCCACCCCAGAGCTGTCTGCAGTTACTATCTGCCATCACAGGGGCATACCTCTCTGCCATACCTTGTGCTCCAGAAGCTGACTGCACAGCTCTAACTGATGACAGAAGGGGTCCCTCCTGCCATAGCTGTACTTCCTGTATGGCTGATGGTAAGGTAGGAAGCTACCATAACATATGAACAGTCATATCTTCCCATTTATTTGGGAAAGGAACTCTCATGAGTAATTGCAGGCAGGATTGGCCCTGAATGTTCGGGTTTCTGGACGGACGTGTGTGTGTGTGCAGTGCAATGGAGTTTCAGTGCATCTGAAACATACAGGGCCAATCTTGTTCAGTGCTGAGCACCCTCTGCAGCCAGTGAGTTATGGGTGCTTAGCACCTCTCAAGAAGCACCAAGCACTTCAAAGCCAGCCCAAATTCATAGCACCGTTATCCAGCAGACAGCCAGAAAAGGACTGTAGCAAACAGTCATTCATTGGCTTTCTCAGCCACACGTGTTTCAGGATGAGTAGAAATGTAAAACAATAAAACATAATGTCACTAACGTGCTGAGGCTGAGACATTGTGTTCCAAGCTCAGCCTGAGCGTGTAATGCTGTGCACACAATCTGTACAAGCAATGGGCAGCCATGCATAGACTGATAAGTTCCCAAAGGAGCTAATGAAAGCAATACGCTTTTTGCTTTAAGATTAAATCCTCTTGCAGCGCCTGAGCAAATGGTTAAAACACTTTGCATGGATAGATTTGGCCAGTCCATGCTACAGCTTGAGAGCTGAGAGCCCAAGCAGTCGACAGTGTGATTTCCCCATCAGCTCATCCTCGCACGGAGAGCAAACAGGGCCATCTTCTCTGGTGACTGATAAAGAAAACTGTTTTTAATGGACAGAACATGAAAGATGCAAAGACTTCAGATTACTAGGGAGATTAGCATGCAAAAATGTATTTGAATTTCTGATCAGCAGGGGGCTTCAATGGGACCAAGTGCAGATTAGCAGGTGTTATGTAGGGGGGAGAAAAAAGACAAAGAAAGCGAGAAAGCTTTTGTGCTACAAAGTTGCACTAGCAAAACAAATATGTTTTTCACTTTGAAGAGCTGGTGAGGAATTTGTGGCCATCACCATGGAAACTCAATAGGCCTTATGACTTGAAGCCGGACTTTGGAGACAGAACTGCTGCTGCTTCTCTATGTTCCCAAACACATCACATCTTTATCAGGGAATCAGCCTGGGAGGGTGAAATGACAGTGTGACACAGAATTAGAAAATCTTGGTTTATTTCACCTGAATCTCTGTTACCTGACACAGGAAAGAGCTTTGGCCTCCCAGGCTGGAAGCCCAGAAATAACATGAATCTGGAGATGTGTGCAGCGTCGGGTCCCGAGGAAGAGCTCGGTGTAAGCGCCAAAGCTGGTCTCTCTCCAACAGAATTTTGTCCAATAAAAGATATTCCCTCCCTTACCGTGTCTCTCTATGAATCTGGAGAAAAAGTTGAAAGCAGGACAAGAAAATGTAATTTAATTTATAATTCATTAAATTATAACTAGTTATACCGGAATGGCGCCGCTTCAGCCAGGGACCGCAAGGAGGCAGTTCAGCTACTGATCTGCTTATTTCTCAGTCATTCCATTCTGTATACTGTGTACATGCAATTCCCTGTGCTTTGATTGTCTTAAGAGCCATTATTAGCCAATCAGAAGGCAAGTATTGGGAAAAATCACTAAATAGCGGTTTTCAATAATCAAAATGATTATGCAAATCTCTGCTGTGGTAATTATAAACCCCTCCCCCCTAATTAGCTTCATTTCTATGTTCAGAATAAACAAGCTGACACTGCTGCTAATCCCTTCTCTGGCCATGCACCCAGTGCCAGGTATTAAATGCATTTGAAGTGTTCTGATCAGGGGAGTGGGGACGAAGCCTCCTGCTAAGGCCAAGGAGCAACAGGGAGCTACTCAGGGATTTGGAGTAGGGGGTGCAGTGCAGCTCTCGACATGCAATGGGGAGCTGGCGAGCAGAAGGATTGATGATAAAGGGGGTGCAGGGATGGGGGTATGAGGACATGGGCCATTACTGTTATGTCTGTAATAACCATAGACCAGGCTTCTAAAGGCCACAGGTTTCTCTCTTGTGATCACCTCCACCTTTGGCTTAGGAGTTACCAGGCCTGGGTTTCAGATACTGCTTTATAAACAGGATGTACCTATGAGTTACCAGCCGCTCAGCCAGTGAGCTGAGCAATCACCATCTGCACACTCAACAACCAGCCAACCAATTAATACCAATGCCTTCTACATTCAAAGGTCGCAGCACTCCATAAAGCCTCCTGGAGCTTTTCTCGCACCGTTGTGCCTTTGTTTACAGAACAGATGATTAGTCCCACAGGGCTGATAGTGGAATTTATAATTAATGATCTAATTTGCGGACAAGTGGGATTTTGGGGTCTGTCGGATGGGAAGGCTCTGCACCAGCACAGGCTAACCCTGCTTGAGGAAGAATACAATCAAAGGTGTCTCACCCGCTCTGGGCTCCTTTTTCAGCCAGGTGAAGTGCAGAGATACACAGAGCTCCCTGTCCCCTAGCAATGTCCTGAACAGAGAAGATGAAGGATGGCAGCAGGCTCCACTGACTGCTCAGAAGCACCCAGCCAATCCAACTTGTTTTGCAGGGACAATGAATTGCCCACTCGTTGCAGCCAGCCAGCGTTGGGAACCAAGGCCCAATGCTGATCAGGGCAGGCTGAACCAGTTTCTGCTATTGACTCCCACCCTGTCCTGCCAGGACCCCCCACCCCGCCAACAGTGAGGGAGTGGGGAGCTCCATCCACCCACTCAGCGCTGAGTCTCCCTGCGGAGGGTGCCAGAAGCAGGCCAAGGAGCAGCAAGGATCTCTGGGCGGATCAGCAGCTCATTCTGCATGCAGCATGACACAGAGCAGGAGCAGCTTTTGCTCACACCGCAGCATGCAAACTGGTAAACCCAATGAAAGGCTCTGGACGTGGTTTCAGCTCTCTGTGTTATCCCCTCGCAGCCTCCATGCAGGGAGTAGTTCTTATGCACTGTGCAGGCAAACATGGCTTTTTACTCTGGTCAGAACAGATTATCTTCTCCCTGGAAACCTGTGAAAGTAGTTTCCCTCCTCTGAGCTGTGATCTAGGGCAGAGGAACTCCCATAGCCATACATACAGATAGAAAGAACCATCAATGTAATGTATTGTTGCCTCTTTTCGACCCAAGCAGCCAGTCAAATTTCGGGGCCCTTGGGATGTTCCGGCTGGGAGAAGAAATTGATGGAGTCTGGTTTTCTCACTGATGCAATCTTGCTTCTTTACAAGGAACGTACAAAGTCCCGCTTCTCCAGACTGATGCTCAGGTCATGCAAGAACGCTTGGGAATGCCGTTCCAGCACTTTCGGGGGCAACAGAATGGCATTCCAGAACTACCACCAGTCCTGGGTCAGGCAGCTCTTCCCGCCCTGCATGCACTGTCCCCTGAGCCAGCAGGTGCTGGTGCCAGGGTGCTCAGTGGCAGCAGAGCATGGAGGGAGCCGGTGAACTGCAGTTGGGACCAGGTAGGGGAGGGGGGGCAGGCAGGAGGGGTGGAACCACCTGAAACCCAGGGTGGAGCTGAAGTCAGGTGATGTCAGGAGCTGGGTAGTGGGGCTGCCTGGACAGCTGATCCCCCTGTGGAAAATGGGAGCTGGGCATGGGTAGGGGAGGCAGGGATGGGATGGCTCTGCTGGGAGTCGCCCCCTGCTTCCTAGAGCCTTGCCCAGCTCAGCCACTGCCCTTATCTTCCCCTACTGCCCTCCCACTCCCCTCTGCTCCCTCACTGGGACCTCCCACGGCCCTGCATTCCAGCACTTCCTTCTGTAGGGCTCATGCCCTGCTTCAGACATCAGAGGAGCCAAGAACACAGACCCACATCTCCCTCTCTAGTGCTTGCCAGGGTCACCGTGCGCACGGGCTGCTCCTTGGCCTTGTTGCTTTTGGTCTCAGTCTCTTGCGCCATGCTTCTCTGTTCTCTCCCCCACCCCAACCTCCCCCAGACCCGTCACACACGACCCAGTGGAACCCCCGACCCACGTGGTGCTAGTGCCGAGGCAGGCTGTGCTAGACCTGGTTCGAGGTGAGGCCAGGGCTTCATCTGTAAGGAAAGAGGGGCTGGCGCTCAAGCAGTTTTTTTACATTCATAACTGACGCAGCCAGCCCAGTGGTGCCGCGGCTCAGCCTGGCACAAAGGAAGCAGTGAAGGGCATGTTCACACATCAGCCTGAACGAGGCTTTGACTCAACCCATAAGAAGGTTTCCCTCAGCTCACATTATCCTCTGGCTATTCCCTGGCACACACTGCCTCTCTGAGCAGCCAGCCTGGGGACACCGAACCCCCCATCTCAGCCTGTCAAAGGGACTTGTGAGGTTCTCAGCATTTTCCTGTTTGTTGGTGAGATCCTGGTGTTTTGCACCATATGCAAGGGAGATATGGAGCCCTTAACATCCTCTCCACGTTGCTGGCCATGCAGTCTGTGCTGTCTCCCCAGCACTCCAGACGCTTCCTACGGACCCTGAACAACCTGCGGGGAGGACTGAGCCTTGGCATAGCACAGGCCAGGGTGTTCCTGCTCAGCCCGGCAGCCTCTTGGAGGCTGATCAGCGGAATCCCATGCTGCAGAGAGGCAGCAGAACTAGAATGGCTGGACAGCTCCTTATCTGTGGGCCGGAGGAGGCCAACCACCAGACTGACCAATACGGTCTCTGTGCCATGCCCCAGATAGGCCTGGCCCAGGACACTGTCCAGTAGGGGAGGCTGTTTTTTACTCAGTTCTCACTGAGATGCTGGGTGGTAACCGAAAAGTTCTCTGACACCAAGCGACAGTTTCTTTCCCGCCAGCAGGATTCCCCGTTTGTCAACTGACTGACTCTATAGCAACAAACATATCACTAGACGAAACCAACAAATAACCCCTTTTCCCCTAGAGATGCAGACTGCCAAAGGTCTGGAGATTTATGTTCTCAAAGTTTGCAGAAGGGTCTGATGCTGTAACAATTATACCTTGTCCTGTTTAACCCTTTTTCCATGGGAAGATCTCACAGCGCTGTTGATTCAGCTCACAACGCTCCTGTGAGGTGAGTCAATAACTCGCTCCATTTTACAGATTTAGAAACTACAGCACAGAGAAGAAAAGGCCTAAAATTTTCAAGTGTCCACTAATTTTGGGTGCCTCCATTCTGGGGACTCCTGGGGCCTGATTTCCAGCGTTGCTGTGCTCAGCTCCAAAGGCTGGACACTCAGCACTTCTCCAAATCAAGTCCCAGGTGTCTCAAATCTTGCACCAATAAAAGTGAGGGGCCAAAGGTTAGTGAAAACGTGACCTGCTCAAGGTCACAGAGCCAACGGGAAAGCTGGGAACAAAGTCCAGCTCTCCCACCTTCTCCTCCTGCTTGTAACCACTAGACAACACTCCTGCCAGACACATCTCCAAAGCTCATTCAACCCCCGCTACAGCTAGGGGGGAGGGGGAGGGGCTTTTGCAAGAACAGGCTTGTTGTGGGGTTGCTAGTACTTTGGTCAAAAATGCCACACGGACAGCTTCTTTCAAAGCTGTTTGGTGGTTCCACTTCCAGTGCCTAATGTCAGTGTATGCGCACACAGGTGCCTGAAAATGTTACTGAAATGAGACCAAGCTCTGGGCACTCAGAAGATCAGGGTGGTTCTTACTGTATCCAAACTGGTTCCCTGGTCCCAGGCTGAAAGTGCCAGATGCAGCCTGCATGGCCACCTTGTTTGTCAGCCAGCCACCTTTCTGCGGGTACTTCTGGACTGCTTGGGGGCTGGAGAAAACAGCTCCTGGCTTCTCAAAACCACACTGCTTTCCACAGCCTGAGACACTGCTCAGAGCCCGCACTGCAACAAATCAAACTAAGGCAGCAGGTGAATTGTTCAAACAAAAATCATTTCTGCTGATGCTGGCTTGGTGGTGCAAACCATCTAATATAAAATCTTAACGTGACACATTGCAGCCCCTGAGAATACGATCTATATCAGCAGGCAGAGGAGCAACGTTCTCTAGATATTTATATAATGAAGGAGCCATTAACAGAAGAAAAGAAACAAATATTATTATAGTAGCTGTTCTTTATATTCAAAATACTTGCTCAAACATGTATTCTCTGCCTTAGATCTCATTTTTAACTTCCACGACTACTTGCATAAGAATACAGACTTCCTTCCCAGCCTACTTTATTCAAATCCTGCAAGTATGCATTTTGCCCCAAGAAATCTGGCAAAAAACAAAAGTGCTGTCCTCTACTTGTTGGATGGTTATGAAAAGACTCATAGTATTAAAACCTAAGGAACTGGTTCCACAGAATTCCATAGAGATAAAACACAGAATTTGCAGCAGATATTATGCCTGTATTTCACTATCATTTGCATTCAGATCAGAGGAAACAAAGAGTCACTTTTTTGAACTAACTAATCATATATGTCCATGTGTACACAGCAAAAGGCAAGTAACACCTGAAAATGCAAAGAGAAGCATGTTTTAAAATAAAAATCTTTGAAGCATATTTCACATGGGCCAAGCATTTTTAAATAAATAAGGCATGTCCAGATAATTTTGGAAAGTTACGAATAGATTATCTAGTTGTTTTTCCATGTCATGAAAATGTTTCTGAAAAATTAATCCTTCAAGTGAAGGCATACATAAAATATAAAAATGCATAATTCATCTAAATGAAATAAAAATGTAACCTTTGCATTTACAGCCTGTTTACATTTTCCAATATAAAAATATTTAAATTCCACATTTAACTCAAAGATAAATATGACACAACAAAGACTATTGATTCCAACAAAAGCAAATGAAAATCATTTCCAAGCCCCAGTCAGAAATACCTAGCCTGGATTATTCCTAGTAAAAGAGGAGGGAATTTCTGTGATGTAGATTTAGAAATTGGGGGATTACTTTCTGTGAAACTCCAAGGTTTTCAGTTCTCAGTTATGTAAAACAGCACAGGGAGCTGCAGCTGAATTTGTAACTTACAGACCCAGACAAGTGTGGTCAATCTCTTGAAAGCATTAATTTATTATCAGAAATGTCACGCCTACACAATAGCCTTATTGTTGATTCATTAGGTAATTTCCCTTGAAGACCAGCTGTTTCTAGTGTGCTAGGATGAATAATGAGGATGATATTCAATGTTCAGAGTACAAACGATAGACATAAGGGAGGTCCTAACACCACCAGTATTCCACTGCCTAGGGCACCAGCTCTGTGTCGGAGGGGAAAGGTCTTACACCTCCCACTTGCATAGAAAACCTCCCAGGTGTCAGATTTGCTAAGAGGGCAGGTTGTACCTTCAATAGAATCAAGAGACCCATGTGATATGGTCAAAACAGGCCTCAGGCTTATTGTCATCTTCTATTTCATTGAGATGCCCTCAGGGTGGATACTTTCTCCTCCCACCAGACTCAATTTATTCCCAGGTGCTCTAGTGAATGTCTTGCCACCAGTATCACTTGCAAAAGAGAGTCCCAACGGCTGTGCTTCAGGCAAGCTTTTATCCTATTTTCCAGAAGTGCCTCTGCTTTAACCCTAAGCCAAACACCATCTAGATAATAATTATTAAACCACAATTTACTGCAGCCGATTATCTGCTAGTCTGTTTTTTTTTATTATTTTACACAAATACATTATTCCTCACCCAAACGGTTCCTCTGAGGGCAACATTTCCATCACGTAAGTAACACTGCAATTAAAGTGAGTTAAATTCACCAATAAGCAGACAAGCACCATGTGCTGTATGGTTGGTGTTCATTACGCTCAGTATATTAATGCTAACAGTTTGTCAAGCCTTTTCACTCTTCAGCCACCTAAACTGTATTAACAGGAAAAGAGAAAGCTTGTTTTGAACCTGGTATTTGATGAACCCTTTAAACGAATCCTGAATGCAAAATTCAGCGGAAACTTTTCTTGTCTTTCAAAAATGATTTGTTTTGAAACACAAAGTTAATCCAACAACAGCATCAAGGGCGCAAATGCTAAAGCAGTATTGTAAAGTAAGGGTTTGATCGGAATCACTGCCTTTGCCAATTTCCAGACTTCCACCCCGCGCAGCACTTAAAAATACAACAATCTTCTCTATAAGCAAGCTGGTGGCAGTCGCTTGTTGACAAAAGACATGAAATTTTCATTTAGGTAGGAAAAGAAAAGAAAAAACCCTCCCTGCCCTGGCAAGCAATAGTTCAGGCTTTGAGGGAAGAACTGTGCAAGTCATAATGGCTTGTTCTCTGCAATTGCTTTGAATCTTGCTCCACTACACTTTAAACTGCAACTGTGTTTACACTTTTAATCAGCTGCAGCTTAATGAAAAACAAAACAGAGAGTCTCAGCTGAGGAACCTTTAAATGATTTCTCCCCATGAAAGGGTGCACCTACATGTCACTCAGGGCAATGTTAAATTAAAGTAGAACCAGGGAAGGTCACTCAGATGTGTAAAAATGTATTTTTGGAGGAGAGTTTGGTGTAAAGCAAATAATATGATAATTATTTTTTTGCTGATTTCCCACTTGCTACACTCCAGCAGCTGAACTCATATTGGTCTAACTGACATGACCAAAGCAGAATCCTCCTCCCTCTAGCCATAATATTTTTTAAAATCTGGAATTTTGGATAGTAATTAATCTTCTCAGCAAACATTCCAGTTTGTGTGTGCAATCCACTATTGCAGCATGGTCAAATGACTTTTTCTTTCTTGTATGCCAGAAAAGGTACTGTTCTTCATCAGAACTATATATTTTAATTAAAAAAAAACATTTGCAGACAGAGCTATACTTAGTTTTTTCTAACAAAACATAACAATAATTCTGGAGACAAACTCCTCACTCTCTTTGGGTCCAATCCCCTGAAAGGTTGGGCTCTTGCTCTGGGATGTTTTGGAGTTTCTGGGGAAGTTATGAAGAGTGGTTACAAATGTTAAATAAAATAGAGTTTAATAATTCATGGCTTCATTCAGTTCTCAGTGATTGCTGTAAATCTGCAGTAACTCACAGTGTTAATTAAGACTAACTCTGAGGGAGTTATTCCAGATTCATGCTGGTGTCACTGGAAGCATAATCTTACCTTTACACTGTCTCCACACTCAGCGGAGGTCTATGTAACATACCAGAACTCCAGGCCTCAATAAAGTCATCAGCAAAGGTCCCATTGACTTCACAGACATTAGGATTTCACTCAGGGCACTACACTGCTATCATGTTGTGTACTGGAGTGCTTTCACTGCTGCTACCACTGGTAAGAAATTAAAAAAAACAAGCAAACAAAAAAAAACAACCCAACAAATTAATGGCAATAATTCCATGAGGCTGAACCCATAATCAACTCCTGGCCACTGTTTAATTTCAATTGTGTACTTCCCCATATCCAAGCTGGGACAGCATGTGACTCCAGCTTTTGGAGTACATATCCATGCCAGGGAAATCAGCCGTGGATGGATGAACATTCTGAAATCAAAGAAAGTTCTATTTCCTACCTTGTACTGTATATTTTCCTTCCACCAGTTACAGCATATATCAGACTGAGATCCTGCACAGCTGGCTAAGACTTTGAAATCCTTTCTACATGTTTTAATGAAGAAATTAACTATTATTTACTGTAATTAGAACTCACTGCTAATGAAAGCCAGATATAAAAACAAGATGCAAAACAAAAAAGGATTAAAAAAGTTATGGTGATATAAGGATCAATCTTTCAACTGTTACTTGTGTAAGTAAGTGGTCCTTAATCTAGTGAATAGCTCCCCTGGGCTGCAACGGGTGTACTTTTGTGAGTAAAGGCTGCAGCAGGATTGGGTCCCAATTTCTTATATCCTACCCTACAAGTTCTTCGAATCCAATATCTGAAAATATTTTCAAAAAAAGAAAATCTGTAAATGCCGCTCCACAATATGGAGATTTGCTTTTGCAGGAGTGCTTTTGCAATTAACACAAAATCTTTTCCATTATTTAGTTTTATAATTTGATTATTTGTTCTGCATTTATCTTAAGCAAAGTGGCTGACAAATAACTGCAAAATAATGTGATAAAAACCATTTATAATGCCAGCTTACTCCAGGTCTTTCTCCCTAATAGTTATGACAAGGTAATAATGCTGGTATATGCATTCGTCTGACTTTAAATTGGTTACTTATAGCCATGATGGATGAGGGGAAAGATCGCCTTATTTTGAAAAGCAGCTCTTGATTTCTGATCTCATTTTTGCAGATAATGAATTATATCTAATTAGTAGATCCGAAATCTAATCATGAGGTTGAGATACTGACCCAGAGAGAGAGAGAGAGAAAGAGAGGGAGGGAGGGAGGGAGGGACAGAGGGCCTCCTTTATACCATGTTTTTTGTTTATCTTAAATAAAGAATGCTCCGTAACTGCAGTCTTCAATTGAGCTCTGAATATGCTGGGTAAAGATGGAATCAATTTTAAAATTCACCCGTCTGTTTCAGTTAACGTTTAATGAAACTCATCTTACAGATGTATTCTTCCATTGGGAATGTAAACTCCTCTACTCACCATTATGGTCTATTTATTATTTTTTGAGTAAAAGTATGGGCAATTATTGCTGTTGTTGGAAGCAAATCAGGCTCGGAGTGAAAGACGTAATCCCCAATGAAATGAAAGAACTCTGTGAGTTACGAAAAATTTCCATCAGAATTCCCCCCCCAAAAAGTGATCCCAACTCTTCCGATCCTATCTACTGTGGGTTGCAAGAATCATTCAAAGTCAAAGTTCCCCTGAACCAATGGCTCATCAGGTTGGTGCTCTTATGGCAAGTCAGTTTCAGAGGCAACAGTACACGAGGAAGTGATGTAGCCAGCACCGCATCTATCTGCCTTTAACGGCTCTGACCCAATGGATCTACTTCCCGTTTTGCATCCAGGTGAATTGGAAGTGGCCTTTCAGTATGAGATCGAGCAAGACTCAAGCCCATGACTTTCAAGATTACAGCTGAGTGCCTGAACCACTCAGCCACACCTTGGGGGTTGGGATGCGGATGGCAAATACCAGGAGTAGCAAATAAATCATCTTTACTCAAGAACAGCACACAAAAAACAAAGCCACCCCCTCTCTCATCTAACTCTGCCCTCACAAAAGCATATGTGGCACCCATGAGAGTCAGGGGAACTACATGTGCATTCCTGAGAGTAGATTTTGGCTTGTGAGTCCCTGATTAAACAGGCCTGCTTCGCTACTGCTTGTTCTTTTCCCCAGGGGTTCTCAGGCTTCATGACACAGAACGCTACATCTGAAATGCAGAAGTACTTGGCATAGCACCTTTTTTCTTTTAATAGATGTTGTTATAATGAATTCTCCTTCAAATACTATCCTCTAAACCATCCTATGTATCACTGGTGATTACAGCCTGTGCGTATATACCACAACCGCTGCTTTACCCCAGAACTGCATCTCTGATGTACCAGTGTCTTAGAACTTTCTTTCTTTGTTGTTTTTAAATCTATCTGAAGGTTTTCCTTTAATAGAACAGTAACATGGGTTATTAAAATGAAATGGCTTTTTTAAAGATAAAAAATCTTGTGAATTAATAATAAGAGCTTATGACAGACATCCAATATATATTCATAATAAAGAACAATGTGCTATTCAAATTCTTTAAGAATTGCTATACTCTTGTCTTGGAAGCTTGCTACCTTCAGTATTAAGGTCATGCCCCATGTCCTCCCTGCTCCCATCAATGGGCCCTTCGATGCCAGTAAATATTTGGTACAGAATTTTCACTCTGAAAGATTAGATTCTGCTTTGTAAATCAGCTATTCGGGTTTTGTCTAAATTCTTTTGACCTTGGAGAACTCAGGTTGATTTTTGGAGCATACGCAGAAGGGGATGGTTACGAGTTTATGAAAGGAAAAGACTCTCCCCTTTTCAAATTAGCCCATTAGGTGCCAAATTAGCCCTGATTCAGCCTGCGCAGACCCCTGCGAGTCCCACTGAAGTCAACCTTCCAGTGTGTTTGTACAGGGCCTAGCACAACGGGGCCTTGACTCTAAATGAAGCCTTGGGACAGTAGCTCAATACGAACACTACACAACAGTCACAATGCTAGCCCCACATGCAAATGTCACAGATTTTACTGCACACAGACAGGAGGATTTGCAGGGGGGGAGAAGGATGGCATTAGCAATCATTTGTAAATATAGCAGGTAACAATTCACCATTTTAATAATAACAGCTTTCTACAGTAAAATTTGTGAAACTTTGTATCCAAGACCCCAACATCCCTCCATCTGCCCAGCCAAAACCTGGGAATGTCCCACGGCCTACAGAAGCCTTTCAGACGGGCACCCCACTGAAGAGACAAATAGCCCTTTTCATTTGGACCTTTTGGGCCTCTCCTCCAAAACCTTCTCTCTGGTAGGGTGCTCTTGCTGAGCCCGTGCACTGGCTAATACTGTACCTCTATCTGCAGCATCTGCATGGCCCCCAGCCCAAGACCATAACATCAAAGTGAAGGCATATTAAGCAATGAAACCCAGGAGGGTCAAAGCTAATGCAGCCAGGACTGAAGTTACTTTGCAGAAGACCACGTGATATCAAGAAAAATCATGACCCATTGAGCTAAGCCTGATGCTGTTGAAGAGAGCTCATTTACCCGGTGTGAGTTTTCATCCAGCTGCCAGCTTCCAGTGCAATGGCTTCTGTAACAGAGCTCAGCATCATCTGCTGTGCATGTGTTTCACACTGATTAATTTCCATCCTAATTTAGGACATGCTCACAGTGACTGTTTCATTGCTGCACTGAACTGCAAACACAGTGGCACCAGAGTGATGTGCTCCCTCCTTCACTATCCCCCATCCCACTCCTTGATGGGTCACTGCCTTCGAGCATGGAGAGGATCCGATGGCTTGGAGTAACTCATAACTCATGGATTTAAACTACCACAGCCCACTGGAGGATTGGCCCATGAATGGGGGGAAGGTCAGGGAGGAAGAACACCTCCCTTCCTTGGAGCTCCTTCCCATGCAGACTCTCCTGGGCTTAGCCCTCATGGGCTCTGGCTATATTTGCAGTCCCTGTGTTCTGGAGAAGCCAGGGCAGCGGGAAAGCCTGGTGGAGCATACAGGCATGCATAGTGCTAGGCCAATCACCATGTCAAAGCGGGGAAGGAACTCTGGCCAAGCTGCCAGGGCTGTTCTCCTTTCCCTGGATCCCACATGAGGTTTGCAGGCAGGGCTACAGAAGGTACCCCAGACGCTGCACGTTGCTAATGATGAAAGGCACTGGTATAGGCTGTTATGGAGTCCTGAACCAGAGGACAGGCAGTTTAGGAAGGGCTTGATTGTTTCATTGTTGGGCATGGAGGATCCTTGTAAAAAGATGACGGGTGTCTTTTCCCAGCGTCCCACAGTGCCAGGCTTGGCTTGAGAGTTAAGGGGGTTAATGGTTCCAGTATGCGAGGTGGACAGGGCAACTCCTGGTAGGAGGAGGCTGAATACAGCTTGTGGAAGTGGTGGTGGTGGTGGGGGGTCACTCCACCAGGTGGGCAGGCACTGGGCCGCCCATAGGCCTTCACAGCTCACAAAGGTCAGTGGTGCAAGGGCTTTGTTGGGGTAACGCTTGGTTAATTTGGATTAAACTTTCTGCAGTGAATTACAGCTGTGGTCGAGGCCTTAAAACCATAAACACATTGTAGGGATTTTGATTCTTGCCAACCAGATGTGCTTGATATGCTACTATCGGTCAAATCCTTTAGATCTGTGCTATGATGGAACGTGCTATAATTTGTAAGCAAATATTGCATAGCAACTGCTATGGAGAAATAAATGTATCATAATTTTAGATCAGTTACTGCAGAATTTAGCAAACAGTCAAATACGACTCTGCAGTGCTAGGGTTAAACCAGCAACAGCTCGCCTATTGTGAACCTGTATTTTCAAAGATTTATAACTTGGTTGTAAAAATCGTTGTTGGCTGAAATCCTGCTATACACGGTCTCAGCATGGAAGCAGTTTCGGTATTTGTGAAATATGTTAAAAGATCCATTGGCCAGGTGCTTTGTGGAGTTAAAACGGGGAGAGATTAGACATTCCAAAATCTGAAAAATGTCGAAGTCTTTACTGAAGATTCTGGTAGGATAGCTAGAACTGAGATGTGCACTTTCTTGCCTTTAACAGTTATCTTCACCCTAACTGGATTATAAAATGTATGTACAGATAAAACTGAGGAAGATTCTTTCTTTGTTACCTCATGTCAGGGAGACCTCCAGCCATCGCCACAGCTCTCCTGCACTTGTCTAGCTCCAAGCATGTTTTTGTTTCTAAAGTGAAGCTTCCTTTTCCTGCTTTGCTATTTTTTTAAATGAGATCGAGCAGTCACCCTGCTTTAACACCATACTCCTGGGAAAGTGCAGCAATTTTAGCCTCAGAACATCTGTAATATTTGCTAGTCAGGTTCCTTGTGCATATGCTCTAACCATGGTGCTACCTGATCTCCTGCACAGATTGTCATGTGTGAACTTCATCTGCCCGGTATCCAGGTTTCCTAATGCTTAAAATATGTGGCCTGCAGTGGATTCCAGGAGAGATATTTGATCAGTGTGCATGTTAATGTAGAATCCAAGGCTAGTTATTGGGAAAACAACCATTTCCCAATCTATAACTGCTGTACCAGAGTTTACACGGCTACTTAGATAGCAGTCAAGACATTGTTCTTCCCTGTCCTTTGTTGCATAGGACACTGATTTTATACTCATATTTACTGCTGTCCCGCACAGACCTTGCACAATGGCCTCATTGTTGTTACCCTGTGCTCATCTGAAAGCACCTCCTAACTAAAACTTGGAGAGAAAAGAAACGCCCTGCATCTTATAGTTTGGCACTGATCTTGGGGAGACCTTGAGTCCTAGTTTCTGCCTCTCTGCAGGAGCCAGAGTTCTGTCTATGATCCCTAACTAAGGCGCAGCACCAATAGGCTCGTAAGGACATATACATCAAAGAAGAACGGGGTTGAGGGTGGCGGGGGATTCAGACGGGCTGTGGATGGCTGGGAACCCCTCGACACCAGATGGCTAAATGTACGTACGTTGCATTGGCTGAAATGTTACTGTTAGGAATGACACTAGAATGTATCAGTATCACGTTTTTATTTAATATTATTGGATACGATTTGATACTAGATAAGAACTCAACAGACTTTTTTAACTCTACTTTATAGCACCTACCAACAAATCTTATTAACAGTTCAATATTTAACCTTTTGAGTTCCACTCTCTTCAATACAGATTTCCTGCTGCATTGTATCTCCCCTTGGGACATGGACCTGTTAGAGTTCAGCACATTTCACCCATTATATGGCACAGTGTACATGTACTGTGATATCTACAGCATGCAGGAGAAGAGCATTTGTCTGTCAGGCAGACTGGTAAAATGATGGTGGTAATTTGGTTCTTTATCTGAAGATGGTTAAGTGGCCAGTACAAACTGTGCCTCTACTCCAGCCAATACAAGTTTTCAGGGGCTCACTTTTAAAAACCAAGAGATTCTTATTTTATCTATTCTTTAAAATAGGGAAGACAAGCAGTCCCACTTAAGTTAGGTAGGCATTTCTAAAGTACTGATCGCCACAGTATCTAGGCTCTGCTAATAAAGCTCTCCGCATCAGGTGCTAATGGCCAATAATTATCCCAGATAATGGATTTGCTATTTGGAAGTTATACAGTATAGAAAGGCATCTCAAAGATCAAGGTCACATTTCAGTGTTGTTGCCTAGACAGAAATTGATAATGACAAAGAGTTCTGCTGCTGCAATTTGCTTAAAAAATACACCTGGCACGTTGAATGTCTAGAATTAAATACAAATACAGAGATATGTTAAAAAACCCAGACCCACATGGTGTCAAAATGTCCTAGAATAATAACAAACAAAAGACAACTATGATTAATAAAAGTTATTTTAGTAATCTGCTTATGCTGGATAAGTATTACAGCATTTTCTTATTAAACAAAATAATTGACAATGCAAACCCACAGATATTAGCATAAAATCAAATGTAAACGAGTTGTATTTGCTTTGTTCCCCTCAAGTTTGACCAAGCAGCATGTCTGTGTCATTCTTTTAGTGAACAAATGGCTGAGAGCTATTGTTACCAATTCCCCGTTATTTACCTTTGCCCTCACTCATTCTGTCTTCATAGAGAACAGAAAACTCCCCAGCAGCAAGAACATACTGTCATTGATTTAGTTACCCAGGGAATTTCACACCTTTGCCTGGCCCTTTAAGGTTCTCATTTTAGTGCAACCTAATCTCAAACGGTGCAGAGAGCTGTGCAGAAGGGCAGCTCAAGCTGAAGGCAGCAATTAAATGATAATTAGAGCTTTACTTCATCTTGTGATTGATAGAGGCTTACTAGGCCCAAACTGCATCTTGTCATATACTAATAGGCTAGACAGATTACTCACTCGGAGTCTAAAGGATTTCGTTTTATCTCAAGAGAGATAATCTACTCAATGAGTGATCTCATGCCTGTGGTAAAGTGACGCTGTATTTACAAGCCGGTTTCTTTATGGTTCAGCTATGAATGTGCCCTAGGACTTCCTTACTAGTAAAAATGGCTGGCGTTTTTTTCTTTTGCATTTTCTGGTTTTCAGGTGTCTCCTCCAGCTCAGCTGCCAGACCTGTGAATGAGACACTTTGATTGCTCACATAAGAATGATTCTTTTCCTTCATGGAAACTCACAAAAGTCATCACCTTGAAATCTCAGCAATGAAAAACCTTCGCATTGTTTTTAATCACAGATGTTCCCGAGACTCTTACAGCATTAGAAAGGCTAAATTTGACATTAGTAACATGACAAATGCACTGCATGTACTGAACTCTGAGAGAAGCATTAGTGTTCGCCAAGACAAGCTAGCACATACAGTCAGAGGCTGACTATTGTTTCCTGTGTTTCCAAGTCAGTGCACTCATCTGTGTCATTTAGGCCTTTGTAGACCCAATTACTTATAATAAACAATTCAGTTTATCTTTATCAGAATCATTATCTAAATTGGCTACATGACACATACTGGTTTTCCTAACTGTACCCCTGGGAAAATCTGCTATGAAATCTGTGATTCTGTACTTTGTAATTATCCCTCTATGGGCTATAAAACATTACACTTGTGTTTAAAATAGGTATAGCTAGCATTTTCCAGTGCACAAAACAAAACCTTATTCTACCTTCAAAAGTAAAATACAGCAAAATATTTGGTGCAATCAAAACACACATTCTACGCAGAGGACATATTGCAGTTGATTATGTAGATTCCCAAAGTGAACAGTCTGACTGTGAAATGCTCCAATTTTTGTTATACTGGGTTACAGTGTTTGTTTGATGCTGTCTTTGCTCTGGGTAAGACAAAGATGACCCAAACAATGTCAAGTGAAACAATTGCCTTAGCAGCATCTCAGTTTAGAAATGATGAGGTGTCAACAATAATAGCTAACAGGATCAAACTCCCAGTGTAATTAATTTTCTCTTTTCAGGATCCTCCACATTTCCTGTTGTAAAAATGCTGTCCAGTTCTTCCCTGTTGCTGACGTTTGTTTTCCTTACTGTTTGAGAAATTCCTCCTTCCTAGGATTTCTAAATCCATTTCACACAGTGTCGAGCCAGCAGCTCTCCCCATGATAAAACAAAACACTTTAGTTCTAAAGAGCAAAGCCCTAACCTCCCATCTTGCACACATGAGGTGTCCCTGGCCTCCCTTTTTAGCTGACTCTGCTTGCTTGACGGACTCTTTCAGAAGTTCTGTAACTAGCAGTTGAGGGGTCATGTTTGCCCTCAAGTTGCTGCTTTCATGCTTGACATGTTTTTCTACTGTCCAGTCCCTTAGCTGCAGCAGGGTCATGAGGACTGAGAAAAGGGTGGGGGTTACGGGAAAGGAGATTGTATTACGCAACCCCCAAAAAGGTTTCAGTTACAAATGTATATTGTCCATGACTATCAGGCTTGTGGAGAAGTATCGAGTTCCCCATATTTTCATTGGGGACTTTGATCCTCTCAGTTAAAAAGAAGCTGCTTAGAATTATGCTTTGGAGTGAAGAAATGAATCACTTGGACTCACTCATCCAGCACTAAGGAATACCACTATTTCTGCTGGCTAGCCCTGAAATCAGGGAGCGTCACAGGCGGCAGAGAAACTGGAGTGGGCCTGAGCCTTTCAGCACAAGAACAGGCTTCCGCTCTCTTCTGATGGAGCCCCAACCTCTCAGTTACATTAACGCCCCTTGGCCCCACGCTGGCAGGGGGATCCAGTGCAAAGGGGCCAAGTTAGGCTTAAATGTGCTTTACACTCACGCAAAGGCACCAGCACAGCAAGCATAGAGAATCAGACTCACTTCTCTATAAAAGCTACTATCTCTCAGCTACCAACTTGCCTGGAAATTTCCTATCGATTCCCTGTGACTAGCCATGTATTCATGCTTGTACAGTTTACCTATCGAATCACCGTGGCATTTAAGTGTCCGTGGCTATCAGTCCCAGGCTGCTGACAAGGGCTGGCATATCTGGTGAACTTTCCTTTTCCAATACGAAGTGCCTTAAGAAGATTTCCTCAAGTACATTTTCTTATACAGAGTCCCCAGCCTAAACCATTTGTGGCTAGTGGGTAGTTAAGGAACACATTTTTGGCTACGTATTGTTTTTTCTTTTAAGTACATAGTCCTCCAATCTGCTATTTTCATAATGTCATTTTTTTATTCCTTGCATGCCACTTGAAGCTGTAGTCCAGTAGCTTCACAATTGCACATACTCATTAATCTCAACTAATTAGCCCACACCAGCGTGGGGACCTACTGTCAATAATTTTCTCTCCACTAAACTGCGGAAGGTTTTATATCATTTTCAGTTTTTCAGTTTGGCAAACATTGCATTTGCAGACTCCACCTCAGCAGGTTTTCAGGTTTCATATCAGATTTCAGGAGGGTTCTATGCACCAGGAAGAATTTATCTCCATTTAATTCGCATTCAGAGTCCTTTGCTGAGCCATACGAGGGCCAGCAACTGCTGGCACAACTGTGTATTTCTGCTTAATTACAAATGGCACCATATTCCTTTTTCCAAATGTCTTGATCTTTCCTGTGAGCCACGTTCGATCCTATCTGGAAACCACGTGTGTTTGAGCATGAAAACTCCCAGAGTGCCCAGTTGCGCTGTGGACGGTTGGAGTGTAGTTAAAAGTAGTGATGGGTTCCACTCTCGGAGCCCAGATCTCTGGGAGCTACCACAGACCTGGGGTATCCGCACATCTGCCAGGGGACACTGCCTGGGACACTGAGATTTTGGGGCCTTAGATTCTCACAGGGGAGAAGATTCCCCTGAAGCAGCCTTTTGCCAGGGACCATGGCCCAGAGGTGGCTCGAAAAAGTTTTTTTTGGGCTCCTCTCCCACCACAAAGGGTCATGGCCAAAAAGGGGGCCTCTGTGGTACAAATCCAGACAAACCTCCCTCTCTGATCACACGGTCCTGTTGCTCTCTAATAAGTTCTGCTCCCTGTGAACAGGGTCAAAAAGGACCCAGAAAGGTATAACAGGCTTCAGCTAATTTTTCCAGGGCTCTGTTTTACTCCATCAGCAATTTTCTACGGCATTAAACGCTTTCTCAGTAAATTGTATCATGCTGCCTGAAAGGGAACATAGACTCTTTTCAGCCATGCTTTTCAGTATCATATTAGGGAAGGAGACTGCTAATAAAATAAACCCCAATGACCCAATGTAAACTTGCTGATATGACAAAAGAGGTGTCCCTTCCTGGCTATGGTACATTGGCCGGAGCACTGCACCAGGGGATTCAGGTTGCTGTTTCTACGTACTTATGACAGAAGAATATGAATCTCTTGTTGATCACTGTGATGCCAATGGACCAAACTTTCTCTGCTGCATCGCCAGGAGTGCAAGACTTGAATCGCAGCCATCTCTATGCCACAGGATCCCAACATAGCAAACTCTGCTACCCCCCCGGCACCACCAAGGCAAGGCTGCGGTGGGATCCTGCCCATCTTTCTGACTAAAAAACCATTTGTGTTTTGAAAATTATCTCGCTTTCCATTCTACGCAAAGTTGAACAGGACTTTATTAATCATCAGTAAGTCCTATCTAAGCTGTATAGATCTATTTCTTAGATAGACAGACAGATAGCTATTGTTCTATCTAGCTAAAAAAATGAAAGATGAAAGCAGAAATATGGGAAAATATCTATCAGGCTACACCTCTACCCCAATATAATGTGACCTGATAGAACATGGTAAAGCAGTGCTCGGGGGGGGGGGGTTGCACACTCCGGCAGATCAAAGCAAGTTCGATATAACAAAGTAGGATTTTTTGGCTCCTGAGGGCAGAGTTATACTGGGGTAGAGATGTATTTTTTTTCATACTTCAGTTATTTGGTAATATGATAATAACCAACAAGTTGATTCCAGAGCAGTTTCATAACGTTACGATCCTGAACAGTCTGTTAGAACGTGGCACTTTATCTGTGTATCATAATCAGTATTTTCAACTTCATTTAGATCCCCAAATTTCACTGTGTTACACCAAAGGAAGGATGAGTTGCTGACAGTGCCCATGCTGCTGGAGCCGTACAACTTGAGGGCCATGCACTCAGATAGGGAAAGTCTGCCACAGGGGATTCATCTTTGATTCTTGTCCTGCCTCGTTCTAATCGCTATCCTCCATTATTGCACGACAGATGCAGAAATGGCTGGATGTGAAGTGGAACGTGTCTGTAAGTGCCTCGAAGAGAACCAAACCGTTCCTATGAAGTAGCATTGGTGTCTTGTACAAAACAATTCATCCCAGGCCTACGTGACTGCATTTAAAATGTAATGATCAGCCAGCAGCACTGGGAGTGAGGAAATGTGATTGATCTGAATGTACCGAAGAATTGACACAACTGGCCAGATCCTCATCTCTACTCTCCAAGCATAAATGCAGAGGAGCGCCCCTGCCTTCACTGGAATCACTTTGTATTGACCCTGTGTCACGGAGTCACCCGGGCGATGCTCTGGAAACTGCTCCCCCACCAAGCCAGCCAGGACTCTGGGGAGCCTCCCTCTCCCTTGGAGCAGACTTGTTCAGGGCAAGAAGCTCACACATCTTCACCTCCTGGGTCTCTCCTTGGGAGCATTCAGCATCCTCTGCCCTCCGTGCACTTCCCACAGTGAGCCCGCCTCAGTGGGGTCCTGGGGAAGCCACAGGGTCCTGGACCCCCACTTTGCAGTCAGACGTGACTCTCAGCCAGCCAGTAACACAGAGGTTTAATTAGATGACAGGAACAGGGTCTAAAACAGAGCTTGTAGGTACAGTGAACTGGACCCCTCAGCCGGGTCCATTCTGGGGGGCAGTGAACCAGACCCCCCACGTCTGCACTTCACTCCTCTACCCCAGCCAGCTCCAGACTAACACCCCCCCCCCAGCCCCAACTCCTCTACTCTGTTCCTTTCCCGGGCCAGGAGGTCACCTGATCCCTTGGTCTCCAACACCTTCAGCTGGCACCTTTGCAGGGGAGGGGCCCAGGCCATCAGTTGCTAGGAGACAGAGTGTCAGGCATTTAGGTGCACTGGCCCTTTGCTCTGCCAGATACTTAAGAACTGCCATGGGGACACTGAGGCACCAACACAGTATTCAGAGAAAACATTAAGAACATTCCTAGTTCATCACACCCTGGTATAACTGAGATCAGAATCTGGCCCACACGTATTATAGAACCATGGAAATGTAGGGCTGGAGGAGACCTGGAGAGGGCATCTAGTTCATCCCGCCTCCCGGGCTGAGGCAGAACCCAGTAAAACTGGGCCTTCTCAAAGGATTCCCAGGATTGCAGGGCATGCCATGCAGGAGACAAGTTCTGTGAAGTGGACTTCCTTCCTGCCGGCAATACCTCAGCCTCGCCTGGGTTCTGCCTGAGCCCCCTCCTCTTCTCCCAGGTGCGGGACCGAGGGCTGGCAGCATGGCTGTTTGAGGGGAGGACACTGTGCCTTGTGGGACAAGGAAGGCAAGAGCGCTGTAGATAACAACCTCCTGCGTTTGGTGTGAAAGCAGGAGTGGAGCCTTTTCTAGGTATTTCCAGTCACAGCTGCAGCCTGGAGCCAGGACAGCAGGATTGTGTGGTCACTGGGCTCTTTTTCTGCAAAGCCTCTGTCTGCAGGAACCAAGCACTATTATCATCAGTGTATGAGTTTCTGCTGGTTGGTACAAGTGGCACTCTTTGGTTCAGATGCCTGGTTCAGCGAACTGGACGCAGGGCTTTAGAAATTGCTGTATGGAATTCTTTCCTGGCAATCTCTCCTTCATATTTACAATTATAATCCTTAAATCACAGTGAGCCCATGCTGGGAGAGTAAAAACCCAACTATTTTAAGGCGAGTCTGGAACAAAGCAAGCTCACATTTGTTATAGAGTGTCACATCTCAGTCAAAATGTCCTGGCTATTATTAATAATGATTGTGATACATTTGTCACTGGAATATTTTTTCTTGGCTATTACATTAAATTTCATAGATCAAACTAAATGAACTTTTCATAAAAATACTCTTTGTCTGTGGTGCAAAAGGGGTCCCCGTACTGATCAGACTCAGGCAGACTTCAGCACTAGCTTGGCCTATGGAGGGACTCTGAATTTGAGATTATTCTGATTCATCTCACTGGATCTGGCATCAGTGAGGGATTTCTTCATTCCTCACATAGCACATTGGCAAGGACCTAGACGGAGAGAACGACCCTTTCCGGAGCATGGATCATCCTGCAGGCATAGCCATAGAATTCATTCCTTGCGAACAAAAGAGGCAGACAACAACAGTTCTCGGTCCCTGGTCCCCGCTTTGTGTTAGATGCGTGAAATGAGGCAGCCTTACTCCTGGGAAGGTATCTGCTCTCAATGCTCCTGTCCCAGCAACTCATGGGAGCTGTACATGCATGTATTGTCCAATGCTGGGGCTCACAGCAACTCAGTTCAGTTCTCATTTCTGTCACAGACTTCTCATGTGACCATAGGCCAATCATTTTCCGTCTGTGCCACAGGTCTCCATTGATACCAGAGTGACAATACCTCCTTGCTCTTGGGTAGCTCAGAGGGGACATTTACTAGCTTTCTCCAGGTGCCACAGAGACAGGGGACAAGTCAGCCTCTGGGTAAGAGGCTTCCATAGCGGCGTGTGGTGACTGTGGGGTGCAGCCATGGAGCAGGGACTTGGTAATTGTTGCCACTTCCTGTCCGGGATGATTCATAATTCCCCGAACTGCTGACCCTGCATAAAAGCGTTAATCTGAGGAATGCGCAATATGGGGACAGATTTAGTCACTGCTCTGGTGCTAGGGGGGAGGCAGAGGAGTTGGGTTATGAGCTAAGAAAATGCTGATCGCCTAGAATACTAGCAAAGGGTTGTACTCCCCTGCCCTATGTGCAGACGTGATGAAAACATCAGCTTAATGGAAACAGGGGGCCAACAAAATCAGAAGGGCCAAATCCTGCTGTCCCAATGCAATCATATGCCAGCTGGCCCTTTAATGTCAGGGTTGAGCTGTAAGAGCATTTCTACTTCATCCAGTACATTCTTCTATTCAGATATGTCATTAATCCCCCAACTCTGCGTTCCTGGACCTCTAGATCCAGCACTGGAAACCTTAGCTTATAGTGCTGATGGGGCCATGCAGACTTCTGCCTTCTCTTCAAACTGTGCAGTGCATTCAGTTACAACTTGCTAAGCCTCTGTACTCCTATCGACCTGGGTGAATGCAATCAGATGGGGACAAGTGAAAAGGCAGCAATATGCAATGCCTGTCCCAACCGTTCATTTAGATGGGCACTTCCTCTAATGGTCACGCCAATGCTTGCTTCCCATCAGGGTCCCCACAATAACATTCTGCATCCCTGAGGACTACAGAGACCAAATTCTCCCCTACTCATTCTCACATAGAATAACTTCATGCTACACTGAATTCACCAAAACCATTTTCCCAATGCACAGAACCAGAGATTGGTGGAGTGTTTCCAGGCAGGCTCTCCTCACCAGAGAGTGAAGATCTGAGCACAAGAACAAACTGAAATGAATGCAAAGAAGCATATCAGAGCTTGGCATTATTATCAGTATTATCTGAGTCTATTCACTGGGAACCACCACAAATAAAAGTCCCTGGAAATGCTGTTGCAGGCTGTTTGTGGTTCCCTCGACATGCATCTCTAACTTATAAATGATAATGAGCTGTAAAGATTTTATCACACACCCTAATGCTCCCTTGAAGCACTTCTTGTGGTGACTGGTGTAGTCTCATATTAGGTGGTAGGAATTTTGTTTTCTTTTCTAAGTGGAACATCAGATTACACAGATCTTATTTCACTGCTGATTGCGGTCATCCACTTAACACTTTGACAGATATTCAAGAATGGAGCAAGGCTGGTGGCACTGCTGAGTGAGATGCACATTCATCTATCATCTGCTAACAGATCACTAGGAGCTTCAGACCTTATGTCATTAGCCTACTTCCCTCTAGAACTTGGGGGCTTTCTTAATGCCTGCTAACCAGCTTTTGGGCCAGTTTTTACAAAGGGTGTTTGCCTTAACTCCTGCAAACCCACATATCAGCAAAGAGGTGTGTGTCTGGCTTTCTCATAGGGTAGGGCTTAATCCTCCTCCTTGATCTGTGATATTTCTGCTGGATAGCAGGGGAATCTGTGACACCCTGAACTTTAAATTGACTCAGGCCATGTCTGCACTAGCAAGCTGACAATGGGATAGCTGTACCGATGCAGCTGCACTGCTGTAAGGTCACTCGTGCGGCCGCTCTACGCCGTGGGAGAGAGCTCTCCCGCTGACATAGCGCTGGGCACACCACCACTAATGCTGCAGTACTTTAAATGCAGGGAAGTGTCTCATGACTGCAGTAGCACTGGGAACACAATACTTTGATAGGTGTTTGTTATAATCTCTATGGTCAGTACTGAATTCAGTGGAGAAGGTTATTTTGGGCTGAAACACAGACAGTAGGCTCTCAGTTCAGTGGCGATCTAGGCTCTGACCCAGCCCAATGGCAACTACACCTGCTTCCTGACCAAACGTGAGCAGAGGTCTCGTAGAGCATTTTAAAGTCAGAGAAATCCTGTGAACTGAGAAGGTCACTTTGGGATCTGACCCAGTTCCAGATAACACATCTGCTTGGATCTGCTAGTAGTAACCAAACGGGATCTAAACACAGGGCCGACTTGCAAGTCCTTACCCCACCAGAACACCCACCAAGGCCGGCTGAGCATGACTGAGGTGGGCTGACTTCAGCTGCAGGTTTGCCTGTGGAGGATCTAAGGAAGACAGCTAACACTGCAACCATTAGACAAACTGACAAAGGGGCAGGCTGTTCTCATTGATGGGCTTTAAATCAGGCCCTAAAGCAGCCAGGTAACGGTTGCTACGTGAGCCTCCTCATGAGCTAGGGAGCAGGGGCTGAGTGGATCAGAACAGATAAAATAGGAACAATTAGGAACTTTGTGGCCAAACTCAAACTGAACGGGACCTTCTTCAAGAGTCAAACAAATCTGGTTGGTCCTTTAAATAATACATTTTGCTTGGTGCTTCTCTTCCAGGTGCCAGCTGGGACCAAAGCAGGGATGCCAAGAGCCAGCCTGTTCCCTCCTATTTTCAGGACTGACAAAACCCTTCTGAGAGCTTGTTTTCCAAAGGGGAAAGTCACCCCCACGCAAAGGATCAGCATGTAGCCTATGGCCCATTACATCCCCCGTAAGCCCTTTGCACAAGGGTGACTTTCATCCCACTGGATTTCCTGCCCAGCACACTGATTTCTGGAGGTGTATCTTACAGGCCTGCAGCCTTCCTAAGAGCCTGTCAGACTGAGCCCCAGCCTGGGGAGTATTTGAACAGAATGTTTATATACCGGAATATTAAACAGAGATGAAGAGAGTATTGATAAGGCACTGGCTCCATGGACAGAAATGCCATGCAGTAGTTACAATATTAGCCCCTGTGCTCTCCATCTGCCAAGTAGAGGGGGATCTCTCTGAGCAACACTTTCTTATTTTATCCTAGAGCAGTATAAGTGTTTGTGATGCCCAGATAAGCACAGGCCGTGTTTTTTGCTGTTCTAGGAGGTTTGGATATGGGTGTGGAGCATCACATTAGACACTGGAGATGCTCTGAGAATGTCGCAGCATGTGTGTGTGTGTCCAGAAAACAAATTGTAAAGACAAGGAGTGTAACTGTTGAAGGTTGAGCTGAAGCACCAAGTCTATTGCTCTATTGTTTCTTCTTCATCCACTGGGGATTTTGGCACCTACTGTCATTTTCTTTATGACTTCTTATTTTTGTCAGCTTTTCTACATGGTTACATTATACAAGGAACCCTCTGAACCTATTTAGGTTCCTGAATGCATAAACCATGAAGAACGTGCACCATTTCTGGCATTTTGTCAGATTTATTACACATGACTAGCCCTGTGTTCACACCTCTGTTGAAAGACAGAAACAAATTCTTCAGCATTCAAAGAAGTGGAATCTTGCTTGCCAGCATGTCATTACAGAGTTTGACTTTTACTGAGCTTCAGACAGGGTAAGGTTTCCATTAATGTTGTTGTCATTAAAATATCACTGCTAGGGGGGAAGCATGAATAGGAAATTTGAAGCTACTTGTATTTGTGAAATTGCCTTTCTGTTGGCAGTCTCCTGCATTGCTTACCAGGAGGATATATTTGCTTTTATTCAGGAGACATTCAATAGAAACATTAAAAACCATGGACGATACCCAGTAAAACAGACTTGTGATTCCTTATCTCAGTACACTAATACTAACAAAGGGCATATTCTCCTTAATGTAAATAGATCATGATTACACAATGCTATTCTATATAAATCTGGAGCTAATGTAATTTATGAGATAGATTGAGGAAGTTAAATTGTTTCTGACTAGGTGGTTAATTAAAGGATTTATTTTGCCTTTGCAGAAGACTCCTGTAACCAAGGAGTTACTGCACAATAAAAGTGGTGTAGATGTGTAAAATAACACTCATGCTTAATTACTCCGAGCCAGTTCTGTGGAAGCCCCTGTTTCTGCTGTTTGTGCCAACACTGGAAACCTAAAAATTCTGCAGAAATGCATTTTTTTCCAAGAGTAATAGATGCTGGTGAGGTGGCTGGCTCAGGATCTCTGCCAATAATGTCCAGAAGAAAATATACATTGAAGTAATATCACGTACAGTGGCCTGCAACAGAACGGGGAAGAAAGGCAAATAAGACCTTTTGTTATACATGACCCCAGTTTTGAATCCCTGGAGTCTTGGTATTCTATACAGCAGAAGAAATATTTGTTTGCATTTGGTTTGGCAAGATCCGGGATTTGTGTTACCATTTCCCCAACAGTAATTTTAATGTTTAATGGAAAGCGACAAAGGGGAAGTATTAAAAAAAGAACACAAACTTCCTGTTAGTTAAAATTCAAGGTATTTTGGTTCATATCAAAAAATGATTTTCCTATACATTTGGCCTTCTAAAATTTATGCCATTCTGCTACAGTATTAATGATGTTAGGGAGAATTATAAGAGAAATCAAATTTTCCATAGCATTTGAACACCATTAAAATGCCAAACAATAAACTACCAGACTGCAAATTAGATCACTGGAAATATCAAACACATTGCAGTATAAAATCCATAATTGCATTTAGCGCTTGGGTTCCCAGGGGACAGGCTGCTAAAGATCATCACCATGCCACATATGAGAAGCTATTGACAGAACGATAAAAATCGACAGGCTAACCAAATAAACACTGCAGGCTTCATTAAATATTCAGCAACTGAAATTTGACTATCATGCCCCCCCCCACTAGATGTTTCCTGCAGCAGTGCTTATACTTTCTACTGTGACAGCAAAAAATGATGCTTTGCCCTGCAGGCCTGTGTAGTGCAGAGTGGCAGAGAAGGAGCAAAGGCAGGAGATGGCCACTGCCTATCAGGTACGAACTCCATCAATAAACATGCTGGAGCTCAAACAGGATTATTATTGTTCTGCATATGGTATTAGCCTTGGCCCCAGGAATATGTGACTCTGAAGTCTTTAATTAGATAATTAAAGTGTGATTTCCAGTGAAGTTTAACTCTTTGCCTGTGAGAATGTGCACGTCTCCTTCCCTAACCAGGCCCCGCTTGGTTGAATTTTCAGCACTACATAATTCCTAGTCCATTCTTCTGCCTCAGTGAGATGAGAGTAGGTATGTAACAGCACATACCACTGAGGAAGGAAAGGGACCAGCAATGCTAACTAGTTGAACTGCTCATCGTTGTTGTGTGCACGCGTGCGTGTATTCCCGCTGTGTGATGATTTTGGAAACAGCACTGAAAAGCTGCATATTGTGATCAGAATGTGCCTTCTGGTGTGGATGGGGGATTTCACATGGAATGCTTAAAAAGATGGGACAGTCCCCGTCCTACACCGTTTACAGACCTAGAGGGAACAAGAGTCCTTGGGATGCCCAGAGGAAAGTGCTAAATGGGGGATGTTATAAACCCCTCTCTTTCTCCTGCCCATGGCTCTCACTGTCAGAAGAGAAAAGGCCTTTGACCTTAGCAGATGATTGTTCCTGAAGCACCAGGGAACAAGTGGTGTTATAAGGGCTGTCAGAAGAAGGCAGCAGGCAACTTCTTTAGTTTCAAAAGTGACCCAATCCTGTGAGAGGCTGAGTGCCCGAGCATCCAGAAAAGTCAGTGCAGTTAGATACACAGAGGATGAGTTTGAGCCTTTATTTTTTTGGGCTTTTATAACATATATTTTGGAAAGCAGCTCCTTGTCACAAAGCAAATGACCCTGCGTGTCCTCGTTACTGCAATCAGGAGAATACTCTGCTAATTATATTTATAATTAATGGATAAGGCCTTGCAAAGCACAAGGAACCAAGTCTGCAAACAAAGATTTTGATAACCAGATACATTTATTTATAAACATAGTGATATCTCTTTTAAAGTTACAATGAACATTTTAAATCAGAGAAACTCCTCCTATGTCAGCTCATCAGAACTCTCTAGCCTGCTCATGTGCCCATTCTGGAGGGAGCATCATGCTTATTGCTACTCTGGAAGAAACAAAAGTCTTTGCACATCTCCCTTCCCTGTTCCAAGAGGCCTTGAGTCTGAAATTAGAGCAAATACAATGTATAATGCATGCTCTGGAAGCACCCAACAGGGTTATAAGCAGCCATTCCCTCTTCATGGAGAAAAAGTTTATGTAAATGACTGATGACAGTGTTATTGTGTGAGGAATATCAATGGAGTAATTACAGTTACATGGCTTGCTGCTGCACTGCTGCTCTAAGCCTGTGTTAATTTTTCACACCACTCCCTTGGGAAAGATCCGAGTGTGCTCCTAAGAGCAGAGCTAATAATCGGAGCTCTGAGCCACTGCCGCTGAAACTAGCCCCAAGGTCTTTCTGAGCAGACTGCTAAACACTGACTGTCTCCCCGGAGAGCAGAGAACAGAGATAAAATGATTAAAAACTGCCAAATTGGACTGGCAATCACTTGGCTATACTGTCAGCTCACGACAAGACAAATCTCAGTTATTTTTTCTTTTGTGAGCTGGCGAGCTGGGGTAGCATAAAGCAGTGTGGCTGCACGCTGAGCGGTAAGCTTCACACACTGCTGCTCTTCACAAGCAATTGTGCAGGTATCTGCAGATATAAATGGTATGTCACCAAACGAGTGTTTAACACCACAAACCAGAGCTGCTGAGAAAATCAGTTCCTCTTTACATAGACCAGGAATCTTTTTCTTATGAATCAGTTCTACTTCATTGGGGTTTCAGCATAATTGTAGGGCTTGATGCAGCTTAGGCGCAGTAACCATGTTCTGGAATGTGGGGATGCTTCTGCTAGGTTAGCGAGAGCTCCTGACACTGCTTCTCACTGAATTAACTTAATCCACGAGCACTGCGTAGTTGGAAATAACGTGTGGCTGGGCTGACTGACAGAAGTACTGAATGTCCTACAATCGTGGGTACTGAAGCACCACACTGGGAGACAACAGAGAGAGCTCAAGGACAGGTGCCTTTGGGTAACTGTATTTTTCATCCTGTAACATTACAACGAAGTGAAATCATTGTGCAAGAGCCAGTACTGAAAAGAAACAACTGCTCAGCTTTGCCCCTTTGTCTGTAAGTCTAACTGGAAGGGAACCCAGCTTCAGAATGAGAAGAAAATAGTTATTTTCAGCCAGAATAAATGGCAAGTCTGGAGCCTGGCCTGAGCTCTCCAGACCCCAGCAGAGGGTTAGATCACTCATGGTGTTTTTTTTCCCCTACTGTACATTGGCCAAGAGAGTGGACACTTTCTGGTTATCACAAGCATTTATACTCCCATTCCCTTTGATGCAGGAAGGAGACAACCTGCCAAACTGAACCTTGGGGACTGGCTGGGATCAAACTGAAAAGAGCAAGGAGACTTCTTTCGCTAAATCTTAAAGAGAATTGCAGTATGCAGCAGAACATCCACGGCCAAAACATCCAGTTTCCAGGTTGACTGTCAAAAGGCTTGTGAAGCATTTCATGTGGAGTTGGGCTCTGCATTTGGTTCTGGGTTTTCTTCTTTAAATGTAGGTATTGGGGTCCCCCCCAGCCAGGATGGGTTATGCAGTAAGGAATGTCCACTGGCTGCATAGTCTCCTGCATCCCAAAACATCAAACACTTGTGTCCCTGCACCTTGGCCTCCTCTTCTGGGTAAATACCAGAAATGAGACTTAGCTACCATCTTAATGAACAATGCACACTCTACCAGCATCCTGCCACACACATTCCGCCCTGCACACAGACAGCTTCATTACCTAAGAAATGGGGCAGAGAATCCAGGCTTGAGCTCCCTGATCCTAAAACAGGCTGTTGGAGGCAAGAGGACAGCCACATGGTGGGTGGGACAGTGCACCCTTGGAAAGCTTGCAGGCTGAGAGGAGACCCAGGGAACTGGGGTGGGAAATTAGGAGGCAAATTGTTTGTAAAAGCTGTATGTGCCCCTTGTTACAACGTCAAGAATGGATTGTTTTTTCTTTCCCCATTTTGTTTGTTTCTGGTGTACTCTGAGCTCTGTGTTGTAGGTGTGCGTGCACGAGTGGTGGGCACGGAATGGGATTAGAGAACTGGAGAGGGGCAGAGTAATGGTGAGCTGCCCCTCTCCAGACCTGCAATAATTCACTCCTCCACTCACACCCACAGCCAGAGGGACACAGGACAGACGTGGTGCTTCAGGGTGTGTGAGGCTCAAGGCAGCACAGCACTGCCAGGGGAATGCGGCGCGTACACCGTCACATGCTCAGGACAGAGACTACGGCACAGCCCAGCCCAGGGGCTGAAAGCCACTAGTTTCTCTTCTCACTTGGATATGAAATCCACTCCCCTCCTCCTTTCCCCTCCCCATGCATCCCAGGGCTGGTCTCACAGAGAGAAACAACAGGCCTGCCATGCTGAGCTCTGCAAAGCCCCATTTATTACCTGGCTACTATTCATAGGATAACGGGAACGTTTCCTGTTTCTAAAAAGTGCTTTTTGCGTAAGGCCCTCACCCACAATGAGAAACAAACTCTGAGACAGGGCAGCCATGTCCACATTCCCTCACCGCACTGCAGTGCGACACCCGCAGCTGGCCATGCTGGCCGACTTAGACTCGCAAGGCTCGGGCTATGGAGCTGTTTAACAGCGGGGTTGATGTTCTGGGACCCTCCCACCTTGCAGGGTCCTAGAGCCAGAGCCTGAATGGTCACACTACAGTTAAACAGCCCCACAGCCTGAGCCCAGTGGGCCCAAGTCAGCCGGCATGGGCCAGCCAAGGGCTTTTCACTGCAGTGTCGACATACCCTTAGTCACTCCTAGACCTACTTACATTTCAAGTGGGAGTCTGACCTGGTGCACTCAGACCGCAAGCAGGGGTAAGTTACACACACATCGGCTAGACACATGTTAGGCTGCAGCAGTTAGACACAGCTGGCCTGGCCTGAGTTCCATGTTGGAAGTCGCCCCATCTCAGTAGCAATGAGATTCTGGAATCTCCCAAGCTGAGTCGGAGCTTTCCCAGCGAGAATAAGCCAGGTTCTGTTCATTCTTTCGTTTTTCTTTACCATTTTGAATCTCTGGTGAACAGCTCGATGTAATATTAACAAGTAGCTTTCACACCCAGACTGCACACTCACCCACTAACGACACATATACAACATGCACACGCATACACTCAGACAGCATTCTGACAGGCAAAGGGACACACGGTAAACAGAAAAAACAACTTTCTACTTCAGCCACTGCAGATCCAGATGCTTTTCCTGCTCTGCAACACCCCAGACACATGATTAAAACGAACATTCCAGGTATTACAACTATTAAACTGTTACGTACAATTTACAATGGCAATAAGCCCCTTGTCACTGGCCCTTGCTAAAGTTAACCAGAGGTTTGTCAGATATTTAACAGCCCATGGAATGAGCTGAGGTTGTGACTTAGTGGCAGCCAAGGTTTGCTGCTTTCCTTTTAATTTGGGTTGGACAAAGTTAGAACTGTGATGCTAAATGACTACCCTCTCATTTGTTCACCATTTCATACTGCCTCATTTCACAGATACTCAAAGGACCCAAGACTCCTGTTTGCTCTGGTTCCTGTTCTGTTTTCACACTGGGTGTTGAGGACTGAAAAGCCTCTCAATGAATAGTGCCACACTACTCCAGAGCAATTGCAGAGCCAGTCCCAGGTGCCCACATAAGAATGTCTTGAATGAATTTAGCCTTTGAGAAAGGTGAGTGCCTGAAAGCCATCAAAACAGATATAGCAGAGGCTCTTCTCTGCATCATCCCCTCCCTGTCTGAGTGCCCCAGCTTGGCCCTGGAGACCAGCTCTACTGCTAACAGAAAAGTTCAGTTTCCACAGCCAAAACAGCCTCTGCTGAGACTGCCCCAAAGGTGGCCAGATAGCATCAACTGAGACCCACCCCCGTCAGCTCACATAGGGGCCACCCAGCAACTGTCAAAAGGAGGGGACATCAGGTCAGAGCCTACTATGAAAGAAGGTGAGGAATGGGACAGAACTGCCGTATCTGCTGCACCCATCCGCTGGCAGATGGCATCTGCACGTACATAGGTGACAAGACAATGTGACTCTCCTAGAGACGAGTGGGCAGGTATATGGAGGGTAGAACTGGAGGGGGACTGGCGAGCATTTCTGTGAATTTCTTCTCCTTCATGTTTTGAGGGAAATGTTCTGACCTGGCCTGGAATCTGGTACAGCAGGCTCAGTCTGGCCAACCAAGGGTATTACCTGCTGGTTTGTTATTAGCAAGGTGGGTTTTTTAAAGATTTGACGGTGAGATGTAGCTCCACCCATCGGGGCATATGCTGCCAGTATGGGTGTCTATTTCCCTGTGACAGCTGAACTACTTCACCAGATGAGCATGTGTACAAGTGACCATACACCAGGGGCAATTATTATTAATTATTAGCCTCTGTTGTGTTGAGTCCTGCAGACAGGCCCTGTCCGGCCAGACTGCTCCCCGTCTAGCATTATGTAGGATGCAAAAGTTGGAAGAGAGATAAAAGGGTGGAGCAAGGTGATAGGAGGATGAGATCCAGTGGTGAGACCACAGGAGGGATATAATCAGTCTCTCAGCTCAATGCCTGTCTAGTCCAGCTAGGTTCAGGCAAGACCTAGCAGTCCACTGCTTCATTTGCAGTTTGGTGTTAATTCCTATGAATGGTGAGAGGACGAATCCTGTCGTTGTCAAACCTTTTAACTTTTTAAATTGACTATGGATGAGTTGATCATTTGGGGCCTGACACTGAGTTATCTCAGGGTTACAGTGCAAACATCTGCTGCTGCCAGGGCCTGGAGTCTGTGATGGGACGTGTGGTTGCCTGACATCAGACTGTATCTGCTGTTTTGCTCTGTAATCAGCACAAGCCCTGACATAGGATTCTTCATGATTTCGCTCTCTAAATGGCAAAAGTATAGTCAGTAGCAGGGTGTGATCTCTTTGTTCATGCCTCCAGTTCTCAGGAGGTGCAGATTCTGTTATGCTAATGAAACAAGCACACACCAGACTTGTGCAACATGCAAGCCAGGGTTGGGGGCAGTGCTAAGAACCTCTCTCACTCTGGAAGAAGATACAGGGCTAGCTCTGGATGTGGGCACCTCCTACCCTGGAACCAGTGCATTGGCCAGGAACCACAGCTGTCCACCACACGAGCATGGTTCCAACATGATCGTGTTGGGGTGTGATGACAGCATGGTGCTCACAATGCCCTGAGTCCAAGGCGCTCTCTTGAAAGGAAGAAATCACTCCAGATGCTTTCCTTTACTCTTGAGTTTCAAGAGTTTCAAGCAGGCGAATGGCCCAACCTGGGAAAGCCTGGACGGGGAACGATGTGGGAGGCTGCACACACTGGGCAGCGAGATGGGCTGCATACGAGAGCTTAGCTTCCCTGCATGTCTCTCCTAGAACTGTCCGAGGGGTCAGAGGAACCTCCTCCTGTATTTCTATACAGCCTCTTCAGGCACCGTGCATACCCTATTGCACCCCATGCATTTCTGTATGCAGTCTACACCCTCTCTTCAGAGCTGGTATATACCCTGCTGTACTGTGTGTGTTACGTTAGACAGAATGGCTTCAGGGCTTGCAGACAGCATGCCAGTATTAAAATGAGTTTAATAAATACTAATCATAGTAATAGTTAATAAGAGCAGCCTTTAAATGCTAAGTAGGAAATTATGTCCACTGCCCTTCTACTATTTTGAGTGAGAAAGCAATGACACCTTTAATTATGCAAAGCTTGTTTTATTTAAACTGTGTTGGCTGTTGTGAGGAAAAATAATCAAAGGAAACTCCTCCTGAGGTTGCTCTGGAGGCAGATGTGAAATAAACTAAGCGAACAGAGCAGCATGCGATAATCATATCAAGCAAATCCCCAGGTATCAGCCCTCGTATCACACATACATATGATTTAAGGACTCACCACAACTCAACACTGACACTCCAAGTCATCTTAAATACAGGGCTTGCACAACCCACAACATACAGTAACTTCATTTACTCTTATCTGTACATTACAAGTCAGCTTCCTGAAAGTGGGCTCAATTCTGTGTGGGTCTTAACTGAATAGCACTTGCACTGAAGTCAGTGGAAATCTTGCTTGATTGAAAATCACAAAATTAAGCCCAGTGATTTTTTTTTTCATTGCTTGTGTTTTGGGCCTGATTTTAGACAAATTTCCCTTTGGAGTTCTGCAGCCTGAAGTCAATGGAAGTTTAGTGTGAGGAAGAAGTACAGAATCAGTCCTTATGCCACAAAGAACATTGATCTGAAGTTGTTTGCTTAGTTACAAGGTTGTTGTTTTATTTTAAACTTTGAATCTTAATAAATATATCACAGTTCAGTCTTTATTTTCACTGTGATTGCAAGTGTGTGAAAGCTGCTGTATTACGCTTTTCCCTAATCAGCTCTTTTTGTAAGTGGGATATTGAGGCCTGGTACGAGTTTACATTACATTGTTGGCTCAGTCTTCCTGAAACAAACTATACTGGTGGAAACAGAGATCTGTGCTGTCCTTTGCACCATCCATGCAGCTGCTAGAGCTTTGAGGGAAAAAAGCAATGAGCCAAGTTCAGCCCGAGGATGCTCCACTAAGTCACTAGCAGTTATACTGGGAATGGATTTGCTCCATGGTCCCTTAAAATCAATGTCCTTTTCATCAGCTCAGGGAATCTCTAGTGTAAGATATTGCTGACTGTGCTTTAAACGGCCAAATTCATCTTTCACCTGTGCAGATGGAAGTTAAGGGGAAAATATTTGAAACAGCCAAAGCGGGTTACAGTTTGGGTTGCCAAGGGAAGTATGTAAAGCTGCAAACAGCAAAGAATGTCAGGTTTAAAAAGCAACTGAAGCCGAGATAAACTGAACATCAGGTAAAAGTGAACACTGAGGTTTCAAACATTAGTCAGTGGTGATTCCAAAACAGCTGAGCGTAAGCCCACTCTGCCACCTCATGGCTGCTGGGTTCACACAGAGCTAGTGTCTGTAATAAGGCAGTAGGTCCTCCTCTCTGGCATGCTCGGCTTCCCTGCCCTTCCAAGCATGGCACAGATAAATATTACTTAGTCTTCAGCAGAAGGAAGAATTCTCTTAAAGTCACACTGAGAAAATCTAAATCTGGGCTCACAAATGGATCCTGTAATCTGGGGGTTCTCAACCCTTCTTTCTGGAACCCCCCCGCAACATGCTATCAAAATACCACAGCCCCCCGTGCTACAACAATTGGTTTTCTGCATATCAAAGCCAGGGCCGGCATTAGGAAGTAGCAAGCGGGGCAACTGCCCTGGACCCCACACACCACAGGGGGCTCCGTGAAGCTCAATTATTCAGGCTTTGGCTTCAGCCCTGATGCTGAAGAGCTTCGCTTTCTGTCCTGGGTCCCAGTGAGTCTAATGCCAGCCCTGCATGGCAGACCTCTTGAAATCTGCATGAGGCCCCCCAGGGGGCTTTGGGCTCCTGGTTGAGAACTGCTGCGGTAACCAGAACCAGCGCTATGAAGACAGGCCAGATAATGCCAGAATAAACCTGATTTATGATTTCATGCTTCTGTTGATTTGTGGCCAGTTTTTGCTAGCTACAACTGCAGATCTCATTTCCTTCCGTGATTACCAGCCTCTTCCAGGCCAGTGCAAATGAGGCCGTACCTGTGGCACTGCTCAAACGCTGAGCTGCACCATCCAAGACCCAGCCTCTGTTCTCCCCATGAACTGAGCTCAGCTGCACCCTAGAGATGAGGCGCTACCCTGCAGGGAAGAGCTGCATATGGCATGGAGCACAATTTGACTCTTTAGGAGTGGCTGCCACTGGTCCAGGAGAGGAGGGAAGAGGCGTATGTGCTTTGCCCAAGGTCACACTGGGCTTCTGTGGCAGAGGTGGGACTAGAATCCAGGTATCCTGAGTTCAAGGTTAGTGCCACAGCTGAGGGGCCTTTGCCCTCTTAAACAGAAGCCAAGTCCTACACTGAACAATTTTTCATACACTGCTTGTTGCTGTAACTCTTCCAGCCCAGAGTTCTTCCCCTTCCAACCCACCTGCTGTTGTAGTGAAGTCATTATTCTGTGCCTGTGACATCACAGTCACTACCATAGCAACAGCCTGGAATTCTGACTTCACTGAGGATCAGAAGCTGAGCTGCAGAGAGGCCCATCTTGAAATGCACATTTTTTCCAAGAGGAAGCAGAAGCTGTGAGTGAATTCTGCTCTGGGATTGTGCATGTTTCACTGAGAGCAGAATCAGGGCCAACATCTTTGTATGCATGTTCTCTTGCTTCATAAAGTAGATCTATGGGAAAAGGCTCCTGTAAGGAATGCCTGGCTGCTCAAGCCCACCAATAGGTGATGGACTGTGGCACAGAAGAGGTCCTTCCTTCCCTTAACACACTGGACACAAATGGCACAAGACAGCCATTGACTATGGCAGGTTATCTGTTGCTGATGTCTATCCCAGCATTGACTAGAAGGGGGAGAACAGGTGTTCTTTTCTCCATGACTACGGTTGAACCCTTCCAGCACTTTAGGAATTGGGCTGAACTATACAATGTGTGCAAGTTTGTTTCCACAGAAAAGTTCCTAAATGGTTCCATGCAAGACATGCTGATCGGAACTGCAATGAATAAAGGCTCTTTGCTTTTACTGAACTACCATTGTGTTTGCTCTGTAGGGTTATCTGATTCTCACACCGACAAAGATCCAGTGTCACCAACCACTGCAGTTCAGTGTTATCAGGGATTGCTAAGGAAGGCGACACATTCTAAAAGGAGAAGTGCAAGACAAATATTTAAAGAGGTCAACATTGAGCTCCAGTTTTCCTTTAGATAACCCCAGTGCCAGTGCTTTATGGAAAGCAATGAGAGAATGAATCAAAATGGTTAGATTTCTAATGCCAACGCAGAATTCTTAATTGTAAATATTATTTTTAGAGGTAATTATGTTAGGGACCCTTCGTGATCATCAAGAGCATGAGAAACAGCAAATCTAGCAATCCTTTGTAACAATTTAGCCTGTCTAAGCTAATCTAAGAGCCCAATGGTTACTGTGCTAGACACCGATATATGTAGGAGTGATGCTCTCTCTGGCAGATGTGTTGACTGATATGGCTGCAACAGATCATGGGCACAGTAATAAATCAATGAAATAATAATACAGAATATTCATTGTTTATAAGGCAGTTTGCGATTCTTTGAGATGAAAGATAATTAAAGACACTAGAATATATGTGGGGATCACCCCCGAAATGCAGCCAATTCTGGGGTGAAACATAGCAGCTCTTTAGAAGGGCATTGCAGAATTATACAACAGTTTAGGACAGAAGTGAAAAATACTGTATTAATTTGAAAATGCAGGACACTTTAGGTGCCTGCTCAATATAGATATATTTGCATGTTGCTCATTTCCTCTAAAAAATTAAGAGCTAAAAGAAGAAATATGGGCACGCTGATGGAAAAATTACTATAATCTATGGGTTTTCTACCGCTGCTCATCACTACCTTCCATGTAAACTCAACAGTGAGAGCGAAGTAGCTAGCAGATCTCATGGAGTCTCTGACTCGTCTCCTTTTGGGCAGTCAAAATCTGTGCCTGGGGCAGGGTTCTTGTTCTGTTTTTAAGTGTATTGATTTACATTTACTGTTTATTTTTCAAGGTGGGTTTGTTGGTTTAATAATCAATTAACCACTGACATCAGACGTGTGATGTTCCCATTGTAAATGACTGTGTTATTATAACAGTTCCTCCTGAGCGTGTATAATCGTTAGCAATCCATCCAAGTGCTGTTGTTCTAGAGACTGCTTCATTACAGTAACATATCTAAGCAATAAGTATGACAAGGTGTGTGTCACATTGGCAAATCCACATGCAGGGAAGCATTAGCTTTGGCAAACACGGCACATGCAGGCTTGTCACTGAGGGTGCCACAGAAGGTGGAGGCAGAAGGACAAGGTCTGTTGCACAAACATTTTGAAAGAAGCCACCCAACCTTCTTTTGCTGCTCCCGACCAGGGCATGGCACAGTCACAATTATCTGAAGAGTCGACATTTCAATGACAAATTAGTGCTTCCTCATGCACTTCCTCACATGTACATGTAGCCCCTGCTTTGTTAACGGCAGCAACATCAAAAAATGGCATTTGGAAATTCTAGATTCTGATTGGTCACTAGCCACTGCTGGTGCAGGTACTGAGATGTATTTACGAAAAGATTCCATAAGCTGAAGTAGATGAGGCCTGAGTATTTGTGCCTGGAGATCGCCACATCTGCTCTCCCCTCAAAATGCAAGATTTCTGCAGGGCCTTCATCTCTGTGTTAAGTGGGGTTTGAGCGCTCACAGAGACGTGCATTAAAGTGAACTTCACTGTAAAGAGTTAAATCAGTGCCTGCTATGGAAACTCTCATGATAAAAAATAATTCTTCATATGCTAAAAGTACAATACTATACATGATCTAAGAGGGTTCACTGAACTCTCCTACACAGTTTGTTTTGTTGCACAGAAAACATTTCTCAAAGCTTCATATTTTTCACCCACATTTGTTTCAGTGGGCTCCATTGAGCTGGACACATTCTGGGGAGATATTAGTATTTCCTTTATGTGCTGCAAAAGGAAGCTTATCAGTGTTAATAAGTTTTGCTATAAATAAAAAAGAGTTGTATATACTGGAAGCATCTGGTATTCTACAATCACTGTACGGATACTCTGCAACCTATCCCTAAGCTTGTTAGCATAAATCTTCAGAGTTAGATAAGCATGCAGAAGGATAACTGAGATCCTGAAGATGAGATATTTCAACAACCTTCACGACTTATGACTCTACATGCAAAACAGTTCGCTATAAAATGTGGCTAGAAATCCAACTAGATAGCTAGATGTGTAATAGGAGTCGTTTGTTGGACTTCACTATTAAGACTTCATTTAGAGCATTTAAAAACACAAAGCTGCAAAGATGAATTAAAGCCAGCAAAACATGTTCATCACAAGAAATGACTGCTTGCGGGGGTGCTGAATGGGGGAATTTCTTTTAGAACTTGCTGGATGAAGAAATGCTAGTGGGATAGCTGACCCATGTGAAAATAAAAGCGCAAACACAAAGGCTAAAGGCCTGGAAAGCAGCAGCTCTGAGACCAATCCTGAGGCATGGAGTAACACACAGGGAAGCTATCAGGCAGGTGAGGTGCTGGCCCCACATCATTTAAGAAGAGGAATCCTCTTAAATATGACTCATGGTGTTCTCAGGCTTTGAAATTCTACCTTTACAGTCACTATCTACATGCAAAAAGGTATAGCATGAAAAGGCATTTTTCTCACCAAAACAGGGTCTGATTAACAAACTGAAAGCACTACAGAATGATCCAGCTACCCTGGGGCTTCTGCACTTTTCGCAGGAGTACTGAGACAATGTGCTTTGTCAGTGGGAGAAACAGCGAAACATAGGGGTGCTCAGGGAGCTGAGAATGCACCGTCATTTCACACACATAGCCTGGGTCCTTCCTCCTCCCTTGGACTTGGGTGGATATTACAGAACTGAACCATGGTGATGGACTATGGCAGCATCCTCAGAAGTAGGATTCCAGAGGATGGTGTGCCTAAGGGAGGGCGCCACACACAACGTGGCAGCCGTTCACCTGTCTGGTTCTGTGCTGGCTGTGGGTAGGCCAGGTACTTCGGCAACACCCATCCTCACCCCCACGTGCACATTATCCACAAGGATGCACACACAACCACAGATATGCACACAGACCCACATGTTCCAGTTCTTTATAAAAGAAAATAAGGAACTGCATTAACATTATGTCTATTTTAAACTGATACTCGGGGGAATTTTCTAACCAAAAATGCATTAACCAGAAAGAACATCTATTTGTATTTTCCTTTCACTCGGCAGAGTTCATGGACACACTGTGGCGAGCCTTCACTCCCAGAGACAGTTCCTCCCAACGCAAAGGGACAAGGGCGAGCCCAAGTAGTTAGAGCGGCTGCATGCAACTAACCCCTTTGCTTCAAGACCACAGGAACTGTTTATCACAGAGACTCTCCCAGGCTAATTGAATCCAGCCATGACTTTTGAACCTGCAAGCACTAAAGAAACTTTAAGTGTTTTCTCCTACTGTGATCCTGCCTATGGGGACTGCTCATTGCTCACTCCTCAGTCATTTTCAGTTCAGTTTATTTCCACCTTGAACGAATGCTTAGTTTAAAAGATGCTTATGCTACCCTCCGGTAAAACACTCCACTGACAGGGCAATGGAATATTGAGATTACATTGGGCTGAGCCACAACTTTGCATTTCGCTAATGATTTTGATACCAGAGCAGTATGAATTAATACTTGAGTACCCCCAACCTTAGAACTTGCATAGAGTATCTTAGATTTTTTACACCATTTAACCAGAACTGTAGTGGCATGAGAAATGTGCATCATCCCCTCACACTCTGTGCAGCTGGCACAAGAGTCCAGGAGCAAGTCTGAAAAAGGGGACGGAGATTTAGAAAGTGGGGAGAATCCAGTTCAAACGGGAGCCTATTTTAACCATGCACAAATGCCAACCTGAGAACCATTTGTAAAGGCTGGATGCAGCCTGTTCAGTGTGTTCCTGGCTGGCTGGGCTGTGTGGGACAGACAGGTAGGGCTGTTCTCACACAGGGTGTTTCTCAAATGCTGCCACTGTGGCCACATGCAGCCACCAGGGTGTTTTCCAACGATCACAACAGCCTCTTGTGCAGAGATGGGGGAGGTGGCAAAGCGGCGGCCCCAACCTACAGCGCACAGGGGCTATAGGGGCAGGCTTCTGCCCTGCTCCCCATGGTTCAGCCATGGGACTCCAGCCCTCCACCTCACCCCTCCCAGCTTCAGCTGCAGGCTCTGGGCTGTGAGTTTCAGCCCCCCAGGGCAGCAGGGCTCCAGGCTTCAGCTCACCTCCTCCCGTCTCCAGCTGTAGGACTCTGGCTCTGGGCTTCAGCAGGGCCAGCCTTACTGGGCTCCATGGTCAAGAGGCAAGGAGTGGGGTGAGCCTGGAGTGCGGGGCCATGGAAGGGAGCCTGGCAATGGGGTGGGGCGGGGGGGGCAGCAGGAGCCAGGGGCACTGAAATACAACTGTAAATTATTTTTATTATTGAGTCTGCAAAAAAAACCTACATAAATCAATTACAATGATTTGGATGCGTATACATACATATATTTGTTTTTCGTGAAGTGTTTTAGGAAAATTTGTCAGAGCAGTCACCAGCAAGAGTTAGTGGCTGCACTCTGAGGCCACCAAAAAATGTGTTGTGAGAGCCCCTGGGTTAGGGTATGATTTTATACCAGTAGGGTTCTATTAGTACAATGGCTAATGCGGGTACAGTTACATCTCTATGAAAAAGAGCTTTATACTCGTACAATTTATTCCCCTTCCCGAACAGGAGTGAGCATCTTTACACAGGAATAACTGTGTCTACACTAGCGACGGCTGCACCACTTTAACTTACACCAGGACAGGGCGTGTGCAGCCAGGGCATCACAAAGACAGCAGATGTCTAAATGAATATTCAAAAGCACACATGGTTATATAAGTGTAGCTATTGGGATTGTCTCCCTTTCTGCATACTCTTGTGTTCTCAGCTGTGAACTCCTCCCATGGGTCAGGGCAGTGCCTCGTGTGCTCTGGACATACCAGAATGTAAAAGCAGTGATACTAATTCGCTCAAGTTTCTGTAGGCAAGAGATTGTCACGAACAGCCTGACATTCGGCCTATACGGCCAAGCGCTTTGAGCGCGTGAACCCAGGCCAGCATCCCTCCACACTCAGCCCAGCAGGTTCACACACGTGTACATGGTTCCTTTCATCCCCGTGCAGCCTACTGGCAGCACCTGTTAAGCTCCGCGCCCATGGAAGCCTTCCCAGTGAAATGCTGATTCAGGACAAGGATCAGACGCCAGCTTGCCCCGAGGACAGTGTGCTGGGTGTTGGCTGGGCTTTAAAGGAGTCCGCTTTCTCTCTTACAGATGATCCAGCCCCAGCAGAGATGTGTCATGAAAAGAAGCAGGACACGACAACAGAAACAGCTGCAAGGGGTGACGCTCAACATACTCAGTCTGGAACTTTTCCCATATAGGTAAGGCCTTATTGAATTGTGGGATGACTGTCAAAAAATTGTGGCTGAGTTGTGGACAAGCCATGGAAAATTGTGGAGAAGTAATAACGGATCTTATTCTTCACAGGAGTAAAACCCATTAATACTTTTCTTGATTTTCCGCTGTCAGCCACCTGGGGGCGAGAGTAGCTGCCCAGGGCCGAGATCCGGGGCTCTGACTCTCTGCTCCAGGGCAGCCAGGGCTTCTACTGTCAAAATTGTGGTGGAAGCCCTAATACCACAGAATCGGCAATATCACAGGTTAAGCAGGGCCTCACTTTGAGGTAGCTAAGTTCTATCTTCTCAGAGGTATTTGTCCCCCACTGGCGGTGCATGTGTGTGTACATGCATGTGCTCAAGCAAAATGCACTCCCCTTCTTACCCCTGCTGGAGGCTGCAGTGTCTGGTGTGGAGTCACCAAAGGGAGGCACAGCTGGTGTTTCTGCTGCAGGAGGAAGCTTTAATATGCCACAAGGGCTCCACAAGAGTCCTGCCAGTGTCAATGTCCAGGGAGTCACTGGCTCAGCATATACCCAAGCAACCCTGCTATGCCACTGGGAGCTGTGTTGGCTGGTCCCAAGCCCCTTGGGAGAACAGTGGTTGCACCTGCCTTATGCCTGGGATGATGCTCACAGAAGTTGTGCCAAGTCAGGCTCAAACACACTTTGCAGCATGGGTGGTTAAGCCAAAAATACATTTTCTATTAAATGTAAACATAAAGAACCAGACAATGAAATGAAGACAGTATGAAATCCTCAACAAACTCTCCCTGCTCAGAGACATCCCCCACCTGCGGGGCCTGCCCAGAAATTAACAGCTCAGCTGCCATGCTACTGGGAACTGAATGCAGGAGAAGAAAGCTTCTGCATCCTCTTCTGCTCCCAAGTTCTGCTCTCTACGTCTCTGAGTGCACCAGCCTGGGATCAGAGACGGGCCAATAATCAAATCCTGGGTTTGCAATGAACTCCAACCGTTTGGTTCTGCATAGCCTAAGCCACGCCTGGTTTCGCTCTTTCCTCCTCAGATATCCCCCTCTTAATGAGTCAGGTGGCTTTCCTGTACCTTCAGTAGAGGGCAGGCAGAGGTATTTCAGCGTGTGAGATACAGCACAGCAGACAACTCTGTTATGGAGAAGATGTGAGGCGGACACACAAGAATGAGGCTTCCACATTCCAGCTGGCTTCCTCCGGCAGAGCCTGTTCCTAGAGTCTCTATCTCAGCACCCAGGCATTCGATGCAGAATGATGTAATCTCTTTCCTCTTGGGGCTGCCCTTGCCGGGGCCTCTTGGTGGGCACCTGAAGGCTCATGTGTCAGAAGATAATGTGTGTCTTTAAATCCAGCAAGCACTGGCTGGTAAACCAAGGCCCAGAGGTCACTTTGTGTTCCCAGCAGCTTCACACAGCAGAGAGGCTCCCTGAACAAAGTGGCATGCAACAACCTCATGTGTGGAGCCTGAAGAGGGATCTGCAGCTGGCATGAAGCTAAGCTTGGCTGGGCTGCTGGAGGATGTAAGGAGCAAGTGCATGGGAGAGGATGAGGGAAGAAAAGGGCTTGTCTTCATCCCCCCTGGCTAACTGGACGCAGGAAAGGAGGGATAGTCCAGTGCTTAAGATACCAGCCCAAGGCTTGGGAGACCAGGATTCAATTCTCTACTCTGCCACAGACTCCCTGTGTGACCTAGGTTAACCTCTCCGTGCCTTAGATCCGCATCGCCAAACAGGGATAACAGCACTGCCCTACCTCAGCGGGGTTTTGTGAAGTGCCCAGAGACCCAGGTAACAGGCCATGTAAGGACTGCAGATAGGCAGCAAGTCTTCCTGAAATTCATGCCTGTTTTATGCAATGTGCCTAGTGCTACAGGGACACTGTTGCATTAGAAATAACAAAGACAGGGATCTCTGAAGCTTGCATCTTTCCCGCAGTCTTTGCACTGCATCACATGGCTATGGCTTCAAAGAGATTTCAGGTGGAGTCCAGTTGCTATCTGAGGATGACTTTATCTTAAAGGTTTAAAGGCCTGATTCTCCTCTCACTGGTCAGTGGATACTGTCCTATTCTGTGTGCTTAACAGACCCGCTAGCATGAAATGACTGACACAACCACTGCACATTCTATCTGTCCAGCAGCCAACGTCGCTGTAAAGTACATTGCAAGGAGTTCTCTTTGGTGAACTCGCCTTTCAGAGCTTGAGTGATCCACTCTCTGCCACAACCTCTCAACTGAAGGCTTAGCAAGGGTTTCTAAGATGCTTCTCCTTCAGCAAGGTTTGCAGATTGCTGAACCAAAAGATGAGGTAGCAAAACTGTACCGCAAAAGCTCTCTCTGATAATACATGACCTCCCCCCACAATTTTCTAATAGCGCCAAAGAAACTCTTAGGGCAAAGGATCAGATGGCCACAGGGACAGGTCACAATACCAATATTTATTGGTCTGCAGGATTCCCTGTTCGATGCTCCAGAGCAAATGAGTACATTGTAACTGCAAGTGACATCCAGTACCTCAGTCCCGTTTCCTGGGACAGAGGACGGGTTTTCTCCTCTTAGCCTGACAGCTCTCTAGAGCTTATCCATCACCTGGCACAGCCCCAGCAGCATGTCCAAGCGGTGTTTCCTCCTGGCAAAACAGGAGGAGCAACTGCATTAGGAAGAGTCTTGCAGGGCTCTTTCAGGATGCCACAGTGAGGATACGCTCCAGATTCCTCATGTCCTTCTACAGACCGTGCATATGCATGTGACGTGAGCTGGCACTGTACGAGATCATAAGGACGTTTTCCCATTATTTTAAGCCTGCACTAAATGGTACATTTGGCTAAATACCTCCTGCCCAAGGTGTGAAGAGCTCTGGAGGCTGAGTACCATCAGCAGTACAGTCCTCTTGCTGTACAGAATACCAACCACAGAACTGTAAATACAAACTATTAGAGTTCAACACTCGGCTGTAGTTACCATGAATGAGTTTCACTTTCAGAAGCAACAGTATTTACTTTCACTTCATCAAGGTACGATGACAAATCCCATTATCCAGATTTTTTACCCAGAATAAAATATTTTATCATTGATACCTGATTAAAACAACAATACTGAAGCGTCAGCATTTCTCTGTCTGTCACATAAAAGCAGCCTGGAATTTGCACTGCAGGAAGGTGCAGCTCTGTGAAACAGACACATCAATGAGCACATTTCTGTCCCTGTCTTCCTCTCTCTGGAAAGATGGATGGATGCATGGACACAGCCCACAGCCCCAGCTCAGAGCTTACATGACAGTTTAGCTTCATTACTCATAACAGGACACTTAGCAACATGTACTGGCTGCATGCATCAGGTCTGTTCCGATGTCGTGTTCAGCCCGAGCATGAAATGGCCCTGAGGTTTTGAATTCCCCCTTTCAAATAAGTAAATGTACAGGACAAAGTTCTTCAGATAAATCAAGTTAAAAGCTCTTTTTTTCTCAAAATGGGACACACTGCCAGTTCCTATTCCTTTAAAACAACCGCATATGTTAATTATAGCTATTAAATGCTGCTCCGTATTTATCCTTAATGACATCACTTTTATCATGGGTTTGAAGAGTTCACGCTCTTCTAGCAGCTTCCTTTTGAAAGGCCTAGGTTAGATAAAGATGCACAAACTTTACATGGGCTTTACATGGCTTCAGTGGAATTACTGGAGATGTCAGAAAAATTTGGCCATGAAATTTAGAAGTATGAATCTAACCTGTATAAACTCCCAGCATTAGGTGACCCAAATTCAAAACAAGCAGCAAAATATTTTTAAGACTTTTTGTAGGAAAAACCTGGCGTTTTAAGCTCTAATTTATTTCAATCCGCATCAGCTTTTAGATGCCTGCCAGCACTGCACTGCACTGCACTGCACTGCTACCTACTGTTGGCACCCAAACTAAAACCAACTGAGAAATGTGCAGTTAGCTCTCGTCAAGCCTGTCACTGAGCACATCACTCAAGACAAATCATTTATCTGACAAATTTCATCTCCCCTTCTGTTACAAAGTGCCCAGAAGCTGGTCACGGGTTCTCAATTTATTATTTTAAATTATTCACAAATGTCTTCATAAAATCTGTTTCGCTATCAGAATTACTCCCCAGCATCACCCTGTAAATATTTGTTTATTTTACCTCACAAATTCCCACGGTGTTCATCAACTACATGAGTTACAAAGCACTGGGTCCATTCCCTGATGGGATAACTTGTGTCACTAACCAGCACAGCTGGAACTGAAATGATCAGACCTGAATGCACAATTTGTCGTTTGTTTTTGATTAATATTCTAGGATTAAAATTGAAAAATAGCATTTTGCAAGTGCTTGTTCTAGTAAAACCACTGGATGTCTGGAGCAAGAAAATGCAAAAGCATCATGAAAGCACAGTTAAAGTGAAAACCCATGAGAAATGTTTTCCATTTCCCCGTCTTCTCTGCTCAGAATGTGCAGTGTGCAATTTTACTCTTTGCCCATCACCGTGTTGTCTGAACACCTTGATTGCTTGGTCTCTCTCTCTCATTCCAAAGTTGCCTTCTTTTTCAGAGGAACACATACAGAGAGAGAGAGAGAGAAACATTTCAGAGAATTGTGTCCATTAGTTCACACTGAAACTCCCGATAATCTGAAGGTAAATACACAACCTATTTGGGGCAGAGAGTCCTTCAATTTCTCTATCTTGGTACAGTACCTAGCACTATACCCATAGACATGCTAATAGCTTCAGACAGTCTAAATATTTTCCATGAGCAATTATAGTGTTTTCACAACGTCCCCTCTCAGCTCTGCCAGGATCGTTACCTATCTGGTCATCCTGCCAGGAATTTTACTAAACCTTAAACCACAAGACTGCTCTGATTCGGAACAGAAAGGGTGCTATCAAACTTCCCTCTCTCACTGATAGCTTTGCTATTTGTGGGTTACATAAAAACATTAGTTCATAGAGATCCTGCAACCAGGGGTTTTTTGCCCCTCTGAATTTCTTTGCACTTCAATCTACTGAACCCTCAGAATGGCCTTCATTAGAGCATACGCTGGGACTTCAAATGTAAGGCAGCTCTCTGAACAGGCAGCATCTGTCTCCGCAGGCAGGAAACCCCCTTTGTTATCCTACTGAACTACTGCCACATATTAGGAGATTCAGTTCAAGCAGTTAACTCTTGATCTTCACTAGAAAGTCTCTACTTTCACTTATCAGCCTGACATCTCACAGTGGGGCCACTCGACCAGACTCTCAAACTGGCTCCAGGGCTTGCAGACTGGAACCAGATTTCTGAGGGAACATGGGAGGAGATGGAGGTGGTCAACTCCATGGGACCCTCAATCGCAGTTCAAAGTGACATGTTTCAAACAGTCCTTCACTCCATACCCCATTGCCTTCAAAGTACAAACAGCTTTATAGCCTTTGCCACGTGAAATATTCATTCAGGGACACTCTGTAATTGCTGTTAGCTGAAGAATGGCTACAGCGTTACAAATATATTAGTATCCTGCCTGGTTTTATTATTTTTTAAAACGAGGATTAACTTGTTTTTCGACAAGCCTGGTCCATGGCCCTGCTTCTTTCTTTGATTTTTACCATTCTGTTTCTGCAAGTGCCCTCCTTGTGGTTCCTGTTTCTGAGCTAACGGACTGATAGGAACAAAGACTCCTACAAAGAAATATAGTAGCAAAAACAAACAAACAAACAAACAAAACCCACAACCTGGTCAGCATTTTGACTCCTAACCATCAGGTAAAAACATCTTTGAACTGGAAAATGACTGAGGAGCTTGTGGGCTTTCCCAAGGAGTTTAAGTAATTTGCGGAAAGTTGGAATCTCCTGAGTTCCAGACACATTAGATCCAGTCATGCCTTTGTACTATACAAATCCTGACATCACACCTTCTGTAGACATTATTTTCAAAAGAGGAATTAGTTATTTTGAAAAGAGCAGAAGAGTAACTTCCAAAACTTGTAAACTTACAGCATTTGCTACAGCATTCATTCTTCAAAGGGAAATTAAAACATTCCCACCAATCTGTTCGCTGAAGTTACAGTATACCTTAATGACTTTCCTTCTGAGTATTTGCAATTTCAATTAGCTATGCTCATAAGGAAACAAACGTACAGAACCCAAGAGCTCTCCTGAAGATATTTATCAATTTATCAACATTTTTCATGCAGCAAAGTTCAGTGCAACTAAAGGGTCAAGAAATTAAATTTCACATCATAATTAACAAGGTTTAAAAACTGAATTTCTTGTTAAAGGAGCTTGTATTTTGCAGAGGGTTGTAAAACCATCCTCAGACAAAGAGAAGATGCTTCTTCCTTTGTGAAGATACCGAGTCTGTTTATCTAAGGGTTGGAAAGTTTACAAGAAAACACCAAACTTCATGCTGTGGTTGTCGAACTGAAGTAGTATTTTACTAGAACCAGGTTTTTACGGTAATTTTGTGGTTGTAACAACTATTTTCTTTACATACTGCTATAGAAAAGGGACCCTTTTTAACTTAATTGAAGACACTATCAAGAGTAAATATACTGGGACTTTTAATAAAAACAGTATGGGGAGAACATTCAAAGCTAAATAATCAGAAGCAATTTGTGTTCATGACCAGAATGATGTGTCATTTTTTTCCTTGCAATGCTCTGTACTGGATCAGTTTTGAGACTGTGGCAAACTTTAAACCTATCTTAAAATAATGAACAGCAGTGAGGGTTGAAGATAGTTTGAAAAATACACTGGAAAGAGAAAACATATGCCACAGAGTGTGGTGCAAAAGTCATATTTCATGCATGACTTTAGAGAATGTTAATAAGGATTAGAACCATACTTCAGCGGAATAACAATCAGTCAAAGAAGTGTAATTAATTTTTCTTTAGATCTCTGTTAGAGAAAAATACCGGAGATAGAGAGTTGTTGTCTACAGATTTCACTCCATTTAAGAAATAGAACCGCTAAATGCACATTATAATTGCACACTATAACTGGAGCGAGGCACATGGCTCATTTGCTTTGTAGCTGTTAGTTTTATATTATTATGAATCTGAAAACATTTTAAACTTCCAGTTTTTTTGGATTGGCCAATAAGTATGATTAAGATAATACATCCAAAAAACATGTGTAAGCAGTGTATCTGGGACATATGGAAGGCAGATGCGTTTTTAATTTGCATATGACCTAAAGAATCAGCTGATTGCCAGAGATGGTACTCAGAGGCCATGTTGGGCTCAGGAGCATTGCTACAACTCAGCAGCATTTTAGAAGTAGCCAGTTTGTTTCCCTCAGGTCTCAGAGCCCCAGTGGAATACTGCATGGACCATACCCAGGGAACCCAGACTGTAGCTTGGCTTTAAACGGAACAGCCCAGAGATGGAAAACTGGGATCATTTGTTTCTAAACATAATCATTATTGAAAAACTTTGCTTTAGAAAGGCTAAAGCATATCTTCCAGCATATAGTTACCCAGCTTGTTTCTTTTTAATGCTCTTCCAACCATAATTATCCAGAGACTGACTGATGTCTGGCCAAATGTCAGTTACCATTGTGAGTCCCATGTTGGTTTCTAACAACGACAGACAAAATTGGAGGTGGAGTTAGAATTATTTACCAAAATAGAAGTAAATCAGACATAGGTTTTCTTAATTATGACTTCTTAAAGATAGATGTGTCCACCAGAAACCACATGGTCTTCTAACATTTTTTTTTTTTTTTTTTACTCTTTCTGGCATTAAAACCAACCAACCAACCAACGAAAGCTGTAAAGTGAGCGAAAAAGCTTACAGGAACCATCTAGTTTAAAGCTAGTATACAGGGCCAAAGCTCACATCAAAAGTTAACATTTTAAATAGTAATATCAGAATAGTTCATGAGCAATTATGGGCTTAAAAGATGGACACCCCATCACGGGAGAGTTACCACTTTCCTTTAAAGGAAAAGCAATTTTCTAGCCCTTTTCCTAGCAGAGACAGAGCTCAGAGAAGAACTTTTCTATCAAAACATGAAGCAAATTGGAGAAGCAGTTTATAAATGGACACATTTTTTAAAAAGAAGACATTTGTCACTGCTAGAAGGTTCTAATGCTTCTCTGCAAGACACTGGAAACAGACAGTGGAAAACAACCAAATTAAATTCAACTGAGCAGAAATGCTAGGCTGGAGGATTGCTTGATGCCACTTTTGGCGGGGCAGAAGTGGCATTCAGAGAAGGTTGCAACCAAAGAGCAAATGCTGTATGTGAGAAGGCTACTGGCCCCACCGTGCCCATAGTGGAGTGAGTGGGGCTGCAAAGCGCAACCAAGGGCAGGATCTGGCCCTGAATGTCACCTGAGGTGTATTACACTGAAGTGCGATGTGTGCACAGCAAGAGGAGTTAGCTGACTGCTGTAATTACACAGCCCCTTATTTTATAACTGTGCAACTCACTCAGGAACTGAGACACCCTTGCCTTTCCAGTGAGCTGCGGGGAAGAGCCGGGCTGGCATTTACGCTCCCTGGAACCAATCATTCCCCCCTCTGCCCAGCTCAGAGGCGAGTCTCAGAGCTGCACAGGACAGGTCTGCTCCTCCTGAATTCTGCAAACCTGCGAAATCCAATTCCAGTGGCACAACCTAGCCTGTCACCTCACCCAGTCACTCTGCAGATGGCTGGGGACTTTTCCTCCTAGCATTTAGAGAAACCCTACTGATATAGTGTCAAATGATGAAATGTTGAAACATGCTGCCTGGGCAAGGTGCTGGGCTGACCAGCCATGTAAGCTGCTAAGCCCACCTCTGCTGCTCACACAACTGACAGGAATGATAACAATGGCTAATGCAATGAGGCAGGTTGCTCTTGTGAGATGCCTGTTTCCTGGGTGTCAGCTGTAACTGCTTCATCACAAAATGATTCTTCCACCACTAACTCTGAGCCTGGAAGAATGCCCTGGAGCTCTGAGAGGGGATGGCGGCGTTGCTGGCTCATGTGCGTGAGAAGGGAATAACCGATACCCAGTTGCCACCCACATCACTAAAAGAGACCCTATAATATGCACCTGAGTTTTATTATTGGTCTTAAGATTTAACCTAGATAAATTCAGGATCTGGATTTGCTTTCCTGCTCATCTCGTTGGCAGCCTGTGCTGCTTTGCTGTTGGTACAATGTGCTGCGTTTTAAAAACTTGTGAGTGGGGGCTTTGTCACCGGCTGTAGCCCAGGTCCAAACCGCACCACCTGACAGAGCTTTCCAACCCCACCAAGATTTATTACTTCAGTTCTGCATGCGGTTTCCTCACCTGCCAAACAGAGGAGCACAAAGCAAGTGCTTCTTTGGCACCAGACCAGGTGAGGGGCTAGTGTGGCATGCAGAGATGTCCTATGTATTTATTTAGCAGCTCCACTGTTTAGGATACTGCACAGTCTCTCACACCATCTCTCTTTGCACTGGAATCCATCCGCTTTACAAATGCGGAGTTTCTCCCACTGTCTAATAGACAAAAGTAAAAGGATGGGAGGTGGAAGAGGAAGTGTTTTTCCAAACTGGTCACATGACTGGTCATAGCTAGAGCTGAGCAAAACCTCTCCACCCCCACTGAAATAAATCAAGGCCAAGCCCAGGCCTCTGTAGGTGAAGGGGACGGGGGGCCTTGCATCCTGTGCACCCTGTGGTTGGAACAACAACAGGCTTTGCTCTCAGCATAAGAGCTATATGAGCCTAGCACCCCACCAGCATGGCAGCAGGGAAGATGTCACAGCAGCTGCCAAACACTGCGTGCCATCCCCAATGCGGCCAGTGGCTAAAGAACCTCATCTTGCCTGTACGGTTGTGCCCTGGAGGGTTGGCTGCTGCTGGGAAACACCTGGCAATTTCTGCTGTGGAAATGGCAAAATTCGCTGTGGAACAAACTGCTCTTTGTTCTAGCTGATTGTTTTTCTCAACACATCTCAGTTGCCACAAGTGAGAGTCTATCTCCCTCATATGAATACCGATCACAGCGTCAAAGGGCAAATTTCAGAGAGAGTGCTCCCAACGTGAATTAAACATTGGCAAAGCAGAGCATTGTGGCAGGACTAAATTATTGCCAATATAGCAGTTGCAGGGTTGCAAAAGTCAAATATGCCATTTGGTGTGAAGACCCAGCCACAAACCACTAGGGATCTGGGGGTTTGGTGGGTCAGCATTTGTTTTTATTGCAGGACAACCTAGTTATTAGGGGCAGGTACTGAGGTTTTTACATCTCAAATGCACCATGTGCTTCATAATGTGACAGACTGTTATGAGAGCAGGAAAAACATGGAAAGGCCCAATGAGTTTTGAATAATATGGATCAGTTTCTCTGGGGAATCAGGGGTCTGGTTTATTTTGTTCTCTCTCAGGTATAAAGGTTTGTAAACTTGAGAATTTAGGGAGGGAAAGACAGACAGACTCCTCTGTTCTGGCCAGGAGCACTGCTCGTGCAGGCTGAGCCTACAGCTGTCAGTTCTCCCGTCCCCTCTCATGGCTGCTAGCTGAAAGAGGAAGAGGATGTTTCTCTGCCTTGTCCCCCACCCCCAAATACGGCCTACAAATAATAAGCATAGGCAACAACAGGGCAACCTCATATTTCTCCTGGGGCAGATACTGGAGCCAGGCCACAAGCAGACCCTCACTGAATTCTATGAAGCACTGCATGTGAAGAGACTCCAGGACCATGCCCTCAAATGCCACACTTTTACCAGGAACAATTCAGCTTTCTGAAAGTTGAGCTGCAGTTCACTCCCTCACTGGCTCCTCAAAATGCCAAACTGGCCTGTGACCCTGCTGATTGGAATTTTGCCAGCCAGGTGAAAGAACTTTGCAGATGACCACGTTGTACTTGCCTGTTCTCTTCCCTAAAGCTCGATAGAGGGCTGCAATAAAGGATATCTCATAAATAAAGTAAATAAAAATAGCGCTGTGTTATAAATGTATCTGTAAAACATTAGCTGGGCTCTTTCACTGCAGAGTAGCAATTGCTACCCTCTTTCCCTGGGACATTTCATTGCCATGGTTTCCATTTCATCATGAGAAAGAAGAAAAAAAATTCAAACATGAGAAGCATTTTCTAAATGGCAGTTTTATCTCAAATACAGGCAGAAAGACACTTCTTTCCACTGGGTCCCCCTCAATGCTAGGAACAAAGCCCCATCCTTTTTAAACAGGGCTAGATTAGAACCTTCTAGCAGCAATGCCCCTGGCCGAACTATGAGGCAGGATCAGGCCCGTGTATCACACACAATGGGAGTTTTGCCATTGACTCCAGTGGGAACAGGATCAGCCCGTCCACATCATTACAGCCACCAGTTGGGTATATTTCATAGGAGACATGGCAAGAGGGTTTTAAAAGCTGACTTTAATTCTCCAATCCAGCAAATAAGATGGATTCTTCCAGATAAATCCTAAAAACTTAAAAACCAGGACCTGGAATCCCTATATTTCGCGGGTGCGGGGGGACTTGCCAAAACAAAACCACCCAACCAAGATGAGAGCCAGCTCAGCAGGTCTGTTGGAGGCATTTTCCTGTCATTGCCAGAGAACTCATGATCTGAAACATCTGCATTGTCTTATGCTGGTCATCTATACCCACTGTCCCTCTGAACTCCAAATGTTTCCTTTCTCTGCTGCTAGATGCCTCCGTGGGTCACAGACCCTGGAACACAAATCATTTCAACTTTTGGTGGGGGGTTGGGACAGAGGCTGGGAGGCGCTGAAATTTAATCCCCAAAGGTTTTTTTTTTTTTTGGTCCAGCCAAAGGTTATTTTTCTTTCAAGAAGTACAAGTTAGTATCAAGTACTCTGACAGCAGAAGACACCAAACCAAGTTCACTGTAGGTGGATTGTTGTTTCCCTTGTTTATTGACTCTCTTGTTCCGAGAGGGGCAGAACATGCCAAGAGTATCTGACATGCTGCTGTGTAAAGGTTCATGACATTCCCCTGAGTATGAGGTTTGGTTGCCTTTGATAGATGCAGAACATACTGCATCATCTCGTTTCTAATAAAACAGACCTGTTAGTTTTTACTATGTGACATCCTGCTTGTGGTCCTTTTTAAAAATGAGTTACTGCCTTTCAGGCATGAAGGGGAATGGTATAGAGACCAGAAGTTTCAAATGTTAAACCCCACAGATTAATGGGACTAACAGCGTTTCTCTGATTGTTATCCAGAGTGAATTTTTGCTGAAATAGTCACAGGCTCTTGTTTTTTTTTTTAAATCTCTGACATGGCAGAATATTGATTACAGCCCTAATCTTGTATTATCCTGGGACTTTGCTACAAAATCTGATGGTTTCTTTGTCATTTACAGATTTCCAAACATCTTTCCTAATCATGCTTGGATGTTCTCTCATGTGTCACAATTCAAATATTCATTACACTAAAGTTTGCCCTGCAGTTTACATCAGAAATTTGTACAGATTTTCTCACTAACCTCACTGATAACTCAGATACTTTTTATTTTATTGTCTTCTACCCACTTGACCCAATTCCGCCCTGAGTTACGTGCTTGTATAATCCTGCACAAGATTATTCAGAAAATGAGATTTGGCCAAGGCAAAGACATTTCAGAAATACAAGCTAGGTTTAAATGATGCATCATTATTCAGTGGATTCCTTTACTTGTGTTATTTAGCAAAGTGTTCGGATTGTTTGTATGTTCATTTATCTGTTTGATCTGACTGCAGCTGCTGCTATTTAAGTTAAAACAAATAAATCCCGATAAAATAAAAGCAAATACTTGAGAAAAAGTTTTTATAAATCCAACAAATTCACCGTTTCTGTGGCATATGATTGTTTGCCATGGGGCTTGTAGGCACTGGAGAGCCTTCTACCATGTGGACGGCAGTGCTATGCAGTGGAGAGTACACTGAATTGCTCTAGGAGAGTTAGGAATTGTTACGATTATGCCAAGTACGAGCACAGACCGGGGAGCACAGGGCACTGAGATGGCGAGTTTTTTTAGAGGAATTCCTAAAAAACAGTTTCTTAAATACTGGTGACCAACTGATTTTTCTTCCTAAAAATTAACAGGAGTTGGCCTAAAACCAAAGAGCAGAAAATCAAAGCACCCTCCAAAAGCAGGTGTGTTGGTTACTGTTGATTACATCAGCTTTTAGCAAATTCTTTTTATGAAATTTCAGCCTCTGTCTGTACGAGGATGATGCTGGATTGAAAAAAACAAAGAAAAAAACAAACCCTCAAAGCTCCCTCCCTTTCCTCCTTTTCTGATTATCACTTAAAAATAATTAAAACAAAAAGGAAAAATTAAATAAGTAAATCCTCCCAAATGCAGAATTCAATATTTTCCTGATTTCCTTTAAAAAAAGCCCATAATTAAAAAAAATTATGCAAACCTACTGAGAAGCAACTTTTCAAATACCTGTGGTTTCCCACATTTTCCAAGAAAAACAAAAGAAGATTTATAGTTGCTCACGTTAAATCTGAGAGGCTAAACTTTGAGAGACATATTCGCCCACCTGCTGCATGTGTATTAGTTCTAGCTGAAGAGAAGTCAATAAAAATGAAGAAAGAAGAATTTGCAGGGCTGGTTAAAGTAATAAGATTTGTTTCAGTGCATCTGATCTTTAGACTAACAGACTTCCAAACAGTTGGACAAGTAAATAAAGCACCACAGGGAACCGCTAGTTGAAATAGGTTACCACAGGGATACGCACAAAGGAATTCCCTCTACTGAGAAAAGACTGGAGCTATGAAACTATAATACCAACTATTGGGATGAACTGTTGCCTTCCATGACACTCGGAGTAAATTCTATAGGTATCTGCTCTTTTAGCACTAAGTGATAAACTCTGCATTGAAATTTTTAAATGATAAATCCATTAATAATTACTGTAAACAACAGTAATGTTCTGCAATTCTCTCGGAGTCTATGCTGCTGAAAAGATCATTTGCCCTGATTTCCACTCATGGAATCCTTTTCTGGACGGGGGGATTTAAGGCAGTACAATGCAGCCTCTCGCTACATGGTTCTAACATGCATGGAACAGAGGGAAGCCTCTGTTTTTAAAACCTATATTTTCTCTAAAGAAATAAAACTTTAAGAAATGAATACATTGATACTTCCACACCATTTTGGGGTATGCTCTGCAGTAACTGTACAACTCCCACTGGCTTGAACATGATAGTCAATACAGGTGACACAAAATAAGATACATCAAAGGGATGTGGAACTCACAGCATACAATGCTCGGGAGTGGAATGTGTATACACCAGACAACACTCTACTCTAACAGTGCAGGGCACAAATACTGCACACAGCAGAAGACGTCCCACGTTCATCCAGCTACTAGGGGGTGGAGGTGACTCGGTTGTAAGGTGCCATCTGAGCAGGACTTCTTTTCTGTGCTTGACATGAATAAGGGGATTAGGATGGCAAGTTTCCGTTAGCTCACTCTATCGAACAAAAGGCCCTGAGGTTTAGTGTCACACTGCCTGATAAAAGTACAGGAGCCTGTCAATCAAGGGTTTTCTAGGTACTTGTGTTAGTGACATAATCTTATTAGAAGATAAACCAGTGAAATCCTTTTCATGATGAAAAGTTACATTTAATTGCTCCTTTGCTTTTCTTTTCTTCCTCCTGTTCATTTGGCCATTTAACTTTCGTAATGTTGGATATTACAAGAGTGCAGCAGGCACAAAGATACAAACTAGCTGATGAATTATCCAAGCTAAGGCCCCTTTCCACACCAATAAATAGCTCTAAGGCAGCATGAAGCCCAGCAGTGTGCGTGCAGGAACAGTCCCTACGGGGGTGTGAAGTCTTATCTAATAAGTTAGCGGAGGAACTCCTGCACCAGGATGAAGCTGGGTGTTATACCAGTGGGTTCAACAACAAGACAAGCTAAGGGCGAAATGGAAGCATCTAAGCAATGAGCAGAAGGATGAGTTTTAATTTCCTGGTAAAGGATCAGCCCAATATTAACCATTCACATTTGACCACTTTGCTTTCAGCGAATTTCAGGCACTTTTCTGCTTCACAGAAGGGAAGGAGATCCTTAGGTCCAGATTTGCCACTCTCACACCCCGCTGTGAATCAGCAGAAAGGCCAGCAGAGCTGCTGGGGATGATTTGCCTCTTGCACAAACCAGGAGTAACTCCACTGGTGTTGAGTGGGGCTCACAAGTGAGAGTCAGAGGAAGGTCCGACCCTCTGTGTGTAGGGTGACCAGACAGCAAGTGTGAAAAATCGGGACAGGGGATGGGGGGTAATAGGATCCTATGTAAGAAAAAGACCCAGAAACTGGGACTGTCCCAATAAAAGCAGGACATTTGGTCACTCTATCTGTGTGTCTCAGTGGCAGAGTAAATGGATCATGGGTGGGGGTAGGGAAGGGTTACGGTGAAGACGCAGCTCTTGTGTCATCAAAGACAGAGTGTGAGCATTTCAGCTCTTACCGCGGGGAGATCTCCCAGGCCTGGGAGGAAGCCTGAGGGATGAGACGCATGGAGTCTGCTGGGGAAAGCGGGACCAGGCAGCGTGTTCCACCCCAGTCCCCCCCCCCCCACATGCACAGTCATGATGTAAAGGGCCCGGCTCCAGTATTGCTTCTCCCGGACAACCTCCCACCCCCACCAGGGACTGTTATCATGTGCAGGGATATGCTGCTGGCTGCTGGGGAGAGCTGCCCATACTACCCCAGATCTGCTAGGACACTCCCTCCACAAGTCCCTGGTGTTAGCTTGGTGCCATAGCTGCCTGGGGCCAGTGGCAAACCCACATTCAGAGGGTCCATTTGAGCACAGCTCCAGTGGCCATCTTCTCTGTCCCCCATGTCTCTGCACTTACTGGGTTCATGAGTTATATGGTGCACAAAATGTAAATGTGTCTAGTAAGAACTGATTGTAAACCCTCTCAAGGGTGATGCTCTGTGTGCATGCGCCCTGCAGGTCTACACTATTATGTTGTGTGCTGTGTGCAGCTGTCTTTGTAACTTTCTTGGCTGATAGTTAAACATTAGCAAGGCCAATACAAGGGACAACAGCAGACAGGGTTGGGCCCTGTGAGACGCTGAATACCCTCAAATTCTGTGATGTTATCAGGAACTGGGGCCCCTCAGCCCTCTACAGGATCAGGCCAATATTATTAGCAGACCTCAATATGCTGATGTGTTTGCTCCGGATCGATCTTTCAATGGGAATCAGAAAGTGCAGAAACGCATGAAGATTTAAAACCATTTTGAAACTTATCTGAGTATTTTCAATATCAGGATGAAGTCTGTATTCTTATTTTAACTGGACTGATTCACCCTTCCCTAAACTGAAAAGCAAGAGTGGGTCTCTAGGAAACTAAAATGGATGTATCATTCAAACTAATCTTGCAGAGAAGAGTCATACAGGTTACAAATGCTCCGATTATTGCAGAAAATTTCTCTGGAAGGTAGACTGGCATTAGCACTCAATCCAATAATCACTTGTACATGTGAGTAACACTGCCCATGTAAACAGTCCCATTGAAGGGACCTTCTCACAGGAGTAAAGTTAAGCACATGCAGAAGTGTTTGTAGGATCGGGGCCCAAACTAGAAATTATGGTTCCTGAAATAAAAAGTGAGATCACAGAAAAGTCTTGATTAATTACATGCAGATTGATATTCCCAATAAATTATTGTTACTGAAAGAGAATGAGTTTTAAGGGAATTGCACAAGTATGCAATTCCAGATAATTTAGCCCCTCACATGTGAATTGTTTAAAGAGAAAGTGAATTCCATTCATTTCATACATACAGCTGTCTCATTTTACCTAAATGCACGATTGACTGAACTTTCTCCTGCAGTATAAAATAATAATCTGAAATGGTTTGAGATGTTAGTTCAATTCTCAACTGAATTCACATATGCTCACAGATTAAAAAAATCCCACATCATTTATTCAAAAAGCTGCAGTTTGCACTGTAGAATCTTGTACTGTACTTTCCCTGACTGTTCAAAGGACTAACAAAGATTTCCAGCAAATGTCTTAATTCTTTGCTTTTTAACACAAATGGGAGGAGCAGGCTGGCTGATAGAACAAAACTGCTGAAAATTATCATGTAACATTAACCAAGCCACCAGTAGCCAATAAGTTGGAGGGGACAGAAATCTTTAGATTGCTGATCACATTCATTGACATTCCATCAATGCCACAACAGCAGAAATCTAACTCAAAGGCAACTTTAAGGCATTGTAATATATTTCAAATTAAATATTATTTCTGAATTTCTTCTAGAGAAAAATACCAATGATGTTACCTTAATTATAAAAGTACTTTTCTTCTCTTCCATCTCTTGTGTATCTTTGCACAATAACTGATTTTTTTTTGCAACACTCTAATGGCACAAAGTCAGCAGAAAAAGCTTTCAAATCTGTAGTTTTGTGTTAGATTAGAGTTTTCAATTAGTAAATCGAAAAAGTAGGTTGAAAACCATTTGAAAACAGACTGTTCCCTGCACACGCAAAATTCCCACTGATATCCATGTAAGATTCAGGACAAGGGTTTTCAGGAGAGAGATCCAAATCAGCTATTTAAAGTCCAGCCTCCATTCAAGTTGCTGCACTTAGCATGCTAATCAATGAAATATCATTCCTGTAAATCAAGGTTTAAAGGATCTCAGTGCAGGAGAGAGGAGGAAAGAACAATGGAAGACCTAATACAGAAATTTATTTTTACTGTTCAAACCTAAGCAAATCCATGAAACCATTAGGAAGTGCTGTCAACCAGGGTTTGAAATCGAAGAAAGTAGCCATTCAAAGCACAGTAGGCCCTTATAAACAGTTAATCCACGCAGCTGCAGTAGTTAAAGCAAACACACTACCCTTCACTGCCCCATCAATTACACATTCCCAGAAAAATTACACAAACTTTGTAGGATTTTTCTGAGAAGATAGATTCTTTTGGAGACGTGAGGTCAAGACAGGGCTGTTTAAAGTATATTATTAACAAATAAACATTTATTGCCAAAAAACCCTATAGGCCTTTGGGGAGGAAAATTGTGTTATTTTTGGCATCAAATGACACAAGCCATTTATGACATGAATGGCTATCACCAACCGACTGATGAAATGGCAAATGTCTCCCACTTAACTTCCCCTGGCTTCCTGAATCAACTTTTTCAAACACTTTTTTCTCTCTGAAATGGCAATAAACTCAATGTCATTTTGGTTTTCTCTGTTCTAGTTATTTCAAGAGCTGTAGCTGGAAAGGGTTGAAGGAACTTCCAGATGGAAGCTGAAGACTCCCCAAAGACGGGTAGGGTGATGAAAATCACATTGTTAGGAATTGAGGCTATGCATTGCCCTTGTTTATGTGTATTCTTGCTTGAGTGACAATTTGCAATTGGTTTTTAAATGGCTGGGTGAAAAAACCTGAGGTTTAATTGTGGCATCCAACAAATTGCATGTTGTAGCTCATGTCATTGAATGTATCCGCTGTGCACTCTGACAAACCAATGCCAAAATATGAGCTGATTTTTTAAGTTGAGGAGGAGGGGGAGGAAAGCCACAAATGTAGCAGGCTTCAATTACCCTCTACAGCCAGGATTCCAGGATTCTTAAGATGGGTATGAAAGAAAGAAAGAGTTTGCTGACTTTGGGCTTGTTTTACAACCTAGCTGTAAGGTAAATAGCAGCTCCGTGAGTTCAGCAGCTAAATACTAGTAAGTGTCAACAGACTAGATACATGAAGTAGTATCTTCAATGTCTATGCACTCCATCGCCCTGGTATTTCCTTCAGAGAGAATGAGGGGAGCAGAAACCCCGCTCATTTGGGGCAGATCGCTGCTTGAGACAGACTGGCACCACGGAGGAAACATGCTGACCCCCTTGATCAGTCTGTGGGGAGAGAGTTGGGCTGGGAGAAGGCAGAAATAGGTGAAGTCTGCTCTCCAGGGCATCCCCCTGGAGTCTCTGGGGACTTTCCCAAGTAAATTAATGTGGGCTACATCAATGTTAATTTACTCCACACCCCCAAAATTCCCTGGGGGATTGGCCCAGGCATGGATGATGGACTCTCAGGGGACCATGCTGACACAGGAGGAACATGCATCACGTTCTGTGGGATTTCCCTAGGATCCCACAATATCCATCCACTGCTCAAGAGGTCCCCGGCTGGTGGCCAAATCCACTTCACCATCACCCCTCACTGCATGACTCAGTCGTAACTGTGCAGCCCCCCCCAAACGATAACCCTCTTGTAGCTCTTGCATGGCAGAGCAGGATGTGGGTCTGCAATAAGAAGCCAGTGGTGGCATAATGAGCACTGTCCTTAAGAGTTCTTTAAGTCATTCTGTAAGGGGAGTTTCCTATTATTACCAATGAAATAATTACATTTATCTCTACATGTGTCACATACTATGCATAAATCCTTGGCACTATGAGCTGACAGCACTAATTTTACCTGCCACAAACAAAGGGGCTTGCAGATTTACATAAACAGTCGACATGAGGAGTAAGTAATGATATCAGCAGAGCACTTCCAAGTTCTCTGTCTGTGCACCTCTCTCTAGCCAATTTTCTCTCAGAAAAAAAAAGTTTAATTTTCTTTCTAACTTGGCAACATTTCATAACTGGCACTAAATGATCAGCTCATCTCAGCTTCCATGTCCAACCCCACGGCACTGCTGCACGCATGCAAGACCAGACATTCATCAACTGAGATGCAGATGTAGGACTTTGTAAAAACTGGTGCAAATACCCGTGGTCACATACATGCAAAAAATAAACACTCATGGCTGGAGAGCATGCGGCCGCAACACTGTTACTGTCACAAATTTGTAATTTTCAAAGGAAAATTGTGTGGGTGCTTCTCTTACAGCCCTGGCAAATGGTGATAAATGAAATCATCAGCTAAGTCATTTCTTATATATGTGTATAAATAAAAGCAAGAATGTCTCCAGAAATTACAATGCCTCCAAGTGTTTGGATTAGAAAAAAGTGAATCTTAGGAAGAATAAGAAAGAACCAGCCCCTGGGAGCAAAGCGATACCTAGGAATACAGAGGCAGTTCCTTGCTAGACTCAGGGAGAAACACACTCTATGAAAATAAAGCCCAGGGCAACTGTTTGTGCCTTGTCCCAGAGATCCAAACAGACAGGAGCTTGGCTTTACCGATAACGCAGCAATGGATTCGGCTCATGCCACCCACATTTCGTCATTGTTTGCCATCAACTCAGCAACAGGCGTGTTCTAAGCGGTGACGTGGAGCTGTAGGGCTGGAGTCTCGCAGCAGGGGAAGTAGCAGCAGCCAGGGCCCTGCTGTGTAAAGCTGGCCAAGGAGCCTCTGTTACCCCTGGGCCTGAACCGCTCTTCTGGCCTCAAGGAGGGAAAGGGCCTGGAGGAGTGAGGGTCTGTTATACCCAGTTCTTCCCGGTGTAAAGCTCCTGAGGACACTACATTAGTGACGTAAGTTAAAGTTGTTTCTCTGCAGCTTTAATTTACACCAGGGCCAGAAGGCTGAGACTCCCCACCAGCCTAACTGGACCCTGCCAGCCTGGGCACAGTGAAAATCAAGCCCATAATGCTTAGACAAACTCAAGGTTACTATGAACCTGCTTCTCCTCTCAGAGCAATTTACACCACTGAAATGCATTGCAGTCACCGGTATTGTACAGTGGCATGAGAGGAGAATTAGGCCCAACCTTTCTTTCCTTTAGATGTGCACCTACAATATGAGCCCATACATGCTGTTCGTTCCATCCCCCTAGCTTCAGGGTTTCATACTGCCACTCAGCACAGCAGAATCTAAGCACCTTCCCCATATAATTAACAGCAAAGTCCCTAGTGGATTTCCTGGAATCTCTGGCACTTCCCACTTTTCAGGTGTTTGGGGTATAGTTATTTGCTTTTTTTGTTCTGTTCTGTTGTATTGGTTGACTGGCTTTTACTGAGCCTTAATCATCTTTCACCACTGTTGAAACTACACACCTGTAAAACTAAAATCTGAAAATGAAAAATAAATCATTGACAAAAAGCAAGAAGCATTTATTTTCTTGAGTGCTGATCATCTGGGACATAAAGTGACATTGTTAAATAAAATTAAGAGAATCTGATGTATAATCATCACCATCATCAGCCCCTTGTGCTTCTATCAAAAGATCTCCAAAGTGAGCCAACACAAGACCAATGCAATACTTAAGTCTCACTTATCATGGCTTACGTGGGAGTTAAGTGGGGCACTGGCTTTGTGCTGACCCTCTGCACAGAGGTGACCTGCACCCAGAGGGGGCCATCTCTCTCTCTCTAGGTTTTATCTTGCGCTCACCATCAGGCTGACTGTAATGTTTTAGAAACCTTAACAAACGTAGCCTCAGTGAACCCCACTGTGAGGTGGGCCCCAATGATCAGCATTCCCACTGTACCTCCACAGAACTAGGCACAATCGAGATAAAGCGACTTGCTCAGGGCCATACAGTCAGTGGCAGAGCTGGGAACAGATCCATGTTTCCTGATCCCCATCCCCGTGCTTTAGCCATGAGCCAGGGCACACAGCAGATAACATTGTTTGGAAGCAAACTGCAGGCAGACAAATGAGAAACAATATGAAACAATATGAAAAAAGAAGCTTTACAGCCTAAATTGCTAGTATTTGCATGCCCATATGGGACCTGATTCTGTTTTCCCTATTGAAGTCAATGGCAAAACTTCCATTGTCTTCAACATGAGCAGGAGCAGGCCCCCAGAATCATACTCCACAGGTGGAACTTCTCTTGTCTGCTGAAGAAGCTCTGTGACAACACTGAGGGTAACGCATTGCTCGCAAGCTTAAAGTTGTAATTAACACTAGGTGTTTTACCTTACAAAGAACCCAATCCTTTATGCCCCTAGCAGCCCCACTCATTTATCTCTAGGCATTTATATCCTGTAAGTAAATAGACCTTGCATGATACTGCAAGCCACTGCATACCAGAGAACCTGGCTTCAGCGGCACTACTCACAGGAGTCATGTGAATAAGGATTTACAGGCTCAGTCAGACCCTAACTTGGCCCAATGAACTGGTAGCACAAATGGCTCTAAATAGCGAGTGTTTTCATATGCTGATGATTACCATATACGGAATGTGCCACTAACCTCAGGGGGAACACAGCTCAGAACGCACACCAACAATCTGAAGACTGCTCTCTAAAATGATTGCAAATAGGTGTTTGATTGCAAGCCCATCTGTATGTGCAAACCAGCACAGACAGACTACACTGTCTGCAAAGCTCATTGTAGGATTATTACCATCTCTGAAAAGCAAATGTTTTCTCACATGCAGAGATGCAAATGCAATACTCATGATGCCAACACAAAAATTACTTCTGAGGATTTCTGAAAAATCAGCAGATGATGGATATACCCCCAAATGAACATGTTAGTTACAGAAATTAAAAGCCCTATGCCTATGCCTGTAGGTCCTCACAAATCCATCTAGATCCAGCATGGATTTGAGGGCATATAATCAAAGTGTGGTACGGCTGCTGAATTAATGACTGATTACCACAGATCACTTACTACATTTAAATGTATGCAGAAGAGCTTGAGTATTTGTGGATGTCGCTTGGGTCACTGGTATATAGAAGAAATGGTTGTATTTCATTGTAACAAAGTTTGGGAGTTGCCCCAAAGTGGGAGTCAAAATAGTTTCACTATTCTGTATTCATTTCTTTCTCTCTGTTTTTTTTTGCTACTCACTGTAATTTCATAATTTTCTACAGTACTTTATTTTGATTTGCTAAGAAATCTGTGTCTTTGTGTGGCGTAGGATGCATTACTTATCATACATACATAATACCAAAAGGAAACTCCAGCAAACAGAAGAACTCCCAGGAAATGGATTAAAATTATGACACACTGAGGAAAAGTTTGAATCAGAAAATCTGCTAAATTATGCTCCCACGGGGAGCTGCAGGAATAGAAAATACCATATGGTATAAAATGTTAGCTGTAAGCAAGCCATTAAGTCAAGAGACAGGGTCCGGCGGGTTGAAAACAACTGTGTTGTGGGGTGGACGTTAATGAGAACGATAACCTTTCTCTCAGGAATGAATTTTGCCATGTCCAAAGCTGCAGCCTTAGGGCTCAGCCCTGCAAAGGGCTCCGTGCCCTCAGCTCCCATTGACTTTGAGGTACTGAGCACTCTCATCTCTCACTGAGGAATCAAGCTCTGAAAGAACAAATGTTTCTCACTGACACATTTTTGTTACTTCAATGACATGCTATTCCTGGTCCCAACTTCCCTATCATTACTAGTTGCGATTCACAGCCATATATGACTCACAAGAATCATATTTTGTCACTGATCTTCAGAAATAGCAGGGAGTGCATTTGTATTCAAGATGCAACTAAACAGAAACACAAGGAAAGTTTTGTTTCCGTCAATCTGAGAAAATAATTAGCAACTTCCAGACCTGGTAGGAAAAGCTTTTAAAGAGTATTATCGTTTTCTGCTGCAGCCTCCAATTTGCATGTTTACTATCCCAACCACAAATGTGACAATTGCAGTGACATTATCAAGAGAATCAATTATAGAAAGATTTTCTTACCCAAGGTAAGTGATGCTCCTGATTATACTAAAGGACACATACTATTTGCTTTAGTCAAGCAAGCTTCCTAACTGAAGTCATTTACGAGACGGATTTGGTCCTCAGCACATGCATATAAATTCCATCAGCTCTAACAGAGAATATATGTGTGCTCTAGTACATTATAAATAATACACTCATTACAGTAAAATCAAAAGCCAGATTCTGCCCTTTGATACACACGAATGGCTCCTGTTGAAGTCTATGGGAGTTCCACGCATGCAATTTCGTCTCAAAATCTGTAGGAAAAGATATTGTCTAGGTGAGGGGGGAAAGGGTGTATTTCGGAAGCAAAGTAAATAACCTTGATAATGAGAATATATTCTTCATAAATGTGTTAGCTTCTGATAGAAATGCCAGAGTCTCAAGCATTATAAAGTCCCTAAGAACTAAGGTATTCAGTTTTGCTACTTTCTTAAATTATTTTTTAACCATCAACAAGTTCTGTACTCAGATCGCTGTATAAGTTCAAGAATGAATCATACTAACAAAGTAACAATCTAGGAATAATTATATTAATAATTTTCTGTAATACAATCTTGCAAATGTCTACTCACTTGCCCACGGCAAATAGCTATTTTTGATGGGTAAGTAACATACTCTAAATTTTGTCAGTCATCATGATAAAAGGGAAGCAAGTAGGTTTTGAACTGAGGTTTGTAAATTTCCATTACGATTTTGCAAAGTTGTTCTAATACATCCTTAGCTCTTTGGGAAACAATCTTTTATCTCTTGAAAAGATATTGCAAGTATCATACTATATGAACTATATTTTATTATAAGACGGGTTAATTCTACATACTGTGTATTAAACTGCATAACCTGCTACAAATAATACCTTCTAATTACAAGGTGTTTTGCAAGTACAGTAACTGTCAGGTTAAAACACATTTACCATTGCTATTTTCTTTGTATCTGTTTGTATAAAGAAAAAATAATTTTTCAAAATATAAATATATTCAGTAGCAAGTGGTGTTTATTTTGCAAATCTTTTTTGAAAACAGCTTGTTCATTTCTTCCAGAGAGCAAACATCCTCATTCCCCCGCCACCATCATTTTTACAATAATAAATTATCTTTACTCATCATAAGACCTCCTGATGCCAATGCCTGGGCCAAATCTCCTTGATTGCATTAAGTAATATCAACTGGGCAAGGTGCAATGCTCTAAGCAATTTCAGACATACCAAAACCAAAAACATCCCACAACCAGCCCCATACTGAATTTGAGAAATATCACTCTTGCCAAAATAATTCCAGGAACTCGAAACCAAAACCAGGGTTGCTAGCTTTAAACAAAACAGACTATCAAATATCCGCCTCAAACTGATCCTGAATTTAAAGAAGCATCTAGAAATTATGGGACAATGTGCCTGAATAAGGTAAGCGGGATTTTGCCTATTAGTACAAAGAATATAAAGACTACAGAGATTTTTACTGAAAAACAAAAGTCAGATATTTCTGACCTAAAGTGATCTGTCTTCTTATCTCCTATGTTCTGCTCCCTCAGCTCAGAGACCTAGCATGGCCACTTTCAGCATTTACCTTATATTGATAGTTGCAAGTCAAATGTATTTTTACCCAGTTTCTCATAGAGAAAAACCTGAGTTCATTTCCCAAATGTTACCAATGCTGCCGTAACGCCTCTTGTTGGGAGCCAACTTCCACGTGGTTCGCTGTTACATTTTTCAAAATGTCTTAATTCAGAGACCACTTCTGGCTTCCATAAGATTCCCATACTATCCTTTTTTAAAAATGCATTTTAAGTAATAGGTTTAGGCATCTGATACCAGCATTGTAGAGTTTCAGAGTCCTGTCCTACAAATAGATTTTATCATAGTTAGCTGCCTACTTATTATATTTCAAGTCAGCTACAGAGATAGGGTAGTTTCTGCTTTCTGTTACACCAGTATAAATCCCGAAGAACTTTACTGACTTCAGAATTTGGCCTCTAGCTAACTCAGCTGTCAAGTTTCACACTATGCATGACTAACCTTTTCCTTTGTGTCAGAATAAACGCATGCTTCTTTTTATATTTTGTAGGGAAGAAGAGACTATCATTTCATTAGGAGTCAAACTTTGCTTTGAGAGTATAGCAGTCATCTCAAAAACATGCCAAGAAAACCTTTATACCTCACCATCCAAGAGAAAAATGTGGTTTGGGTTTTGTTTTGTTTTTAAACTAGAAATTACTGCATAATTCATTGCTCACTGGTTTTTATTTTTTACTACTTAATAAACAGCATGATATATCACACAAAGCAGAGGAGGAAAATGTAAGAATATGAAACAGTTTATCTGTAGTTATTTTGCAGACACCCCTTTTGGTTTGGTATAACTATATAGTGGAAGCCAATGTTATATGCTTTTTATTGTCATTCATTAGGGGTTAAAATCAACAGCCCACTTGTGACTTTACTTCCTCTACACAATGATCTAATTCAGGCCAAGAAGCACAAAATCACTCTCTAATAAAATTATGAAACATTATTGAGCTATACAGACATTTATAAGCCCTGCACAACTGCCATGAAAACTGAACAGCATAAGATTTTGAGGTGCAAAATCTACTTGCCTCCCCTTTTCATGATAATGCTAAAAGAATATTTTACTAGCTTCCAAAATTACTTCCTTTGGCAAATCAGCAGAGCTGTGTATGTGTGTGTGTGTGTGTGTGGGGGGGGAAATCTATGCACATTTATACACATTACACAGAGAGAGAGAATGTTTATATTTATATATTGATATTTCATTACACCTACTGAGGGCCCAATCCTCATTCCCTCTGCATCCACGGTAAGTGTGCCGGGAATGCAAGCTTAAGCTCAGAATGAACATACTGTATACTTCATTCAAATAGAAGGGCAAATATTAAGCACACTAATGTTTTGCTTCACCTTGTTATGACATGAGGTACGGTAAGCAATGAAAAGCAAACACTTCCTAGACAAAAATTCATAAAAACGTATCTCGTAAAGAAAATTACTCTTCACTTAAATTTGAATCATAATGGTAGAATGTAAAAAATATATCTTTTTCTCCTGGACATTTCACCCCTGTTATATTTAGAAGTATTTAATTATTACTAACTATCCCTCTATAGTCCAAGTCCCCGTGGCAGCAAGCATTTTAAGCTTCATAAATCGTTATATGCTGATCGATGGGGAGATGAATATGGATGGGTCACACAGTTGGAATGGAAATAAACCAATAACATAGTTAATCTGAGAAAATACAGTAGGATTCATATATTTTACCATGACCATGATAAGTTATTTATTGTTGAAATAATGTCATGTATGTTTTTTACCTGTTTCAAATTTCCCCATTTTTTTTTAAATCACTTGCTCTCTTAACAGAGTATGAACTATAGATATCAACAATATATTTCAAAGAAGAATATTTTCACAATGGATGTTCTATATATTGGTTATTCTTCTATATACAATTAACAGTCAAACCTTAGAAAGTGTCCATTACTCCTAATTCATATAATTGTACATAACCCACATTATATAAAAGTCTTCCTTCATATTTTCTGCCATAGGTAAGAATAATTATGTTGTTATTAATAATTTAAAACTCCAGAAAAGTTTCAATGAATATTTTAAAAAACAGAATTGTCCCCTCAGATTAATAAATCCTGCTGAAATCCATTTCCGTGCTAACATTTACTAAAAATATCCTCTAAACCAAAACTTAGTCTCCTTGATGGCTCTGCTGGTACCATGCTTTCTCAGAGTCTGTGGAATTATCTTCTCTGTAACCTTTTATACATGTTACATGGGGATGAATTCTTGCTGACACAGCAGCAAGTTGAGGTTTTTCTGCCTGGTCTCTGGCTATTCCGGTGACGTCATTGGGAGAAATAACAGTAACATTTCCTAAAAGCTCCTGATGTCTAGTGCCTTTGTTTCATTCAGATTTAGGAGTGGAATTGTTTAGAGGTATTATTAAAAACTAGTTTTGCAAAACATTTTTAATGTGGCTGATTGATCTGATATACAGGAATGTTTAGATTTTCAGCAAAAGTATCAGAGCATTTAAAACACTTTTTAGCATTTTAATGGATGCCATAAATTAATCATTATCTGATATTCTGGACATATGCATATACTGCTCCTGATCTCTGAGCTTTGATCAGCATTTATGCTGTTTCTTAACAACAGCCTAACAAGGAGTACTGCCAATCTACCAGAAGAGGTAAATAAAACAGACTGGGATGGCATTGCTCTGCCCAATTTTAGCTTGTTCAGATTCTGAAAATTTGTACTGATGAGTGCACCGATTAAAAGCATGTGAAACTGAAAACAAATAGAACCTCTCTATTAGTAAACAGTTAGGATCCCTACTACATGTAGCTGAATCCGAGAGCCCAAGTCACCTCTTGTGCCCTGAATTTTGACTACGTATCACTCTCAGGATATACATGTTTTCTCTCTGGAAAATAAAACAACATTTTAAAAAATGGGAAACATTTGCTACCATGAAGCTTTAGTTTGCTTTCAATTTAAAAAATATTTTAACTGGAAAATATGTTTGACTGTCTCACTCACCAGAGAGAATTTGCAGAACCCGGAAAGGCTAAAATTTAGGGCAGCAATGATATCCCATTGCACTTCTTTTGCCTCTTAGTCATGCACTGGCCCTTGTTGATTTCACAGAAAAAAAATCAGCATAATCACTGACAAACAAAGACCCAGAGATCTAGAACAGCATCAATACATGCGGCAATGTTTCTTTTCCGGGACTGAATAAGAATGCTAATACAATGCCTGATATGTCTTGGTACTTTGGATAAAAATCTAAATATTTCCCTTTCTTTCCCTAAACAAAATGCAAAACCAATTATTGAAAAATATGGAATTTTAACTAATGAGGCTGTTTGGCTGCTTGTATGTCTGAACTCCGTTAACTGTATTCCTTGACTAAATGAATTCCTTCACTACCTTTATTTCCAAAGCTACAATCAGAGTAAGCGTTGTTCTACAAAGAATATATATAGCAACTAAGCTAAATCAACCATCATACCTTAAAAGATTAAAACTAGATGTACAATTACAGAACATTACCAAGCAGCAAGAAATAAGACAATATTTATGTAACCCTGAACACGTAGCTCACAGCAAAGCAGGAAAATATAATCACAGTTAAATGAAGGGAGGAGAGCATAAATGGGAAAACATTATGCTGTTTACAAATTACCAATGTTTTTGTAGCAGAAAACACTGTTGTAAATACTACAATTAGTAATTTCAATAGAGCAAATAACCTGCACTAGATTTTACTGTTGCAAAAGCTGAAACATCATTTTTGTTTTTTGGTTTTTTATTACTGATAAGTATTCGTTCAGCACGTTTCTGTATATCAGCGGGATAACTAATTTTTTCCAAGTTCAAAGTATCACCTTTGGGCCCAATCCTGTCACTCTTCCTTTGGCAAAGCTCACATTGAAGTCAACAGTTTTGCTTGAGTTAGGCTAGCTAGATCCCGCTCTCAGTTTCTGCTACAGCACTGTGTTGTCTTCACTTAAACTACTTGCAACCAAATGCACCCCTGCCCCAACAGTAACATAAAATTTTTGCACAATAAATATTTAATGTCAAAATCAAAAGATCGGTCTGTACTATCCACCTCCAGTAAATATTTATAGAATGGAACATATGACCAAGATGCTGAAATACACAAAGTCACAGACATGCAGCCCCGTGATGTAGTGGAGATATTCATGTAATACATTTCATTTATCATGCACCTTTGACCACTTCATTCTGCACCCTGGCCACTAATCCATCTCCCTCAGTATTTATTCTAACATTTCAAACCCAAGTACAGCTGCAAACTGACACCATTTTTATTTTAAAAAAAGAAAATCAACCCACCAGAAAAAAAAAAGTTTCCTCCTTTCCCCACAAACCCCAAATTACAGAGGACAGGCAACAATAATTCCTGACCCTGTGGAAGTTTTAAGGTCTGATATCTGACCCTTCAGAAGCCTGCTTTCTTTGGAAAAAAGAGACCCAAGTTTTCCAAAGATACACATAGCACTTGATTATAGTCCAGGGAGTTCTGGAGAAATCTGGTCTTTCAATTGCATTAATACATACAGAAAAGATATTTTCAGTAACTTTTAGTGATTAAGGAAATTTTGGAAATCTTTCTTTTTTTCTTTTAGCCATGTACGTACATGGGATTTAGGGTAACACAAACATCTGACTTTACTGATACTATTCTTCATATCCCTTGAGCTGCAATTTTTTAAAAAAGTATCTCTTAATAACATGTGCGTATACATCATGGCACGTTCTGGCGGGATGTAAAGGTTTGTAGCGGCTTCAATTTGAGATGATGGCACAACTCACTCATAGCTTCACCACATATGGGCAACACAACCCTCCACACTCTTGCTGCTAAAATTTGTGCACACACCACATGACCAAGGAGGTGTATGTAGTTATTTTTACACTTTAATTAACAAGAATTACTAATAAGAGAAGATTTCCAACAGCCTAAAACACAGCTGCCAGAGGAAGAATGGAAACAATATCAATTTAATTTCACATGCTTTCTCTTTCAAATTTAATAAAATTTCAGGAAAAAATCATTTTGATTTACCATGTCTTCCCCCTACCCCCCTTTACTATTAACTACTTCTGCTGTCAGTCCTTGGGGGCACACACAGCAGGTTATCATGTAATGTCACACTAGGTGCTGTGATTCAACAAAGGCAAACATGTTGATATCTTTTTATTGCTAGTCAGCCTGGACACCCTTTTTCCCCTCATACAATTAGAATCCTTCGATAATACCTAAAATTCTAAAGAGGATTTATTTCTATTCTAACAAAGAATTTTTGTTCATAAAGGGACAGTCCCCCCTTGTTTTGTTTTCTAAGATATTGTCTTCTTGCAAAACTCTGTTATTTTACACAGACTGCAAAGGGAATCATCTTCTGCATGCTGCTCCTAACACTTTTACATTTCAAAGAATTTTGTGTGGGTATCCAAAGGAGTGTTTCTTAATTTAAAAAAATCTTGAGAAGTATCTTGTTTATTTATACAGTCAGATGTTTCATGGATCTGACATCTCTATTAAAACTAAATTCTCTGTAACTGTTACAAAACGGGAACATGTGAAAATATTAATACTTGTTAAAACCAACCCCCCCAAAACGAATCTGTGCAGTTCAGTAAGACAAGGGCAGGCTGCTATTGTTTTCCATATAGCAGTATCTGGGTCTGTTGAAGCTTCTTTAATAACACATGGTTAAGGCTGCAGTATGAAATTACACATTCTGTTGTAACTCCTAAGTAGGGGCACATCCATCTAGGCCATTCATACAGGAGTTATAACCCTAACAATATTTCTACTCAGCATGTCATGTTAGCATTTACTGCTAGTTTCCATGGAGATGGATTTTCATGCTGTAGCTATGAAATGCACATTGTTGCCACTAAGGCACTTCAGGCCCTATCTGGAAGCCTGCTGAATGCCTGACAAAAGTTGATGCAAACCAATAGTTGTTGTTCTTTGTTTGTTGCCAGACTTCTAGCAGAGCCACATTATGTCCTAGTGATTGAAGTGCCCATGTTCAACCCCCTCCCGACACAAAACTGACTCTAAATTTTAGTGACAAGCATGAAGTGGCTTTTGCGGGGCGGCCAAGCAGCTAAGCGGGGCAGGAACTTTGCGGCAGAAGGACATCGCTGCTGGGGCGGGCTGGTTTGCATACAAAGCCCGACATTTGGGGAATAAAAGGATAAATAAAGTCAAGTCTCTCGGGAGGCAGGAGGCCAGGAGTGGTGCACGGAGGCGTCTCTGGAGCCTCTGGCTCCCGCCGGGGCAAAGGGACCGGCTCCGAGGGGCCGAGTCCCCCCGCGCCCCGTCCGCAGCACATCGGGGGCTCGCCTGCGGCCTTTGCGGGAGGCGGGCGGGGCTCACACGCCCTGGGGCGAGCGGGCCCCCAGACAGCGGCAGTGACCGAGCCCGGCCCCACTGCGCCCGGAGCTGGCACCCAGGCAGGCCCCGCTCCATGGCAGCGGCCGGGCAGCTTCCCCCGGGTCTGTCCGCTGAGCCCGGGCTGAGCCGCCGCACTAGGCGGTACGAGGGGCCGGCCTGGGGCCTAGCGCTGTCCCCGGGGCACCCTGGAGCCCGCCCGCTCCGTGGCCCGGCCCAGAGAGGCGAAGCCCGGCGGCTGGGCCCGGCCCGTCCGCTGCTCATTCCCGGGCTGGCGGGGACCGGCCCGCGAGCCGCGCTGCCCGGGCAGGGGCCAAGCGCAGCAGGTGGAGCTTGGCAGGAACCTGCCCTCGGGCAGGGACCGCTGCCTGCGGGTTTGTGTGTTCGAGCCGATCCACCGCTGCGGTGCCTCGGCGGGGTTGTGCTGGGCGGCTGGGGACACCGGGGCGAGTCCAGGAGGCAGGGCTGGAGACCAGCCGCTTCCTGTCCCTTTAGCCAGGGGAGTCTCTGCATCCAGCGGCTCGCACTCAGCCCCGGCCGGGTAGCGCTGGCTCTGCCTGTGCAGCCTTCCCCGGAGCGGGCTTGTTCTCTAATGACACCAGGGGCTGCCGATACTTCGCACGGTTTCTTAGGAACGATTTTTCGTTATCTCGCAACAAAAGGCCGGTGAAAAACCCACCTAACACTTCACCCCACAGCCCGATTACTCGGGTTTAATTCCTGTGTTAAAAATCCAGCTACAAATCCCGTTTGTGAAATGCCTCCCCGGGATTCCACTGCTCCCTTCTGCACCCCCCGGGTCTGCCGGGAGTTTCACGCCGTCTTCACTTAAGCAGCCCACGGTGTTATTTATTTCGAGTTTTTTAAATAACGTTTGGAACAAACTGATTTTAGAACCAATATTAAATTCTTCAAAACACCTAAAACTGCCGCGCGGGGAATGTTCCACTGAAAGGGCATTTCTGTTCTTCAACCCGAGAATTATTTACCCGCGGTGCATTTCCATCAAAACGCTACGAATTCCCGGCACGAATTTCAAACGATTTGAGCTGGAATTTAGCTAGGGCGCTAACTAACCTACCCCCTTGTCATTCGGACACCAACCGCGGTGTTATTTAACATTTATAAAACCACCCGATGCAAACTCCCTTTGCTAAATGGGCAATGGAGTATTTAACTCTTATCCGTGACTAGTAACCCCCCCTCGCACATTTCTAGCTTGGCCATTTGAACCCGAACAAATCTTTCTGGGGTCCGGGCGCGCGGCCCTTGGCTGGGCGCTCTCTGATCACCGCACCATTAGGGGCTTGTTCTGGTTTTCGTTTGAAAACTTTTTGGCGTTTCCCACCAAGGCAGCAGAACTCTGTGCGAGGCTCCCGGGGACCCGGGGCAGTATGTTCCGTCCCCTGTGCCCAGCGCCAGGCCTGGCAGGCGCGTATGGCCCGGCGAGAAGGGCCCTGAGCGCCCCCGGGGGCAGGCGTGCGGGGCAAGGGAGAAGGGTGGCTTACTGTTGGTAGTCCTGTTTGCAGTACAGTTTTCGATCCCGGAAGTAGCAGCTGGTGGTGAGGGCTTGTTGACACACTGCACACTGCAAACACTCTTCGTGCCAGGAAGACTCGTTCACTCTCATCAAAAAACGGTCTGAGATCGGCCGCTGGCAGCCCTCGCAAACCGCCTGGTTCTGACACTCGGACCCTAGAAAACAGCAAAGGGGGATGTGAAAGGCATGTGCAGATGGCTCCCGAAACGCTCCCGCTGCGCCCCAGCTCGGGCTCTGCCAAGCAGAGCGCTGCCGCGGCTCGGCCCGGGGATCCGGGATCCCCCCTTCCCCAGGACCGGCTCCCATGAAACAAGATCGCGAACCAAACTCAAACCACCGCGATTTCGTTTGCGTCGGGCAGCCTGGGCTCGTGGCCGGCCCCGCTTCCCTGCTCACGACTCTCTGCTCCGCGCAAAACCGCCTGGGGAAGTTGCAAAACCCTGGAGCGGGGTCACCGCACAGTCTGCGAAGTGCGTGTGGCGAGTCGCGGCCCGCGGGCGGCAGGGCCCGGGCTGCCCGCACTCAGCGCCCGCCCCGGCTTTGAAGCAATAGGAATTTCGGTCATTTGAAACTTCGACTCCCGCCGAAGTCCGTCCGTGAACCCCGCGTCCGCCTGCCCGTGCTGGCGGGGGGGGGGCGGCTTCCCTGGCGCGGCGCGGGGCAGCCGGCGGGACGCTCGGCCTGGGGCACAGCTCGACTCACCCAGCAACACGCCCAGGGCGGCGGCGCCCGAGCGCAGCGGGCGATCTTCCACTTTGATGCCGTCCAGCATCGCGGCGCGGTCCGGCGGGCCCCGGCTGAAGCAGCGGTCCAGGGACTCGGGGCCGGCGGCGATGTCCATGGGCGGGCGGCCCGGGGCCGGCGGGCGGGCGGCCCGGTGCCGGCGGGGCGCGCTGCAGCGGGAGGGAGGCGGGAGCCGCGCGTGTCTATCGGGGGGGCAGGAGGCGCGCTGCCGGGCCGGGGCCGGGGCGGAGGCTGCTGCCCATCGGTCAGGTCATGCTCCAGCCGGCGCCGGGCGGGGGTCACCTGCCGGCGGGCCGGGGCGGGGCCCGGGCCGGGGCCGGGGCCGGCGGGCGCCGCGGGAGATCCAGGGCAGAGGCGGCCGGGCTCCCCGGGCGCTCCCCAGTCACTGTGCCCTGCCGCGTCCCGAGGAGCCGCTCCGTTTAGAGCGGGGCTGCGGCGGAGGAACACACCCACCCGCGGAGCCGCCTCACCCCTCCTCAAACTTGCTGACATTTGAACTCCATTGGCGCTCCTGGTATCGCTGCGCCGCGGTGATCCGTCTCCTCGACGTCAAATAGTGCCGTCGCGGCGCGAGCCCCCGCAGCCCCCGCGGGCGCCCAGGTGCGCGCGGCTCGGGGTGACCCGAGCAGGGGCCGCTTCCAGCCGGGGCTGCGCTCTCGGGAGCGCCCCGGCCGGAGACAGTGTCCCTGCGGCTCCCCGCCCCCCGGGGGCAGAGTGACCGGAGCTGCCTGGAGCGTCCCACTCGAGTTAGCGGCCCCGCGCGGCCTGTGCGCCCCAGGCTCGCCTGCCTGTCCTGGGGTATGTAGCTGCGCGTCGCGGCTTGTGACCGTGCTTGGGTTTGCCCCACGGGCTGCCTGAGCGCGCGTGTCCCAGGAGCCTCTCCCCCCACGCGTGTCCGGGACCCTGGGCCTGTCTCTGCCCTCCGCAGCCCGGCCAGGGGCCCAAGCCCCCCGCTCCCCCTCGGGCAGGCACGCGTGTCTGGGGCAGCTGTGCCTGGGGGGGGGGGACGTTGGCTGGGGAGGTGTTAACAGCGGGACCTGTCCCCAGCAGAGCCGCGACGGGCTGGCGCTTGCTGCTTCTTGCCGGGCACAGGCGCCCCTGCACTGTCCTGGCACCAGAGCCGCGGTTCCTTGGCTACGGGCCCGGCCGAGAGCTGCACCTTCCCGCAGACCCTGCCGGAGCGAAGCCCGGACGCCCGCCCGCTAAGGAGCCCTGGCTGCGGGGCTGTGAGCAGAGCCGGGCTGGGGGCCTGGCACGAGACACAGCCACAGCTCCCGCGGGGCTCCCCCCGCGCCAAAGTCGGAAGCCGGGCTGACCCCAACCCCAGAGCCCGGTGCCCGTGACCTGCGTTCCGCGGCCCGGGCTGGCAGCTGAAACACCAGCAGGTCCCGCACGATCTGGCCTGCGCTGCCGAGATGGGCTCCTGCCGCCTGGCCCACCTTGGGGAGTAACCTGAGCGCACCCCCCTGCAGCCGACGGGGCGCTGGGCCGGGCTGCTGGGGACCAGGGCTCTGCGCCCCATCAGTGGCCTGGTCTTGGCCCAACAGACATCGGCTGCGGGACTCGGCCCTGCGCTGCCTAGCTTCAGAGGGATTCGGGGTCGCGGGCTAATGCCGCTGGAGAGCCGCAGATGCCGGGGCAGGCGGCCCGAGGGCCTGGCCACGGGCCGCAAGCGGAGCTAGTCACCTCGGGCCGGGAAGCGCGGAGCTGCTGGGGCCCCGCATGTTGGTGGGGAGAGCCGCTCCCGCTGGCCCGCGCGGGCTGAGCAGAGCCCCGGGCTGCGCTCTTGGCCCCCTCCCTGCTCGGACGCGTCTGCAGCAGAGCAGTCACTAGGGCAGGGGACAGGCTAATATTAGCTCCCCGCTGCCCTTCCCCGCCTGGATCCGGGGAGCGCGGCCCGCGGGCTTCAGCGCAACGAATGCAGGGGTCAGCTGGGAGCGTTTACATCTTCCCCGCGAGCCGGGCTTGGCGCGGCCAGCGGATATTTTCGGGTCTGTATTTCCGTAGGTTGGGAATGGCCGAGCGTGGCCGCACGGCCCCGCATTGCCGGCTACCCAAGGGCCTTGTACTGGCCGGCCAAGTCCTGCCGGGGCAGTTAGAACCAGTGAGTGCGGTCCATGCTGCGCCTGGCCGGCTGGACACCGGGCCGCTCTGAACCACGGGCTTGTGCCCACTGTGTGTTTCTTAACGGGAAACGCAGCAAACAATAAAAGACAAAATAATGCTCCGGCGTCCTGCGGGTGTCAGGCTCGGCTACCGCCCCAGCCGCCCCTTGCTTTGCGGGGCAAGGATCCCCTCCGGGAGTGAGCCAGCCACGGCTGCCAGGATTCCACGGGTGACCAGACAGCAAGTGTGAAAAATTGGGACAGGCGGTGGGGGGTGATGGGAGCCTATGTAAGGAAAAGCCCTCAAACTGGGGACTGTCCCTATAAAAGCGAGACATGTGGTCACCCTAGTCCTGTGCTGGAGTTTGCTGTGGCTGGGAGGGAAGGGGCCCAAGCGAACCCGCTGGTGTTCAGTGAGCAGGACAAATGTTAAGGGTGACCACTGGCTGCTCTGTTTGTGGGGCTGCAGGCAAAGCCCTTCGCAGGCAGGTTTCGCACCGAAATTCACGGTTTAGCTCAGTCTTTCGGAAAGGACCAGGCCTTGTTGGGGTTTGGCTTGGACAATTTAACACTGGAACCAGCTGCAGCTAACCCTGGGCTATTTAACTCTGGACGCTGCTTGGATTTCAGAGCTCAGCCGCGCAGAAAGAGCCTCTCGCTGGCATTGTTTACGGTTCCCATCCTGCCGGGGACGGCTCCCCGACCCCAGCCACAATTATCTCCTACAGTGGCGAGGAAAATTAGAGCCGGCCTCGCTTCTCTCCAAGCGTTTCCCTAACTTCTGATTAAAACTCTCAACTGGGCGGCGGGAGAGGTCAGAGGGGAAGGGGAGCCCCCTGGTCCGGGCTCGCAGCCGCCCAGTTAATTCCGGCTCTGGGGGTGGGGGTCAGTTTTCCGACAGAAATCAGACCAAAGCCTGTAACTGTTACCGTCTCACCGCGTGTGACTGTTACACAGGCCGTGCTCAGCGCGTTCAACGTCTGTAACTTAAATCAAACCATTAAAACACAAAACTCCATCATCGAAATCAACCCAAAGGAAACCTGCTCGAGCCGCTCTGTGCGCGCCCGGCGCTGTGTGCAGGGACCTGGCAGGGCTCGCCGCGAGCACTACACAATTCGGAGCATCATTCCCGAGGCCGCTAAGACGAGGAGGAGTGAGACTCGGCTGGGCCCGTGTTACCGACCCGGGCTGTGCCGAGGGAGCCTTCGTGGCGAGTGAAACTTGTGCATATGTGGGTGCGCCATGAGCCTCTGCAGTGTCTGTGTGTGTGTGGGTGCGCCCCTAGCCTCTTACAGCTCTCGGTGTGTTGTGAATAGGCCATAAGCCTCCTACCGTGTGTGTGTGTGTGTGTGTGTGTGTGTGTGGGTGCGCCACTAGCCTCTTACAGCTCTCGGTGCGTTGTGAATAGGCCATAAGCCTCCTACCGTGTGTGTGTGTGTGTGGGTGCGCCACTAGCCTCTTACAGCTCTCGGTGTGTTGTGAATAGGCCATAAGCCTCCTACCGTGTGTGTGTGTGTGTGGGTGTGTGTGTGTGGGTGCGCCACTAGCCTCTTACAGCTCTTGGTGTGTTCTGTATAGGCCATAAGCCTCCTACTCTGTGTGTGTGTGTGTGTGGGTGGGTGCGCCACTAGCCTCTTACAGCTGTCGGTATGTTGTGAATAGGCCATAAGCCTCCTACCGTGTGTGTGTGTGGGGGGGTGCGCCACTAGCCTCTTACAGCTCTCGGTGTGTTGTGAATAGGCCATAAGCCTCCTACTGTGTGTGTGTGTGTGTGTGTGTGGGTGGGTGGGTGGGTGCGCCACTAGCCTCTTACAGCTCTTGGTGTGTTCTGTATAGGCCATAAGCCTCCTACCGTGTGTGTGTGTGGGGGGGGGATGGGTGGGTGCGCCACTAGCCTCTTACAGCTCTTGGTGTGTTGTGAATAGGCCATAAGCCTCCTACTCTGTGTGTGTGTGTGTGTGGGTGGGTGGGTAGGTGAGTGCGCCACTAGCCTCTTACAGCTCTCGGTGTGTTCTGTATAGGCCATAAGCCTCCTACTGTGTGTGTGTGTGTGTGTGTGTGTGTGTGTGGGTGGGTGGGTGCGCCACTAGCCTCTTACAGCTCTCGGTGTGTTCTGTATAGGCCATAAGCCTCCTACCGTGTGTGTGTGTGTGTGTGTGTGGGTGGGTGGGTGCGCCACTAGCCTCTTACAGCTCTCGGTGTGTTCTGTATAGGCCATAAGCCTCCTACCGTGTGTGTGTGGGGGGGTGCGCCATTAGCTTCCTGCCCTCTGTGTGCGTATGTGTGTGCGTGTGTGTGTACACATTAGCTTCCAGCCCTGTGTGTATGTGCACCAGCTTCCTGCTCTTTCTCCCTGTGTGTGTGTGCATTAGATTTCCTGCTCTGTCCGTGTGTGTGTGCCATTAGTCTCCGCTGTGTGTGTATACACATTGGCTTCCTGCCCTGTGTGTGTGTATATATATACATACGCCATGAACCTCCTATGTGTTTTTGTGTGGGTGCGCCATTAGCTTTCTGCCCCCCTGTGTGTGTGTGTGTGTGTGTGAATTAGCTTCCTGCCCCCTGTGCGTGTGTGTGCCATTAGTCTCCGCTCTGTGTGTGTGTGCATTTGCTTCCTGTTCTCTGTGTGTGTGTGTGTGTGAGAGAGAGATTAGTCTCCGGTGTGGGCGTGTGTGTCATTAATCTCTGCTGTGTGTGTCATTAGTCGCAGGAGTGTGTGTGTGTGTGCCATTAGTCTCCGCTCTGTGTGTGTGTGCAGTTGCTTCTTCTTCTGTGTGTGTGTGAGAGAGATTAGTCTCCTGTGTGTGTGTGTGATTAATCACTGTGTGTGTCATTAGTCGCCGCTCTGTGTGTGCGTGAGTGTGCATTTGCCTCCTGTTCTCTGTGTGTGTGTGTGTGTGATTAGTCTCCGCTGTGTGTGTGTCATTAGTCTCCGCTCTCTGTGTGTGTGTGTGTGCATTTGCCTCCTGTTCTCTGTGTGGGTGTGATTAGTCTCCGCTGTGTGTGTGTGTGTTTTTGATTAGTCTCCTGTGTGTGTGTGCGCGCGCGCATTTACCTCCTGTTCTCTCTGTGTGTGTGTGTGTCATTAGTCTCCGCTGTGTGTGTGTGTGTGTGTGTGATTAGCCTCCGCTCTGGTTGTTGCCTGTGCAGTTGTCGAGGCTCTGGGAGCCGGCCTGGGCTGACCGTGTGCAGTCTGCCCTCTGCTGGCCGGCTGCAGGGTGGGCCTGGCCGTGGAGCCGTCACCTGGCTCTGGGGCCGGGCCCTGGGCTGTCTCCGCATTTCCCCTGGAAGGCGGTGGCGGGGGGGATGTGCAGCCCGCGTGCTGCGGTGGCGCTGCAGGCCCCTCCGGCCTGTCCGAGGCAGAGACGGCGGCCAGCGCCGAAGGGAGCAGGGACCGAGCACCCCCGAGCACTAACTGCAGCATTAGCAACGCCAGGGCTTCCCTTGAACTGAGCAGGACAAGGGGGGGCGCTGGGCCCAGCTCCTCCCGCCTCGCCCCCCCCCCCGAGCGCCTGGGGCCGGGCAGCGCACGTCGGCCCTGTCTGGCTCCATCGGACCCGTCGAGTTATTTTAACTTTTCGTCCTATTTCATTTCCCTGTCAAATAACTTCCTTTAGTGCACCTTGCTGTGCCACTGGCCGAGCCCGCGGCTCCCGAAGCCCGACCCGATACGGATTGCAAGGGGCCGTGTCAGTTCCGCGACCCACTCCCAGCTCTCCCTCTGCCCGGCGTCCACACCTCAGTGTCTGCGTTGGAGAACGGAAGATACACAGTTTGGGTTCCACTTTCTCATGCAGACGCTTCAGTAATTCACAGGGAACCGGGAGAGGCGCTGCCTGGGAAAACCCTCACACAAAGCGAACTGCCGGAGCCCTGACCGCAAGCTGAGTACGTGTAAAGGCGGTAACACTCCCGTCCCATCAGTGCCCAGACCAGACCGACGGGGCGGTCCCTCCCTCTGGAGTTATGAAATCTTCAAGAAAAGGGGATTTTTGTGGAAACCGAGAAAGCCTCTGACTAGGCACCAGACCACGTGTTGCTACGGCTCCTCTGGGGAGCGCTGACGGGGGGCATCACTGACCCAAACCTTTGTGGCCATAAGGCATGTGTCCGCCCCCGCCCCTGCTCCGCTCTGCACCCCGCAGTCTGCGGAGCGTTTCTCCTGGGAGGCCACCTGGCCCCGTGCAAGCGGACAAGTCCCGTTAGAGAGTAGAGATGAGCGCCCTTCACTGCTCAGACGTGAGTGGGACCCCCCCGCCCGCCCTAGCTCCTGTTAGCAATGGCGCTTGCGGATATTTTCATTCCCTTTTCACTGGACATTGCTGCAAACTTCCCCGCTGCTATTGTGAATCCGAACGCACCTTGACAGCTCCATCCCGCAATCTTCTCCCAGGCTGCATCCCTTCCGTCCAGCTCCCTTTCGTGCACCTTGCTGTGAATAATTCTCATCGCCCGGCCCTCCCACGCTACCCACATCCACGCGAAACCGAGCCCACGTGTGCACGACCCGGCGGTCAGGTCACAGCTGTCACCCAATCGAGCAGAACAAACCGGACCATGGGACATAGGTGCCCGCCACGTCACCGGCCCCGAACAGCTGGAGCTGAAAGGTGTGAAACGGTTTGCGGAGTAAATTAGGGATCTTGAGGGTTACGTTTCCTACCGGTAAAATCTGACCCGAAACGAGCTCCGTCATTGGCACCGAATAATCCCCCCCGCTCCGGTTTCCCTCCGACTGAGGGACACGTGTAAAGAAGGCGCGAAGCTGCAGTTCCCAATGCTGGATCCACAGAGTCACTCGCTCCTCTGCGCAAATGATGGTTGTGAACAAAACGCGGGCCTGGGTCCCGCAAAGCAGCGCCCATTCGCACCTAGCCGGGCTCTCCTGGGACATCCGCAGGGTTAGAGCCGAGGACAGCGGGTGCTCTGCAGGGGTTGGCAGCGGCCCCTCCCCGGGGAAGGTGTCCTGCGGGGCGCCGGGGACACGCGCTTGGCTAATTAGAGGCTGGGGGCTGGTGAAGCCTCTGGCGCCGCTGCCCCGCAAACCCCAGGGCCTGGCTCCTGCGGACTCCTCAGTGGCCAAGGGTTTGGAGCTGTCACGTGAAGGGTTCTAAGGGCTCAGATGACGGTGTTTTCTTTAGTGTTTCCTAGTATCCAACCTAGCGCTCCCCCACTACAACTTAAAACCATTGCGCCTTGTTCTGTTTCCCTAGGAGGGTGGTGAAGCACTGGAATGGGTTACCTAGGGAGGGGGTGGAATCTCCTTCCTTAGAGGTTTATAAGGTCAGGCTTGACAAAGCCCTGGCTGGGATGATTTAGTTGGGGATTGGTCCTGCTTTGAGGAGGGGGGTGGACTTAGATACTTCCTGAGGTCCCTTCCAGTCTTGATATTGTATCAGGACTGGTGCTAGGGGTTTTAGCGCCTTAGGCACATGGCAATTTCACCGCCCCACACCCTAGTCCCGCAGCTCTGGTGGAGCTGCCGCAGTCATGCCTGCGGAGGGTCCGCGGCTCCGGTGGGGGTGCTGCAGTGGTGCCCGTGGACCAGCGGACCCTCCGCAGGCCCGACTGGGGCAGCTCCACCGGAGCCGCCTGCTGCCCCCTCCGGCAAAATGCCGCCCACCAATAATCCTGGCGCCCTAGGTGATTGCCTAGGCTGCCTAAATGGAAGTGCCGGCCCTGTATTATATGATTCTATCCTGCTCCCTCCTGCCCATCCTGCCTCCCGGCCTGCCAGAACAGACCAGGACTGCCCCAGCCTGCCAGTGGGCCCTCAGCTGCAGTCTATGGGCACCCCCCTCCCCAGGAGTCACCCCTGGTGTTATATCAAGAGCAGGCAAACCCCCCAGGCGCTTCTCAGGCAGAGCTTGCTGAACTTGGGGTCAAGAGCCAGGGAGGCTCCAGGCTAGGCCCCTGGGGAAACTCTCCCTATGGAGACAGCCAGCAGCCAGACCCTGGGATCCTCTCAGTAGGCTATGGAGCTGCACCAGTTTACACCACCGAGGCTCTGCCTCTAGGACTGGACATCACTGGCATCCCAGCCGCACTGGTTTCCTGGGGAGGCAGTGTGACCAGGAGCTCACAACCAGGCTACAAACACTCCTGGTCCGTTACTGGATAATTCCAGCCCTGGCCCCTGGCCACAGCTCTGCAGGGGAGGGGAAGTGTGCCAGTGCCAGTCAAGGACCAGATCTGTGCCACGCTACATGCCAATCCTCCCCCACCAGAGGAACTAGTTCAGAAAACAGCAACGGCTTCGCTGGGATCAGGCCCAAAGCTAATGCCGAAACTCCCATTGGCTGGGATGGGCAGAGAAGCGGGCCGGACTGACAGGCCAAGGCAGTGCGCTGCAGCACGGAAAAAGGGGCGCGGGCGAGCGCTCGACTTGCAGCATTAAGGCGGGGGCTCTGACACCCCAGACCGATGCTGTCTCTGTGTGGGGCTGGAACACCACTAGGAAACTGCCTGGGCCGGACCCTCGGAACCTCCCGGGGGACCGCCAGAAACCCGGGCGGCGGAGCGTGACTGCCCGGGCCCGGCCTGTGTCGGTGTTTGGGGGCCTGGAGGAACGACTCCGTTTACTCTGATTAAAGGCACAAGCTGCGAGGCACCGTTTGCTTGTAGGAGCTGCTGAGGACAAATCCGCAGGCTGCCCTGAGCGCAGCATCGCCTCCCCAGGCACCGGACCGCGCCAGGAGCCGCAGCGCAGGGCAGCCGGACGCCGTTTGTTTGGGCTGGGATCACCGCACATCCCCCACCCCGCATCGCTCTCCGGGCGCAGGGAGCTGCGGGCGGCGCAGGCCGGTTCGCACAGAGGGCGCGGCGGTGCTTGGCTTGGCCCCACCACCTCCGCAGGGGCAGCCGGACACCAGGGACCTGCCGCACCTGTGGGCTGGGCCTCGCCAGAAAGGCGCACGCCTCACACTCCAGCTCTGCCGGACAACTCCTACCTCCACCTGCGGCCAGAACCCCTTCGAGAACAGCGAATCTCCTGCCCCAGCGCCTCCCTAGGCCCAGGCTGCTGCGCCTTTTGCCCCGAAGCACGTAGGCGGCTAACGAGAACCTCGCCGGGATAAAACATGTAGGGGCTATAAACTAATTCTTTACTAAATCCTTCTAAACCTGGGCTCCAATGGCTTCCAGTGGCAAGGAGTTCCACAGACTAACGAAGTGTGCGTTGGTTCAAAAGGCCCTTTCATTCACCAGTTTTTTAAATGTCCCTTCTTATGTTCATTTGCGGTCCCCCTTGTTCTTGTGTTATGCGAAAAGGCAGCAGAGTCCTGACCGTTTCGAGATCAGGGATGGTTTCCCCTCTACTCTGTCCCCTCTAAGCTCTCCCCTCTCTAGTCAGTCCTTTTTTTTCCGTGTCACCAAATGAATTTCTAACCCAGGTCTGCAATAGTGTTTTTCCCCAGTCCCTGCAACCCTTCGGTTTCTGCTCTGTGTATCGCGAGACGGTGGGGCCAACACTGCTCCCCATATCCCAGGGGACGAGGCACAGTTGATTTGTATAGCGCTATTGTCATGGGTTCCGTGTTACTTTCCCGTCTCACCCTTTTCACAGCCTAACGTTTGGTTGATCTTTTCTGGCCCCTGCTGTCTATTGAGCTGCTGTTTGCACCGTGCCAGCCAGGTGCTTCTCCGGGGCGATTTCAAAGACATCTTGTAGGATTCATTCCAATGAATCTCCCCGATGTGGGCGTTGCGCGGCACGCGTCAGCCCCGAACCGCACCCGCCCTGTGAATCTCACCCGGCACGCGGGAGCTCCGCGAAAGTGACATTTTGTGTAATCTGCAAGTTTTGCCGTCTCACCATTCACCCTCTCTCCCAAATAGCCGATAATGCTGTTAAACAAGGCAGAGTCTCTGGGGCAGTGCCGGACCCCAGAGCTGCTCGTATCTGGCCATGATGAGCCCGACCCTTTATTCTTACGCCTTGTTCTGTCTCTCAGCCACTGAGGTAATTTTACCTCATTCGCCTTACCCCACCTGGCTCTTCTGCGCAGCTCTGTCTCCAGACTAACGGCTCAGTCAAGGCAAGGACAGGACAGGACAGGCTAGCACGGTGGTTCTCAGCCAGGGGCACGCAGGGCCTTCCGGGGGTACATCAGCTTCTCTAGAGACCTGCCTAGTTTTACAGCTGGCTTTAAAAGGGGCACTAGCGTGCTCAGGACAATCTACACTTTCATAGACAAAATGGGGCAGCAATTTCCCGGTACCAGTGCGGCAGTGACGTTTGTGTGGCGTTGTCTGATTTTGTAGCAAATGAGGTGAAACCTGGAGTCTGCAAGAGAAGCCAGAGCCCTGCAAGGGCAGTAGTGTGGCGCGGTTGAGAGCCGCTGAGCTGGGACATTGGCTGCGGGAAATACGGCCCCTCTCCCCAGCAGACGTGAGGTGCTCACGAAGCAGGGGCACCAGCCCCATATGAAGGGTGCTCTGCTTAGATTAGGGCACGAGGCAGAGCTGAGAAACCCTCTGCAGCAGATGCCCAGCGCCCGCCCACCTCTGGTTCTGGGCAGGCGGCTCAGCTCAGCCAGCCCTGCGCAGCAGGGTCACCCCTTTGCCTCTCCCCAGACCTCCAGCCGCGCTGGAGTGCAGGTGGCTGAAGTGGGGCTCTCCGTGAGTCAGCCCCGGAACTGGGGGCCTGCTGCTCTCCCCAAGGACAGGCGCTCGCAGCAGGGCTGCTCCCCTGGCCACTTTCTACCTCTTCGGCCCCATCAGGTCAAGCAGCGCAGCACAGCTCAGGCGCCCTTCCGCCCTCCGCCGCCCCCCAGTCTGCGGAGATCCCACCCTCCACTCTCCAGCCCCGGCGGGAGAGGCTCTGCACAGAAATATGCTGCCCCGGCCCCCAGGTGTGGGAGGCGGAGGGAATGTGTGGGGATGGTGGGGAGGGGGTGGCGGTGGGGTAGGGAGGAGGGGGGTGTAGGGATGGAGGAAGAGGATGGAGGAAGGGATGAGGAGGGGGGTGTAGTGGGGGAGGGGGGTGGCAGTGGGGTAGGGAGGAGGGGGATGTAAGGATGGAGGAAGGGGGATGGGGAGGGGATGGCGGTGGGGTAGGGAGGAGGGGGTGTAGTGGGGGAGGGGGATGGCAGTGGGGTAGGGAGGAGGGGGATGTAGGGATGGAGGAAGGGGGATGGGAAGGGGATGGCGGTGGGCTAGGGAGGAGGGGGGTGTAGTGGGGCAGGGGGATGGCAGTGGGGTAGGGAGGAGGGGGATGTAGGTATGGAGGAAGGGAGGTGGGGAGGGGATGGCAGTGGGATAGGGAGGAGGGGGTGTAGAGATGAAGGAAGGGGAGTGGGGTAGGGAGGAGGGGGTGTAGGGATGGAGGAAGAGGGTGGGGAGGGGATGGCAGTGGTGTAGAGAGGAGGGGGTGTAGGGATGGAGGAAGGGAGATGGGGAGGGGATGGCGGTGGGGTAGGGTGGAGGGGGTGTAGTGGAGGTGGGGGATGGCAGTGGGGTAGGGAGGAGCGAGGTGTAGGGATGGAGGAAGGGAGATGGGGAGGGGATGGCAGTGGGGTAGGGAGGAGGGGGTGTAGTGGGGTGGGGGAGGGGGAGGGGGATGGCAGTGGGATAGGGAGGAGGTGGTGTAGGGATGAAGGAGGCGGAAGAGGGGCGGGATGTGGGCTGTGAAGCCCCATGGATAAGACCTAGCGGCCCAGCTTAACCCGTCTCCCACAGCAGCACAGGCTGCGCGCCCCGCCGAGCTCATTTCACGCGTGACCCAAAGCTGGAGGCTCCCCCTTTGTTTCCTTTGCACCACATCTAATCTCGATCGGTCACTTTCTGCAGAAGTGTCTCAGACGGAGAGGCGCTTCGTAAGAGCAATGATCATGCGCACGTTTGGCACTGCCCGGATCCAGACGAGCACTCACCGGGCTCGGGAGACCCGCTTATTCTCACTAAACCTGACAAGTGAAATGTAAACGAACCAGTCCCCCCCTTGCTAGCGATCCGGACTGTCCTGGAGCAGGCGCGTCTGCTGTGCGCCGCCCGTGACTTTTCGGTCGGTGAATTCTCTTCCCGCCCCCGGCTGGCCCAGTGCAGCCGGCACGAAGGAAAATCGTTTCCAGTTTAGCCCCGATTTTAGGGGAAACAATTGTTGCATTTTGTTTTCGTTTACACGAGAGGCACAAAGCACACACACCGCTGCAGCCGATTGCAGTTCATTTCGCCGCTGGACCGAGGTCAGTTGTCAGCAGAGGCGTAGAACTAGGCACGCGAATAAATTATTTTATCGGGAGAGAAATTTGTCGGTCTCCTGATCACTATTTCACTTTATTGTTATTTTCAAGCCTCGGAGGTAAGAAAAAAAAGTTCCGTTCTAATCTAAGTGCAAGAGGCGAGTTAAGAAAACAATCCTGCCCGGCCCTCGGCGCGTTCAGCTCCTAGCAGACTCGCACCTGAGCTGGAATCGCAGCGAGCCCGCTGCTCTCCGCCCAACCAGAGGCGACCGGCCGGGCGCCCGATTCCCACGGCCAGTCCGCCGGCGAACGCTTCCCCCGGCCGGCCGTGGAGACGCGCAGAGTCCTGGACAATAACTAGCAAACAAATGCGCAGCGCTCCGCGCTCGGCCTCAGCCCAGCCGCTCAGGACGGAGCTGCTGGGAGATTTACTCGCTTTGTGGAACGCCTTGAAACGGCCTTTATGGCGCGTTTTCCTGTGGGCCTGGGTAGCCTGGAGCGCAGCGCGGCACGGGGCCGGTAGGGCCTCACGGGGGTCACCCGGCAAGCGCCCGGCAGGGAGATCCCCAGGAGCAGGAACAGGTGTGTGGTGGCCCGGCCCTGCCCGAGGCGGGCCCGGGAGAACCCGCCCGGGTCACTGGCACAAGCCGGAGCCACGGGGACACGCGCTTCCTGGCCCAACTCCCCGCTGCATTTCCAGCTCGGGCCATGAGGGAGGGAGAGGCCTGGCTGGCTCGGCCCTCCGGAGCGGAGCCGTGCCACGGGCATCGCACCTTCGGAAGCAACCCTGCGCCTGGCCGGGCAAGGACCGAGCCTGGCCGGAGCCCCAGGGCTGGGCGCGCACGCCGCGGCCGGGGCTGAGCAGACAGGACACGGGGGGGGGGGGGCAGCGGGCCGTCTCTGCCCGGCCGCACTGATGGGGAGCCCACGCGGGCTGCCAGGCGGCTCCCCTTTCCCTAAACAGTGTCGGGGCAGGGGCAGGCGAACAGGAGCGAACCAGGGCCAAGGAGTCCGGGCTTGGGGCAGCGAAAACGAGAGGAAAGACGCGTGCAGCGCGCAAGGACCAGGCGCAAGAGCCCGTCCTTGCAGGGCCAAACTATTCGTTTGGCTGAGAAATGATCATCAGTTCTTAGAGCCTCAGGAACGTGATGGGACTCGGGCTACTTAGCAGCCATCCCCCGCCGGGTCTGGCCCACCGATGGCCGCAGCAAAGCTGCGCTGCGTTAGTAGTTAGAATAAAGGAAAAGGCATTAAAACAAAACAGAACAATTCGAATCGCACCTTAAGGAGCCAAACTTTGCGCGCATTGGTGTTCGGGGCTAATTCTTCGGGCTCTCCGCAGTCCGGGCCTGCTGTAATTCAGAGGAAAAATCATTTATCCCCCTTTCCTTCCCCCAGTGAAAAGAGAACTACTCGCGCCTGCATTTTGGGAAGAGCCCCCTTCTCGGTTTGCGTTTAGACAGAAATGCAGCAGCAATGGGTGATCCGCGCGGGAAGATTGGAGGTTGGTTGATGTTTCGGTCCCTCGGGTTCATTCTTATTTACTTATCGTTATTGTTCCTTTAGATTTTTGTTACAAGCGGAAATATCGCTCCATAGCCTAGAAACCGAGGGTCGAACCGGGGGATTTTGAGGCTACAATCAGGCCATCGAATCCCGGCGCCTGTGTGTGTGTCTCTGCTTCTGCGGTGTAAAATACCGAACGGTTCCTCTCGGGAGTTCAAAACGCGCCTCCTGGTTCAGTTTTCCTTCCGCAGGAGAGTGAGAAAGTTACATCGCGGGGCTGGTTTCATTAACGTTAATAGAAGCAGCAGAATAAACGCCATATGGGAGTGAATAACGCGAAATACCGTCACAAGCAAACCAATGGTTTTTCCAAGCTTTTTTTAGCTGGACGTTTTAAAATAAGCCCCCGCCCCGCCCGGTGCTTTCCATCTGGAGGGTTCTTCACCTCAGCTTGGAGAGGGGAGCACGAACCTGTCCTTAGGAAGACTTAGGGATTGTCTCGGTCCCCTCCGCGCCGTCAGGGCCGTGGCTCCGTGAGCAGCACCGACGGGTTTGTCCTGTTTCACAGGCCAGCCCAGGGCAGCGGGAGCCAGGCCTGTGGGGGCCCCCAGGCTCTCGGGGCAGCGGGCCTGGCGTATCCCTGGTTCACAGGCTCCAGGCTAAGGGGTTTCCTGATCCCTTTCGATTTGCTCATTTAAATCCCGCTCCCAGTCAATTGTTTCTGTAAAACACAAAGCAGCGAGCGCCGCTTTACAGGGCTGGCCGCGCTGAAACACCCACCTCCGCACCCTTCCCTTCGGGCCGCCGCTCACGGTCAGAGCTAAGCAAACCCTCCGCCAGGCGAGCCCGAGCCCGGGCCCAGACGCTTTGGTTGGGTTTCTATGGACCGGGCGTTCGCACCTCCTGCGCCGTGTCTGCCTGCCGGGGACACCTCGCTGAGCGGCGGGACTGGCTTTGTCTCCGGCTTTGCAGTCGCGTTTCACCATTAATCGCAGTGCGGCTGAGCAGCCGGCGTGGTCCGAGCCTCGGCGGGGACACTAGCCCACGGGCCCGGGCGAGCTCCGCGCTCTCCGGGCGGCGTCTCACGCCCCCGGCGCCCCTGCAGGCAGGAGCGCGGTCACGCCCAGCCCCGGCCCGAGCTGGCCGCCGCCTGCCGCTCCCCGGGCTGCTCGGACACGCGGGCTCCGGCCGCCCGGCTCATGTCCAGCGGGCGATTGCCAGGAGACGCCGGGCGATCAGGGCTGCAGCGCTCGGGACGGCGGGGGTCTCTGCGCTGGAGGACGGAGAGCCCAGCGGGCTGCAGAGCTCGCCGCGCCCTGCCCATCCCACCGCCAGGATAGGGCTGGATACCTAGGGGGCTGCCCGGGGCCGGGCGTACAGCAGCCCCTCGCTATGGCGGGTGGAGACACAGCCCAGACGGCCTGGTTGGCCAGGGAGCGGTCCCGGCTGGGACGCAGGCCCGGGGGTGTCGGGCCGGGGGTCACTGGAGCCAGGCTCCTCGCTGCAGGGGCGCACGACTGGGCTTGCCTCTCCCGGCCTGGCTCCAGCCGCGGGCGGCCTCTCGGGCCTCCCAGAGACGCAGGATGGCCCAGGGGGCTAGGGGCTCTGCATGACCTGGCTAGCCGGGCTGCACCTCGGTCCTCACCTGGAGCCAGGGCCCCTCAGCTTCCCGGGGCGGTGAGCGCTGCTGAGCAATGGCTGCCAGGAGCTCAGGGGCCAGAGCTGCGCCCCCCTGACCCTGTACAGGTCCCCCAGCCCGGTCCTGCCCGGCCGCAGCCAGAGCCTCGGGAGTCGGGCCCTGGACGCTCTCGCCCGCTCGCCCAGGGGTGGCACCACCATGTTGCTGCACCCCGGGATCGCCGCTGGCTGTTACTGATAGTAACAGGAGAGAGAACCTGGGCCAAGCCTGCGCGTGGAGAATGGTTGTGTCCTGCCCCGAGCCCTCTGATCCTGCATGCAAATGAGAAAGGACCATACAGAACGGGGAAAGCATTGGCCAAAACTGTCAGGAGTCTCCATGTCATTCTCCCCGTGAGCGAGAGCAGCTCGCTCTGCTTTGCATTAGTCCTTACTGCGCTGTCACTGAAGAATGCAGAAGTGGAAGGATTCGCTCCAGGCCCGAGCCCAGGCGGCCTAGCGAGGGGAGCTCAACGCTGAGGTGCACACGTGCAGCACAGAAGGTAACATCGTGTCCATGCAAGCCGGGACTAAAGAGTCTGGAAGAGAAGGAAACAGTAGGACTGAAACTTTGTCCCGTCAAAGGCCTCAGGGGCATCTTGTGGTGGTGAGGGCTCATTTCACCCCCATCCTGCCTTTGGCCCCTTTGCAGTCCTCTGCGTTCCCCATGGGCAGTTCCATTTTGATCATAGGGTTCATTTCCAGATTTCCTAACACAGCCTGCCTGACAGTTTGCCATGGAGGATCCCCTGTATGATGTGATCCAACACCTAGGACTGATTTCACCTGGTGCCAGCCCAGCACTGGAAAGATGTGCACGAAGCCTCTGGCCATTCCAAGAAAGAAAATGTGTTTTGTCTTGGCAGCTTTTCTTTTCCTCTGCATTCTCCTGTGTCAGTGTTTTATCTTGCCTGCTGGATGCTGGCAAGACCAGACTTGGTGCCTCAGCCCCAGGAGCTCTTTATGGGGCATAAGGGCTTTGATCCCTGAACACCAGACCCACGCTTTACTTGGCCAGAGTGCTCCTAATTATTTGGTGTTGCAACATGGTCCTATCCCACTGTAGACAACCACTAGCCCCTGAGTGGAGAACTCAGTCACTCTCCTTCATCATCACCATGTCCAAGGCTATTTCTAGTCACCTTTCTGGAGAACTAAATTTATGTAAATACTGCGTGGGGACCTGGTTCCTGAGCAGTCCTGGCTAAAGGCCTCTTCCAGAAAGAATTCGGAGCTCAGAGGCTCAAAGGTTATCGGGAACAATGATGCTTTCAGCATCAGCCTCATTTGGACAATGACAGATTAGCCGAGTTAACTCTTCTTAACTCAAATGAGTTTGACTCATCTCTAATTATTTCAGCACCTCCCTTTGATCTGAGTGAAATCATGTCTGGGCTCTGCTGTGCGCTCTCTAAAGCTGTGACATTCACACTCAGTCCCTCATTGAGGCTACGGTACATACTGGGTCTCCATAGAAAATATAACATCTGCAATAACTGGGCAGGGTGTGGGGAATGATGTTAGAGCCTGTCTGGCCTTTTCTGTTCTAAACTGCTTTCTCATGGTACTTAGGCACAGTCTTTCCCAGTACATTTCCTGCAATGTTTACTTGAATGTGTCTAGAAAATGAGGGTGGGGTAGGGAGTGGAATCTACTATGAAAATTGAGGCCATTTGATAAATGTGCGCAATTGAATCAGCAGTGCCATTTAGCACCTGTGTGGTGCACGAAGTCATTCTGTGGGTGAGGGGACTGAAAACATCAGAAAGACTGCAGGGGCTCCTCTAGAAATTTTTGATGGGCTCTCAGAATGGCCAATTACACATCACCTGCAAGCATAGGTGACAAAAAGTTCACTTGTCTGCACAGATGATAGACTTTTCCTGCACATTTGGACAAGTTTGCTGTCACCTATGTACACATATGAGACAGTAAAAATCTGCCTGCAACTGGGTGGCACAAGCAGAATCTGCCTTCTAAAAATCAGCTGTCAAGTCTTAAATGTAAATTCTTAAGTACAGGCATTTACAATACTGATTTTGGCTGTAATAGATCACCTGATGTCAACCTGCACTTCCAGGGTGTCTAGTTTTCCAGAGAATTCAGTTATTACATATGGGACAGAGTTTCTTCCTTCATAAAGCTGGTCTCTTGAAGTCATCCATTCAGGAAAGCATCTCTATTCAGCAAATCACATAAGCCTATGTTTAAATGATTTGCTAATAGAGAAGCACTTAAGCCCATGCCAAAGTATTTTCCCAAATCAGGGCCAGATGGTTGAAGATCCATGGTCTTTCACCAATCCCCATCTAGTCTTCCCAGTAATATACTGTACCAAACATGGCACCTTTCTCACGTAGGTAGAAATACTTCCATGCTCCTGGGCCCTGTAAATATTTAATAATGGGCTCTTCAGTCTAGTAGCGAAAGGTATTACATAATCCAATAGCTGGAAGTTGAAGCTAGACAGATTCAGACTGGAAATAGGGCATAACTTTGTGACCATGAGGGTAATTAACCATTGGAGCAATTTACCAGCAGTCATGGTGGATTCTCCATCACTGACAATTTTTAGATCGAGTGGATGCTTTTCTAAAGGATCTGCTCTAGGGCTTATTGTGGAAATATTTGTCACCTTTGTTATATAGGAGTTCAGACAAGATTGTCAGACTAGTCCCCTCTGGAGGATAGGTCTATCAATCGCTGTTAGCCAGATGATCAGGGATGCAACCCCATGTTCTCGGTGTGCCTAAATCACCAACTGTTGGAAGCTGGGCTGGATAACGGGATTGGTCACTTGAAACTACCATGTTCACTTTCTCTGAAGCATCTGGTACTGGCCACTGTCGGGGACAGGATGCTGGGCTAGGTGGACCATCAGTCAGACAAGTGTGGATGTTTTTATGTTCTTCTGGCTTTGGAATCTTTGAAACAGCTTCAATTAATAGATAATGCTCTTTTTGAAAGGCAAAGTTAATCCCCAGCCCGATGGGCTTTTACACATTTATATCACTTTCGGAGAGCACTGTTTTCGCCTGCCTCCTTGTGCTGCCTCTTTGGGCTCCTCCCAGCTGCAGCTCTGCATCACCTTTCAGCACAGTCTCTACGCTTGGAGCAGCCTCACTAACCTCTCTCCTCCTTCCAGCCCCTTCCTGTGTGATTTTGGAACACATGACATCTCCACTCCTTGCTGTATGTGTTGGCCCAGAGCAGGGACTTGGTCTTTATGTGTGTTGAAAACACATAAAAACATCATGTGCATTTACAGAGCTCCATAAATAAGTATATTCACAACAGCAGTGTAGAGTAAGACTGGTTATGTCTCTGTGTTTACAGTGATTTGTTTTTTCTTTCCATGACGGGATTCCAGAAGTTTACCTTGAAGGGTGTTGCAAAGTGTTAAAGGGAGATGTCATAGATCTGTTGTCTAGAGCAGTGAAAGCAGTAGAGTAAATAGGATTATGGGTCACACAGAATTTATGACCATGTATATATTAAGGTTTAGTTATTTCTAGCCAAAACCCAGTCAAGCTAGTCTGAAGGAGTTTCATAGCTGGAACATGAAAAGCCAAAGTCTCAGTTATTTGAGTTCTAGCTACACTTGAACATTGGATAGAACCTGATTTTTAGTTTTGTTGTTGTTGAAATTCTTTGTCTTGGCCTTTTTGGCAACAGTGACTATTACCTAAAAGGCTCAGAAAAGATGGTGCTTAATTATTGAAATATTTTACCAACAAAATATCAAAACGTTGCTGTTAAAATTAGAAAAGGAGACAGATCTGAAGAAACCTCTGTCAAATTTTGTATATTTACATTTCAAAGTGAAAAAAGGAAAATGTTGCACAATTGTTGTGCTACCTTGTTAAATTCTGCAGCATCCTCTTTGCCACGATAGCCACTGTTGATTTAAGGAAAAATCAAAAGAGTTTCTGAACATTTGCAAGCAATATAAATAATGTACAATTCATATGGATTCATTACCTTAGCACAGACAGACAAACACTCTATGCCTCTCCTTGTAATTTTACATTCAGAATCTCTCACCCTCAGTGCCAAGGGGAGTCTCAGAATAGTGTTTTCCTCTCTCCCATCAGGTGAAGGACACATGATGTGCTGTTTTAATTTCTAGTTCAGAGGAGTCTTCTGCAGTTTTAGAGATATATGGCTGAAAATGTTGTTCATCCACTGGCAAGAATATGCATTTCTAAAATACAATTACCTTGGAAAAACTAGAGTTTTAATTTCAATTACAATTGTTCAATGAGAGACAGATGTGAACTATTAAAATGTTTATAATGTGGCTTAACATTACAAAAACAAATATTAATGAAATATGTTTAACTGATGGGATTTGATTGGCACACTGGATTAATTACAGGCCTTTCACCTTTGGAATTGCTCTTCTAATCCTGCCAGTGCCCAGGGAAAACAATTTAAAAGTTGTTTATATATTTTAAAATGATAGAGGAGGCAATTTTTTTAGAAAGGCTGTATTACTACAGTGATTTCAGTATGGTAAAAGTAAACCACTTTAAAAGGCAGCATCAGCCAATAAATACATTGCTGGGTGCAATGCTGCATTCCTTGTGCACCCAGAGTGCCTAGTGGGGATATAGAGTATGCACGTAACACAAGGGCGGGCCCTGAATTTGGAGGAAAAATACCTCAGAGGGAACTTGGTTTCACTAAATTCTCTTATTCCAGCCAAGGCCAATAGATTAGCTTCACTTTACCAGCAGGTGGAGACGGGAACACTTAAAAGGCAGAGCCTGCTTTGATTTAAATTGCAAAAGTTCTATTAAATTCTCTACTGCCAACTCCAAGTGTTAAATATTAATGAGTCTTCCCCCAAAATATCATGAGATTGGCTAAAAAATCATGAAAGCTTAACAATAAATTTGAGATTCTTTGTAATTTTCCTCTGATTTTTGAGGCGTTGAGGGTGCACTCAGGTCATGTTTTTGAGCTTTTCTCAGTAACCAGGAGGGCTAGAAATGTCTTTCTTATTAAGAACTGAAAGTTGATATTTTCAGGCATTAATGTGCCTTCAGGAGCTGGAGCTTTAAGAAAAACACTAAAATATCATGAGATTCATGATCAAGTTGTAAAGGTTGGTAACTTGGTAACTTATATTACTGGAGGTGGAGACCTGGCATTGTAGTACCAGCATCACACGTGTCAATGACCTAACCTTGTCCAGCTACCAGTAAGAGGAGGAAGAAGGCTGTGCTGGTTAAAAAACCCAACCTGGTTTACAGAGGAAGTGAAGACATCTCTCTCTCTCTCTCTAGGCTCTCAAGCGATTAAAAAAATAATGGTGATTAATCACACTGTTAATAATAGAATATCATTTATTTAAATATTTTTGGATGTTTTCTACATTTTCAACTATATTGATTTCAGTTGCAACACAAATATAAAGTGAGCCCTGTACACTTTGTTTTCTATTTGATCACAGTTATTTGCACTGTAAAAAGCCCAAAAGAAATAGTATTTTTTAATTTGTGTAATCTCTTTTATTATGAAAGTTGAATTTACAGAGGTAGAATTATGTAAAAAACCCCACCTGCATTCAAAAATAAAACAATGTAAAATTTTAGAGTCTACAAGTCCACTCAGTCCTACTTCTTCTTCAGACAACTGCTCAGACAAACAAGTTTGGTTACATTTTCAAGAGATAATGCTGTCTTCTTCTTGTTTACAATGTCTCCTGGAAGTGAGAACAGGAATTCGCATGGCACTGTTGTAGCCGTCATTGCAAGATATTTACGTGCCAGATGCGCTAAAGAGTTATAAGTCCCTTCATGCTTCAACCACCATTCCAGGGGACATGTATCCATGCTGATGATGGGTTCTGCTCAATAACAATCCAAAGCAGTGTGGATCGACACATGTTCATTTTCAGTATCTGAGTCACATGCCACCAGCAGAAGACTGATTTTCTTTTTTAGTGGTTCGGGTTCTGTAGTTTCCACATCAGAGCATTGCTCTTTTAAGACTTCTGAAAGCACGCTCCACATCTCGTCCCTCTCAGATTTTGGAAGGCACTTTAGATTCTTAAACTTTGGGTTGAGTGATGTAGCTAACTTTAGAAGTCTCACATTGGTACCTTCTTTGTGTTTTGTGAAATCTGCAGTGAAAGTGTTCTTAAAATGAACAACATGTACTGAGTCATCTTCCAAGACTGCTATAACATGAAATATATGGCAGACGGTGGGTAAAGCAGAGCAGGGGACATACAATTTTCCCCCAAGGAGTTCAGTCACAAATGTAATTAACGCATTCTTTTTTTTTTAACAAGCATCATCATCATGGAAGCATGTCCTCTGGAATGGTGGCGGATGCATGAAGGGGCATACAAATGTTTAGCATATCTGGCACGTAAATACCTTGCAATACCCGCTACAAAATTGCCATGCAAATGCCTGTTCTCACTTTCTGGTGACATTGTAAATAAGAAAAGGGCTTGTAAATGTAAACAAACTTGTTTGTCTTAGCGATTGGCTGAAGAAGAAGTAGGACTGAGTGGACTTGTAGGCTCTGAAGTTTTACATTATTTTGCTTTTGAGTGCAGTTATATAACAAAAAAAATCTACATTCGTAAGTTGCACTTTTACGACAAAAAGATTGCACTACAGTCTTGTATGAGGTGAATTGAAAAATACTATTTATTTTGTTTATCATTTTTACAGTGCAAATATTTGTAATAAAAATAATATATACTTTGATTTCAATTACAGCACAGAATACAATATATATGAAATGGTAGAAAAACATCCAAAATATCTAATAAATTTCAGTTGGTATTCTATTGTTTAACAGTCTGATTAAAACTGTGATTAATCATGATTAATTTTTTTAATTGCAATTAATTTTTTGAGATAACTGTGATTAATTGACAGACCTTATATATACGTATATAAATGACTGGCCAGCATATAAGGGGATGGTTAGAAGGAGTTTTTTTAATATATCAGGAAGAATAAGAATCCTGACAATAGCTTGGATCCATTACTAGATGGAAATGGTAGAATTGTCAGTAATAATGCAGAAAAGGCAGAGGTGTTCAATAAATATTTCTGTTCTATGTTTGGGGAAAACACATGGTGATGATAATACTCTTTCCACTAGTATCTCTGAAAGATGTTAAACAGAAGCTATTAAAGACAGAAATCTAAAAATAAACAGATCCAGATAACTTGCATCCAAAAGTTTTAAATGAGCTGCCTGAGGAGTTACATGAACCATTAATAATGATTTTCAGTAAGTCTTGGACCACTGGGGAAGTTCTAGAAGACTGGAAGAAAGCTAAACTTGTGCCAGTTTTTAAAAGGGTAAATGGGATGACCTGGGTAATTATAGGCCTTTCAGTGTAACATCAATCTTGAATAGGATAACGGAGTTATTGACACAGGCCTTGATTACTAATGAACTAATACAAATAAACATTAATACAAATAAACATGGGGCAGTGGAAAATAGATCTTGTCAAACTAACTTGATATCTTTTTTAATGAGATTACAAGTTTGGCTGATAAAGTTAATAGTGTTGAGGTAATATACTTAAGCTTCTGAAAAGTGTTTGACTTGGTACAACAAGAAATTTTGATTATCAACTAGAGAGATAAAAATTTACATGTCCCATATTAAATGGATTAAAAACTGGCTAACTGATAGGTCTCAGAATGTAACTGTAAATGGGAAATCTTCATCATGCAGCTCTGTTTCCAATCGGGTCCTACAGGAAATTGTTCTTGGCCCTACACTATTTAACATCTTTATCAATGGCCTGGAAAAAAACCCATAAAATCAAAGCAAATAACACAGAAATTGGGAGAGTGGTAAATAATGAAGAGGACAGGTCATTGATTCAGAGCAGCTGTATCACTTGGCAAACTGGTCACAAAGAAACAATATGTATTTTAATATGGCTAAATGTAGATGTATACATCTGGGAACAAAGAATGTAGGCTATGCTTAGAGGAGGGGGGGCTCTCTCTTGGGAAGCAGGGACTTTGCAAAAAAGATTTGAGGGTCTCGGATAATCTGCTGAACATGAGCTCCCCAGGTGACACTGTGGCCAAAAGAGCTCATGTGATCCTGGGATGCCTGAACAGGGGAATCTCAAATAGGAATAGAGAGGTTGTTTTACCTCTGTATTTGGCACTGGCACAACAGCTGCTGGAATCCTGTGTCCACAATTCAAGAGGGATGTTTTTAAATTGGAGAGGGTTCAGAGAAGAGACATAGGACTGATTAAAGAATTAGAGAAGATGTCTTGTAGACTCAAAGAGTACAATCTCTTTATCTTACCAAAGAGAAGGTTAAGGGGTGACTTGATTACAGGCTATAAGTATCTATATGGGGAGCAAATATTTAATAATGGGCCATTCAGTCTGGCAGAGGAAGGTCTAACTTGATCCAATGGTGGGAAGTGGAAGCTGGACAGATTCAGACTGGAAATAAGGGATGCATTTTTGACACAGAGTAATTAACCACTGGAACAATTTACCAAGGGTTGTGGTGGATTCAGTTTTTAAATGAAGATGGGATGTGTTTCTGAAAGCTCTGCTCTGGGAATGGTTCTGGAGCAGTTCTCCAGCCTGTGTTCTACAGGAGGTCACACTAGATTATCACAATAGTCCCGTCTGGCCCTGGAAGCTGTGAATTTATGAAACTAACTATTGAGCTGGGCTGGGGCCCCCCTGACCTTGTGTGCTGAGCACTAAGTGTGCGCATGGTGCTGTACAGAACAAAAACAAAACATGGACCCTGCTGAAGCCTCCAGACCTGAAGAACTCCCAACCAGCACCCAATCCAGGAAGGGATGTCATTAATGATCAGGGGCGGCTCTAGACATTTCGCAACCCCAAGCACGTCGTCATGCCGCAGTGGGCGCTCTGCCGGTCGCTGGTCCCGTGGCTTCAGTGGACCTCCCACAGGCACACCTGCAGGAGGTCCATGGAAGCTGCTGGACCAGCAGAGCCTCCACAGGCATGCCGCCAAAGGCACTCTGCCTGCTGCCATCCCAGCGACTGGCAGAACGCCCCCTGCGGCATGCCGCCCTAAGCATGTGCTTGGTGTGCTGGGGCCTGGAGCTGCCCCTGTTAATGATTAGCCCTCTCAGAGCACATCTCAAATGCAAATATTAAGGGCCAGGTCTGTACTGGCAGTAGTGCAGGTAGGCAGAGACCCTCTCCCCACCCAGCTCCACTTGCAGACACTCCTATAAGGGGCAGGGACAATTGCACATGAGACGTGTCTGGGCTATTCCCCCAATGCACCCTCAGAGGATGCAACCTGCCTGCCCCTCTCACATCAGCCCATAGAGCTGGCAGGGCACAGAGAAGGGAGCAGGACCAGCCAGTCCCCTGTAATCCGGAGGCATAGTCTCATCCTGGAGCTCTCCTTGGTCTGATGCAGGCCTTACCAACCAGTGCTCAGGTCTATGGGCAAATGCCATGGACTAACCCAAACTACACTAGCCTTTATAATGCTGCTGTGAGGCAGGAAGCCAAGAATAAGCCCATGGACAGTGAGGCAGAAAGAGGGGGACAAGTCACTCATCCAGGGCCACAGAGGCTCTGATTTGCCAAGACGGGTGTCCTGTCTCTTAGTCTGCTAATCTTCCATCTGCATTGACACTCTTGAATGTTGCTAAACAGCCTGTAGGACTAAAGTTATCATCAGAGAAAGGCACTACATCTGGTTGGCAGAGATGAGAAAATGTGTGAAAAGACATCAGTAGCTTCACTGCTGGACCCCAAGACCACCTAACCAATGGGAAATGGGTCTTAAATAATGAAGACACAGATAGATAGCTGAAATCCAGACACCATTTAGGCTCAGATTAGAGCTCTTTACAGACAGATCAAATCTGGGATCTAACTGCTTGCCATAACCTTTGGGCAGATTTAATTAAAGGGGCAGAATCCATTTACAAATAATGAGAGAGAAATTTTTTTCTAAATTTGACTGAAAGCTACGATTATGTTTAAAAATGCATCTTAATTCATTTAGTTACTTTGCCCTTGTGTTAAAATGTATGTTGGAAAAACAAAGAACATAAAACCTGTATTAGAACATTTAGAATAGTCTATGGCAGAACATTTTATGTGATTTGGATATAAATCCACAAGTGCATTAAAATTTATTGGCCTTGAAAAAGTAGATGCATCACTGAGGGTAGGAGGCTTGGTGATATTATGATGCCAATGCACATTCTATTTGATCTTTATCTTAAATATATGTCAAACCTTTGGACGCCAGACAGAGTTGGACTTTAGCCCTGTCCTGTAATTATTTGGTGTCTTGTTAAAACTTTATGAGTGTTTCTGTTTAAATAGTGTATTTGATGTGCATTTGTTTTGGCCAAAGCCTGCTGGATAGAATGAATGTGCCTTTTCTGTTTATCCTTTAAAACAAATCAAAACTAAATTAAACAACAAAATAACAAAGGGAATAAATTTAAAAGTCAAATTTATTTTGAGAAATAATAACAACAATAGAGTTGGAATCAAATCAACATTGTTTATGAGAATTTAGTATTTAAAATGTTAAGTATAGAATATTTAGATAACTACAACTGTAAATTACTATTTTGTTTGCCAGGGGTTTTACTGAATGCTACATTTTAGAGTTGATGGCATAACTGGTTTGTAGTTATAGATTGTGAAAAAATGGGTTTTGTTTGCTTGTTTGTTTGCTTTTTTGAAAACTGGAAGCTCTCTGTCCTTTCCTTATTTGCCCTCTGGATATTTTTAGAGACCTGAAATACATCCCAGATTTTTGCATATTTGTGTGACCAGATATTTCTTAATCTTTTTACATCACAACATTAGTCCCAGTAAAGAACTCCTACTTCCAGCAGAGAGGAAACTGACAAGACTGGAGTGAAACCAAAATAATGAGCTGCATTTGCTCAGTTATTCTGCTGTGAAGCAATCTATGCTGCCATCCCATTTCAGTTAATCTGCAAAGAATGGGAAATCCTTAAAGAGTCAAATTCTGCTCTCCACACAGCCTTGAAAGCCCTTTATGTGTGTAACTGATTGAAGAATATGACCCCTAATTTCTATTTTAACACGTCATTTAATTAGCTGATGCATTAGGATAGATCTTTTGGATTTCTTTCACAATTGCTTTGAACCATTGCTGGTGTCTTGTGTGGAACTTGGGTGACAGAACTCCCAAGCTCCACAACTTTGCTCTCAAAATTCCAAGTTCCGGGGGAGTGACACTGACGTGTTTCATGTGTGTTACAGACCCAAAATAAACATACAGAGGAAGAAGCTTGGGATCATGTCAGGCTATTTTCTTGTATATGCATAGAGATTTCTGTATGAGTTTGCATTTCTGATCCCAATAATAAAATGAAATAATAAAACAACAAAAATAATCTCCTCTTTCTCTAATATCTTTCATTGCAAGAGACCCCAAAGCTCTCTATCACTATGCAGGAATCCCTTCACCCACCACTGAAATGCAGCACTTCTAGGGTGTAACAGCAACTGTTCAATGGCTTATAACAACAGTACAAAGCAATTTAGGGCATAAAATTAAGACTGTTGTATGGAATTGAAACTGGAAGGAGAATTTAGGTAGAGTGTTATCTTGGCTGACTGTTATGCTAATTTAGATCATAACACTCTGCTGTTATGCGAAAACTGGCATAGCTTCTTTATCATGCCCATCAGTCGTCAGGACCTTGCTTTTATTTCTCATCTTAAGTGTGACACCTCCAGTACCACAGCCCCCCGTCTTGGTGGCTTGGAATTTGCTCACTTATGACTCAAAGAGAAGAGTTCCATCTGGCACAAATTCCTCTCACTTAGGCCAGCAAAGAAAACAGGAGCTTTTGCTCCATCACCCTGGTACTCACCTGGCCTGACTCTCCAGAGCTTTTGAGGTCTGCTGTGTAGTCAGCATAGATCAGTAAGTGAAAGGTGAGATAACATTGGATTGTATGAGATGGAGAAAAAGGGACTTACTCCCTGATTTTTCTGTCAAGTATATTTGTTTCCCCTCCATAACCCAAGGTCTGGCTGAATCTCCATAACCCTACTAAACTGGGTCATGATCCTGAAACAGAGAGAAATAGCACAGTAGGGTAAACCCATGTATGTAGAGTGTAAACTCTTTGGGTCTGTGTTTGTACAGCGCCTAGCACACTAGGGCCCTGTCCACAGCTAGGGCTCCTAGGCACTGCTGTAATACAAATAATAATAGCACCAGAGCCACCACAGTTACTGTGTGATTACAGGACAGACACCTGGCTGGATCAAGTTACTAGACATCACACAATATGGCATAAACATTTCTCTCTGTCTCTCTCTATGCCTGTTAAATGCTATGCACAGAAATTGTATATGTGTCCAATCCTGCAAACATGTATCCTTGTGAAGAACCGTGCCCATGTGAGCAGAGCCAATATTTTCAGGATAAGGTCCCAAGATTGTAGGGTCTCTGGGACAGGAAACATGTTTTGTACGGTGCTGAGCAAACTGTCATTTCTCAACAAATAAATAAATAAGCAGCTAATTATTATCAATTAATTATTTGTTATCATTGCTGCTTTAGTGCCCATCACCCTCAGTTTGCAGGGTATGGATAGATACTTAGCAAAGTTTGCATATTAAAGCAATAGAGCTTAAACGATACTTAGGTGGCCTCTGACGGCCCTTTGAGCAGGGGTGAATTTCACCCTCTGTGAATGTGCTGTTGCCACCATCAGGTTGGCACTATCACCAGTGATGCATTTTGATCATGAGTGATGGCACCAATCTCACCAGTTCCTGGTGCATTGCACCGGGCTGTCATATCAAAGGCACATCCTGATTTTGTTGCCAAGGACAAAACCACGTCCCTTGGGGAATCATCCTGGAGTACGGGGGAGGGGTTTGAAGGTTCTGTAGTGTTGAAGCCTTCTCTCCCTGCTGCTGTCTTCCCAACCTCCCTGGTCAGACCTCTCCACCCCTGCACCCAATCCCTCTGCTCCTAGTTTGCTTTGAAGTATGGACTGGCTCCACTCTTGACTTTTCCATGAGATCAGCTGTCATTGTTTTCCCACTGGGTCCAATTCCAGCAGGCTGCATATCACTATTTCCTTCTGTTATTTTCAAAGCCTCAGGAGCTAAATTGGGGATCTGTCCTTAATCAGGACAAATCAAGAGTTAAATCTGCACCATGGGAGAAACGATTCCCTCCATACCTTTCTTTTCTCACCTAGCTCCATCTGTTGATATTACAACAGATTGCGCTGTGATTATACACAATGAAAGAGTCATGCCAGAGATGCTGAAAGTGCCATTGATTTTAATTTTAACCTGTTTTCCAGAGGTTAAAACAATGTTGATACCAAGGAACATATCACTGCCTGGGCACGTTCCCCCATGGAGTTTTTGCTTGCTGAGATCAAACTGAATTACAGGGTAGCATGATTCAGTGAAATGCTAGTTTCTTATTGGTGAAAAGCATTTTGGAGCCATTGCAATATCCTCCCATGACACCACATGTCCAAATATCATTTGTTTCGAGAACTAATCGAAACAGAGCCTGTGATCAGAATAAAGACGCAGTTAAGATTTTGATGTAGACAGGGATACTAGACAGCATGTACAGGGGATGAATCTTGTAGCTCTCATTCAGGCAAAACACCCACTGAGTTGAGTTGAAGAGGTTGAAGTCAGGGGGTGTTCTGCCGGAGAAAGGCGTGTTGGCTCTGTCTCAGGGTGAATAAAGTGCTGCACTTGATTTTGTTTTCACGAGCGCTGGGACTCTGATCCCAGTCAATCACCCCTGGGCCTGCCCTGCATTTTGCTAAGAATCCAATTTTGCAACCAAAGTCCATTCACTCTTCCCCACCCCAAATGAATCACGCTGTTAATAACTTTGCATTTTGACTAGCAATATTTAATAATATCTCTTGGAATAATCACTTTGACTGTTGCTCTGGGCTTCTTCGAGACATTTTGGTTTTATTTTTTGCTAAGGGAAAAAGAGAAAGAAATATAAGTCTGCTCCCATTCACTCTTGGGTGGTATAATCCTTTGAGGCTAAATTCTGAAATCCTTAGTCAGACAAATCCCTTAAATTTAGTCTCCAAAAATCATGAGATTTTAAACAATAAAATCTGTGGTCTTTTTATTTGTCTTCTGTGTTTTGAGCCCTTGGGGTGTCATATGTTCACGCTTTTCTCTGAAAGCATAAGGGCTAGAAACTTGCTTTCTTAAAACAATGAAAGCTGAGATTCTCACATCATCACCTGCCTCCAGGAGTTGGGCCTTTCAGTAAAGCACCAAGTGTCAAGAGATTTGTGATAAAATCTCAAGGACTGGTGAGACTGCCCCTCTGATTCAGAAAGAAGAAGGACTGAATAAAGACGCAGCAAGGACTTCAGCCTCAGGCACTGTCGTTTTTGCCTTTTATCTTTACTTTGCATAGAGCTCTTCAGGAGCTCAAGCATGTCAAGACCTTGTCTAGGACAACATGCTCTTTAGTGGCCCTTGCAGCTTTGACAATAAGTACAGTTACCCAGTATCCCCCTCCCTCTAGAATTGGGGATGTATTTGAAGGTGAAATTTGCTATGTTTGTGTAAAACCAATACTGTAAACAGTGAAGTGTTTCCCCTTTGGGTGTAAATGAATCCTTGCCACTTAACTTCATGTTTATTTTTATAATGTGGACTCTATGTCGTTTATGGCTCCCAATGGGACTCCAAATACCAAGATGGTTATGAGTGAACCTGGGAAAGTGGCTTCTGAATTGCTTGTGATTTATCCTGTTTCTGATGTGCATAATAACAGGGTCTCTCCCAGAGCCAGCCTGTATTTTTTAATTATTCATTTTTGTACTTTTGTGCTGCATAATGTGGTGATTATTGTTGCTGGAGGTGGAAATTGTTGTCTCTGTGCTGTCCAGTCAAAGCAGAGTAATCAGGCTTTTATTTCTCAGGGCCACCTGCTGAACAGCTCTGGGTGCTCCACCACAATGAATGTCATTTAAAGCCCACCATACACTTTGCAATCTGATCAGTGGTCCAAAGCAAAGCCAACCCAGTCACTCAACACAAGGAGCCCAGAGCTCTGGGAGAAGGAAGAGACACAAAACGGGGCAGTACGGCTGACTGTGCCTGTCCCCAGTGTGAACGTGCATGGGTGGAGAGTGGCCGGGTTCTAGGCATTACCAGGCACAGCTGCTGTTCTTACCCCCAGGGAGAGACTGAACTGTGCTGCTGCCAGCCCTTGCCTTGCCCCAAAGGGGGCAGGACAGAGGTACTGTGCAGACAGCACCGGTTTGGGGCTAGTCTCCTCTTGGCAATGGATAGAGGCACATGCTAACTATTCCAGATCCAGTCAGACCTTGGGTGATACGCTTCTTGTTTTTGTTGGCGTACAAATAGCATACACAGCCACTTAACACAGGCACATTGTTACACAAAAATGCATCACCCCATCTCTTCTGAGTTGCCTAGGTTTTAGCTGTATGTCTCATATGAAAGACAGTGGGGGAGTTACCAAGGTTTGTGTGACTATACCCCATGCAACTCTTCCAAAGACCCACAAATACTGTAAGAAAGACAATATAACATCTCCGTTTTCAATGTGTCTTTCTGCTCTTCTGACCACATGATTCTCAGATGTACTATTTTAAGCCATTTTACTGGGTCAGGCAAGTGAAAGCCTCTTCAAAGTACGGACAAGTGTGGCATCATCTGCTTGAGCAGTACGTGGCATTTTCTGTAAACCTCTGGTGTAGGGAAACAATATGACATGACACTGGAAAACAGGGGCCTGTAAATGCCTGTCATGTGTGGCTAAGATGCCTTTGTCTTATTCACAGAGCTTTCATCATGAAAGTCTGAGGTTTCACCACCCCAGAAGGATCAATCCTGCCAGGTGCTAAGCATCCTCTTAAAGGCTATGTACCAGATTGGGCCTTTACAGAGGACCTTTAGAATTGACCCCTGGAGAAGCCCCCCTCCTTCCCATTCCTCCTCACTTACTAAATCTGTTTAAACTAGGGAAGAGGGGTGAGGAGTGAGACCTTTTGGAGAAGCCACATGGATGTTTGTTTTCCTTGGGGGTTTATATCAACATTGGTCTTGACATTTCGCCTCTTATTATGTGTGGTTCTTTAAAGGGTGAAATAATATTTTCCTTTGCTTGAGAAAAGGACAAAGTTCAGACAAAGCTCTCAGCCCAAAGTGATTTTCTTCTTTCTCAACAGTTTATACATTGTCTACACTATGGTTATGTGCAAACTGCCACTCTCCAAACAGAGAGGAAACTGGGTGGAAGACACTGCTTCCCAGGCCATGTATGCCCAGAGCACTGACACCATTCGGCATCTCTGCTTGTACCTTGGACAATGGGCACACTCCAGAAACAAAGCATTAGACATTTCCGAACTAGTCATTTTCGTAGTTTCCATTGCTGGTAAAACCCACTGTGAAACTGGAAAATACAATTTCTTTTTCTGCCAATTTAATCTCTCTGCAGTTGGCAAAAGTCTGTTTCTGAGACTGGCTTTTGATTTCTCTCTCTCAGTATATGAACAGCATTGGGGAGGTCAGTTGAAATAGTGACAGATAGCTTGTTTATCACCCTAGAATGTGAGTTTTCCCTTTCTGTTTCCTAGTCAGGTCTTGTTGTTACATAGGATGGGAGGGAAGCTGAGTGGTCAGTCCTGAAGGTATTGCCTTGGCGAAGGACACCTTGGATTCAGGAGGAAATGAAGCTTAATTCAGTATTTGCATTTAATCAGAGTCAACCTGGTTTTTTTTAAATAGATACCTTTGTTGACTAATATTCTATTTAGTGCCCATCTCTCAGGCTCTGCAAAATAAAAACTTCATAAAAATGCAAGTTTTAAAATGCTTTTATACTGACCAAACAGCTTCCCAGAAAGGAGACGTTTAATCTCTGGGCAGAACTTCTTTGGGGTGCAGGAAACAAGACAAACCCAGCAAAATGCATTAGCAATTGTGAGGTGCTCAGCTCTTGTGGAGATGGAGGCCAAATAAATACCTAGAGAGATAGAAGAGACAAAGTATAAAAGTCTTTGATGTTTGAAATCTGCAAAACTCTCCAGGTGATTTCACTGGGTTGTAGCTTTTTGAGTGAATAGTAACTCACTGACTTGTGATCTTTTCACAATCACATCTTCACAGCCACAAGCAACTATTTAGAACTAAGGGCTGGTCTTGCACCTTTGTCCTCATTTACACCTGAGCACAATGGGTTTAAAACCTGCCAGAGCAGCACGGTGAGTGTCAGTCCAGAGTGCGAGCATTTTGCATTCACTATGCACTGATGCAAAGGCTAAAACCAAGTATGAGGCTGTGGAGAATCAGGTCCTAGATCTCAAATGACCTAATATAGGGAGGTAACTACAAGAGACAGATTCAAGACATCCTGAAATATGAAGAAGAGAGCTTGAGAGGAACATTGCTGCTGTGTTGCATACCACTTGACAACTGTAGAGCAAAATTCCTTCCAGCCAAGGCCAAGCTTAAAGCTTCTCAAATAAAGGTTGTAATAATCTTTTATAACTGAAAATGTTCTGTAAGAGGTTGCTACCAGCTTTTGCTCTAATAGCTATCTATAGAGATCCATATCTGCACGTATCAAAATATAGATGCTCATCCAAAGCTTATCTAAACATATACCCCAGTAGAAATGAAGCTAGAACTCTCATGGGAACAGGCCCTTCCTTCAGATTCCCACCACTTCCTGGGTTCAGTCATCTCAGAAATAGCACAAGAGCAGTTGTCCTCATGGCACTGCAGCTTCTGGTTCTGTCTGACACCAGGACATGCTCAGGCTCGTGGGAATGAAGAACTTTCCAACCTCCACAAAAGTTTATTTTTATTCAAATTGTGTGTGAAATTTTGGGTTTTTTCTGATTGTATCCAGTTGGGTTCACTACTCACATTGCTCTTTGCTTCATATTTTGCTTCACGGAAGGAGCTGGAATTTGGCTTTGGCTACATTTATTATATAGTTAAATGTAACATTGAAACATCAATAGATAGTAAAATTTCCTGTGTGTATGAAAATAGGTCTGTGACTTGTAAAATCTATCAACACTTTACACATACCCGCCCCAGAACCATTTTACCCCAGTATTTCATTGTAATCAAGTAAATCTGCAGTGTGAGAAATCAAGTGAAAACAGACCCAGATAATAATCTGCAAGCTTCCGGTTGTAAAATGGGATTTTTTTTAATCATTCATACACTTTTAAAAAAACACTTGTTTTTATTCAATGGTCTCTTTAGGCACACGGTTCACAGAGAGACAAGTCTTTAACCAGTGCAAGCCCAGTACTGACTAAGGTTACCAAATTAGCTTTTATAATATGTCACATAAATAGCTGTGATAGGAAATAAAGAGATTAATATGCTTGCTGTCTGCTTTTATGGAGGGTTTGGCTTGTTGAGTTCGAAGCATAAGATATGTTGAAATTACCTCAAAACAGCTGTTCCAATGCTATAGGACAGGCGCTGTGCCTTTTCACCCTCAGGTGAAGTGGGAGTGAATGCACTTTCCCCAGCTCTCCGGGGGTGAAATGGGACTCCAGAGTTAGTGCTCATCAATCAAGTTAACAAGTTAGCCTAAATTTTATCTTCCTATACTTAAATAGCTGTGGGAAATCACCTTGGTTTCCCAATTCATGAGCTAGTGCTTGTAAGTCTGTAATGAATAGCTTGGAATGATTTTAATTTCCAAAATGTAACAGGCCCAATTGTGTCCCCCTTACTCATGCTATGTATTCTGCCCCTTCCCTGCCCCCACATTGGGCTACTCTTGGGGTGATGTGGCTCTTAGTATGAAGAAAGATGGCAGCACCTGACCCCCAAATCATCTTCTCCCAGCCCCACCCTAGTCACAGGCTGCTGAGCAGTAGGAAGGCTCATCTGGGCTCTCTCTCACACTTGTCAGATTGGAACATGCATTAACATATTCTCCGAGTCCTGAAGCTTGAGAAGATTCCTGTCTATTTGACCATTTATTTACAGAAAATGAGGAGTCCCGTTCTTGATATCCCGCTCAAAGATGCAGAGGTCCTATGATGTTGTCTCCCTTTATCTGGAATGAAATGAGTAAGATTTATAACACTGCTATTGAATAAAAGAGGCAACAAATTGAAGAAAAGCATCCACACAGCAAGCCCCCTTTTGTCTTATACCCTTCTCAGACACACAGCATTCATTTAAAGATCATTTAAAGGAATAACGGTGTCCTGGATTTAATCCTTTCATGGCTGCTGCTTCTTTGTTTTAAACTTGTGATAAACATGATGTATTTTGCACTGGTTAGATTTCTCCTTTCTTATCATTCTAGCTGCTGGCAGATGTGTTTGATATTACTTAAGCTTGGATACAGCAACATTTTAGCCAATAAATATAGCTGCTGATGATTTTTGCTTCAGCTTCAAGCATCCACCATTCATAACAAAGACTGATTAAGAAACGTAGGTGGATTGCTTTCCATTTAGAATGCAGCCACCTCTCACTGTAAAGCCTTGTATAAGTCATGAATAATTAATTTACAAAATTTGAGGTACAGAGAGTGCCATTAAGCAAGTGAATGAGCCCTGCCCTCTGGTACTCACTTTGCAGGGACATTTCCTGCATTTGGAATGCAGAGTGCAGCAGGGGGCTCATGCTGTTCTGCAGTCAATGTTTTCTTTTTAATCATACCCACTGTAACCATTTTCATCTCGCTGGTGCAGGGGTACAGATTTGTGACTCTCCCTCCACACAGCAGTTATGATGCTGGTTTTAGAGCTTCCAGAGCTCTAGGAGAAAACCTGCTCTGAGTGAAGAGAGCCATTGCCAGACTCCTGGGCCAGCAGATATCTCCAAGTGAGAGTGGTGCTGATTGCCAGCGACAAGGAGCCCAACGCTCCTCTCACTGTCCCTGTGTGACTCGATGGCTTCAGTGGCGCATCTCCTGACATACATGAATGTCAGCAGCAGGCCCAATATGGTGCAGGCCCAGGGGACACCAGGCCTGATGTTTGCCCTCCCAGTTGGGAGCCATGGGCAGCAGCCATCACCTGATACCAAAAAGAAATGCACCTGGTTTCTAATGTCTCCATGATAGGAATGTCCCGTTCAAGGCCAACATCTCATTAAGATGCAGGGCCACCCAGAGGATTCAGGGGGCCTGGGGCAAAGCAATTTCGGGAGTCCCTTCCATAAAAAAAAGTTGCAATACTATAGAATACTATATTCTTGTGGGGGCCCCTGTGGTGCCCGGGACCTGGGGCAAATTGCCACACTTGCCCCCCGCCACCCCAGGCAGCCCTGTTGAGATGATGTCTCGGATTCCTACGACCATGGCCTGTCTACAGCCGCCTATTATTGTACCTGCTGCTCTTCTCTCCTAATGAGATGCCTGCCGTACAAAGGGGCCTCGTAGCATGAGCAGCTGGAGCAAACACACACTGCTGTTCCGAGCTAGCTCCCTGCAGCACAGCAACTCCTGGGGCTCCCTATTCCAGCTCCACAGAGAGAGTCCGTGTCTGCCCCTGGTGTGGCACACCACTTTACACACAATGCCATCAGGAGCAACTGTACCATGTCTCCCTCTGGTTGGTGTCTGGAGCCTTGATTGTGTGCTGGTCCTGTCTCTGTTTTGTACGTATCTAAAGCAAAGGCCAAAAGTGGCAGGTCTACATGAGAACCCTACCTTCAAATTCCACCTCTCATGTTATGAAACTAAGTCACAGCCTTTAAGGTTTTGCAAAACCCAAACCAAATTTCAGTTCAGCTGACACACACTTACCACTGTTCACTTGGTGACCATTTCCTGCAGGATCTGGGGAGGCAGAGCAGAGCTGAAAAGAGCAATTGGAGACTTCCAGAACCTGTGATGAGTAGGCGTAGGTGTCAAAGCCTTTTACACCCTCTTTGGGGCTAGTGACTGCAGAACCTCAAAGGATGTAGGGAACTGAGTTCTCAAGTCAAACGAAGTGTGGAGACAGAGAACCTGCTGGAAAGAGATTGTGGGCCACATTCTGGCCTCTCTTCCATGACTTTTGACTTGCTCTGGCAGTGCCAACAGGGTAGAAAATTGGCTTAAATGGTCTTTGAAGTATATGCCAGGTGGCATAAAGCTGGCATCGGCTCCTGCTTCCCTGGAAATATTGTTTGTTGCCCCATCCCTGAGATGTGCTGAGCATCTGGCCCAGTCAGTGCTTTCAGATGGAATGGATGCTGCTGCTCATTTTCACCAAATAGGCAGACTTGAAGAACCAAAACCCGCAGAGAAACAGATAAGAAGGAAGCTGATGTACTTGGGTTCCCTGTGGTTCTGGTGGATGCTTTAATGAATATTGTATTATTAAATCCCAAGTATTTATTATTTACAAATCTAAATAATTAATAAGAGGTTTTTGTTGTTGTTGCAGTTAAGGCTTCAGTTGTTTTTACTAACTTTATAGAACAATTTCTGGAGAGAAATAGAAATTGATAGAATTGAATTTGCGGATAATAAATTCTGGAGAAGATTAAAGGTTTCTGTCCTGGAATCCCCAGCAAAAGGTGTTAATGATCATCAGCAATTCTCTATGTGCTACTGGGAAAAATCGTGACAGGTCTCTCTATTAGCTGGAACTGCTACCCATTTAATGCTTGCTTTGAAATTTTATCTTCCCATCTTGTTTTCTGTTTCCTCTTTTTTTTCTTTTTCAGAGACCTCAGCTGTGTGCCAGCATTCTCTGATCAACATTTCCCATGTGTTTCTTATTTAGAGTATGATGTGTCTAGCCATTCCACTTCTCCTGCCCTTTTAAGTAGTGTCAGTCATTTTGCTTTGCTACTAGTTGCTCTTTCTCTCTGCAGCCTCCAGTTCTCAGCATGCATCCTTACCTGACTCTTCAACTATCTTCTCCTTCCTCTCCCTGGATATGTGACATATCTCAGAGCCTTAAGGCAGGCCTTTCCCATTGGCACAGTTAGCAAAGGCCTGATTGCCAATCCAAAGACGCATCTTTTCATGCCTAATGCTAAATTGCAGTTGCTTTTTGACCTCTTTATTGATGTGTGGATGCACTCCCCCCACAGGCCTGTAGTACCTCCGGCACCATGTGAACACAACATATGGCCCACCAGAGCTGCCCAAGATGCTGTCTTTGCTGGAGATCACAGGACAGAAATTGTTAAACTTCTCCAGAATCCAAGGCCACTTGGAGCAGCCAGTCTCATACAAACCAGAGGGAACAAAGGCATCCATTAGGCTTCATTACAGTCTGGGTCCCAGTCTATACTCTAGCGACTCTTGGAAGTATTTGGATGGGCCCAGCTCTAATTCCCAAAGAACAGAAAGCATCACTGATCTGGGAAACCCCGGGCTTGTCAGATATGTCACGGGTCTGCTGCTTCAGGAATTGTGCATTCAGGAATTCAAAGATCTAATTTAAAACTTAATCAAACCCTGTCCCATGTATTCCTTGCTGGCTATATGCTCCATTTTTGACTATGGAGATTTATTCTACTTGTCTGTATTAAAATTTTGTATTCCTTTGCATTTTATGATTTCACCGAGAGCCGCTCCTTTGCTATTTATTTTCTTAGACAATGTATTGAACACACCATTGTTCAGTGCATTGCACATACTCAGCTTAATGCCTATAATACTTGCTTCACTATTTCTGTATATTTAATGTTATATTTAATAAAATAATTATCCATAAAAAGGAATGGCGGTACAATAATGCTATAGAGCTCTAAGCACAGCATATAAAATAAACTACAGATACAGACCTATAACTATAGGTAACACTGGAATTTTAGATAATAAATATATAAACAGGATTTAGTATCCCACCCCTTCCACCATTTCAAACTGATTGGCTAAGTCTTACTTTCCCCAGCTGTTGCAGACCTTGTACTGGTATTAGATTCTGACTTTCTGCCTGATCCTGTCCCTGAGCTAGCTGCGGGGGCTAATCCAGGGGTAAAGGATACTATTTGCTACCCACAATGATGGCATCATTACAGATTACTCCATAGGACACACCATTACCTGCTGTATGTACACTATCCATAGCATAGATTTGACCCTGCATAGATTTGACCCTGGCATCATATGATGCAACAAGAAACACAGGGCTTGGTCCAAAACAATTTGAACGTCTGTACGGTGTATCTCGTCATGCACAGCACTGAAGCAGGCTAGAGATGGAATTTACAGCCACTTCCGCTGGGCTCCTGTACTGCTGGGGAGACAAAGGGGGAATCTTCCTGTGAGCTGGCAGCTGCTAGCAGTAGGCGTGAAAGCATCAGTCTGAATGAAAACCTTTACTTGCAAATACATTTCACAGTTTATACAAGGTTGGGGATGCAGCTGGCCCTACGATATTCAGACTGCGATGCTGAGAAAACAGGGCACTGTCCTTTCAAGCAGAGATTCTCTCACCCTCCCAGGGCTTAGTTTGTGCCAGGCTTTTGTCAGGGCTGAGCCTGACACCTCTGGGCCTGGCAGTTCAGAGCCCTGGCACCTCTGGGCCTGGCAGCTCATAGCCTCGGCACTCCTGGGCTTGCCGTATTGCTTATGAGAGTAAAAATGTTCCTTGAGCCCTGGCACCTCTTTCAGTACAAATCAAGCCCTGCACCCTCCCCAGGGCTCCTTCTCTGCACCCCCACACCCCATTGCTTTCTGAAATGAGCCAGCCATTGAAGCAGCAGATTCTTTAGTTTTTACACAATTCTTCCCACCTCTACACAGACACCAACCCCCTCCCACCCCTGTCCCTGCTCGACTTGCTGCCTGTTTTCACATTAGCAATGCCAGTCAAGGCTTGTATTATAACCTCAGTGGCCCAGCTGATTGCTATGGGAGTGGGAATCAGAAATTAAGCACATCTCAGTTCATCAGCTGACCATCATTAATATCATGTTTTTGTTTGGCTAGTCTGAGGGTCTCTTTGAGTTTGAATTGCTATTCTTTGGGGCAGCCTAGGGATTCGTCACCCATTGCCCCTGAGCGTGCTCATCCCTGCACAACTTTCGGAGGGGGTGTGGCTTTGTGGTGTGGGAGACATGGCTGATGAGCTGAAGGTAAGAGGAACACAGAACCATGAGAGTCCCTGGGCAGGGTGATGAAGGCTCCTCATGCCCTCACCCTCCATTGAGAGGTGCCCCTGGTTTTGAATGTGAAGGGCTTGGCAGAGGAAAGCTCTGGGAAATCAACTGGCTGTGCCATGCGGCTGTGCCATGCGGCTGTGCCTGCTGCCGCTGCGGTAATTAAAACGGGAAGAGGGTTTCTTGGAGAGCCTCAGAGGGCAGAGTGGATAGTGATGGGGTGACGAGGAGGGTAGATGGTGTCAAAAACAAGTGAACAAGCAGGAAAATTAAATTCACTCTGACTGGTGAGGTGAAAGAAGAGGGAAGGCAGGATTCCAGGGCCTTCTCTTACTAAATCTCCTGAGCATTTGAAAAAACGGATTGTTAGTTCCTCCCACATCCCACTGTAGAGAATACGAACGTCTGAAAGTCCCACTGGCCCTTTCCACTCTTCACCTTACTAGGCTTCTGCTGCAAAATTGCCCTCTTGTATTTCTGATGTGGATATGTATGTGGCAGCCACTATCTGTGGTTTAAATGACCTGGTGCAACATATGCCACCTGATAATTGTTTTAAAATAAAACGTTCTGACAAGTATTGACCTTTGTAAATAATTGTGAAATATTTCCCATGAAAGAGTAAATGAAGAGAATCAGACTTGTGCTTTTAAGTCTCTCAGGCACTTTTGAAACCCTCACTTGTTAAACTGGGCTGTCCTAGCTCCAAGGTTTTTTCTTGAGGGAAATTCTGACCAAAAAAAAAATGGTTAGAAATTTGTCATTTGAAAAATTTAGTTTCCCATGGGAAGTTTTGAACTGAAATGACACAAAGTTAAAATGAGACAAAAAGAATTTAATCAAAATTGACATTTTTCCCTGTATATTTTTAGAGGAATACTTTCTGCACAAAAAAATCTACCAGCCCTATTGTTTATATAATGCCGAAGTAACAGAAAATGGAATAAATTGGCTAGTTTTGGATGCATAAGCGCACGTCACGGCTACCTACTGACTAAAAGCAGAATTGCTCTATGCTGTGCCATGTGACCTGTGCTATTAACAGCTACTGCTGAGGCTTGTGCCTTTTGAGAGGGAGGCTCAGGGTTCTCTCCACTGTCACTGGGGAATTCCAAGTGAACTGGGAACGCAGTAGAATGACAGCTGTGAAGTCCTGGGTTACTGCAACTTTGTTACACAATATTTGCTGATTGTTCTTTGACTGGGAGGACTCCCGTCCAGCTGTAGGTAGGAACTTTGCCTCTCTCACTGCTCACAGCAATGCTGTCACCGCTAGCCCCAGCCTGCTGTGCTGTGCTGCAGGTCCTGTCTCCAGTCTTTGGCCTGCCCTGGGGGTCGCTGCAGCAGAGTTAACATTCACAGGGCTTGGTAACACACAGCGGGAGTGGAGGGTTGTTTCCATGGCTCCTGGCTCTTGTGTGGAGCATGTTGAAATGAACTAGCCCTGGGACTAGGAGCCAGGACCTCCTGCTCTGACACAATGGCTCTGGGCGCTGTGAAGGGGACTGATTAGCAGAGTGCTCTGAACAACTGACGTGCAGCAAAAAATTCTCAATATCAGTGTTATCTGGACTCATCTGGACAGACGACGGCTCTGTCTTTATCTCATATAGAAGGAAAGTTGAGAGATGAGCCTAGTTTGGACCATTGGTCTGATCTGGGGTTCTCAAACTGTGGGTCAGGACCCCAAAGTGGGTCACAACCCCCTTTGAATGGGGTTGCCAGGGCTACCTTAGACTTGTTGGGACCTGGGGCTGAAGTCTGAGCTCTACCGCCTGGGGCCGAAGCCAAAACCCGAGGGCTTCAGCCCTGGGGGGCTGGGTCAGGTTACAGGCCCCCTGCCTGGGGCTTAGCCCTGGGGGGTGGGGTCAGGTTACAGACCCCCTGCCTGGGGCTGCAGCCCTGGGTGGCAGGGGCAGGTTACAGGCCCCCCCTGCCTGGGGCTTCAGCCCTGGGGGGCTGGGTCAGGTTACAGGCCCCCTGCCTGGGGCTGCAGCCCTGGGGGGCAGGGGCAGGTTACAGGCCCCCTGCCTGGGGCTTAGCCCTCGGGGGTGGGGTCAGGTTGCAGGCCCCCTGCCTGGGGCTTCAGCCCTGGGGGGCAGGGGCAGGTTGCAGGCCCCCTGCCTGGGGCTGCAGCCCTTGGGCTTCAGCTTTGGCCCCGTGCCCAGAGAGGTGGGGCTCAGGCTTTCCCCCCACGTGGCAGTGCAACTTGGGCGGGCTCAGGCTTCAGTGCCTCATCTGAGGGTCATGAAGTAATTTTTGTTGTCAGAAAAGGGTCGGGGTGCAGTGAAGTTTGAGAACTCCTGATGCTGGTGGTTTCTATGGTGTCTGTATCTAGGTACATGCTATTCACACAGCAAGTATCACTGTACAGATTCACATACACAGTCCTTGTCTCATTTGATTGGCTGAGTCGCCTTAAGTGGTTTATAATTAAATCACTTGAATAGTCTTTAATGGGGTTTGGAGGCAAGTCCCAATGGGTTTTCTCTGCCTTAGGTATCCACCAGAGACTCCTTTGCAAAATATGCTGCAAAACCACAGAAATGTGTAATTGCTTCCCCTCCCACCCACATTTTCTGGGTCCCCTTGTTACCTTTCCAGACGTGTATGTTCAGGCTCAGAGGAAGTAAAGGAATAATTAAGGTAAAAATGCAAAGCTGCTTCTGCTGGAAAAATCTAACCATTCATCCTCAGAGAAACGGAGCCATATATTTTTGTAAGAATAAGAGTAAGTGATGCCGAGAGTGGTGGAAAGCCTCTTCACGTAACGCTGTACTCAGGGTATGTGCTTTTAACCTCCTCATGCACCTGTGGAATGCAAAGCCCCTGCCGTTCTTCACAGAATGCCAGGAAGGGGGGGTCCATGGTGGCTCCAATGATGTTGAAAAATCACAATAAGTTCCTCATTTTTCAAGTGCAAAGTGAGTGATAATTGTTTGAGAATTCAGTCCTCTGTGTGGAAGCAGAACGCTGTCCCAGCTCCATGTTCCAATGGGTCTGAAAAGGATTTCCTGCAGTATGGCTCATTCAACTCATTTTTCATAAGTCAGTTTTCAACAACACCATCCAAAAGCCATTAGTTTCATTGTATGTATCATGCAGGGTTATTTAGTAGGTCAGAAGGAGAATTTAAATAGACAGGTGCTTTAAATTACAAGATGGTTAAGGCAGTTAATAAAAAATTTTAGAAAACATTAGTAACCTCATTTCAAGCTTGAAGTGGGGTGCTGTAAATGATGAGCAAATAGCTTGGAGACATACAGGAATCTATCAGAAGTGCTGGTTCAAAGTGGGAAAGCAAGTTACTCCCCAGAGATCAAAGCACCCTGCACACTTCCAAGACATCAAGCACCTTTAAAGCCATTTATTTCAATCTCTGGGCATTTCCACCATGTAGACAATCGATGATATGACACAAATGTCCTGGCTGTGCAACATGGCAAAAAAAGGGATACTTGTTTTTCTTGTCATGAAAGCAAAGACTGTGAGATGCCCACAGCACCTGCCTCCCAGCTACTCTGCTGCATGTGGCATAGGCTTTGAGCCACCTGTGCACTTAGGTGAAATGGATAAATATCATGTGCCCAATTCCACCCCCATATTCACACTGAGCTGTATTTCACTAGGGAGACTTCTCACTGATTTCTGTAAGACTACTCACGAAGCAAGGTACTGTACTCTTTAATGTCAGGGCCCCAGGACTGAGCCATACAGGAATTATTTAAACATGCAGAGCAAGAGAGGGACAAGGCGTGATAATTAGATTATTTTAAAATGTTTCTGTCATACAGAACAGGCTTTAGGAAAGAAAGCAGGCTTAGCAGGGGTCCTGTGTGTGAATCCCTGAGGATGGTCAATTTGGTCTGGACAAAGGTGCAAAAGGTGCAGGCTGTTTCCCAGAGATCGTGGATGTGATGGAGTAGGGACTGTCTGTGTGGGGAGTGGGAGAGCAGGGGAGGACTTTAGGGGATGGACGATGCCAGGGCCTGTAACCTGAGCTAGGTAAGGGAGGGGAAAGGTCAACACCTTTGCCCGGGAAGGGGACAAAGGAAGGGAGTGGCAGGAGGGAAGCAGTTTGAGTTTGGGCTTGGGGCTGTGTGGGTGGAATTCAGGGGATCCTAGCTAGGATCCAAGCACCCTGAAAGCCCAGAAGGACTCGGTGGAGGGGTCCTGACTGTGCCTGCAAGCTCTGCTGTAACCGGTGTTCCTGTTGTCCAATAAACCTTCTGTTTTACTGGCTGGCTGAGAGTCACTGTGGGTCCCAGGAAGAGGGGTGCAAGACCAGACTCCCCCACACTCCGTGACAACTGGTGGCAGCGGCGGGACATACTGCACCCCGTGGACGGCGCTTCCTGCAGTAAGTGACCGGGGATCAGTAAAACGAAGGGGTGGTCAACCCCTGGGAGTGTGTGCCCAGTGAGAAGGACTTTGCAGTAACAGGGTCCCCCGGGGGATTGCAGCGAGCGGTCCCAGGGGCAAGGAGTCTGCAGCTCGACCCTGGCAGAGAGGTGGTGACCTCACGAAGGGCTGGTGCACTAGGGGTCCCCCTGGAAACCGTGGGGAGCGGCGAGCACCCCGGCCTGTGAGTGGCCAGCAGGAAGATGTATGCCAAGCGGCGCAAGTGTGACCTGCTGGAGCTATGCAAGCAGAGGGGGTTGCGCCCGGGGAGATGCACCAAGGACCAGCTGATTGCCCAGCTGGAGCAGGGAGACCGCATGAATGAACGGAGCCCTGTCTCTGAGGGAAGCAGCCGAGCAGATGCAGCGCAGGTACCAGTGTCTGTCCCCGCTGGGAGTGGTCAGCCAGCGGACGAGGGCTTCCCGAGACCCCCCCCTCCTAGGCGTAGGGGAAGGGCGGGGAGGAGCCCAGTGTATACCGAGGGCACCGTGACCCCCCCGGCCAGCAGGGGATCTGCCCAGCGAAGCTCACCCCCCAGCAGGGGATCCTCCCGGCAACGCTCGGCATCCGTGGAGCGGACGCGGCTGGAATATGAAAGGGAGAAGCTCGAGTTAAAGAGGCAAAAGCTGAAGGAGAAGGCGAAACAGCGTGAACATGAGCTGGAGGAGAAGGAGAAACAGCGTAACCATGAGCGGGAGGAGAAGGAGAAACAGCGTAAACATGAGCTGGAGCTGGCCCGGCTGGCAAACAGTGGGGCCCCGGCTGTGGTGAGTGAGGGGGGACCCAAGCCTACAAAGAGCTTTGACAAGCACTTGCTGCCCCGGCGTAAGGAGGGGGAGGACATAGATACCTTCCTGACGGCCTTTGAGAATGCCTGCGAGCTGCACAGGGTTGACCCTGCAGACAGGATCGCAGTTCTCACCCCCTTACTGGACTCCACAGCCGTGGAGGTGTACAGCCGACTGAAAGGGGCGGAGGCAGGGGACTACGAACTGTTCAAACAGGCCCTGCTCCGCGAGTTTGGGCTGACTCCTGAGATGTACCGGAAAAAGTTCCGGAGCCAGCGTAAAACCCGTGAGGTCACATACCTACAACTGGTCAACCGGGCGCAGGGGTATGCCCGCAAGTGGACGGCTGGGGCCCAAACTAAAGAGGACCTGCTTGACCTATTCATACTGGAGCACCTGTACGAGCAGTGCCCGTCCGACCTGAGGCTGTGGTTGATGGACCAGAAGCCGGAGAACCCACAGCACGCAGGCCAGCTGGCCGACCAATTTGTGGACAGTCGGGCAGGGGATGGCCGGGAGGAGTCTCGAAGGAGCAGGCCTGCCTCAACGCAGAGAGAGAGTCATCATGGGACCTCCCAAAGGGGGCCTATAGAGAACCCCCCCAAAAGGGGAACATCCAGTGGCAGGTCCCTCCGACCCACTCAAGGGGACCCACGAGATATGGGCTGCTATCGCTGTGGCCAACGAGGTCACATAAGGGCCCAGTGCCCCAAGCTCAGGGACAGACCAAGCAGACCCAACCCGCAGAGGGTGGACTGGGTAAAAACCCAATCGGAGGAGGGGCTACATTCCCAGGAAAGGGGGGCTGGCAACATACCACCGGCGGATGTTCCAGGTTCCGGGTTTTTGGTTTACCGGGTGGGCGCGGGGCTGCCCCTCCGGAAAGAGTGCATTGTTTCCCTGGAAGTGGATGGGAGGAAGGTCACTGGGTACTGGGACACGGGCGCAGAGGTGACGCTGGCCCGGCCCGAGGTGGTGGCCTCAGATCGGATGGTGCCCGACACCTACCTGACCCTGATGGGCGTGGGTGGGACCCCATTCAAGGTACCCGTGGCAAGGGTACACCTGAAATGGGGGGCCAAGGAGGGCCCCAAGGATGTGGGGGTACACCGATATTTGCCCACTGACGTGTTAATGGGAGGGGACCTTGAGGACTGGCCTAGTAACACCCAGAGTGCCCTGGTCGTGACTCGTAGTCAGAGTCGGCAAAGGGCACTGCTCCCCGACAACAGGGAAGGTACTCGACCCGAGGTGCAGGACCCTAACCCAGGGAGCGGGGAACGCCCAGGGGCACGGTTCAAAGAGGCTGCGGCCTCAGACCCAGCCAGCAAGAGAGAGCCGGTCCCCATCCCTGTCCCAGCTGCTGAGTTCCAGGCCGAGTTGCAGAAAGATCCCTCCTTGCGGAAGCACCGGGACCGGGCTGACCTTAGTGCGGTACAGACCATGAGGAGAGGTTGCAAGGAGAGGTTCCTGTGGGAGAAGGGGTTCCTGTACCGAGAATGGGCTCCCCCACGGGAAGTAGAGTCATGGGGGATCAGGAGGCAGCTGGTGGTTCCCCAGAAGTTCCGTCACAAGCTGTTGTACCTGGCCCATGACATCCCTCTCGCAGGGCACCAGGGAATCCGGCGCACCAGGCAGAGGCTGCTACAGAACTTTTACTGGCCTGGGGTCTTTACCCATGTCCGACAGTACTGCCAATCCTGTGACCCCTGCCAGAGGGTGGGGAAGGCCCGGGACAAGGGGAAAGCGGCTTTGAGGCCTTTACCCATCACAGAAGAACCTTTCCAGAAGGTGGCCATGGACATAGTGGGACCCCTCAGCAAGACGACCCGGTCAGGGAAGAAATACATCCTGGTGGTGGTGGATTTTGCCACTCGCTACCCCGAGGCGGTGGCCTTGTCCTCTATTGAAGCAGACACAGTGGCAGATGCGCTGCTGACAATTTTCAGCCGGGTGGGGTTCCCCAAGGAGATCTTAACGGACCAGGGGTCCAACTTCATGTCGGCCCTGCTCCGGTCCTTATGGCAGAAATGTGGGGTCCAGCACAACTGGGCCTCAGCGTATCACCCCCAGTCCAACGGGCTGGTAGAAAGGTTCAACGGGACGCTGAAGATGATGCTAAAAACATTTATGAACCAGCACCCGCAAGATTGGGACAAGTACTTACCTCACCTGCTGTTTGCGTACAGGGAGGTACCCCAGGAGTCTACCGGGTTTTCACCTTTCGAACTGTTGTATGGAAGGCGGGTGAGGGGGCCCCTAGACCTGATGAGGGACGAGTGGGAGGGGAAGGCCGCTCCCGAGGGAGAGTCAGTGGTGGAGTATGTCCTGACCTTCCGGGAAAGACTGGCCGAGCTCATGGGCCTGGCCAGGGAGAATCTGGCCCGAGCCCAGAGGAGGCAGAAGGTCTGGTATGACCGCACAGCACAAGCCCGTGCCTTCGCCACTGGGGATCAGGTGATGGTTCTTATCCCTGTGAGGAGAAACAAACTCCAGGCCGCCTGGGAAGGGCCCTTCAAGGTGATCAAGCAACTGAATGAGGTAAACTATGTGGTGGAGCTGTCAAACCGGGCACATCACCGTCGGGTGTACCATGTGAACATGATGAAACCATACTATGACAGGGGGAGTGTGGTGTTGGCCGTGTGTGGACATTGGGAGGGGCAGGGAGATGACCCCTTAGTAGATCTATTCCCTGGGACAAAAGCTGGTTCCCCCCTGGAGGCGATTCCCCTCTCTGATCAACTGACCCTGGGCCAGCATGCTGAAATCAGAGGGGTGCTGCATCTGTACCGACAGCTGTTTTCCAACCAGCCTGGACGCACTAATTTGACTGTCCACCGGGTGGAGACCGGGTCACATCCCCCTATAAGATGCTCCCCTTTTCGGGTCACTGGGAAAACTGCCCAGGATCTTGAAAGAGAGGTCAGGGACATGCTGGCTTTGGGGGTGATCCAGCCGTCTTCCAGCCCTTGGGCCTCACCAGTGGTGCTAGTCCCCAAGAAGGATGGGTCAATCCGGTTCTGTGTGGACTATCGAAAGCTCAATGCCATCACCGTATCTGATGCCTACCCTATGCCCAGGCCTGACGAGCTCCTAGACAAGCTGGGAGGTGCCCGGTACCTTACCACTATGGATCTTACCAAAGGCTACTGGCAAGTGCCGCTGGACGCAGATGCCAGGCTGAAATCGGCCTTTATCACCCCTCTGGGGCTCTATGAGTTTCTGACCCTGCCCTTCGGCCTCAAGGGAGCACCGGCCACCTTCCAGCGCCTGGTGGATCAGCTACTGAGGGGGATGGAGAGTTTTGCCGTGGCGTATATTGACGACATCTGCATCTTCAGCCAGACCTGGGAGGACCACATGTCCCAGGTTAAACAAGTCCTGGACCGACTCCAAAAGGCTGGGTTAACAGTAAAGGCTGAGAAGTGCAAGGTGGGGATGGCTGAAGTATCTTACCTGGGCCATCGTGTGGGGAGCGGCTGCCTGAAGCCGGAACCAGCCAAGGTGGAGGTGATCAGAGACTGGCCTGCTCCCCAAACCAAAAAGCAGGTCCAGGCCTTTATTGGGATGGCGGGGTACTATCGAAGGTTCGTGCCCCACTTTAGTGCCATAGCCGGCCCCATCACTGAACTGTGCAAGAAGGGGAAGCCAGACAAGGTGATCTGGACTGAGCAGTGCCAGGAGGCTTTCCGGGCGCTGAAGGAGGCTCTGGTTAGTGGCCCAGTTCTGGCAAACCCAGATTTTGACAAACCCTTTATGGTGTTCACTGATGCCTCAGACACGGGACTGGGGGCAGTGTTAATGCAGGAGGATGAAAAGGGGGAGAGACACCCCATCGTGTACCTGAGTAAGAAGCTGCTACCCCGGGAACAAAGCTATGCGGCCATCGAGAAGGAATGCCTGGCCATGGTGTGGGCCCTTAAGAAGCTAGAGCCATATCTCTTTGGGCGACACTTCACCGTGTACACCGACCACTCTCCCCTGACCTGGCTGCACCAGATGAAAGGAGCCAACGCCAAGCTCCTGAGGTGGAGCCTGCTCCTGCAGGACTATGACATGGACGTGGTCCATGTGAAGGGAAGTGCCAACCTGACAGCGGATGCGTTGTCCCGGAGAGGGGGCCCTGAACTTCCCCAGGTCACTGGGCAGAGTGACCCCGCTCAGTTCAGTCTCGAAGGGGGGAGAGATGTGATGGAGTAGGGACTGTCTGTGTGGGGAGTGGGAGAGCAGGGGAGGACTTTAGGGGATGGACGATGCCAGGGCCTGTAACCTGAGCTAGGTAAGGGAGGGGAAAGGTCAACACCTTTGCCCGGGAAGGGGACAAAGGAAGGGAGTGGCAGGAGGGAAGCAGTTTGAGTTTGGGCTTGGGGCTGTGTGGGCGGAATTCAGGGGATCCTAGCTAGGATCCAAGCACCCTGAAAGCCCAGAAGGACTCGGTGGAAGGGTCCTGACTGTGCCTGCAAGCTCTGCTGTAACCTGTGTTCCTGTTGTCCAATAAACCTTCTGTTTTACTGGCTGGCTGAGAGTCACTGTGGGTCCCAGGAAGAGGGGTGCAGGGCCGGACTCCCCCACACTCCGTGACAGTGAGATCGTAGCTGAGCCTAATCAGGCCAGGCTGGCAATGTGCCATGAACAGCGCCCATGGATATTTCAGTATTCAGCAATTTCTGACCAAATGCAGGATGTTCCTCTGTCCGTGACCCTCAGCCCAGAGAGGAAGAGACTGAGGTGAGGATGTTGTAGGAAAATGCAGTCCAGCTGGCTCGACACAGTCACTCACACTCACAACAAACAGACTGGCCAGTCCCCCAGGAAAGGCAGTAAGTGAGAGGCAGGCGGAGCACTCTGCTGCTGTCTGTGCCAGCTCTGTCTACACACGCAGACAGAGTGGGCAGGCAGCGTTCCCCTGCAGGAGGTGCCAGGCTGTCACAGCACAGAATCCAAAGGAGGGCTCTGTGTCAATGCAACTTTAGCAAATACTCTCGAACTTAAAAAAAAAAAAATTCTGGTTTGCCCTCTGGAGGTAGGTTTGGGTTGGGTTTTCTTTCATTCACACTACTTTGCCCTGCCCTATGAATCCTGAAGCTGTGGTCTTGCTACGTCCTTCTTTCCAAAAGATTAGGATCACAACATATGAAAAACGTGAAGCACCATCAGTAAGTTTGATTGAGTTCTGCATCCTGGCCTCCCCAGACTGTGTGTCTAAAACAGCTCAGGCCTTGTGAGGTTCCTAGTCTGGGGCTATGCAGGGGAGTCACAGAAATAGAAGTAGAATGTGAGGCTGAGTGCTTTGCACTAGGTTAGCGCGCGTGCGTGCGCACACACACACACAGAGAGAGAGAGAGAGAGAGAGAGAGAGCTCTGGGCAAGTCCAGCCTCTCTTTCCTCTGTTCTTTCCTCAATATGTATAGTCTGTGTCTTAAGATCATGGCATTCTTCTTCAGTGTCCCTTGCTGCTTGGTTAGTTTGCAGATTCCCCAGGGACACAAGAGGAGTGAAGACGTTGTGCCTAAACCCTAGGATATCTCAATGAACTACCTGCTGGAGCAGGAGACAGTGTTTGGGGCATGAGTCTGCAGTTGATGATTTACATGTGCATACTTTTTCTACATGAGTCTTCTGCGGCATTCATCTTCTTATGTCTAGCCAGAAGTTGTTGTTATTCCTTGTGATGCTTTTAATGAGTGTTTAAATTGGATGTTTTCATGCAGCATATTTGTCAATGCTCTCACAATTGGACAAGGAATGCATTTTGAATAAATATTATGTAGTGTTAAAACAACAGCCAGTTTTCACATCACAGACTAAAAGGGTTGAGTCTGACACTGCTGGCCAAAGTCTGTGTTGCCTGAATGTAGGCTTTATGGAGGTGGTGATAAGCATATTTTAAATCTGATCAAATAGCCCTTGCTGTATGGCATGATGCAATGTGCTGCAATAGGATGAAAAGATAATTATCATGAAATTTAAGGCCAATTTTTTTTCCATTGTAAGCTTGTGTATGAGGTCAAATCCTGCTCATTCTCCCCTCTAGCCCATTTGGTCTCCTTGCCTGAAACTTCTTCCTGCCTTCATAGAATATCAGAGTTGGAAGGGACCTCAGGAGATCATCTAGTCCAACCCCCCTACTCAAAGCAGGACCAAACCCCAAATGGCCCCCTCAAGGATTGAACTCACAATGCTGGGTTTAGCAGGCCAATGCTCAAACCACTGAGCTATCCCTCCCCCCAAAAGCACCACCTCCCCAGAGAAGGATTCACTCTGGATTTAACTAGAGTTCTTGTGAAGCCATGCACAATGTTTGGAATGGCATTGAAAGCCAAGTTTGGTGAACCTGGTCTGAGTGTTGACAGAACCTGGGCCGCTGGAAGGTTTTGGATGGAAACTCACTGGTTTCACCTAATCCTCACTTTGAGTTTGGAGAATTATTTTAATTTGAAGCTCCAGCCCAAATTCAGAGAGTTCTGAACCCAACCCAAGGTTTGTACAAACCCTCTGCACTGGAAGCACAGAATATTGCTCCTTGTGGAAGGTGGCAGATAGATTGAAAACTAGTCAGAGCAAGAGTCTGTTGCATTTTAAGAGGCCCTAACTACTCCTCCTTGAAGTACTTGTGATCTCTCAACGGCTCTGTCCTGCCTGTGCTCCCCCCTGGTTTTGTTCCATATTAAATCACTACATGTCGGTGCCATATTGCTTCAGTGTCACATGGCAGCTCACTGCAGGCTTCAGCTCTGCTTGCAAATGAGAAAAAATCGTCAGAAGATAATGGAAAATTTACACCTAAACACTGTAAGTGCAAGATTTGTCCTCATGAAGTTTTACTGAAGTGAGTGCCTTTTAATCCATCCAATATAAAATTCCATAGATGTGATTTTTACAGTTGAAAATGACTGATGTAAGAGAAACAAGGTTTCTTATACAATAGCTGCTTTCTCATGCAATAAATGTGTCTGTCTAGAGCTATCTTGGCAGAATAGGAGTTTGCTTCCCTTCTGGCCTGTCAGAACTTGGGCTAGATTATTTGGAAGACTCTTAGCTGTCTTTCCCCTTGTCCCTGCAGGGGAGCCTCCTACTCATTTCCAGGGAAAATGACCCTCTTTGTAGGCATGTGAAAAATCTGCTAACTCACTAAACAACTGCCACCGTTACTGATGAATGACCCAGAACATGTAGCCAACAAACCAGCCTATGTCTAAGGAGAGCTGGAGATTCTTTGGGAAGGATGAAAGACTATCCTGCGGTGATGGGTGTGGGAATGACTAGACAGAACAGGAAGTCCCTTCCATCCGTAATAGCTATGCACCCTTCAGTGACATTCTTATACGTGGCCTGTACTGCAGACTGTAAAATCCAGTGCTCAGATGGGTGCAGGGTGAAGGGATGGTAGGCCCCAGACACAGGATCAATAGCCAGCCCAAATAGGAATCATAAGTACCTACGGCCCTGCTGCTTGTAATCAACTTTTCCCCCTTTTCCTACCAGGAAGAGTGAATGGTGGGTCTGGCATCCAGAACTCTGATGCCCATTTTGAGCAGTGGGGTTTGAAGTGATGTCTGGCATAACCACCAATATCAGGCAGGTACTCATACACACACACGCGTGTACACGCACATTTGTACCAGATGAAAATCCCACACCATTTCAAACCAATTAGCAACATTGAAGGTTAGAAAGTGGCAAGGTTAAGGTGACTTGATCATAGTCTAGTGATAGGGCTGCTTGAAATATTTACAACAAACAGATTTTTCATCAGAAATGGGGTTTTGTTAAAAATAAAATCTCTAATTAAAAATCATGTCAATGAACTATTTCATTATTCAAAAAAAATTCATAATAAAAACATTTTAAAAAATCACAAGGATTAAATCTCATTTTGAAAAAGTAGGGAAATTCCACTTTCAGTTTTTTACCCGTTTGTTTTCTCCCCTCTTAAAAAGGGGAGAAACTTGTGGGTTTTTTTTTAAAGTGGTTGAAAGTGACTTTACTTCTTTATTTTTCCACACTGGAAGAGTGTGACTTTTTGCCACTTTTTTACTGGACAAAAAGGGAAAGAAAGTTTAAAAGTGAGGTGGGGGAATCTCTGAAAAATTAAAAACAAAAACATTTAAAACAATATATTTTCCAAACAATACTAAAATTTCCATTTCATTTAAAAAAACTTCTTTGCACTTTTTTCATCAAAAAGTGAAAAAAAAATTCAACAAAACAGTTTGTTAAAAATGTATTGGAAGAAAACGAATTATCAAACAAAATAAAACACAAAACCACAACATTTGACTAGCTCTGCCTAACAGATAAAGTCACAACAAGATCAAAGACAGGCTGGAAATTGAATCTAGACAAATTCAAACTGGAATACGGTGCACATTTTAGCAGTGAGGTCAATTAACCATTAGAACAGATTACTGAAGGATGTGATAAATTCTCCATTTCTTGGAGTCAATAAATCAAGATCTTTTTAAAAGATATGCTGTAGTACAACCACAGGCTATTGAGCTCAATGCAGGGATCGTCAGAAAAATTCTATGGCCTGTGATATACAAGAGGTCAGACTAGATGATCAAAACAGTCCCTTCTGGCCTTGGACTCTATTAACCTGCGCATTTCCATTTTCTTTCTTTTCATTTTTTTCTGCACATTCAAATTCAACACAAGGAGTTGATTTTATTATAAAAATGGTGAATTCCTGCCTTGGAATAGCTTCATAAAACATCACAATTTCTTACAAAGCAGTGTGTGTGTGTGTGTGTGTGTGTGTGTGTGTGTGTGATTTTATTACATTTCTCTCTCTCTCTCTCTCTCTCTAGTAGTATTTTATCTTAGCTAGTGTGAAGCTGCAGTTGCTGATGGAAATGGTCAGATTTGGCCCTGGGTCAGATTGGGAATGCTGGTGGAAAACATCGGTTTTCAGATTCAAATCTTCACCAAGCAAAAATTGGTGGTTTCACCCAGCACTAATGACAGAGCAGCTGTAGCAGCAAAATGTGCAGCAAAGGGGAGTCTGGGATGAATAGAAGAACCATTCAGTTTTTCAATTGTAGTTTTGGCAACAATGACCCTTCTGTTCTTATTTATGTGTCAGGTAGTGGCTGGCTAAAATATGAAGTGCCCTCTGCTTCACCTGGACCCTTCGCACCTTTCACTCCTTTCTTTTCTTTTCTTTTAACCAACATAGACCAGCAAATGGTTTGTTATTTAATATACAAGACAGATGGAAAAACAACTGCAGCAAGCCCCTTCTTCTCTGAATTGTAACCAATGTATTTTAAACATTTGGTTAAGTAATTTCCAAAAAAATTCACCATCTTCTATAAACAAATATGTACAGCCATGCCATTCCCTTTAAAATGATGTGATTTTGGTTCCTACCTGTATTTTAATGATGTATTTAGGATTTGGATGTGCTACCTAAAATCCACCAATTCAGAATCAAAGAATTAAAAATGTTAAAACTCTAGTGCCCCTGAATCCAGGCGTCTGGACTCCCAGTCAAAAACTTGACATGAAATGTAACAATGCAACAATCTAAGCAGACAGTTTCTCATACCTGACACTGTCAAAACCAGTATTTTCTCCAGTGACTGACGAGTGTGTATTGTATACCAGTGGTATGTAAAATATGTTTCACCTTTTCTGGTTGTGTTTACTAGATATTCTTTCTGATTCTGTTTATTTCCCCCCAGAAGGAAGCTGCGGTTTAGTAGTACAAACATTGTGCACACACAAAAGAAATGCCAAAAGCATTTAAAACACGTGTGATCCAATGTTAGTTTAGGCTCGGTTTGAAACATGTCAAGATGCTGCTCAGGGCAGTATTTTATGTCTACCTCTAACCTTCTGCATTTTTCGTCCTGCACCTGAAAGGTAATACAAACCTCATGACGTTCGCACACTCTGCGTTTCCCAAAAGCCCAGGAAAAGTGACTTGCAGTCAATCATAGTCAAACAAGAGATGGATGATTCCAGTTTTCGGAACATCTTATTTCAAACCCAGAGCCCTGCGTTGATACTGGGAAAGGGCATTCCACATGCAAGACAATTACATTGCTTCAGAGCATGAGGACATGTGTAGTGGGGGCACCTTTGGATTCCATGTTCTGATGGCAAATGGAAAGATTTGCTAAAGCGTCTACTGGAGAGGAGCAAGACCATTCCACAGCTAGTGTAACAGTCGTTTTCCACAACTACCTTGTAACTGGCATGGGGCATTTCATACCTGTGACAGGATGGCCATAGCCCTGAAATGTAGCCCTCCAGCAGAGCATCACATGGCTGTGAATTGGCCTCTGTGAAATAGAACTGCTGTTCACTGATTAAACTGCCTCCCCATCTTATATGCTAGTAACAAATATGTACATAGTGCTGTCCTGCAAGCGTGGTGGTGCAGCCACGTCTTCCATCTCTCCCTGGCAGCTGGCAGCTGGAGCCAGGCCTCAGAGGAGGGGATTCCATTGGCCCATGCTGAAGCTTTGAGCATTGATAAATTTCCATTTGTTTTACCCATTCGTATATTTAAATAAATAAATGCTGTTGCTTTGGGGTGACAAAGGCCTGTTTAGATAAAATCAAAGTTGGAGAAAATGAGCAGATCTCAATTCTGGACAATGTTGCTGGTTTTGAAGCTTGGAAATTCAGTGTTGTCAGTTCTTGTGATATTTTATATTTTTTCTTGAGCTCCTGGAGTCACGTGAACACCGAAGACTATGAGCTTTCATTTGACAAAGAGTAAGTGTCTTGCAGCAATGGCAGGCCTGGCATTCACACATCACCCCCTCAGCCTCCAGCATCCTAAGAGCATGTGCATGCCAGTTTCTTGATGGTCAGCTCCTCCCAGCCTCTAGATTGAGTGTGTCAGGGAAACAGCGGCCCCTCAAGTGACCTCCCGCTCTGTGTGGAAGAGCAGCTGGCCTTATAAAATGTGCTGCACAATAACCCTATATTTTAAAGTTGCCCTAAACATGCCCATAATTCCAAATCACCGCCAAATAGAAGCATCTATAAATATTGGAAACACTTCAATTATTTAAAGCTATATGCACAGCGGAGAGTCAGTTGAAATGACTGAAGTGCTCTGTGTGTGCGTGCGTGTGTGTGTGCACATTCTAAGTGTTTCCATTTGGAAGTAATTCAAGCTGAATTCTAGCATAGCCCTTCAGAGCATATTGAACTGATTTAAAGAGTTTGCATCCAAAAAATTTGAAATTTAAACAATGAAAAAAGAGGTTAAAAGGAGCATTAATGGTTGTTTATAAATCATGCCCTCCAATGTTAAGAAAACACACTGCCTTCCTTGTTGGCAGGAAGAAAAAAAGAACACACAGTAGACACACAGATGTGGTCAAGGAGATTAGGTGAGGTTTCCCTTGGTGTTATGGCAATGTAGCCAAGGGGAAAGGCTCCCCGGCCTGGAGAGTGAGGATGGGAACACTGTCTAGAGCTGTTAGCAGGCTGATTGGACCAGGCTGGCTCTATGGCTGACTACAGTTTAGCAGCACCGAAACACGCCAAAGTCCAAACCACAGACATGTGTTGCTCCATTCTGGGGCTCATTACCAAGGTGCAGCTGCTGTCTCTGAAAATGAGGACTTTTTGGACCCCACCATAGACTTCAATTGTGTCACTGCTGAATTCTTTTATGTCCTCACCTTTGGCTGCCGAAAATAATTGAAAGCCTCACTGCGTGATTAACCAACTGGGGTTTATTTTCAAGGGAGAATTTTGTTAAAAACAGCTTTCCTGAGTCTTTTATAAAGTCTCTCTTTCTGACTAGGCTATTGAAAGCTCCACCAAGACAGAGCCTGAGCCTGAGCCCGAGGTAATGATATTAACACACCTGAGCAGCTCCTATTTTCCCCCTTGCACTTGCTTAAAAATAGAAGGGATCTCCTTTCAACTGTCTGAAAACAACAATTTCCTGTGAAAGATTTCTAACCCCAGGGGCCTGGGGGTGTCTGTGCACATCTCCATCAATATGCTTTTGCCTGCACAAATGGGGAAATTGTGGTAGCTTGTAGGCTATTAATATTCCTTTAAAGGCTTGTTTTAGAGTAAAAAATAAAATTACCCCTCCTCCAAAACAAACCAACCGCTTCCCGCCCCAAGTTACTGCTGCAGATTGTACGTGGAAAATCCACAGACTCTGTCCTGTCCCTATGATCAATCCAAAGTCGGATCTCCCAAGTGAGAAGAGGTCCTGTGGTCCAAGTAGGACAGAAACTCATAAATCCAAGGGGGTGGAGACAGCACAAAAAACCCAAGTGCTGCTGGAATAGGGGAATCCACCCATCACCTGAACAGAGGAAAGAAAAGGAGAACAGGGACATGAGCACAAGGGAGACAGAAGTATGCCAGCATTCACATTGCTAGAGCAGTGGGACAGCCACGTGACACGAGGGCTCTCTCTCGCACGCTCTCGTGCTCATACTCACATGCTCCTAGACACTTAAACCACACAAAGTATAAAAATCACATTAGAAAAGTCTTGGTTCAGTGGGGAGGACCCTGTGGCTGCAGAGGCTCAGCCTGGCCACACAGATCAGCTTGAAGGATTGGGACCTAGGTGAGTCAAGCTTTCTCTCTCTTATTCTCCTAACAGTGAGGGACAAACAGTCCCAGAAGCACCTACTGACTTGGGGTGGGGGGCTTTAGTTTCAGAAGGGCCAAGCACCCAGACTGCTCGGTGCTGATGGGAAAGTCGCAGGCCTCAGCATTTCTGAAAATCAGGCCAAAGATGTCACGAGTTGGGCTCCCAAAATCTGCAGCACCCACAATGAAGGGCCACTTTTCAGGTGTGTTTCTCACCCAGATCCACACACACTCTGTGGCCATGGATCTCCACCCCAGCCCGCCATCAGGTGTCCTACAGTCACACTGCCGTTACTGCCGCATTCTGCCTCACAGCCACAGCTAGCTTTTTAACACAACACTTGCCAGCAGAAGCTTGCTGGGAGTCTGATGCCTGCCTTGTGGGCCTCATTAGCCACTCAGTTACGACAGTTTTACACTTCAGTGGAATGACTGTGGATTTGCACCAGGAAAGAAAGTGGAGTATCAGGCTGTCTCTCGCTTTTTGGGGGGATTAAATAACCTGTCCACCTTCTTCTCACCCATTTACTCTCCCTGATTTCGGATGTATTTTTGCCTATTATACAATCCCCATGCCTATGAGAAGTTAATGTTGACGTCAGCTGTGCAGCCCCTCCTGCTCTGTGATGTGTAGTTAGAGCTGCAGCCCAGCAGATGGCCCAAACGTGACTTCAACCCCTTTTTATCTGTAATAATGGGCAGAGCTCGGTTCCCGTTTAGATAGGGGTGAGAAGGAACTTTTTATCACACTCAAGTCTTGGGGCTGGTCCTTTCTCTGCCCCTTTGGCTTCAGTCTCACTTGCAGCCTGGATCTCAGATCTCGAACACACAGAGGAATCCCAATGAAAATAACCCCAGAAGAGTGCGAAACAGCAACTCTAAACCATTATCCCTGATTTCCTTAGGGTGCTTGGGCCCATAGGGGAGATGATCCACCCCTCAGCTCTGACTCACCCTTTTTATAAACTCCTAAGGCCTGGGTGAGATGCCCAGTTGTCCCATGTCCTTCCAGATGGCTCTCTGGCTTTGTGCTCTCAGCACTGCACCCTCACGCCCACGGGTCCTTCTCCTGCAGCCTCAGGCTGTGTTTGCATTAGTGACTAACCCTATGGCAGCTGCAGCAGCGCTGGCTGCTGGGATCTGCAGCGTGTTTCATTACACAACCATGTCACTCCCCAAGGGCTAAAGGCTACAGGCTGGGCAAAGCCGTACTGCAGAACAAGGAGAGGTGCAGGCCCCTCACAGTGGGCTCTCCAGCCACCGCACAGGGCTCTGCCACCTGATAGCTGCGCTCTGCCTTCCAGGCTGCCCTGAAGGCCCGAAGGCTCCTTTCCTCTGTCTCAGCCACACCAGCTCCTGTAAATTCAGTTTGCTGACAGCCCTGATCTGATCCGCACCCATCGCCCAGGGCTGCTGCTGGCACCAGGGAAAGGGCAGAGGATTGCTGCTGCTGCTGCTGCTCCCCAAGCACTGTGCAGGTGCTGCTTACTCTGTTATCGCAGGGCATGTCTACACTATGGACTTAAGTCAACCTACGTTAGGTAATTACTGCAGTGGCTGATGTCCCAACTCCACTACCCTCCTTCTGCTAGTGGTGCATGTCCTTCCCAGGAACGCTGCCACTGACTGAAGTGGGACAGCATGGGGGGCTGAGAGCCTGGGCTCTCAGCTCTGCACAGCTCCCCTCCAGGAGCCCGCCTGCTCCCATGGCTCTTGGCTCCCTGCGTGGGGAGCCAGGTGGGCGCAACCTGACTGGGAGTGGGAAGCCTGGGGGCAGCCTGGTGCTAGCTGCCTGGGTTTCTTGTCTATTTCACAGCCCAGCATAGAGGCCTGAAATTTACAATACAGCCAACAGCCGATGTAAGTAATACCGTGTCTACACAGACCCTGTGTCACCCTAACTACGCCCACATGAGCCATACATCTCCCGTGAAGGTGGAGTTATTATGTCGGTGTAGTAAGGCACGTACATTGGCGGGACAAGGCTGTAGTGCGTCTGCTGACATCATTTGGTTGACGTTCGTATGTGTAGTGTAGGCTAGGCCTAAGGGTGGGGTTTTTTGCTTCTGTGTTAGTTGTAACGTAAGTTCTAGCTGAGCAGTGACTTTCCACGCATGTACCGGCTCCTGTGTATGCTCTGGACTGTTTTCAGCTTTCCATCTCAGGGGCATACATGATTTGCTGAAGTAGAAGGAAGGCAGAGGCAAGGCTGGGGAGTGAAGTGAGGGAGCTGGTGTGACTGGGACCGGTGCTCAGGAGGGCACGTTAAGATGGTGTGAAACGGGGTGCAGGCAGTGACTGAGTGGAAGGTGCTGCTCTGGGGTAAGGCTGCCCCAGCCCAGGGCAGTGACTTGGGTGGGGAGGGTCTGGATGGGTGGGAGAGCTGGGGATTTGTGAATGAATAGCAACAGACACTGTCAGGGAGCAGTTTCTTTTAGTGAACAGCTCCTTTATGGACCAATCCTGTAGCAATAATGGGGAGAACAGGAATTTATCAGGGCTTGAGAGCCTGGAAAGGCACATGGAATGTAATAGAAAAGACATTTTCTGTTGGTGTTTTAGATCAGCCTATTGGCTATGATAGGAAGCTGTACCCTTGTTATAGTATTCCTCGGGGTTGTTCAAAGAAACTACAGAAAAGCACTAACTGTATTCAGTTCTGTAGGACTTCGCCATAAGGCTGGGTAGCGCAGAGGCAGAGAGGAGAGCCCATCTCTTGAAATAAAAGGCTGTTAATTGTTTCTGGGGAATATTCTCCTCCCAGTTTGTGTTATGGGCCTGATCCTGTAAACTCTTTACTCTTGGGAGTAAGCCTTGTCCAGTAATGGGGCTCCTGCCCCATGAAACAGAATTACTCCTATGACTAAGGGTTAGTAAGACTGAGCTCTGAATTGTTACACTCACGCGAACAATACTGATTTCAGACTGGCTGAAAATTGTCAGGTGGTGAGTTGAGGCTTCAGTTTTCTGGGATCAAGTCCACTGATTTCTGAACCAGCGTTTCCCAAGCACACTGCATATGGCAGTGTGGGCAGCCTTGGGCAAACAGCATTCAATGGTAACTAGAATTTACGTACAAGCTGTAACTTTCTGGATCCCCAGCTTCACCTCCCCTTTAATCTTTTCTTTCAAAAGGAAAAAATTGTGACACACTTTAAATTATTGGCTTTAATTAAGAGATCTCCAGAGATCGCTGATGAAGACACTCAGAATGCATGAAATATTAGAGGTCTCGTGTTGGTGAACATCAAGATTGATTGCACTCAGTAAAAAGTCTTAGTCAGTATCTACAGCTCAGTTCAGTATATCTCAATAATCAGCTATTGACTTGTATTGTCATAAAAATTAGTATTACTATTCAGGAATATTGAGCAGAAATATTTTGTACGACAGCCCTTTCTATTCTTTACTCTCTGGTCTGTTTCATAAAAGTTCCGTCATTCTATAGCCAAGTATTGATGTGGCTGAGAAGGTGCGACACTGCCACAACCCTGGTGCCAGGTCAGATGTGGAGGAACGTCCACTGTCATTAGTAACTGTAGGTGTCTCAGGCCCTTGGCCATTTTAGTCACGACATGGGGCTATTGCTTGATGCTGTGACACTGCAATGCAGTGGGACCAGGGCAAACAGAGCTGAAGCAGGGAGACACTACCATGATTGCGGGAAGGAGATGGAGCTATGCTCCTGGATTTAATTGTGAACCATGTGAAGTTCCCATTACTCTCTTGCTTCTTGCATCTGCCTGAAGAGGTGCTGGTTAGTCTGGGAGTTTGAAATGTGCCTGTGGTTGCACATCTGCACAAAGTTTTGGAAAAGCCACTGAACTGCTGTCTCTGAGCCAGTGGCCTAGGTCCAGGGTCAGTCAGTGTGCGGCTCGTGGCACAGCAGCTCAGCGTGAGGCTCACAGCCAGACTGCTGCTGCCAAAAGCCCGGCAAACACAGGCTACTCTTGCCTGTGAACATTTCCCTGTGATCCCTATTAACAGCTTGCTATTGTGGGAAGCTCCGCACACATATTGGCCACCTTGTGGCCGCCCCTGTTAGGTCAGACTGGTGATTGGGATTATTCTGTTCCCTTCCAATCTCTCTGTGTAGTTTGTATACTTGGCGACTCACTGAGTCTGTATTCCTTCCAAGGGCCTTGCTGGCCTAACCAGATTGATCCCAGCAACCTGGGGATTTTATAACAGAGAATTTGTCAGCATATGAGAGCCTTCCTGCCTAGAAACCTCTTACTCCACGAGCCATGGACACCGGCATTCCCAGCTGGTGTGAGTGTTGCTTTATGCAATATCCAGGCACTATCTGAAAAAGGTCATTGGATTAGTAAAGATTTTGACATTTCCCTGAATTGCTGCTTCTCCTGTTGCTGGAATTCCTGCCCTGAGTTATCATTCCTTTCTGAAGGAGGGAAGTGTGTTAAAATGAGGAGGAGGCGTGGGAAGGGGATAACCCTATTTGGTTATTTGCTGATTATCGGATGTTGTTTTTCTGTCTTATTGCCCTGCCTTTATGTTTCCCTTGTGCTGGGTTTCCTGCCCAAGTCCCTCCTCAGTGTTTCAAGGATGGAGGGACAAGCAAGCTCCCTACTATCTTCTCTTCCCTCTCCTATGGCCCAGGTGCCACCTTGGCAGGTCCATATCAGACCCAAAGTACGTGCCAATGCTCTCTTACTCTGAATGTTCCCAGAGGCCCCACAATGGGATTCAGACATGTTTGGCTCCCTGCTGGAGGGGATAGGAACGTGCATCACTTATGAATGTGGAACAATACGCAGTCACTGCAGGAGAGATTCCTGTGTCCCTATTCCCAGCCCCGAAGCCAGCCACTGGCTCAGCCATGCAGTTTGTTGCCCACAGTGTGTATCGTCTTCTTGTTCTGCCAGATGAGATACGCAGCTTGGGAACTGGCTGGCACTTCCAACAGCAAGTACTGAGATGCCATGTTCACTGTGGAGAACATTGGTCTCTCTCTGGCCAAGCCACAGAGAAAAACAATTTTCCACTATGCGACCTGTCTTGTAGGCTGGAAAACTACAAGTGGGGAAGCTAGGAACCTAAAGATAGATTGCACCAGGGACCTAGTCATGGGAGGAAACCGGAAGGAGACAACAAACAAAGGGTAACTAGCGAAAAGCACATTATACGCCCACCGGTGAATTAGTGAGTGCACCTCTACATATTTATCCTACAGGGAGTCTGGTTCCAACCTCGTATTGGTGTAAATGCCACTGAAAGAAATGGGATTGAAGTGGTGTGATGCCGGTGAGAGGAGCATCTGAGCTGGAGTCAGATGATAGGAACAATACCCAGAACAGAACCAAAGTAGCATATTGGATACAGCTGCCTGGCCCCTACCAGTCCTTTCCTTCCATCTTGCCCCATCACCCTGACCTTCCGCCTCTGCTCTATAGCAAACAAAAGCAGAAATGTGTCAGAGGGGTAGCCTTGTTAGTCTGGATCTGTAAAAAGCAACGAAGAGTCCTATGGCACCTTGGAGACTAACAGACGTATTGGAGCATGAGCTTTCATGGGTCATGCGTCTGACGAAGTGGATATTCACCCACGGAAGCTCATGCTCCAATACATCTGTTAGTCTATAAGGTGCCACAGGCCTCTTTATTGCATTTTAAAAGAAGAAATAATTGTCACATATTTTACATTCTGATTTTCCCCCAAATAACAATAGTAGGATGTACTGATGGTGCAGATGAAGTGATGACAGCTTGGTGATCTCTCCATTGTACGTGCGTGGAGCTAATAAAGAACTGTCTATGAGCACTGGACTGTCGGCTGTACTTCGAGAAGTTCTTTTCTTGGGTATTATAATTAGGGAGGGGCAAATTGAGCCAGCTAAAGTGAGGAACAAAAGGAAAAGCCAAGCTGGCCTGGATTCCACTACTTTAGGTAACTGTTTACATTTCCATGATCCTCTGGGTTTGGGGCCAGAAGCAGAAACACCAAAGCACCCCAGAGCTATTGTCATGGTATTTATGTCACCACTGAAAATGAGGAAGTTCTGAAAATCCTGCAAGAAAGCCTGTTTCCTGTGGGATTTCAAGGGAGAAGCATGGAATAGTTAAGTCTCCAAACTGTCAAATGTGTCTCTGAATTGAGCCCTGAGCACCCTTTTGTGGTTCCTGACAAACAACAGTGACTGTTACACAAACAGCTTTAAGAAAAGTGCTTCTTTCGCTGTGACTTGTCTGCATGCGAGTGATCCTTGATGAGATGTAAGTGGATAACCCTCGTTTTATAAGAGCAGAGAGAAATATGAAGCCTATGTCTTTTCTGATAAGATGTAGCCCTTTAAACTCCAACTCTTTAATCTGCTTTCCCCTCCTTGCTGATGCTCTTAAGTGTTTAAAGCACTGAGGCCTGTCTGTAAAAGGCATGGCTGCTTTTTGTTCATGCCATGAATCTTTTCTTCAAAAACTCCTCCTGCATCTACACAGCTTTCCTGAAAAGTTGCACACACTTCTATTATTTTTAAATGAGGAATCCAAAGCAAGGATTACAAAGCTATAAAAGAGGAAGTGGAGTACTTGGCAGAGCATTCCTTGAGATTTGCCAGCCTAAGTTCACAGATGTTTCTCAGATGAGCGAATTTGGAAATGAAGATCTACGTGGCATCTGTCAAAGGGCTAGTGTTTCTGATCTGTGACAAACACTGAGCAGGAGCTGCCTGCCCTACTGGCTAATGCTGCACCCAGCAGATACACCCATCGCTGCTGCTAAGCCTGTGTACTTTACTAACCTTTCGGGCACTCGTTTGTACCTCATAACTCTCTTGTCCAGAATGAAAAATTAGCTCCTGTTGGGGTTCTGCCTGCAGTGCCACTGAGCTACAGCAGAGGCTCACAAATGCTTTTCCAATTACGGAGCCTGTCTTAATTGTCTGATTGCCTCAATTCCCTGTGGCAGCTATAGCCGTTGCTTGTGTGCAATGGGAGGAAACATGGCTAAGTGTTTTTAGCTGTATAAAAGCAGCTGCAGAGGAGAATCCAGGTCTCCTGGAACCACCTGCAAGTAGCTCACAGACGACTGGTGGGCCATGGTGCAGTTTGGGACTTGCTGGACAAGGCTTGGACCTGGTACATCACTGGCTTGCTGCAGTCTGACCCGAGTGTGACACCACTGACGTCTATGGGCCTGGTGGGACATTACTTACTGCACAGATTTTATTTATTTGCATAACTGAGCCTTGTGCTATTAAATACCTTCTCCTGAAAGTGCCTCGGTGGTGGGGGGCACAGGGAGGGGAGCTGGCAGGACAGTAGGAGAGATACTGCGGGTGCAGTAGCTTTCTCTGCAGTAGTCTTTGGTAGGAAACTAGTCACAAGAAAAGAATAATAAATAAAACCCTCAGCAACTCCCTGAAACAGCAAACCGAGCGGGATTCTGAGAGGATTCGTCAGTCCCCCAGCACTGAGGAGTTTGAGCCGGGGTTTATCTGGCTCCAGCTCAAAAGGAACCGCCCTTGCCAGCTGCCACATTCTGCTGTTGGCCCATGTAGGCTGCACTGAAGTGAGCCGGGAGCTCTTGTGGGAAAATCAAATAGAGTCACTGTGCCCTTTCGAGGCTGCCCCATACGCACCTGTCCAGCATGGCAGCCCTCACGTGCGTGACCCTCCTTCAATAAAACAGCACCAGCCAAGCTCCTGCTGCATTTGTGATTGCAGCAATAACATGGTGACACAGATGAGGGCTACCATGCTGGACATGTTCCAGTGCCTCCTGCTCCTCCTAATAAACCTGCCCACCAAGGAGCTGGGAACAGCACGGGGCTGCCCCCGCCCCAACCCTCTCATAATCTGCTCAGCTTGATGGAGAGCAGCTCTTTTTACCTGTATAGGGTCATAGTGCTTAACCCCTCAAGGGTGCAACAGGCGGGCTGCTTGAGCTGCAGTCAGTTTTAGAAACTCATGAAGTTCCTTGCTTGGAGTGGGAGGGCAGCTAGACATGGGGCCAGATCAGATGAAAAGGATGCATAAAACACTGGAACACATTTGTCCAGCGTGAACACTGAATAATAACTCTTCACTTTGGAGAGTGCAATAAAAAAACCAACTGCAAAGTGCTTCTCCTTTTTGTAGTGTTCTGTAAATCATGAGAGAGAGAGCAAAGAATTAGGCAACAGGTTTCTGAAGAGTTATGAGTAATGGGTTGTGGTCCCCAGTTCAGGCCCATGCTAAAAATCTTTTTAACTACTGCATTAACTCTTTCATTGTTGGTGCAGCTGAAAGCTCCCGGGTCACACGCTGTTATAATTTCAGCATCCTACCCTGGCTGATCAGGGGACATTGAAGATGGCTGTAGGCTCAAGGAGTGCCCCCTTGGCAGATGGGCTCTGCAGATGCATGGGTTCTCTTGTATTAATGTTGATAGAATCCGGGGCCCAAATAGTCCAAGCTGTTAACACATCCAGGGTGTGGCAGTTAGTTAGAGACCTCTTTAATGTTTTTAAGGAAGTAAACACTAATGGGAAATGTGTGATCTTGGGAAACTTTAACTTCCCAAATATAGACTAGAGTACAAGTGCTAGCAAGAATAGTAGGGATCAGATTTTTCTGGATGTGATAGCTGATGGATTCCTTCACCAAGTAGTTGAAGAACTGACAAGAGGGGATGCCATTTTAGATTTGGTTTTGGTGAGCAGTGAGGACCTCATAGAAGAAATGGTTGTAGAGGACAACCTTGGTTCAAGCGATCATGAGCTAATACAGTTCAAACTAGATGGAAGGATAAACAAAAATAGATCTGGGACTAGGGTTTTTTATTTCAAAAGGGCTAACTTTAAAGAATTAAGGAAATTAGTTAGGGAAGTGGATTGGACTGAAGAACTTGTGGATCTAAATGCGGAAGAGGCCTGGAATTACTTTAAGTCGCAGCTGCAGAAACTATCGGAAGCCTGCATCCAAGAAAGGGGAAAAAAACCATAGGCAGGAGTTGTAGACCAAGCTGGATGAGCAAGCATCTCAGAGAGGTGATTAAGAAAAAGCAGAAAGCCTACAAGGAGTGGAAGAAGGGTGGGATTAGCAAAGAAAGCTACCTTAGTGAGGTCAGAACATGTAGGGATAAAGTGAGAAAGGCTAAAAGCCAAGTAGAGTTGAACCTTGAAAAGGGAATTAAAACCAATAGTAAAAGGTTCTATAGCCATATAAATAAGAAGAAAACAAAGAAAGAAGAAGTGGAACCGCTACACACTGAGGACGGAAAGGAGGTTAAGGATAACCTAGGCATGGCCCAATATCTAAATAAGTACTTTGCCTCAGTCTTTAATAAGGCTAATGGGGAGCTTAGGGGTAATGGAAGAATGACAAACGGGAATGAGGATATGGAGGTGGATATTACCACATCTGAGGTAGAAGCCAGACTTGAACAGCTTAATCGGACAAAATCGGAGGGCCCGGACAATCTTCATCTGAGAATATTAAAGGAACTGGCGCATGAAATTGCAAGCCCGTTAGCGAGAATTTTTAATGAATCAGTAAACTCAGGGGTTGTACTGTACGACTGGAGAATTGCTAACGTAGTTCCTATCTTTAAGAAAGGGAGAAAGAGTGATCCAAGTAACTATAGGCCTGTTAGTTTGACATCTGTAGTATGTAAGGTCTTGGAAAAAATTTTGAAGGAGAAAGTAGTTAAGGACATTGAGGTCAATGGTAATTGGGACAAAGTACAACATGGTTTTACTAAAGGTAGATCATGCCAAACCAACCTGATCTCCTTCTTTGAGAAGGTGACAGACTATTTAGACAAAGGAAATGTGGTAGACCTAATTTACGTCGATTTCAGTAAGGCATTTGACACGGTTCCACATGCGGAATTATTAGTCAAATTGGAAAAAATGGGGATCAGTATGAGAATTGAAAGGTGGATAAGGAACTGGTTAAAGGGGAGACTACAACGGGTCGTACTGAAGGGTGAACTGTCAGGCTGGAAGGAGGTTACTAGTGGAGTTCCTCAAGGATCGGTTCTGGGACCAATCTCATTTAACCTTTTTATTACCGACCTTGGCACAAAAAGCGGGAATGTGCTAATAAAGTTCGCGGATGACACAAAGCTGGGGGGTATTGCTGACACGGAGAAGGACTGGGATATCATACAGGAAGATCAGGACGACCTTGTAAACTGGAGTAATAGTAATAGGATGAAATTTAATAGTGAAAAGTGCAAGGTCATGCATTTAGGGATTAATAATAAGAACTTTAGATATAGATTGGGGATGCATCAGTTGGAAGCAACAGAGGAGAAGGACCTTGGGGTATTGGTAGATCACAGGATGACTATGAGCCGCCAATGTGATATGGCTATTAAAAAAGCTAATGTGGTTTTAGGATGCATCAGGCGAGGTATTTCCAGCAAAGATAGGGAGGTGTTAGTACCGTTATATAAGGCTCTGGTGAGACCCCACCTGGAATACTGTCTGCAGTTCTGGTCTCCCATGTTTAAGAAGGATGAATTCAAACTGGAACAGGTTCAGAGATGGGCAACTAGGAAAACCTGTCATATGAAAGGAGACTCAAAGAACTTGGCTTGTTTAGTGTAGCCAAAAGAAGGCTGAGGGGGGATATGCTTGCTCTTTATAAATATATCAGAGGGATTAATATTAGGGAGGGAGAGGAATTATTTAAGCTTAGTACCAATGTAGATACAAGAACGAATGGGTATAAACTGGACACTAGGAAGTTTAGACTTGAAATTAGACGAAGGTTTCTAACCATTAGAGGAGTGAAGTTCTGGAACAGCCTTCCAAGGGGAGTAGTGGGGGCAAAAGACATATCTGGCTTTAAGATTAAGCTTGATAAGTTTATGGAAGGGATGGTATGACAGGAGAGCCTAATTTTGGCAATTGATCTTTGATTATCGCCAGATAAGTATGCCCAGTGGTTGATGATGGGATGTTGGATGGGATGGGATCTGAGTTACTGCAGAGAATTCTTTCCTGAGTGCTGGCTGGTGAGTCTTGCCCACATGCTCAGGGTTTAGCTGATCGCCATATTTGGGGTCGGGAGGGAATTTTCCTCCAGGGCAGATTGGCAGAGGCCCTGGAGGTTTTTCGCCTTCCCCTGCAGCGTGGGGCACGGGTCACTTGCTGGTGGATTCTCTGCAGCTTGAGGCCTTCAAACCACAATTTGAAGACTTCAATAACTCAGGCATAGGTTAGGGGTTTGTTATAGAAGTGGATGGGTAGGGTTCTGTGGCCTGCTTTGTGCAGGGGGTCGGACTAGATGATCACATTGGTCTCTTCTGACCCTAGAATTTATGAATCTATGAATTAGCAACTTCAGCCTTCTTAGTGCCATGGCAAACACACCATTAAAATCCTTTTAACCTTTTCTTAAAGATACAGAAAAGGGAGGAAAGAAAACGGTGAAAGCATTTGGAATGTGAAGTGTTAACCAAGGCTTTCATTTGAACCATAACCCATGTTCCGGTTTCCTGCAGCTGGAGAAAGCTTTCAGAAAGAGCCCCCGTCTCACAGCCTCTTAGATGGTAACATCTGTCCTGGGGAAGAGCAAAGAAGTGAGTTGAGATGGGCTGGAGCTGTGGTTGAAGTTCAATCCCATTTCCTACGGGGACAAAACAGACACAAAAGGGGAGAGAAAAGAAGAGCAAAGATTGAAAATGTAGTTTCTGTTTCTCATGTTAACTTTCATCTGCAACTGCAGTGCTGGAGAAACACAGGCCCAGCACACAGTCTTATCAGCCACTCTGAGACCTGGCAAACTTGTACCAGTGTGGGGCTGATTTGGGCATTGCATTTAGCTGCCTCTTTCTGGTCAAGGCTGACAGCAGTGAGCAAAATACAGAGTCTTGCCTGGCTCCACCAGACTTTTCCTAGAGAGAAGGCAACAGAGGAGAATAGGAAAGCAAAAAATTAAGGCGAGGAAGGAAAAGGGGACAGTAGGAGGGTGGGATGACAAAGTCTCAAATCCCAGTCAGTGTTTGAGATTTAATGGGAGCCAGTGGATCCCTTTCTCTGGCTCAGTCTGGTCAGGATGCCTCTCAGTTCCCAGGAGAGAGAGGTGGTGGCAGCCATGGTGGTGAAACTCATGCCTTCCCCTTCCATCTGTCGCTCAGCCAGCGTTCTGGACACCAGCTTTCCCCCTTTGCTGAGTTTCTTTCCAAAGTTCCTTTTTTTATGACCTCTAAAAGGGAGTGATGGGTAGAAGAGAGCCCATCCTCCCTGATTTCTGACCCCCCCAGTTTTGGTTCACTGATTTTCAGTCCCACACTGTTCTTGTTTACCGGGCATGAGCCTATCACTGTCCTTGAGTTAGCTCAAGAAGCCTTTCTGGTTTGATTAATTCAGTCTCTCTTTTGCTTTTGCAGGTTTCCCCATTGCCATGTGTTGTTCTAGATTGTGACACTTTGTGAACTTTCACTCACTTTTCACAGCTGAGTTCACAATTGGGATAAATTTGTAGGCCCAATCACCACACTAGCATCAAGAGCATTAATGATTAGGGTGTGACACTGATTCATCTGAATAAACCCTGCCAAGTATCTGCAGATGAAGAAGCAACAGAAATAAGGAAAGAAATTACTTTAATTCAATCCCAAGGTAAGATAGTGTAGGCCTAAAACTTGCCTATTCTGGTATGGAAATAGGAAAACCTCTAATCAGGCCCTACAGGGATGCCCTATAGCAATGACTAGCACTTTAATATTACATAGTTTTTATTTTAATAAATGTTTCCCAAATTAATATAGAGCATGTACAGGGCAGGGTCAGTTTCAAATGTGTCAGACAGTGGCATTACAAATATTTGTACAGATTTCTAAACACCAGTCGATATCTGTTTGACCTCCAATCACATCTCAGAAGCAGGTGGTTCTGTAAGATGGCTGCACAGAACCCAGTGATGACGGCGCAGACACGGGGCCCGAGCTGTCTGATGCCTTAGGAAAGTAGAAGGCTGCCACTGGGGGAGTTAGTGTCTAAGTCCTCAGTTGCATACATTGCCCGTTTGGAAACACGTGCTCCAGTGAGAGGTGCTGGGGAATGTGAGGTGGGGGTTTGCTGTCTGTGTGTGCAGTGGGGCTTTATGCAGTTTGTGACTGACGTGCTCGAGGGATTGCCATTTTCTTCTGAACTTACGTTTGATCTGGATATTTGTGTTAGTTTTAACTTTCATTTTTGGGGCTTCCAGTTCTGTGGTTTCTGAATGGAGGGATGCGAGCACAGCCCTCACTGTCCTCCTGCAATGTACTGTCAAAACAGTCTGACCAGCCAGTGCCGAAATAAATACCCAGCACAAGAAAGGAAAGGAGGAGCCTCTCCCTGCAGCCGTCTGCAGGACACACTGTCAGTTGCAATTCAAATGCACCAGTATAAAATGCCCACTACAGATCCAATGGTGTGTGCAGCACCTGGGCTCTCTCCGTTTGCTAGGCAGAGATGAGAGCAGAGCGACAGGCCAGTGCTACCCGAAAGCAGAAGGGAAAGAGGACAAAGTGCACTTTATTTATTGTATTCATTTTGTTTCTTTGCTTGGGCTAATTTCGTTGAGGCTCCCACTAGCATTAATTTTACCTCCACCCCTGAGTACCCTGCAGTCTCTACAAAGCTTTAAACTACTGTGCAATGAAGCAGAGGTGGCAGGGGCAAAGAAAGATTTGGCCGGCTGCCCTAAGCAGCTAGCTGGCCAGGCTGGGAACACAGTGGCATTAAGCTCTAGGCTTAATAATGGGGAAAGCTCAGCACAGCAGGTGATTTTACATAAAACAAGGTCCTGCTCCCTCCATCAGCCTCCTTCCAAGTTTCTGTTCATCCCGCCTTCCCCTGGGGCTCTCTTCTTCACCCCCCCACTTCCCCACTGGCTGTTGGGCATGTACTCCCCGCAGCCCCTGCTCTCAGCTATGGAGAGGGTAAGGCTTTGCAGCAGGCAGGCAGGAAGCATGAGGAGTGTATGCTAGGGGCAAGGAAACAGAAGCCAACTCTTGATGGAATGACTCTTGCCCCAAGCCTATCCCCTTGCTGCTGGAAACCCTCCAGCCCACGAGTGTGCTCCGCTTGAGAACAGGCCAACCCCGAAGGGACACCAGCACTAACTTAGAGTAGCCGTGCTAATGAAACCATGGCCGTGTGGGCAGAGGCTGGCTGGTGCATGTACATGTGCATGCAGGCAGAGCATCCTCCCCGAGTACCACCAATAACATTGCACATGATTTCGGGAAGGGTGCTTGACAGAATAATGAACTATTTGCCTTCAGACGTGTTGCACTGAAATTTCATTCTGCAAAAATGTAGCTAAAAAGACACAAACCCATCTGATAATCTTCCACGTCTCACCCCAGACTCCATCTGTCACATGCTGCCCACTCCCTGGTAAGGAGTGTGCTTGTCTAATAAGTACTGAGCAGTAGACAAGATGTGCGGGTGGTGGAACAGTCAGACTATTTCCAGACCCAGGTTACGAGCCTCCACCTCTAGCATTAGTTCTATTCACTAGCACTAGCCTCATTTGGACCAATATCGATTCCAGTGTGGTTGCTTCTTCAGTATCCGTCCCCAGAGACGCTCATAGATACAGCAAACAATAACATGCTAACAGATACAATATCAATAAATAACAATGGTTTGACCTTGTCGATCCCCTTTCATCTGGAGCTCCCAAGATACTCACAAAGCTGGTGACGTCAGGAACACCAGGAGTCCTGACGCCCAGCTCTCTGCATTAGACTACACTGGCGTCCTATTATAAAAGCAATATTTGTTTGTTTGCAATTCCCATCCTTCGAAGTCTCACAGGCTGGTCTCTATATAGCACAGGATGGAAATTGGGCTACGCAGGGCAGACTCCGTCCGTGGTCTTGAGTGATGGAAGACAGAGGAAGTGTGGGGAGGGCTGCGCCCGGCCCCAGGCTGTGCAGTCCCGACAGGGCCGCCCTGCCAGAGCCAGGCTCTCCTGCGAGTCCCTGGGTGGCGTGGTAGCTACTGAGCAGGGAAGCTCTGTTGCTGCGGCTAGATCCAAAACGGTCACATACTTTTTGAATAATATTTTTGTCTTTCCTGTTGTGGCCCTTGTAACCCAGCATTAGCAGCAGGTGTTTGGGATGCTCTTAACTACGGAGGCTGTAACATCATACGTCGTGCTTCTATCCTGCCGTTCAGAGCATGCCTTCAGCCTTGGCACAGCCCGAGTCTTTTCTCAGAAAGAGACCCAGGACTTAGCTAGCATGGAAAGTTATAAATTGTCTCCCGTCCCTAGAAACAGGGCTGCCTCTTGCCCTGTCTCTCTCCAGACCATGGATAAGCTCATTAACTGGGCAGTGTGACAAATGCTGATTTGTAGTGCAATTGCTTTCAGATGAATTGCATCAGAGCCAGTATCAGCAGCAGGATTCTCAGTTCCCAGCTCCCTTGAAGTAATAAAGCAAGTCACACCAAAGATTAAAAAGGGGGGGGGAATGTTTCCAAGCTCTTGCACTAAATGGATTTATTCATAGCACCGTGGACAGGAAGCCCTGGATGCTAAAGCACTGGGGATCTGCTCTCATCTTGGCCTGGGCCAGGAATGGCCTTATTCATTATTGTCTTTTGCTAAGATGACAACTAAAGCACCAGTTCCTGGTTCCTGTTGCTAAAGTATCACCCAGAGGTGTTCAGATACGTGGCTGCAGCTGTTGGAAAGCCATTGAAGTCAATCTCAAAGTGGAAGCTCTTTCGAGGGGCATGTTCCACGCGCAGGAACCCTGCCATGTTGTTCTTTCAGGAGGCTTTTCTTGGGCCTGGCAGGCTTTGCACGTTATGCAGGAGCCCAAAGCTTGGCTGAATGGGGAGCCAGGCTGGAGGCAGAGCCAGAGAAGTCCCAAAAATCATACAGGTGGGGGATCCCAGCTAGGCGATGTTGTGCCTCCCCATGGTTCCAACACCGAAGGTGGGACCAGGCTCAGACAGTGCATTTTCTTCATCTTGTAGCCATGACTGGGGTCCCCAGAGCCAGCAGCATGGGGCCACGGGGACTGCTAGAGAGTAGGGCCACCAGTAGCCCTGGCGGGGCTCATGCAAAGGCTCTCTGTGCAGAGTTGCTGCTCCCACTTTGCACCTCCCAGGGCCTTGGGGCAGGGTTCAGGGGTGACTGCACCTTTGCACACCCTACTGGCTTCTCATGGGCCATCACTAGAGAATGTCCATCATCTAGGGGCATGTGTGTCAGAGCGGTCACTGATCACACCAGCAGATGCTGTGGAGTGGCAGGAAAGGGATGGAATTTCCTGGGGAGCTGAAGAGGAGGAGAGCACCTGGACTGAAGCAGTTGGTGAAAACGTATTCAGATTATTTGTGATTATAATGTTGTTAACACATGATCCTTAGAGATCCTGGGGTGAAAGTGCTGTGTCACGCATGGAATCCCAACAAAGGGGAGTAAATATGAAAGCTGGTCAGTCATGGGGAAAAAACTCACGACACTTTTCCAACCCACTCTATTATCTCCACCTACCCTAATGGGGAGAGGGACTAATCTCCTTACCACTCTGTACAAGGTCACACAGTGCATTGAAGCCAGGGAGAGAACACACTTCCCATCTCTAATCACTCTGGACCATTCTGCCTTCTGTGACCAAACCCATCCATAGTGCTGTCACTGGCTTGGGGAAGAGACAAATGCCTTTGCACACACACGGGCCAGGTTCAGGAGTGGGGATAGGTAAGGAAGAGTCCACCCAAGAAGCCCCTTTCCTACAAGGAGAGAAAGTAAGTCTCATGAATTGGCTATTCCCTAGCCTGAGGAATGTTGCCTCTGAATGTGACAAGTGTTTGTCCTTTGCAGAGTAGTGTTTGGACACATGCCTTCTGTGACATCTAGTGGTTGCTTTAAAATGAGATCCTGAAGCTGCACAGCTGTGTCCCAGCCCATGCTAAGAAGCCAGGACCCATAGAAATGGGGGTACAGTCATTTCATTTCATTAGTACATCTCCACATGGCTCTCGCAATGCAAGGAGAGCATTACAGAGTAGAAGACAAAGGAATCCTTTCACCTGCAGTACGATTTTCATCATCAAGGCTGCCAATTACCCTTTTTTCTTAAGTTATGACGGAGAATATAGAGGAGTTAATTATGTGTGGAATTACTTTCGTTTTTGCTGGTGGACATATATTTATTTATGCCTGAAACCCTTTTGTCTCAGACTGTATTATGTGACTGTAGTACTGTGCATCTTAGTTTATGTAATGTGACTAGTGCAAACAAATAAAAACTAGAACAGAAAACAGCAGCTCCAGTCCTATTGTAGGAATTTAAAGGGAGCAGTGAACAGCTGTTTATGCAATTTTTTTCCTTTTAAAATTCAAAATCTGTAAGGACATAAGGACACTAACATAGATATGGGTCCGGAAGGCAGCACATGGGATGTAATTATAAGTAAGATGTATGAGCACAGAATTATTTTCCAAACTAGAAGCAAATCATGATAAATCAAAGACAAAATTAGGACCACCCAAAAATGAAGATGTATGGAAAATGTTTTATTCTGTTGAGGTTATTGTTACAATCTCCTTCTCCAGCAGGTTTACAGGTTGTGATATACGAGCAGTAGTTAGGGAGATTTATGCATGTTTGAGCCCTGCCTCTCTCTTTTTCCCTCCATTGCTTTTATGGCCTCAGAAGAAATCCTCTAATGAACTGTAAGATCTGTGTTATCAGCCCAGAGTGTCACAGTATATCATGTTAGGATTCAGTACACAATTTATGGGATGGCTTTAGGTTCTTGCAGGGTTCCATGATGGCCCCCTTGCCACCAGTGCAGGCTAACTGGTGGGAAGCAAGAGGTGTCTAGGAGCTGTGAATAAGGATGTGTCTGGGAGGGTTTCTCAGATGAACCTGTGTGCTTCAGGGGCACACCTCCCACTGAGAGACAAGGAGACTTCTGCTCCTCAGTCATTCAGGTGCAATTCTGCATGTACCCAGAGCTTTATTTTACACCACTGTCCAGGCACCACAGCACAACGGGTACTTTAGAAAGCACCCTGGAGTGACAAATGGAGAGCCAATTTTACTCTTCTCTTGTATGACAGTTAATGGTGGGGAAATGTGCCAGACAGACAACAGCCCTGAGACCTTCTCTTCACAAGACAGGTGCACTGGCAAAACTAGCTACCTATGCACTGACTGGGTGGGTTGCCGTTCTCCCGGACACATTGACCGAGTAGCCTTCCGGCTGAGATTGTCACCCAGACAGCCAGTCATGGAAGTGGCTTTGTGACCTGGGCAGAGCCCTGCCAGATGCATTCCACAGGGGTGGAAGAGCCTGCAGATGACAGCTCTGACCAGCTGCTGCAGGGCTATGCTGCAGGGTGCCTCAGAGGAGAAATGGGTTGGACTAGCTGAGGAACCAGCAACTGTGAGGGACTCAAAGGCAGATCCTGTATTACCAATGAGGTCATTTCGATGACGTGCCAAAGGTAACACTGGTTAAAATGCAGGGGGGATTGGGGACATGCATGGGTTTGTCCATTCCATTCCCATGCTGCACCTGCTGTGCAGCCACTGGGCCACCTGGGGTAGTTCTTGAACTGCATGGCCTTTGGGCTCAGGGGCCAGTGAAAAAGCCCTGTATGGATTAGAGCCAAGGAGGATGCCAGGAGGCTGGGCTGGATTTGCACCTTATGTGCCAATAGGCACAGCATCTTCTCACCCCACCCCTCAGCTGACCTTCAAGTTGCACACAGTTTTAGAGGTAAGGTGTCCCTAGAACACTGGTGCTGCCTAATTGGAAATCTGGCTTGGCAGATGTGGGGTCACTTTGGTCACAGGCTCATTGTCACTAGCTTTTGCTGTGAGCATCCTTGGTGGCCAGGCCCCTGCAACCTGGACACGATAGTCCCTGAGAATCACTTTGCACAAGCATTGCTGCAGGATCCAGGACCTAACAGTGCCTCAGCCAGTTCCCACCTCCCGCCTGCCTGTGTGCAGTGAGAGCATACTGCCTACAGCATAAGGCAGGAGCGGGCCAGGCTGGCTGAGGGGTCCCCTTGTCACTGGATTTCAGTGGGAGCCAGGCACCTAGGCAGATCTCACTGGCACCAAACACCTGTAAGAATCTGGCCCCTACTTCCTGGCCTGTGTTTTGCTGCTTAAACGGGAAAGATTATAGTAAGCAGTGACAATATTACACACCCATGCCTGGTATAAAGAGATACGCAGACACATCTGCTACAAATCAGTAGAAACTATTTATCTGCAGCTTAGAGCCATTTCAGAGAGGAACCTCTCGCCCCTCAATGGCGAACAGTAGCAGCAGCAAGGAGAACAGCAGAAATGGGGTAATGTTGCTGATTACAGACAAGTGAGGCATGCTAGGAAGGCATTTATGAATGGATTGGGAGTGTCATTAGAAGTGGAAAGGATCTCTCTCACGCGCGCGCACACACACACACACACACACACACACACACACACACACACAAAACGGTTCGGGTGTTCCAAAAGAACTAGATTGCCCATACACCTGGAGCTTGCTAGGCTCATTGTGGTATTTCAGTCCTGGAGCATCTCCATTTCCCAGTAAAATGTTTCTGCATCTCTTGAGATGGACAAGGAGCAAGGAAGACACTGAGTCGTGTCCTTTGCATTTAATACAACAGACAGAGCCTGCCTGCCTGGAACCTCGTGCCTGCCATCTTCCGGAGAGGAGTGCACCCTGATGGGAATTCTGAACTAGGGCTGCCAACATTCTAATCGCACAAAACTGAACACCCTTGCCCAGCCCCTGCCCTGAGGCCCCACCCCTACTCACTCATCCTCCCTCCCTCCATCACTTGCTCCCCCCCCCACACTCACTCACTCATTTTCACTGGGCTGAGGCAGGTGGTTGGGTGTGGGAGGGGGCAAGGGCTCTGGCTGGGGGTGCAGGCTCTGGGGTGAGGCCAGGGATGAGGTTTGGGGTGCAGGAGGGGACTCCAGGCTGGGGTCGAGAGGTTCAGGGTGCAGGAAGGGGTTCTGAGGTGGGGCAGAGGGTGGAGGATGGGAGGGAGTGTGGGATACAGGCTACAGGAGGGAGTTTGGATGTGGGAGGGGCTCGGGGCTCAGGGCTGGGGCAGGGGGTTGGGATGTAGGAGGAGGTGTGGCCTCTGGGGTGGGGTTCAGGGCCGGGGCAGGAGTTGGGGCATGGGAGGAGGTTCTGAGAGCAGGTTCCGGGAGGTGCTTACCTGAAGTGGTAACATGTCCCTTGGCTCCTAGATGGAGGTGTGGGGGGCTCTGTGTGCTGTCCTTGCCCATAGGCACCACCCCCGCAGCTCCCATTGGCCGTGGTTCCCAACTAATGGGAGCTGCGGAGCTGGCAGTCAGGATGGGGGCAGCTCATGGAGCCTCTCTGGCCACCCCTGTACCTAGGAGCCAGACATGTCGCTGCTTCCAGGGAGCCTCGCGGAGCCAAGTAGGGAGCCTACCAGCCCCTCAGTAACCAGGCTTTTAATGGCCTGGTCAGCGGTGCTGACTGGAGCCACCAAGGTCCCTTTTCTACCAAGTGTTCCAGACGAAAACCGGATACCTGGCAACCCTGTTCCAAATGCATGTCACATTTCCTGCCTTTCCCGGCTCTGCAAAGACCTCCCTTCCATCAGCTGCTTGTCCCTCTGTCTGCCATGCAGAAACCTCCCTCTGTGAGAGGCTGAGATCAGTGTGGGTCGAGCCGAGAGCTCGGAGGAGACTGCACTCCTCTCTTTGGGCCATCGTTTTCCACACTGGCCTTTAGAATGAGTGGCAGTAACGCCAGATGTGACTGGATGGCCTATGCTGCCTCCTCCCCATGGAGACACAGGCATTTGCACCCCCTGCCCCATGGCCAGACCTACTGCAGCTCTGGCTCTTGCAGCCTGCTCCCTTGGAGGAATCCATCCTCATCTTTTTCCTTTCTTTAGTTCTGTGGCCCTGTCACAGGATCCACTCACCGCTAGAGGGGCTTCCTCCTGGTCACTCTGGGATTAGCTCTCTCCAGGTGCTGCACCCTCCTCTGGGGGTCTCTCCATCCATCGCCCTCTCACCCTGCAGCCCCTCTCGCTCCAGGAGCTGCAGCTGCCTGTTCGGGACTTGGCTGTTTGGCCCGGTCACCATGGTCCTTCCTTTCCTGGGTATCAAAATCTTCAAGGCGAACTGTCCCCAGCTGTCTGCTCTCCACTGCCTGGTCTGTGCCCCTTCCCCAGTGGCTGGTTGGCAGGGGCCCCAGCCCCACTTCTACTCCAGGTGCCAGCCAGGGGCCCTCTCCTCAGCAGCCAAAGGCTGCACTACTTCATACCTTGCTGCCTTTCCCCTGAGCCTCTCCTATCTCCCTTCTCTGGCTTTGCCAGCCCAAACTCCCTCCGCCCAGGGAGCGACTGCAGACTGCTTCCCTGCAGCCCACAGATGCTCTCAGCTCCTGGGCTTTCTTCAGGCCCCTCCTGTTCCAGTCCTGCTGAGCCTCATTTAATTAATAACCTGCTCCCAGGCTCCGCCTCCAGGTGCAGCCTCGGGAGTTAATTGGCCCACCTGGCCCCCTATACCGCTTCAAGTCTTGTGTGGGGTGGACACCCCCTCACAAGCCCGATACAACCTTATCACCCCTCTCTGAGCTGGACACACTGGTGCAATGGATCTGCAGTGCAGATGCTGCTGGCTCACAGACAGTTCCCATCATCCCAGAGACAGGCTCTGCAGCCAGCTGTGAGCTAGAAGGGGAATGTCCTGGCCAGCTCACCTCACTGCCTCAGGCTCTTCTGTTCAATCAAACAGCCAGGCCTGGAGACCACCATTCAGCTGGGAGGGGCACAAAGCAGGAGCTTAAAGAAAATCTGCCAAAACTGCAGCCCCGTGCTGCCAAGGAATGTTTATTGTTCCAGAGAAGGAACTGAAGCGTTCATGCAGCAGTGTTCAAACTGCTTCAGAACCATTGTTGGGGCTCTGATTGCGTGTGGTGCATGTGGGTATGCACAGGCAGAGACAAGAGGATGGGGGGTGCAGTGAGGCCTGCAGCTCCTGTCACTGGCAGGGGAGGTCACAGACCAGGCCACTAGAGCACAGCCAGCTTCTGAGCATGGTGCTGACACTAGGGGGCTGTGCTCACTGTCAGACCATGCAAGAGAACTGAACGGGCCCCGTCCTCACATCCCTGCATCCCTGCTCACCCTGCGGCCCTGCCCTGAGCTCCCAGTGCTCATGCAGGAACCCGCCAGCTGCCTTGCTTCAGAACCACCCCGTTGTGCACAAGGTGGCCCATGCAGCCCTGAGAGGTTGCATGTTACACTCCCCCTTCCGTGCACTCCTTTGTTACTGTGCGCTCGTCAAGGCAGGGGCTCTGCTCCTCGAGCACCGGTGCAGTTCGGTTAGTATCATACAGCCTCTACATAACAGACCCAGGCCCTTAGGCACTACTGCAGTACAAATCAGCAGCAGCAGATACAAGACACCTCCAGGAAGTTAGAGCATTAAGCCATTGGTACCTACTCCACCCACTCTGTCCCCCTGCCCACAAAAGCTCCAGGGCTTTGGCCATCTACTTTTCAGTCTCCTGTGTAGTGAAATTCCCCCATTTCCCTTGGGAGACTATTCCCCATCAAGAGGGCAGTTCTAACCTGAAAAGTGATTCTGTGTTTATTGTTCAGATCAAATCTGCTTCATTGACAAGTAACATAAGATTTTCTGCCTGCCGTCTCTACAGTTCACCTGGGGATCTGAGCATCAAGGTGGGTGTGCTTGGGCTCCGGCAGCACCAGCAATAGAGACAACAGCCACAGCATCATTTACAATTCTGCACAACCGATGCACAAGGCAGAACGGAATTCAGTCCCCTCAGCAAAGTGGCAGGAGCTGCAGGACTGAGAATGGAAGCTGGATCCTTGCCCTGTTGTGGTTTTGGCCAATTACAATAAAAAGCAGACTCTTCCCCCCAACCAAGAAACCAGTTACTTAATCAGTGATGTCAGTAGCCCTGGCTCTGATACATACAGAGAGCAAGGTGGGTGAAGTTCCCACTGTTCCATAGTCACCAGTCATCATGGACTCACACTTTAACAGATCTCTTTGGTCCTGAGCTGCGTGGAGACATAGTAGGGAGTGGTGGCTACAGGGAACTGTTTGTGGCTCCCTGATCCCCAACTGCCTGGCCCCGCAGGGCCCTGCTCTTGTCTATGCCATGGGTATAAAGGATGGACTGTTTGCCTGTAGAGGACCAGGTATATCAGAGCTTGGCTCCATCAGACCTTCTTTCCACCCACAGACTGCCCCCGAATGCCGGGCATGACCCCTTCCACTGCAGACTGGGGGCAGGTGGTGTAGGAAGTCCAGAGAGTTCTGCTATGCACAGAGAGTTCTCCATCAACTGTCAAACATCAGGGCTGGTCCTGCATATACAGACTATAGTGTTACTCGGAAAGGTGCTGATGGCTGCCCTCAGGGGAGTCCAAAGATAATCACAGGCCTCTCTACAGCCACTGGAGCCAAGCACTCTATCAGGCCCAGCGGAAGGAGCAGTTCAGCCCCTGTGCACAGCAAAGGCCACTGCAGAGGCCATGTCCAAGGCTCTGCACTGTGAGGCCAGAGAAGCCACTGCATGTGCTGGAGGCAGGAGGCCATGAGGGGTGTGAGCGGGACCCTGGCAGGAAGCAGAGGGAGAATGCATCCCGGGCACAGCGTTCTTTGGCATGGCAGCCACAGGGATTTCTGAGCAAGGAGTTGCCCGCTGTTTGTTTCGGTGTGTTCAGAGAAGCAGGACTGAGTGAACATTCCTTGTAAATAAACAGACCTGACTCATATTGTTGATTTCCCATCCCAGTGGAAACAGCCCTGCCAGGTTCCAAATATTGGCTCCCTGCTCGGGCCAAAGAAGCAGCAGCATAAAGATGCCAGATAGGCCCTAAGAAAACACCGTACCCCTCCCATTTCTCCATAGCTAGTCAGCACAATTTTTGTCTTTCTGGTTGAACCCCAGTCACCTCCAAGCCTGGACTGCCATGCTACTAACAAGCCACGCTGCCCCTGTTTCCCTCCAAGGCTCCAGAGACAGTGCGTGATAGACAGATGACATCTGCCAGAAGGGGATACTTCTGTCTCTCCCAAAGCAATGCAATAGGCAGCACCCATTATTGTTATTGCTTATACAGTGCCAGGGGGCGCATGGTGCTTTACAGATTAATAAAATGACATCTGCCTCCCCGCTGAGTTTACAATCTAACACTAGAAACGGAAGTCCCTCCATAGAGAGACGTTGGCAGAGTAGAGCAGTAGTGGTTCTTTATTTATATCATTCACCTCCATAGAAATAAGACCATGTTTTATACCTACAGTGTATTGCATATTTGTATCAGCTACACCTCTACCCCGATATAACACATATTCAGATATAATGCGGTAAAGCAGTGCTCTGGGGTTGGGGGGGCTACGTGCTCTGGTGGATCAAGGCAAGTTCATATAACACGGTTTCACCTATAACGTGGTACGATTTTTGGCTCCCGAGGACAGTGTTATATCGGGGTAGAGGTGTATTAGATTCTCTTTCTAAATTCAGGTGAAAAAGAACATTAGAGCCAACTTGGGGAACATCGTACATATTTTATCAAGCACCAACCAGAATTCATCCAACGCTGTCCACTGGGACCGTTACCTCTGTCAGGTTTTAATACACACTAGGGGGCACATGGTCTTACTGGAACAGCAGCTGCAGTAAACAGAATGGAAGTCGCAGCATTACTTGAGGTCTGAGCACGTTAAGGCTGTTTCAGATTGGATACAAGTTGCCTGAAAGCCAAATCCCAGGAATATTAGACCTGCAAACCCTAATCTGATAAAAAGTCTCCAAATAAACTGAGCAAATTTCAGCAGCTGGCAGGGCTGAGTCTATACTCTGTACGTTCAATTCCTGGCTGTTAATCTGAGAGTGACACATTGGTCATTCTCATTCCTTGTGATGTTCATTAGTACCTGGGGAATTAGTTACTAAACAGGCACAGGTTTCCTGTGTTTTAGCTACTGGTGGAAGTGAGCACTTCAGTCCCCAATTACATATTTTACAACTCTAACATCATTGTGGACAAACATCTTTGGACTCAGTTTAACACACTTTGAAAAGTCAGGCAACTGGTGAAGGTGTGGCAATAGCAAGGAACTGTTACAAATCGTTGCAGCAGAACTGGATATTAAATCTTGTTAGCTTCTTCACTTAGAGGCAAGTAATAAACTGCTATGTTCAATCAAATTGGAATGCAAGCACTGTCGGGAATTTGGTTTTAGCTCTTACGCTGTGCTGCCTTTTCCAATGGCTGCCCAGTGGGGCATTCCCCAGAGCCATATGGAAAATACCCAAAGGAAAAGTGGGCTCAGATGCAAAGAATACACAAAACAATATTGCAAAAAGTAGCAATGCAACAAAAACTAATCATTGTGACACTTTAGCATGTATGACTGAAGAACAAGAGACCTGTTGCTGAGAGGCAAAGGGCAGCTGGGCTAAATTAGCTGAGCAAGTTTGAGTCTGGATAGTGTCATTAGGAAAAAAGCAGAACTATGCCATAAACTCTAATGAATGCATTAATGGATGGCTTGTGCCTCTCAAAGGGGAAAAGCGGTTTAAATAAAGTTATTAACACAGCCCACCTGTGTTTGGCTCTTGGACTATGTTGTTTAAATAGCCCATTAACTCTTGAAGTAACTAATCTTGAAAGTGAATATAGCCTTTCTGAAGTAGACATTTAACTACATTCATATAATTCAATTAGATTCAGCATTCTTAGTCCAAAGGCAGTACTCAGTGCTTTCATCTCTAATAATGGAGCACAGACAAACTCTGTTAATCTGGTGTTAAAAAAATAATATGCTTTTGTAATCCTAACCAAAAATAGATTGCTGGACTATGGCACAAAATATGATGATATGTAAGAGCTCAACGTATTATTATAATTTAATACAGAAGATAAAATTTACATCTAATGCTTAAGTCAATATGACAACAGCAAACTGATTTTTAGATCTGTGCTTTCCTTAATCTCACAACAGACTACTGATGTTCCTTACTCTGTGCAAACTGTTCTTTCTTTCTTTCTTTCTTGTAGCAGATTTTGATGAGCACATTTGGTCATAGAATTATTTTGCTTTTTGAAGACAAATAAACAAACAAATGTGGCCTCAGCCAGTTGATCCAGTTAATAAATAGTTAAAGCAAATTCATTAGAAAAGAGGAATTTTATAGATTTAGTTAAATGTTTCTTCCTATTTATGTCACTGAGAAATGATAAAATTCCTTTTATCACTCTACTACTTGTTAATGTTTTACCCCAGGACCACTTCATCTGTAATAAACATCTTAACAAAATATGCATCCCTAGGGAGGAACTGTTAATTTCCTTAAGGCCTCACACATGTAATAGGTTTTTATTGCATGCAGGTGCTTTGTGAAATTGCATTGACTTGTAATAAATGTCCAGTAAAGAGCAGGTAGCACCTACAAGGGGGAAGTGTTTGTGCACCTGTCTGAAGAGAGACTTAACACACCCTAATCCTCCATGAGCTTCTTCTCAGCTCAGCATACGAACATCATTGAGTCTCACCTTAAAGGGTGTCTGCTGCACCTAGTCACAACAAGGTAAATGCTTGAATATTTATAATTATATTTAACCAGCTTAACAAGTGAATGCTTGATGAATTTAACATATCTTTAAATATACTTATAACCATACAAGCTAAGTTATGGCATAAAATCCAATTATAGAATGCCTTAAAGCATTGGGAAAAATGCATGATTCTTTCCTCCTTATTACAAAATAAAAAAGAAGTGTGAACTTATAAGAATGTTCATGGAATTAATGTATGTTTTATAAACAATTATTTTTCCTAACCTTAAATGTTTCCTATTCATTTATTCAATTAAGTTAAATTTAATATACATAAATGTTAAAATTTACTTTAAATAATTATCAGCCTAGTAGTACAAACGACAGTTTTAAAGGCAGTAGATTTCTTTTAAAACTTCCTCATTTTGAAAAAGTTTTTGCTATATAGCAGAGTTTTGTAATTATTTATACAAAGAAGAACAATTCTGTATGGTGTTCTCTCAAAAGTTTGTTTTAAAAGGAGGTGCTCTCTGGCTCATCATTGTAATTGGAGGAATAAGAACACTGCATGTCAGTAGAATTCCAACCTAGTGACAGAATTAATTATATGTGCATATATTAAAACTCTCTCATTGTTGTTCCACAATCCCTTTATTGGTGTCTCCTTAATCTACTGCTACTGGAATGTTAACAATGTCAAGAAGCAGAGAATTATACCCACTAGGTATGGGAAAGTGGGAGATGTTTCCAGGGGGAAATGTTTCTAAAGATTAGCTAGTTAATATTAACCATTGCTGTCCAGCAAACCCTGAGTGCAGACAAGTTAGTCTGCAAAATTAAATATTCTATATATTTTACCTGAACATGAAAGTCCAGCTGTTTGGGGACAGGCAGTTGTAATGACAGTTCTATCGTCAAGACCCATTCTTTTCCCCATGAATATTTGTTTACTAGGCTACACAAACTATAGACAAAAGGGCAGCGTTACAGGTGGAATTCAGATACAAGCCTGGGGATTTTTGGTAGCTCACACAGAAATTTTTCAAGAAGAGACCACATGAAATTCCTTCATCAAAAATCCATCAGAAGCCCCTTTAGTATCTGGCACCAAATACAGTTTGTGAAAAGCAGGCAAATGAAGCAATTGGACGTGTCCTTCAATAAGACGTAGGATAAATGTTTTCAAATGTACTGAGTCTTAGGAGCCCATTTTCAAAAGAGACTTAGGCACTTAGGAAACCCCCTTGACTCCAGTGGGACTTGGGCTCCTGCATACCTCAGTTTCTTCGAAGCATGTGCAGGGCATTGTGGAAAATTTTACCCAGATACAAAACAAGAACCGTAGAATGTTCTGATTGTTCCATGAAAAAAGACATAGGCTTCTTAATTAAAATTTAATTTGAAATCCCTCTGGACATGTCTTGGTTGGACAGAAGGCGGCCTCGATTCAGGAAAGCATTTTGGCACATGTTTAACTTTAAGGAGACACTTGAGTTCTTTTGATGCTCTACTGAATTGGGCCAATATGTGGGATAGTGCAACATGAAGTTAAAAAGTCAACATTGCTGAAACTGAAAGCTTTGCAAAGAAAAGAAGAATAGCAAACAGACATACCAAACAGATGCAGAGCTTCGGAAGAGCAGAAGCTGAATAATTAATCACTGATTAAATGGAAAACTATATTCAGTGCTATGGAGAAAACCACTCCCAAACTGAGAATAATGAAAAAAGACAAATTTGAAGTCTTGTCTGAATAAATAACAAATGTTAAAGAAAAGATTGAACACCAGCCACTATGTGTCTGTGCAAAGAGCTGAGGCCAAGGGTAAGATGGAAAATAGGGAGAAGAATGCTGGATTCCTAAAGCAAACACCAACTGAAATGAGTAAAAGAGAAAATGAAAGGGAAACAATAGTTAACTTTAATGCCGGGCAAAGAAGGGAAAAATAATTGTTGGGTAAAGACAATTCAGTCTCCTCCATTCCAGCAGTACAACTAAGCACATGCTTTACTTGAACTCATGATTAATCCTGTTGAAGGCAAAAGGAATTAGGCACATGCTAAAGTGCCTTACTGAATCAGGGCCTAAGAGCCTGGGAGACTGTGGTAATGTTACTCACCTGTGGCATTCCACTCTCCTGGGATGAGACTAAAATGCATTGTCATTTGCAAGGCATCTCTGAAGGACCAGCAGAAAAAGTTGCACAGGCCACCAGGAGCAGGAAGAGGCTCAGAGTAGGAGTAGGAGCTATGCTAGTTACATGAGAGGATGAAGAATAGCAGACCAGAAAACAAATGGCTGAGATGTGACTATAATGAAGAGTAGTCCACCAGGCAGTTGGGACCTTGGTATTCACACGTATAAAAGGGAAAAGTGGAAGACAGCAGCCCTGCTGTCTGTGTTTTATAATAGCTTGAGTTCAGACAATAGGGACTTCTTATGGTTAGTTGAAGTTCCGAACAGGCAGGAAGCAATTCCTAATTCAAGGGTCACCTGCACACAATGAATCAGGTTCTGGAGAAGGCTGCTTGGGATAACAGTGTGTTGGACAATGTAAAGCAGGGGCAGTTGGCTTTGTGTAGCTATTTGGTGCCATCAGGGCTCAGAGTGATATGAGCACCAATCACAGGAGGGCTATATCCACTGCCTGGTACATGTGAGTACTAAGTATATGTACTAGTGGTATGGAAACTGCCAGCACCTGACATCCAGAAGAACAAAAAGCAGCCACCAGTCCTGCCACCCTTTGAGCAGTCAGGATGGATTCATGTGGAGCAGCAGAACCCAAAATAACCAAAGAGAGAGAGAGAGAGAGAGAACATGCTCCTCTCACTGCTTTATGACAGCTAATGCACTGAATAGGGTGATATTATTATGCCACCATGTGATGTCATCACATATTGATGTGACTCCAGGATGCAGCCATGGCAATCCAATTGTAGACACTCACAGCATAATTATTTTTGGGGGGCCGTGAAACTCCTTGACAGCAGTTGAGCATTGCTGATAAAAGGCTTGAGGTGAAGAGGAAGTGGAAGTGGTCTGGGGAAAGACAAAATGATGATAGTGGGTGGGAAGGAATTAGAAGTTGTGTCTTCATGGACCATTCAAACCAGAGAAGTAGAAGGAAGAGAACATAGCATGAGGCTACACTGAGGCCCTTGGACTAAAGAACATATTACAAATAGCAAACGTCCTCGATTCTCAAGGAGGACTCCATGCCTGATGGATACAGCTCCAGGGCAGCGCTCACCGGCCAATCAGGACATGAATCTTGGGCTTTTACCAGGGGCCAAAGTAGATTGAAACAGGAAGGGGAACTCTTACTGCACCAATCAACAAGGAAGGGGAGCTGCTTCTTCCTGCCGAGGGGCTGGGGAAATCTCCCTGTGCTCTGAGTAGAGGCAGGTGAGATGCACTTCTCCTTGCTCCCTCTAACTTTAACACCTGGCCCCTACCAAAAAGCAAACAACAACAATGAAAATACTGGAGCTGAAGGCTGGACAGCATTGCATGGCAAGTTTGCTACAAGGCATCACAGTATAGACAACACCACAACATTTTTATAGGATATCAAAGCGCAATCATCTGTCCCTATGAGCAGCGGGGAATGACACTAATGCTGCAGTCATGTGATGCTCTAAGCATCAGTAATGTGATAGGAGTTATCACTGGTTCCAATCTCGGTAGAGTCAGCTCAGCCCTGGCTCTTACCCAGAGCTCCATATTGGTTGCCGTGTGGAGGCCTTTCAGGTGAAACCTCAGAATCAGTCTGTTGCGTGAGGAGGAGATTAAAAATCCCATGGATTTATTTATTTGCATGTGAGTCAATGCCAGAAGCCGCTACAAACTGTAGAGTGAAAACATCACTTCAGGGCAAAAGACTCTGGTGTTCTGTGGGATGAAAGATGTGACAGAAAAGTGAATGATCACCGCAGTCACTGCGGACCATGTCCTCATGAAGACAGAGTTTGCAGTCAGTTAGGAATGTCTGATTCAGCCAGACCAAGGGAAGCAGCAACATGTGTAGCAATGCATTGAATCCTCCAGGGTGGATTGAAGGTGATTTAAAACACCAATTTTAATCGTGATTTAAATCAGCAACAGGAAACCTGGATTTAAATGATGGATTTTAATCTTCTTTTGCATTTGTACTTTTTAGTTCTTTTCCTAAAGAAAGGTGGATTCTCATTGCGTGGTAACAATTACAACAGTTATTTAGCAGCTAGATACAGCCTTTCCACTACATTTGGTACTACTCTTTGGTAACTGGGAGGATATGTGATACCAGTGCACATTTATTTAAGCAGTTGTGTACCATAACTTACATTTATTCAGATTCTGAATTTTTACATTTGTAGTATGTTAGAAAATGGTGAATAATGCTTTTCTTATTTACTAGATGCTGATTAATTTTACTCATCATTTGTGTCAAGCTACATTTAGATAGAAATTGAAATTTAATTAAAAAGCAAAAAACCAGCATTCTAAAATTGTTTATTGATTGATTAAATAAAACTTCCTCATATGTGCTGGATATAATAAAGGACAAAAGAAAGCTTATCAAAATATATGTTGCTTTTAAAATTAACCAGCTTATTAACAAAGGAAGTAAATATAGTTAGAGAATTATTGTGATTGTTTCTGGTCACTGTATCCTTCAAAATTTTAGAAGTAATAGATCTCGTCCTCACACCTCATTTTTACTCATAGATTAGAAGAGGAAAACATGCTTTCCTGCTTTTTCAAATTCCTATCAGTTTCTCAACTCTGAATGACTAGTCATTGAACTAAACTACTTGAATAAACTGAAATGAAAATATTATCTCTGAGCTACTGTTGTCAAAAGCGGGGTTAATTCTTGAACAAACTCTGGTTCCAGATGCCTACTCAAGGATTTCCAGCAGTTCAGTGGTCTTTCTTTCAAACTTGGGCAGCAAACATGTACTGCTTGGATATTGTTTTTAAAAAATAATTTAAATTACTTTAATAGATTATTTGTAAGTTTAGGCCTTATATTAGTTGTCATTCTTTCAAACTTAATATTAAATAGTTTTATTGTTTTAAAAGGAAAACATCATTTAAAAAGAAAAACAATTTAAACTATAAAATCTAATTAAAAAAATCCTTGATTTTTTTATCCACCCTGGCCCCCTCTCAGAGGGAAGCTGGAGAATATAAACAGTGACAGGAGATATTCTTGCCTTTCCCAGATATTTCAGTAAAAGCCATTCAATTTTTAATTTGTCTCTAAATTGGATGAGATCATGTAGGTGAGAAGTCCCATGTGGTCTAGTGGTTCAGATTCCTGGTTTTCACCCAGGTAGCCTGGGTTCAATTCCCAGCATGTGAACAATGCAGAGAAGTACTGTGAAATCATGAATCCACTGTTAGGACTGGCTGCTAGAAGAGGTGGGGATTATTTTAAACTTAGCAGGTTGCATTTTTCTTGGAAAATAGATAAATAGCCACAGGATGATTAATGTGTAAAACAGCCATGTCTCCAGATCCCAGCCAGGGCCTCTTTGCACCAGACACTGTACAGACTGGAAGTAAAGAGACAGTTCCTGCACCAAAGAGCCTACGGCCTTGGTAATGACAAGGTGCCACAGGCAGACAAAATTTCTCTCCTGCCCTTCGTGCAGCATAGTATGTCTTAGTGGTGGGGGAAGGAATGGCTGCACGTACAAATGCACAGTCTCAGTGCTTCGGGATCCTTCAAGATCCCAAATGGACAAACCCCGGTCCCCGAGATATCCATTCCTGCACGGAGATGCCACCAGAGCTGAATTTTACCCTAGCAAGAAAGTCAGGTGGTCTAAATAAAAGACAAGATATAAATGACTGGTGATTTTCAGTGTTCAACTTCCGACCCCTGAGAAGGGCCTGACTCTCAGAAAGGCACTGGCACTCCACACTGAGAATCAGGCTCCTCGAAGGGGTTTCAGGGTAGATCTCAAAATCACCAGTCACTATTGGAAATCTAGGCCAATAGTAATAATGGGCTGCCATTAGTCACAGTTTTCCGTCACATCTTACGGCGCAGAGTCCTAGGAGTGCTGCTTCACTAGATGCAAGAAGGGTCTGCCTCAGCCTTGCCAGCAGGTAATTTTTCTCAAGATTTCTGAAAAATATTCACCCTGGAGCACATTCTATCTGCTACCAAGAGAAATGTTTGTTATGCCAAAGCATACTCACCCTCCAGGGGAAAAGGGAGGAGGGGGAGAAGTGACATTAATTCCATTTTTGTTTTCCATGAAGGGACCAATCCTGCCAGTCCTCTATGTGCCAAATGTCTGCTAACACCAGTTAATAATTCTAGGGCCTGGAGAATCAGGTCCAAGCAGAGTAATTTGTATTTCCTGTCAGTTTAAGTCAGTAGCGTTTTAAAGAGATTAAATAGTAGGAATTAGAATCTTCAAATAAAGGGAAGATATTAACAGTCTCTTTCAGGTTTCTAGAGCTGCCAGAAAGGAGAAAATCTTAAATAAACTCACTTACTGTATCTATGCATTAGCTTCATTTTCCACTGTTTGGTGGGCACTTGTGATTTCTGAATTATATTGACTGTTTTTCTAAATATTCTCTCAAAAAGGCCAGGCATGGTGTTTTTATATTTCATGTTAAAAGACTTTTAGTAGAAGGCAAAAAATATTGGACGGGAATCATAAAGGCAAATGTAATTAGCAAACATATGAGGAGATTCAAAAAAGTTCAAAAGAATATGAGAAAGGAAATGGATAAAAACTAAATAAAACACATTGTTTAAAAATGTTTCATATTAGACTTTTTTCCTATGAATGTTTTAGCTTTTTATTTTATAGATTTCATGCTATTCTAATCAAATTGATTTTTGTAACTTCACAACTGAAACTGCAAACCATCCAGCCTGCTTTCACATTGCTGGGGTGGCCTGTCATGCTTTTATATCCCTCTTGCTGAGGAAAAATAAAGTCAGTGAAGTGAGCCAAAAAAATTCTAATTCCAAATCTTTTATAGAAACTCAGGCACCACCTCATGGAAAGAGTATAACAATTGGGTCAGAACAATTCCAGCTCCCGGGCAAATCAAAGCCTGACTAGTTCACTCTTGTTCATGAAGAGTATGTAAACTTGCAAAAGGGAGTAATGAAAGTATAATCTCGTACTGAGGAAAAACAAATTGTTTCTGGAGAGGATTTGGGTATTAAAAATAAAGCAAACACTGCGTCAAAATAGTAGAATTAGAGTTGCCAAGGTAATCTAAAAAACAATTTAGAGATGCAAGGGTTTTGCTGGCTAGCCGTCATCTGGATGAAGGTCCAATATCATCTTTACAATCAAAGAGTTAACTGTGATGTCCCAGCACACAAGTAAGTAAATGTGGTATAATTAGGAAACAAATTCTGCAGACATCTTGAAAGAGGCTAAAGACCTTTGATCTTTATAGAAAAGAAAACATTACAATACAGGCTAGCTTTTGGGCTCTGTACACATTTTATACCAAGGCAGAGGATAGTATCTTTCTTAAAAATCAAGTAACACCTAATTCCATCATAGCCTAATTATCTTAACTGATTTCATATGTCTAAAGGTATTTTACCAAAAGATTAGAGTAGAAAGAGAGACTGACAAAATAATTAAATATGCAATTTGCCAACCTTGGGCAATATGGCTTTGAAATCACCTTTTCAGGAAGTTTTACAGCTTGTTCAGTGACATATATATTGCAGCCTTCAGATTCTTATTTAAGCTCTTTTGATTACTTTAATGGATTAATACCTGAGTACCATCAGCGTAAAGACTAATACTCAAGCCTGTTTCTAATTTGACAAAGACTGCACTAGCTCCCTTTTGGTGTTATGACAAAAACTATATATGGACTCCTGAATTTTTTTAAATCACAAAATTCCACTTTCCAGAATAGATTCTTGAATATAAAAACATGCCTCTATCTAGTGTTGTTTTCAGTTAGATGAAATGCTTTCATGCACTATAAGGTTTCCATGACCTAACCAGCATGCACATAGCCAAATGCAATATGTGGCATGGTACGTTCTAACAGAATAGTGCAGAATTGCCACTTTAATCCTTCTGGATTTATTCTGGGTGGTGTGTTCTTAATGAATCCATAGCTTGAGTTTTGCAGCAAGTCACAGTTCTAAGGCGCATGCCAGTATGAAATTCTACTGATTGTGCTGCAGTTTATCGATACACTACTAAAAGAGAGAAAGCATCATCATGTGGGAAATTGGTTCTGTTTTTGTCTGCAAAGGGACGTCACTCGAACTTGGGTTACAAACAGGCTTATCTTTTGGGATAGAGGAGCCAACCCACAGCTTCCCAAATCAGGCCTATTTGAATGTTTTGTATTAGGAAGTCTTTCCAAGTCTGTGTTTGCATTAGAGAAGGCTAGTCACAGTATACCCCTTGTATAGCTCAGAACAGTCCCGTGGGATGTACAGCCATATTTTGCCGTGTGTTTTCAGTATATTCTGAGCTTTGGAACCTGAGAGACAAGTGAGACTGTGTAAAGTATCTTGGTTTCCTTGTCTGTGAGCTTCAGAGGAGTGTTGTTCTGGAGATAGATGCTGCGATATGGCCATGGGGGCTTTGTGCCACATTAGCAGATTCTGGCCTTCAGCTGGCGTATACAGTTCTGAGATGATCACTTCAGTGTAACGGGGATCCTCCAGTGGCAAAGAACCATACACTGGCTCCTATGGTGCCCCCCACCCTGGTGCCAGCATAGAGGGCATGGCTGGAGGATGCTCCGATGTGGCACCAAGCCCCTTGGGGCTGTTAACCGGTGGTCTCAGTTAGATCAGCCTGAGGACTGCTCTAAACTGGCTGGGGGCTGGCCCTGTACACAACATATGCAGGACTGGGAGAGGGCACAGGGGAGCTACATGCCACCTTTCCACCCCAACATACGCTACACACGTCTCTGCTCTAGCCAAGCGTCTGGCACAAAGATGTCTTCTGCCTGTTAGCTGCCTGGGAGCACCAGATTAAAAATAATAATTTCATTTTGTATAATGCATTCACTGTATGAATAATATTTTGATAGTTCCTGTTTTTGCATGCATGCCCTCTTTCCCTCTCACCACAAAACTATGTGCACGTTTCATTTATTCAATGTCCAGAAAACTTTTTCCTGAACGTTATATAACTATGTAAGAAAATGCTAAATGATAGAATCTGATAAGAGTGAATGTTTTCTTTTTTGTGCCAAGGATATTTAGAGATAAAGATGTTTTTATATTCTTTTAAAAATTAAACTAAAATATTTAGCTACTTATCCCCCCCCCCCACACACACACACGCACACCATTTTTAGAGAGAATGAATTTGCCTCCATCCTTAGTTGTGACACTGCCAGGTTCCTCTCTAATGCTGAGCATCATCAGTTCCCACAAGCTGCCCAATTAGCCTGTCAGGTGTGTGTGTGTGTGTGTGTGTGTGTGTGTGTGTGTGTGTGTGTGTGTGTGTAACTCGCAGGGATGTCCAAGGGGCTGCACATGCACAACTGAGAGAATGAGGAGGCCCAAGGCATTTCCAGGTCCATTCCTCAGTCTAGCATAGAGAGAACGTCTGCAATGACAGGACATGGAGTTTCCCAAATATGTGTAAGCAGTAAGTGGTGGAAAAAACCACGGCATTTCCGGTTTTTAAATTTTGTACCTTTTAATGGCACAACATTTGCAGAACAAAGAGCAGATCATTTTGAGATAACAGAAACCGCTTCCAATCACACCACCTCTGTGAGGGGCAGCTGGTCAGTATTATTATTGCATAAAGGGCCATATTTGGAGCTCATTTACCCAGGTGAAAATCAGGCCTAACTCTTCTGAAATTAACAGGGGACAACTAAGTGAGACTAAGGAAAACTCTCTACTGCACACACACTCTCCCCCCATCCCGCCCAGGGAGATGATGAGAGACCAAACATGATACACGTGCTGGTCCCATCACTTAATGCATGACTACAGAATGCTCAGCTACTACAGCGACAAGCCCGGAATAAGTAGAGCCCTGCGTGGATACAAAATTTGTATCCGCATCTAATCTGCAAACATGGGGCGTGGAGATAAAGCAGATTTGCAAGACTGTAGGTGTAAGAATCTCTACAGAATAGAATAGAATCACCCCCGTCCTGATCTCTACTGACATGAGAAGCCCCAAATGCTTTCACGTATCCCAGGACTGTTTTCTAAGGCAATTTACAAAGAAAAGAAAGAAAATGAAATCCTCTCCTCCCCTCACACATCTCAGCCCCAGGAGTGGTCAATGTCTGATTTAAACTTGTAAAAGAAAGGAAATGTGAAGGAAGGGCTGAACTGTAGCTCATTGGGTTGGGTTCCAGATGGAGTATTGGCTATCCAGATCCCAAGGAGCCATGCTGTCTCAGGGAAAGCTGTGTTAGTGCTCAGTGCCAAATGATTTAACAAAGCAACCCCAAAGCTTCAGTGATATTTGTGGCAATGCATGTGGTGCCAGGAGCCGTACTGTTATGAGCACTGAACATCAGACACACTCAGAGAGAAAGGAAATCTCTGTTCAACCTCTATTTTTGATCCTTTGCAGTTCTTCTTCTGATAAGCTGCCACTGAGCTGACAATAGCTCTCCTAGCACCATGAAAGAGCCGTGGGAGACCTATACCCACCAGCCTTCAGCCGCACAGTTCATGAGTGATGGAGAACCTCAAGCAATCTAGAGGTTTGCCTGAAGTAAAGTATCCTGACTGTTAGATAAACCAGGCTGGACCTAAGGTACCACAGGGGTAAACATGTTAGGAAAGCCATGGGTGAGTAGATCAGTAGCTCTTAAGGTCAGACTGCCACAGGGGTTTTGCAGCATGCCTTGCTTTCCATGCAGTGAGATTTCATGAGAGCCTCACTAGCTATATTTCACGTTTTCTGCTTCCAGACCTGGCTGAAGCCAGAAGGGGCAGAGGCTGAGGAAACCGAGAAAAACAATGACACTTCTTAGAACTCTGACAAATATTTTGGGCTCTGTTTGGTTCTGAGTCACTAGGTACATTTAGTCAATGACACAGATTAGGATTAAAATGAAAGCCATGTCAGAAATCCCTCTAGGAAGCTGCAGTGAAGTAAATAAATTGCTGCCTTAAAAAATTACAAAACTGACCCCCCCCCCAAGTTATGGTGATACACAAACAGCCATTGCACCACTGCCCCAAGACTCAGTCGTTTTACTCTTTAAAATCAGAAACAAACAATTCAGCTTAGGGTCAATTTATCACAACATGCCCCCTCCTCACTGGCGCACACACAGACATATTTCTAGCAGTTACTACTTGTCAGCTGTTATAAATATAGCCATGCTCAAATACATCCACACATGATTATACACCCAGGTGATGCATGGCAGGAGGGAAGTGTTCCTGAGACCCTGGACTGCTGAATCCACAGCTAAATCCTTCTCATGGGCTTTGCTTAGGCTGCTGCCCCACATTCCTTGTGGGGGAAGAGCTTTCGAACGGGTGCCTTTCTCCCCTCCCCAGCGCCTGTGCCAAGCTTAGTTCAGCTGGAGGTGGCTTTGGCTTTTCCTGTTTGAAAGTTGTGTAAGTGAGCGGGCAGGGAGAGCTGGGTAGTAAAACTTGCCCTCTGTGCACACCCCTTTCCCCTTGAATATTCCCCTTAAACTTGGTCTGGTCACATTTTGAGCATAAAGAACCAAACTTTACCAGGCAAGTTTTTCTCAGCTTACACTGGTCGGGTCTTGGATCTAAAACTCTTTTAATATTAACTGTAAAGCACCTAAAGAAATGCCCCACTGTCCTGTAGCGCTGAACCAATAATGAATGCTACCTCTGCTCACAATCTTACCTATCATCCGTTTACTCTAATCAAACTGACAGTGTCTTCTAGTTTCTAAATATCCCTTCAACTGAAAGAACTAACCAAATTCCACGCCCACTCCAAGATGTTGTGGAATTTGAAGAATGGCTGCTATTCCTTCCCCTCCCCGCTCTTTATAGTAGGAGCAGGTTGCCAGCCAATCTCTAGGCATGGATGGCTCCCGACATCAGCCTTGCCAATGAGGCTGGAGCAAAGGCAGAGAAGCGACCCAGGGACACTTTCTAACTTTCAAGGCCCCCTTATGATGTCCACTTTTGCATATTTTGGCTCCTGCCAGACTTGGAAAACACCTGAGGATGAAAGTATGTCAAATGGAGAATGAAAAACTGGGGGGGGAGGGGGAATAGGGTTTATTTTCAGAATGTTAAAATAATGTTGGAAAGTGTTTAGATTCCTGGGAGCAGAGCTAATGTGAATCATCGTGATATATATGGGTTTAAGGATTAAAGAGACCATTTTGAATGAGTTTATTGTGAAGAGAAACCAAGTATTTAGCCATTAGAAATGGCAGCAAATGCTTCAGAATTAGAGCTGCTAATGTTTCCCAGCAGTACCACTTAATATCCCACCTACTCCAGTGACTGTGTGGTTAGGCCTTCTAAGGAAACACTGATTAAAGAAGATTTTGCAACCTATAAACTTGGTGCAGTTTAAAAGAAGTCTTTTAACCCTGGAGGTCTTATTTTCATTACTAAGAAGTTGGGAAACACCTTGCTTTCCACAGTTTGATCAGCTAATTAAGGAACTGACTATCTCAGAAGCTGCTGATACTCAATGCTTTTAATAGTAACATCTGCTTACTTCCTTCAGGCCCTTTTGAGAAGAAATTAGGTACAAGTTTGCATGCCAAGGAAACCAAGGATGTCAAGAATCTGCACCCTGCTGGGAAATGCATACAGGCGGCAGAGCTATTTTTGCCAAGCACCACAGTTGTCTCTCATGAGAAGCCCTGGCAAGAGGAGGCAGATTTCATTCTAATACCTGTCTCCCCTTGTGAGGGAAACTAACCTGCAATCACCAGCCCCATCCCTAAACGGACTCTTCATGCTGTACTTGAAACAAAGTTTTGCATGTGTCCTACCAGTGATCTGGGGACCACAGAAAGATCCAGCAGGGGCTGGCCAGATGCTGTGAAGTTTTTCTACCATGTACTTTTTTGGCTTTGGGCATTTGGCTTGTTGGTTGAGTGTCTGAGGGTGTTTTGTGGGCATGATAACCCACAGTTCTAACCTACAGACATTATGGCCTTCTCAGGCCCCTTGTGTGCAGACAGTGACAGCCCAGCGCTCTCAGCTTCAGTGTATCTAGTACACAATCCAAGCATAGCGTTCCCGCAACATTGGGCAGTGAAAAGGCACCTAGCACTCTGCTCTGAGACAAGGACATTGAGACCTACTTAGTGAAGCCACCTGCACCAAAGGTTTTACATTTTAAGGTGAAAATGAAACTAACATGGGTGTATTTAGCCCCTCCTCCACCCCAAACTGATACAATTTAGTTTGTCCAGTTCAGCAACAAAGAGAGCATGTGGCCTGTGTCATACTGACTGATTATACTTTTGAAACAAAATGCTTTAACTGGCAGCTCCCAAGGAGCGCACAGCACCTCATGTGCAAGGCACTAGTTAGCAGGGACACTGCTTGTGTGCGTGAGCAGGGTGTTGTGTATCTCTTGGAATGTCCTTGGTTGTTCCAGGGAGCAGCTGTCTGTGTGTTCATTGACCTTAACTAAGCTCCACACATACAAGTTAATTTTCCCACTGATCTGTTGTCAGCCCTAGGCCTGCTCCCTCAGCCCAGGAAGCCCTGTCACCAAACCCAGGGTCTGAGCAAGGCCTTTTGTCTCAGGGCCTGAACTTTATTTCTTCTGCATAAACCTGGTAACAAATCCTACGTCAATCACCCCTGCCCCCAATCCAGGGTCTTCCACAGGGGCCTATCTATGCCCTACAGCTTTCCACACTCCAGGCCCCCTGCCTGAGTGTCAGCCACAGACTCTACTCTTCCCCCTACCCTGATTCAGAACTTCCTGGAAGCTTTTTTCCAGTTCTCCTAGAGACCCTTTGCCTGGGAGTCACTCTGCTCCCAGCCCTGCCCCAGGCACAACCCCTCCTTCCATCAAGCACCACTCTCCAACAGAACCCTTCCAGCCCACAAACCGGCTTGCTGGGTTTATAGCACCAGAGTCCTAGCTGATCCATCACAGGTGAGGCTGGGCTCAACTCCCTTAAAGGGCCAGCCACATGGTGACACCCATATTTCACTCTTCAACCTGTGACATAGAATTTGAAACGGGGAATTAATGAGTCATGTTGGATCTTTGGCTTTATTGCCCACACCCTATGTGTATCTGACTCTGCTCTGACTGCTCGAAACGTGCACACACATTTTCCCACTGTAATTTCCAGCTCTCTCTCACGTACAGTGAATTAATGAATGGTTTTTCGTTGGCACCTATTACAATATTAGGGCCAGAATGTGCAAATATAATATGTCAGAGACTTGGCATGAAAAGTAGCAGATGTATGATGCATGCAGCAGAGGTTTTCTAGGGAGGAGACACAGACTCTCCCACAACAGCCATTAAACATCATTGCCTGTCCTTCCCCTCAGTATTTTCACTCTGGGGTTGTGCCAGTCCCTTAGGGACGTGAGTAAAGTGCTCATTTCCAAAGGATACAGTACTGAGTTTCTAGACATACACACATTTGGTACTTAGCAGTAGAATTATGCTGCTTTTATTTGCATTGTTCTGAATTTTAACAACCACATGTAATGCAGCCTCCCCCACCAGTATCATCTCATTCACCCTTGGAAGTGCTGGCTTCACACATGTGCCTATGCAAACACAACTAGCTACCCCTAGCAAATGCATCAGGTGGCTACTGGACAGGCAGACTGAGCCCCGTTGTCTGGACAGGCATCTCCCCTTCAATTCTGGACCACAACTAAGTTAAAAAATAAAATACGAGCAAGTTGATTAAGACCTTTTTTATCAGTCTGCTATTCAATACTGAACCAGTAAAGCCTGTTTTCTTTCTTTCCTTTGTGCATGTGCGTTGATGAAATTTTCTCATGAAAAGTCCAGAACTCAGGCAGCCACAGAAAAGCGCAGGCCTCCTGCTGCAGAATCCAGAAGAAAATCCATTGGCAGCAGCATGATGGTCTCACAGTCCCCAGCAGGAAAGCTGCCAGCTCCACAAACTGCTACATCCCATTGCAGTTAAAGACTTCAGTTGGAGAGACTTATACGCCCACATAGAGAACTGCTTGCTTTCTTTAGCTTGTCTGATAGAACACTCTAGATGTCTAATGTGTAGACAGCAACAGACTGTCCTTCACATAAGGTTCTGCACGAGCCATGGCCATTGTTTTGTGTACAATAAATAGAGCGTATTGGAAACTAACTAAAAATATGTTATTTTTTACAATTCACGGTTTCTTTCTTTTTTCTTAAATCCTCTCTTTTGTTAGTGGGCTCATCAATGCTTGCTGGAGACAGCATTCTGAAAGCCCAGAGACACGGGGATGGGTTAGTTTTAAATTTTAAATCACAGTCAGTGGCTTTTAACAATTGCTCTTACAGCCCACAATAGCATGACTCAAATAAGTCTAGCAAAATAACGTTATAATATTCAAAATACCGTCTAAAGGCATTTCATCTTACCTAAGCCACTCAGCAGCTCTTGCTTACGCTGTGAGCTTTGACAAAGGTAAAGAGAAGAAGACTCAAGAGTAAACAAAGCTGAAAATATAAAAGCTCTGTACAATATGTGTAACCAAAGCTCCAGGAAAGAGCACAAGCAGTGACTCAGCCAGAACCCCTAGCACAAGACAATAACAGACACAGAGAAACATTGCCCCTTTCTTTTTGTTGCCTTCCTTTTTTTTCAGGTTTTCATTTTTTAAATAAGAATCCCCCAAATAACTGAGGACAATGGAAATGTTTTCCTGAGAATTTCCAGTTAATCCAACAGCCATTGTCTGTCAGAAACATGTCAGGGACCCCTCTGAGGGGCTGTAAGATCCTCCTGGGCAGAGCACAGAGGGTCACTGGATGAGGGAAATTCCATAGGCCTGACCTCTCTCAGCTTCCAGCTCATGATTTGCCCAGGTAGGAGGGATTTCTGTGAGGGGCTGGAAAGATGGGAATAGGGGAGTATGAAACGGAAGACTCTGGGCATCCATTGGGAAGGAGAGCTGCAGATCTGTCTTGGGTCATGCCTTCCTGAGCAGGACCTCTGGACTTGTAGAAGTTGACATCCTAGTTAGAACAGAGAGGGAGAGAAAAACTAAATATTAAGTGTTTTGCATATGGGCTTGTTACAGTCCCTTAATGACAATGGTAATTTTTAAGTGAGATATTGTATCATCACTAAAACACCATCAGTACAATCGCTTAGGCCTAATACCACATGCACCAAAGTTATCTGGTCCTACTTAATGTTAATGCAAGTCTCCTGAAAGCCCTCTTTGCTTTCCCCTGATAACCGGACTGCTAATAGACATCAATAACTTTAGCTTCAGCTGCAGCAAAGCTGAAGCCTATAGATCACTTCATGGGTCCCAGCAAATCCTTTCTGATCTCTCACTGTTTAGAACCAAAGGAGGTCACATTAACAAACAGGTGGTCTACATAAAACGCATGTAGAGTGTGCTAGAAACAGGGAGCTTGTTTGTGAAATGACCTATTAAGGAGCGGCTTTGTTTTAGTGAGAGTTTCCTGGGCTTATGGCGCTGAGCACCAACTCAGACCTTCTCACTAGCACCCTCTGCTCCCTGGACCAGGCTGCAAGAGCCTTTTGCAGAATTTCTGCTTGATGTATCATTGGGATTAATTAATCTGTCACAGTTCCATCATTTGCATTGCTACAGAGGGCATCAGCTGAGAAGCTTTACCCTTTTGTGCAACACACTGTTTTAAGTCTCTCCAAATGGTCATGATGGGGTTGGATTAAAATATGAGGGCCTGATCCAGAATCCCATTAAAATCAATGGACATTGGATCAGGCCCCTGTAGTATAATCCTATAGTTCAAGGATATCTGCTTCACCCATTGCAGAACATCCAGCATTTAAAGTGGGTATGTCAAGAGAGTCATTAAAGAAAATTACCTTGGGTTTGTTTTTTACTCATCACTGCAACTCAGCAAAGTTTCCTGAGGAGGGAGATGGGAGAGTGTGTGTGTGTGTGTGTAACCTGCACCATGACCAGTTATTCAGCATGACAACAAGGACAACTACGGTGCAGTGCAGGCTCCACAGTGCAAGTTGCTGGGAAGTGTGTAAAATGACGTCTGGCAGAGCAGCTGGATGAATACTCATTTTAATTTAGATCCAACACTCATAAGTCAAACTACAAAGTGGTCCCATTTGGGGTATTCTCACAGTTTTGGGTTTAATCAAGCAAAATTCTAGAGGTCAAATTTCACCTTGGGAAGAAGTATGTCATTAGACTTCCAAGATTTCTGGTGGAAAAAAATATAACTTGAACCTGTATTCTCTGGAGAATTACACCATGATTTGATTAGACTTTTTTCCCTGACATCTAGCCCATTTTATTAACTTCTGCTTTGCTTTTAAAGGAGGCATCTACTGTTATGCTTCTCTGAAGAAGCTCGTCATGTTATAATTCAAGTGTCAGGACAGATTAGGTTAAACGTACTGTTTAATTCCCAAAGGAAAACAAACTTCAAAACATACCCTATTTGCCTTGTAACATGTCATGGATTGCATTAGAGTTGAACGTGTAATTCTGTCGCCTAATGTGTTAAAGTTGGCATGGATTTTATTCTGTATGCAAGGTGAGAAATTACTTAGCTAACAAAACATTTTGTTTCCCCCTCTTTGCGTTCTTTCTTTATGAGATTCTGAATGTGACATTTGCACAAAAAAACCCTGCACTTATTTGTGAAAAATGTATATTAAAACCAAAACACATCAAATGGAAAGAAATCACAGATGGTTTTATTCACAACCAGTATAATTAATGGCCTTCTCTACTCTTTATAAATATTGGAAGCAGATGAGTTCATTACTATTTCACTCTAATAAAGAAAACCTGCTTTATTTTGAAAAAGACATCTACTTATCTAGTGTTTCTATTGAATAATAAATCTATTTTCTTTGAAAAATAAAAGAAAGGCTGTGAATAAACAAAAATCTACCTGGATGATTTGTCAACTAAATTTTAAAAAACTATCTTCATTTCTGAAAATGGAATTCAAGGGATTTTGAAAATGTCACTAATTTTCAAAATAGAAAGTTTTGAAATGTTTACTTTGTGGTTGTCTTAAATTTTTACATCTTTCAACAAAGCAAGCAGAAAAGTGAAAACATCTGAAAAGGCTTTAGAAAAGAAAAGAGTCAGCAATAGCCGGATAAAGCTGTGGGCTCCTTTATCTTTAAGAAATCTGCACACATGGAGTAGAGTTTAAAAGTTTTTTTGTTTTTTTTTTTGACTGTGCATTCAAACATTTCCGAGTTTTGAAAACAAGTTATATTGAGTTTGTCAGACCTTCAAAGTAGTGTTGGCAGCCTCTCTTGCAATGGAATAAAACATCTTACCCTAGGGAGGCAAAAGCTGAGTCATTTGTAACCCCAAACAACATTCACTGATGTGGTCATCTTGTTAGTCATGGAAATCCTGTGTTATTTCTATTTATGCTTCTTTCAACACTTATTAACTGAGAAGTGAGAGGGTTTTATATTAAACTGCAAAAGATGTTTCCTTCTCCAGGGCCATGACAATCAGTTAGGTGGCTTATCAATCATTTCAGAGATATGTGCTAAAAAGGCAAATATCTGAAAAAATTCCCAATGCAAGTTAATTTTTAATACTGTAGGAAAAACAAACCACAGTGAAAAACAAAACCAACCAATCAAATCCCCAAACTGTGTGTCCGGCCTGCAGAGTCCTTCGGCTGGCTTTCTCTCTAACTCTCATGCATGTAGTTCCTTGGTTTTTACAAAACAAAGACTGTTTGGGGGTTAACATTTGGACGGCAGTGACATTTTTGAAGACAAATTGCAGCTCTCAGTGGTTCGAGTATCAAACAGAGCAGAAGTCGGCCTTCAAAGTTCAAATTCATTTATTCCATTTCCTTAGAAAACAAACCACAGAACCAGAGACAAGTCTGACTTTGCTACACTTGCCCCAGGTACAGGTCTGCGCAAGGAGACTGCAAACAAGTATTTGTAAATACTCGTGGCAACGTGGAAGATAACTAGTTCATTTGAATGCAATCCTCAATTCATTATCTCTATTGATTATAGAAACTCAGAGCATTTCAGGTTTGTGCCGTTAAGCGCACAGCAAGTTGTGGTATTTTGTATGCGTGCCTGGGGTTATTTTCCTGGCAGCTAGTATGAGGATTGCCAAGTTCCAGATCCATCAGGAGTGGAATGTGAACTCAGTTCAGCCAGCCATTTCCCTCCTGTCCAACCCCCTTAAGCAGCCACAGACTGAAATCTTCCCTGATAGTTCAGGGGGAAATCATGTCTCTGACCCAGGCAACTGAGCTCTGTATTCTGCTCCAATAAATCCCTCAGGGTGGAGGTTTAAAGTCTGTAGTTTGTCTCAGAAGGAAGGAATTGAGGAGGAGTAATTGCAACATCAAACAGAGAATAGCACTTCAGCTGAAGGGGAGAAGATGATTCAATGAGCAGAGATTTATGGAGCAAACTGGCTTAGGTTTTTATAACAAAAGACAATTTCATTCAGAATTCTGTATGTTTGCTGCTGGCAGGGAGCAGCATGGCAAGCAGGGCTCTGCAGCCCTTGCACTTGGTTTTATCATCTCCAGCAGGTTATGTTTTGCAGCAGACAGGAAAGTACCTTTCTTCCTCAAAACCCCATCACTATGGGAAGTGTGTGATCTCATATCAAAACATGCCCAGTGAAAGCTTTTCTACCACCTCACTGTGCCAAGCAACAGACGAAGGTAGCACCATCCTCCCAAGGTGATCCGCTGAGGCAGTTAAAAGCCTAGAGGGTTTCTCCTGCTCCCACACTACAGATGTGCAGTTCCTAACCATGGGGTGTTAATTTCCACTGTAGCTACCTGTCCCCCAGTGATGAACCCAGTGACAACAGTCATTTCAGAACAGAGCCTCGGGTCTGAAACTGATTCAGGGAGAAGTACTGGGAATCAATTACTTGGGAAAGACAGACTGTTTTGGGTTGAAAAATACTTCCCTGTTTTGGACGTTTCAACAAAAATGGCAACATTTTTGATGAGCTCTATTGGGAAATGAAAAGAGCAGAGGGAGACTAGGAGAAGCCAGGAGAACAGGGATTTTGGGAAAGTCTAGGGCAGGGGTGCCCAACCTGTGGCTCCTTGTATAGGCACCAACTCCAGGGCTGGAGCTACAGGCGCCAACTTTCCAATGTGCCGGGCAGTGCTCACTGCTCAGCCTCTGGCTCTGCCACAGGCCCTGCCCCCCCTCCACCCCTTCCTGCCCCGTCCCCTCAGCCTGTCGTGCCCTCACTCCTCCCACTCCACCTCCGAGACTCCTGCATGCAACAGAACAGCTGATCAGGAGGTGTGGGGAGGGAGGGGGAGGTGCTGATTGGTGGGGCTGGAAGGGATGGGAGGCTCCAGGAGTGGAGGGGGAGCTGATGCGGGGGCTGCTGACGTATTACTATGGCTGTTTGGCAATGTACACTGGCAAATTCTGGCTCCTTCTCAGGCTCAGGTTGGCCACCCCTGGCCTAGGGTATTGCATCCTGTACGTGCCTGTGTGCAAACACAAATACAAATAAGACTTTGAATGAACGCGACTTGCACCCTGGCCTTTGGAGACATTACTGCATGATTCTCTGACACTCTCGTTCTGGTAAGAACATTGCACTTCTATTGCCCAGAAATGCAGAACCTCACACTTTGAAGGCAGTACAGCCTGGCCATGTAAAATAGCAAGAGCTAATTGCCCAGAGGTGCTTTGATGTTTGCGGGCATTACCTGAGCACAGCACTCTTCCTGAGAAAGGTCTCGCGGTTAAATGCATCATACGGACAGTAGAAGAAGAACTCAACCATGGAAGTGTGGGATGGGCTAATTCTGCTTTACATCTTACGCACCCACCTCCTCCCACTGGCCTGCCCATTCAGCAGGTGCAAGGGAGGCGCCCACAGCAATTCTAAGATGAAGTTTCTTATTTTTTGGTGCGGGAAATGGTGCTGATTTGAAAAGGGAGGTTCTAAAATATATGGCTGAAGAGAATCTCAGAGTCAGGTATTCATCTGATTGAATTCAAAGATGACTCTAAATATTTGAGTTACCAAGAGGGAGTAGGGTGAAAGAAGAAGCCAAAGGTCACAATTTACTGTGTTGGATTGGATACAAATTAGAAGTAAATCTCCAGCACGAAAGGCAAACCTCTTCATTTGGCATGTCTTGAATTCTGGGGCAGCCTGTCTCTCCAGTCCCCCACGGTTGGAGTTCTGCTGCTGTCCACACACAGACACATGTTCCTATTATGGCCAATATAACTGATGCCCCTCAGGTGGGCTGTAGCTGTTGACAGGAGCAGGATTAAGCCTGTGATGCATTCTCAGTTAATCTCTGCTGTCAGCCTCCTGGCTGCTCACCTACTCTGCAGCGGGGGCTGCAGCGGCAGCGCAAGCTGTAAACATTTACTTCAGCGTAGAGCCCAGATGGAAATGGGTGGCCATAGCTTGACACCGGCAGGTCACCCTGCACCCGGTGAAACAGCCCTGGCACATCGCCTAGGCTGGGTTCTGGAGCTCCCCACCCGTACGGTGACACAGGGAAGGTTGCACTTGTTCTGAGGGCCCTGAGGACATTCATTATCCACTCACAACACCGGTCCCAGCTCCAGACAATGCCTCTGCGCTGTCCCAGTGCTGGGTGAAAGGACACTGTGGAGAGCGATATGCCGCTAATGACGGAGATCTGCTCCCAGGCCAGCGTATGGCTGTTAGTCCTTGTAGTTCACAACGAGACGATGCCCAGGCAGTGCCCCGCGCATAAAGCCCTCCACCATACACAACTGGGCCACACCCAGCTCCGGGAGATGTAGATGCCACCTGCAATTTGCACTGCCGAGCTGCTGGCACCAGAAGCACCTGGGGAGAGACCCTCTCTGCAGAGACGAGAAATTCCCCTGGAGGCCCTGAGTCCACTGCAGCACCAAACATTTTGCTTCAGACTCCACCTCATGGCAAATCCCCACCCTCCTCCTTGCACATCTGCCGCAGGAATCGCTGGAGTCGCTCTCCCTCCCTCTGGGCACGTCGTCTCTGCAGAACTCCCAGTTCCTCAGCGCCAGGGACCAGGCTTAAGCACCAAGTTCTGGGCAGGTATTACCATAGCTACTGCCTGTGCTTTGGCACTCTCACACCAGGGGCGTGGGACCCCTCTGGGGACAGGCTCCAGTGGCGCCTGGCTGTGATGTGCCAACCACATCCCCGCATTGTTCCCATCTGATCAGTCCAAACATCATGTGACCCCACAGTCGCCTTCCAGAGGGAGGTCAGTCGGGACCTGAAGTTCCTTCTCCAGCCATGGGGGACACGTCAAGCAGTAAAGTTACACTTGCCAGGCAGCGCAGCTGAGGAGCAGTTTATTCCATTATGCTTCCTAGGGAAAAAATAGGACGAAATCTGATAATCCCAATTTGAGATAAAAGAGCCATGTTACCACCCCTCTTTCCCTCCCTCCCCAAGCAAGGCAGAGCTGTTCCATACCATGTATTTCTTTCAAGGCTTTGTTCCAATCATGGCTCAGCAATGGGGCCTCTTCCCACTCCCTTTAGGAGCCAACCATCGAACAGATCTCACCTTAAGAAATGTTTTCTGCTACTCAGTCTCCACCTCTCTCTGCTCAGTGCCAGCCCCAGCAATATCCCTCTGGTGCAACTAAAATATTTTTCAAAGGGGAGTCAACAAGCGAAATGCAGCCCAGCTCTGTGCAGCGGAAGCAGTGAACTATAAGAGCCGGGCAGTGCCCCATAACTCAGAGCAGGGCTGTAGTTCAGAGTTAATTACAAAACTGCAGAATCCAGTTTATAACATTTGTAAAAAGGCTTTGGAACTCTGAGCTGATTAGTGCAGCTCTTGGCGTGGAGACAGCTCTCAAGTTCTGGCAGGGACCAACCTGGAGCCACATGCACCTTGGATTCACGGTGTCTGTCCAGTTTCAAATAGGAAATGCTGGAACGGAGAGTGACTCTGTGGGTGGCCATTTGGGTGAAGAAAAGCCACTGTGCTGCCAAGTCACTATGTGCTGGGAGGACGCAGTGACCAGGGAACTGGAGGGAGGTTGAAAGTTTGGACTTGGCGAATTCTTGTTGACTGAGCTTTCTGGAACGGTGACAAGCAAGCTCACTCCAAGATGCACAAAGTGCTCACTAGTCCTTTAATTTATGTTCCTATTGAACATGCTCCATACTGAGCAGGATGCATCATGCCACTTCGGCCAACAGAAATCCTTGGCACTGTGAGGCCGGAGCTTCCCCAGTGGGACACGTCACTGTGAACGGAATTAGTGCTAATCCTGGAGCTCTTGATACAGCAAAGGGTTTTCAGTACAGGACTGAGGGATGCATAACACACCCACGTGCACACACACACACAGTGACAGAGACCTTACATTATAAGATTGTTTCGATTGCAAAGCCAAGCCCTGAAATGTTGGGAAAAGCCAGATTTATGGTTGCCTGTGCAACCTTAATTTGGCCCCTTTTTGGGTATGCTTTATAATACCATTTTTAATTACAAGGACTTTGAGGTCACTAAACTTTGTAATGAAGAGATTATGGACTGAGAGTATTCACCCAACATAGTTACAGCTAAATACAACTGCCGCATGCCCAATGACAGGAAATATGTAGATGATTCATGTGATTCACTGTTTTTCCTCAGAATCCCTAAATTCTGACTTTTCCTAGCTTTTGAGTGTTTGATTTTTCAACTTTAACAGTTTTTTGGGGTGCAGTTTCTAAGGTTTTAAAAAAAGCAAACTGAAGAAAACCTAGAAATTCCATCCTGCAGAACCATACTGACCGCACATGGGTTGTCAACAGGGTTGGGACCTTTAGATCCACAGCGCAAGCCTCTGACATTGAGCTCACAGAGTAACTGGTAGTAGTTGTAGGCTGTTATAAATGTAGATCAACCAATAGGGAGATGAGAGACACATTTTGCCAGTGAATTTCATAAACGTTTGCTAGATGTTGAGATTCAGGAATCTGGGATAATGTTCTAAGTTTTGGAGGGGAGTGTAGCTAGTGGTTACAGGCTCTTCTCTTCCTGTCTCCTCTACTCCTGTCCAGGCCTGTCTCCCTTCTGCTGCTTATCCCTCTGTGCTGCCTGAGTGCACCCAGTGCACAGAAGAGACAGCCTGTGAGGATAGCTGCAGATGTGCTGAAGTATCCAGCTGTATGCATTCTCCAGCATAGTAGAAACCTCTGCAACCAGCCCATCAATGGACCAATTATGGTAGAGTTTCCTGCTCTCAGCTCTGGTGCCCATCAGCACAGCGACTCCCAGCAGAAGGGAGGGGCAATTCATAGATTCTAGGACTGGAAGGGACTTCGAGAGGTCATCAAGTCCAGTCCCCTGCCCTCATGGCAGGACCAAATACTGTCTAGACCATCCCTGAGAGACATTTATCTAACCTACTCTTAAATATCTCCAGAGATGGAGATTCCACAACCTCCCTGGGCAATTTATTCCAGTGTTTAACTACCCTGACAGTTAGGAACTTTTTCCTAATGTCCAACCTAAATCTCCCTTGCTGCAGTTTAAGCCCATTGCTTCTTGTTATATCTTTAGAGGCTAAGGTGAAAAAGTTTTCTCCCTCCTCCTGATGACACCCTTTTAGATACCTGAAAACTGTTATCATGTCCCCTCTCAGTCTTCTCTTTTCCAAACTGAACAAACCCAATTCTTTCAGCCTTCCTTCATAGGTCATGTTCTCAAGACCTTTAATCATTCTTGTTGCTCTTCTCTGAACCCTCTCCAATTTCTCCACATCTTTCCTGAAATGCGGTGCCCAGAACTGGACACAATACTCCAGCTGAGGCCTAACCAGCGCAGAGTAGAGCAGAAGAATGACTTCTCGTGTCTTGTTCACAACACACCTGTTAATGCATCCCAGAATCACGTTTGCTTTTTTTGCAACAGCATCACACTGTTGACTCATATTTAGCTTGTGGTCCACTGTAACCCCTAGATCCCTTTCTGCAGTGCTCCTTCCTAGACAGTCTCTTCCCATTCTGTATGTGTGAAACTGATTGTTCCTGCAGCCCCACACTGGAGCATCCTCATGCCACCTCTGGGGTTAAGCGTACTCTATAGATGGACTGCCAGCCTCTAACAAGCCTCTAATGAGCATATGCAAATGACAATTGTCAGAAGCTTGTAACTCACAGGGACAGAAAAAGGCACTTCTCTAACACCAGGGTGACACTCACCATCAAATTTCAAATTCCCATTTCACAGCCTGGAGATAAATAAAATGGTTGTAAGACTTCAACATTAGCAAAACAATCCATCTCCCCTACTCTGGTTCTTAGAATCAGCTGAATCATTTTAGATGAAACTTTTCAAAAATGTCCAGCTTACGGCAGACACCCAGCATGGAAAATTGCAGCCTGAAGGATTAAAGTTTGGCAAAATTACAGGCAACTGGAAAGAGGGTTTTATAATGAAAGTGCCAGGTAACCTTAAACTGAGGAGTTTCTGCTAGTTTGGCTGATGTGCGCACACACAAAATATTTATTAGCTGCTGGAAATATTTATTGTTTTCTTCAGTTCATGAGTCTGAAATACTTAGCAGCAGGAGGAAATGGACAAGACAGAGAAAGTCTGCCACTGTTAAGAAAACACCTTTAACACCAAGATGTTCCTTCAGTAGAAGCATTTAGTGTGTGATTTGCTGCTTTTGGCCTGAGCGGGCCAAGGATTTGTCATGTGATAGGTTGCTTCAGAACTTGGTATTGCTCTGTCCCTTGATGGGCTGGTTACAAATATGGTTCCCACACTGGATAGCACACACAGCTTCTGAAGATAGCTGTGGATTCGCTAAAACATCCAGCTGTCTGTTCAGGAATAACTACATTTTGCACTGTGCTGTTCAGTGGGCAATTGCTCTGAGAATACAACTCACAGTGAATTCAGGGAGGCCGAATGCATGGACCAGGGCTGGAATTTAGATACATTCTGACCTTTTGTAACCAAGTGCTCAGGATCTTGACTGCATGCCTCGCTCAGAAGAAAGCACCTTTAACAGCACAGTTTCCCTTAAGAGAATGCATGGGCATCTGTTCAGTTGTGAGTCAGGGAGAACAATATCTTTTACAAGCCGTTAGCACAGATTCCTGGATTTCCCCATGAGGTCTCCCACCCCGTCTGTATGGCCCTATGCTCTTTGTTCCCAGATGTATGACTTTACATTTGACCTCCCTGAAATGCATGATGTTTGATTGTACCCACCCAGCCAAACAAAACCAGATCACTCGGTGTTAGTGGCCTGTCCTCATCATTTACCACTCCCCCAATCTTCGGGACATCTGTTACAGTGTCTTTGTGGGCCACAACCGAGGATGCCAAATTCAGGACAAACTGCTGAGAAATAGAGCAAACATCCCCCTCAAGCTGATGGATATTCTTCCATAAGCTATACCAAACCAGAAACAAAAGTAAACACCTGTTTCACCACAGTGGCTAACAAGAAGTCATAAAAGCAGTTTCCTTAGGCATTCCAGTTCTTATATCACCACCAAAACCACTGGATTTAGAGATGTGTGGTTATTAAAACCAATTTCATCAAATAAGAGGTTCTTCTGATCCCAAAGGACCAGCCATACACCCAGGTCAATACATAACTTAGATCTTACCCAAAAGTCACGCTGCCAATCCTTTAATATCTAAAATCTAAAGGTTTTTTCATAAAAAGAAAGAAAGGTGAGAGTTACAATTGGTAAACAGAATCAAATATACAATAATTGCAAAGTTCTTGGTTCAGGTTTGTAGCAGTGATGGAACAAATTGCTGTCTTAAGCCAAGTCTCTGGCTTCCAAATCACTGAAAGGGCCTCAATTCCTTGCTTAGAATGCTTCTATTAATGTAAGTTCATAGTCCAGAGGCTGGAGCAGAAAAGGGGCAAAATGGAGGTGTTTTCAGGGTCTTTTATAGCTTCAGCCATGTGGAGGCAATCCCATTGTTCTCACTGTGGAAACTCACAGCAACAAGTCACATGTCCATGCATTTCGCCTAATTACAGCAGGAAATTCTGTTAAGTGTACATAGGTGTCTCCCTTGGTCCATTGTCAGTTAAATGTTCTTTTGATGGGCCATTCAATTTGAATAGTCCCTCCAAGATGTACTGGCCGGCTACCTTGTGGGTGTTACCCCAGGAGCAAACATTTGAAATCCAGGTATAGAGCCAATACTTACAACTTCAAATACAAAAATGATACATGCATACAGATAGCATAATCATAACCAGCAAATCATAGCCTTTGCATAGACACCTCACTTGACAACCTTTGTACAAGATTTGCTGCAAATATATTAACAGTGGTTGCAATGATATTAAAATATGACCATATAGATCCAGATAATGTCACGACATCTGCAAACTCCTTTGGAAATGATTTTATGTTTTCTTCCAGGTTATATATAAAAATATTAAATAGCATAAGGTCAGGGACTGATCCCTGCTGAATCCCACCAGAAATACCTGCCTGATGATGATTTCTCATTGACAATTACATTTTGAGATCTATAAGCCTCATTTATCATTAGGGCCCTACCAAATTCACAGTCCATGTTGGTCTATGTCATGGTCACAGGCTTTTCAAAATCGTAAATGTCATGATTTCAGGTATTTAAACCTGAAATTTCCCGGTGTTGTAACTGTAGGGGTCCTGACCCAAAGAGAGAGAGAGAGTGCGTGTGTGTGTTGCCTTCGGAGCTGGGCACTCTCCCATGCCCAGTTCTGAAGGCAGGAGCACAGTAGGGGTGGCAATACTGCGATCTCCCTACCATAACCTTTGCAACCCCCCTACAGCACCCTTTTGAATCAGGACCCAGAGTTTGAGAAATGCTGGTCTCCCCCGTGAAATCTGTATAGTATAGGGTAAAAGCACACAAAAGACAAGATTTCACAGAGGGAGACCGGATTTCAGGGTCCATGACATGTTTTTCATGGCCATGAATTTGGTAGGGCCCTACTGATAATGTGCCCTGTTGATTTGGTATAGTTCTGGTTTATCAAAATGCTGTGTGGTGTCAATGCCTTACAGAAGTATTTTACATCGACGTACTGCCTTTATCAACCCAACTTGTAATCTCATCAAGAAATGACAAAGGCAACTCCATGGAGCAGTGCCAAGGAATTTACAGTGGTTCATTTCAGAATAAGTGTAAATTCACCTCAGTGCTCTCCTTGGTTTCTCTCAACTATTTTCAGAGGATTCAGATCTGGACTCTGATGCGAAGAGCAATGAGACCGATGGGGTGGAGGAGGAGAAGTGGTTTGGTACAACCTGTCCACCTTGATAGTTAGAAGAGGCCAACTGCCAGCAGCTGCAGCACTAGGAGCCTCTCAGTTTTAGGGCACTAGCTCAAATGAACACAAATCATTTGTGACCTAAAGTCTTTATTATCTGACAGCTTTTTGGGGTTGGAAAGAGGAGCTAAGTTCAGATGGCCTAAGAAGTCCTCATCACCGGAACCAACACCACCACAGATGGTTCTGTGTCCTACCTCCACAGCAGGCTGACGACCACTGGATCTTCACGGAGCTTGATGATGCCTTCTCACTCTTCCAGGCCAGAGTCGTGCCACACACACCTCTGTTCCTAAGGGTGTGTTAAGTTTCTTAAAATTCATATTTTAGAGAAAAAAAATCAAGGAGAGTGAACCAGTTAAAACAAACTTTTATTTAGCAAATTATATTAAGAATACAGACGACGTTATCACACAATGAAACTTCCCTTTGTAAAATACAGGAGAGTGATCTAAAATAAATATAAAAAGTCAGAACATACATCAGGTTAATGCACAAGAAATTCACTTCCAATAGCCCAACAAAAATGCAGCATCTTAAAAACATTTCACAACTGCATAAAACATTTTTCTTTTCCATTTCTATGACACAACAGTTAAAATTGTTGCTGTTAGGAATTCGTTTCACAACAAACAACCCAGAAAGACTCAACCAGTTTGGTTTCCCTGTACCAAATGAACAGATGAAATTGAGAAGCGCCACACTTCCCCTATTGACAACTGTGTCTGACTTTTATGGCTCAGAATTACCAGTGTTGAAGTGTGTCCTATTATCCTCTCTCTTCATTGCCACAGAGAGAGCTTTACTTTAAAGTGGTTCTTCAAGGCTCAAAGGCTGAGGTAATAGTTAACACAATGATATGGATATACCCTCTGCGATGAACGGAATTCAGCCCGATGCAGAGGATCCAGAGAAGACTTAGGCACCACTTATGTCCCACTTAAGCTATTTGGAGGACATGTAGGCCTACTGCTGGCCCTCGGCACAGGGTTGATTCTTCGCTATAGGCATGATGTGAAACTCAACGGAGACCATAAATCCTGGAGGAGTCAGTGTCGGGGACAAGGCCTGTCTCCTCCTGTGGAAAGCTGGAGTTATTCTGCTCAGCTCCATGGGGTGAGAATCCACAAGCAAAGCTCCTCTCACTCCAAGGCAGTTGCACATTTTTTTTTCAAAGGAGTAAAGCCTAGTGCAGGAGGCAGCCATCTTACGGAGCTGTTTGCGCTCAGCTCTTGGGAGCTCAGGGTAAGGGGCCACAAATCCAATTCTATTAGATTCAACAATGGCTTTGAAGTTATTAAAAAAACATTTTAAATACCAAACCTCAGTGTTGTTCTTCAGGTGGCTTAACCCCCCAGTAGAGCAGCTTGGAGCTCAGCTCTATACCATCTCTATTCCTAGCTCCCATCCATTATGTCACTTTCCAGCAAGATGGCTGCCCCTGGCCTGAGCTGAGCTCGCCAGTCAGGACCTTGCTGCTGACTGCTGAGATGCATGCCCCAGCACTGAGGCGAGCAGATATCTGGGATGGACAAACCAGGTCACAGCATGGGATCAGCAGAACATCCAGTTCCTTAAGCAATTTGTATGGAAATTTAATTCGCAAAAAGTGGAGTGTGAAGTTGCAGCCAGGTGAGGCCTGAGAAGAAAGGAAAGATGAGGGAAGCATGGGCCAGAGGGAAGGAAGGGCAGAGGAAGACAAAGGTTGCTTGGGGGAGAGTGGCTGAGAAATGGCTTTTGCCAGCCACACCCAATCCCACCTCTCTCAGGCTAAACACCCCTTTGAAGATACAGGGGTGGAGGCGGGTCATGGGATCTCCGAGGTGCCGCCAACAAGCCTACAAACTGTGAAGTGCTGTGCCCGAGTCAACTGAGACCAGCTCAGCGTCTTCTGTCTTTGATCGTTTTAGTTTTGAGAAATTAGAAGACTGCTGAAAAACCCAAATAAACTCAGCACCACAGAATACTGATCTCTAACTAGTACAGTGGGGTCACAACGGACTGTCCCTACAAAGCACCTGCTCAGAGCGAACTCCTGGCAAGGGACGCAGCAATGGAAGGAGGGTTAGGAGCAGTCTCATCCCACATGAATATGGCTATGTGATGAGGGAATGTATCAGCTAATTAACCACACTGGCATTTATCACAACGTTCACAGGCTACATCACTCTGAGAATAAATCCATCCCTCTCTATTACTACTACATGGGATTTCACAATCTAGTTCCCTGGCTGGCCCAGGAGCTATCCATATATATTGCTGCAGTTCTGCCCTTTGCTAGGGGAGCATCACCATGGGAAATCCCAGGGCAGTGCATCACTGTTAATAATTCATCTGACTGAAAGCAAGGCCCCACTTCCCCAGCACTGTCTCCTCAGCAGTGTCAGGAGATTTCATGATTATTTGGCAAAGTAATTTCTTCTTCTTCCAAGTGGAAGCTGCACACTCCTTACCTTGCTCTGGGGATAGACATGGGCTGACCAAGACACACTCATTACAGGTAGGAGGAATCAGCCCTTCTGTTTTACATCCACCCACCCCCACACCTTCTGTCAAGGAGGCCTGGTCATGACCTCTCTGCAGCCACTCCTATCTCAATCTCAGGGCTAGTGCAGAGCAGCGAACACACTCCCTCCTCTGGGACTGCATGGGCCAATGCTGGAGAACTCACACCTTGTGTGGGGAGCAAGACACGTAATGGGAAATCCACTTGCCAGTGGAGAGCAGTAACCACTAGGAAACAGGGCCAGCCCGGCATGGAGTTATTTTGAAGAAGAAAATTACTGTTCAGTAATTAAAACCTGCCTATTGAAATACTGATGTGATGCCTGCAAAGACGGAGGGATGGAGGGGGCGGGGAGAGCACCCCATAGCTAATGAGTTCCAAAGGAAATCACTTGCACTATTGTCAATCTGCTTAAACTGCTTCCTGCATTGCACTCTCAGCCCTCTTGTCTAAGGAAATACTCACAGCCATCCAAGCAGGTCTGAGAGTGCACGAGAAGTTCTGACCAACCCTCCATGGATCCTGACCCAACACACCCCATTTGCCCTACATTCTTGTGCAGGCCAAGCTTATGGCACAGAAAATCTGGGACATGTCACTGGCAAACTGCACAAGCACAAATGTAAAGGTCAAATTTTCATTTTCAGCCTTTCTTTGCAGAGAAACAGCTTTGAAACAGCTCTGCAAGGGCTGGGAGAGGGAGGGAAGGAGGACGCCTCCATTGAACAAATCCTTGTCCCAGTTAGACACTCTGTCAACACCTGGAGCGATCCAGAGTTCGGCATGTGTCGTGTGTGTATCGTCTCTCAGAAGGTGCCAAGGACAAATGCACTGTCACTGTTGCTAAGCAGCTTATAGCATTGACTCAAGTTTCTGAGAGCAAAGAGCTACTGATGCACTTTAACCTACTCCCACAAACAGGATGGCAAAGCTCCAGATCAGTTTTAAAAAGCAGTCCCAACATTTCAGCTTCACCAAAGCTGGGTGGTTTCCACAGCTCAGTCTGCTGAACCAAATGCTGCAGTCTCTGACAGAAATTCCTAAGGGTGCCAAGAAAATGCTCTGTGGCCCCAAATATCGATCGGCGTTTGATAGTCACAGATATTGGCTTAGCTCTGATTTAGAGCAGGAGTACCCAAGCTTTGTCCAACCAACGGGGCCATTGGCCTGTTCTTAGCAGCCTCTGCTGCCCACTGAAATGTGTCTACAATGGAGCAGCTGGGTCTGGCCTCCCCTGGAATGAGGAGAAACTGTCCATTGGGAAGACAGCTCCCACAGGAGACACTCCACCTTCATCTGGCAGACGACATGGCAGAACTCTGAACCAAACTAGCTATCCTGCTGATAAATCTGAAGCTCCTAATTCTCCAACTTCTGCGCATAGGGAAGGGCAGCTCTGTGACACTAACTATCATCCTTATGCTAGGACCAATGTTGCAGAAAACCTTGACTTACCTGTTACTATGTCTACAAAAACAACAAGGAGTCCGGTGGCACCTTAAAGACTAACAGATTTATTTGGGCATAAACTTTTGAGGGTAAAAACCCTCACTTCCTCAGATGTATTTGAAGAAGTAAGGCTTTTACCCACAAAAGCTTATGCCCAAATAAATCTGTTAGTCTTTAAAGTGCCACCGGACTCCTTGTTGTTTTTGTGGATACAGACTAACATACCTACTCCCTGATACGTCCACAAAGCTGCCCTCAGCCAAGGAGGGAGCTACAAATTGATCTACAATGAACTACAGGACAAGTTACAGACAGCTGAAAGGTCGGAAACACACGAGATGGATGGGATGGACAAACGACTGCAGTGTGGAGTGAGTTTGAACTTCAAGTGAACCTGAGCAGAATGACCAGGCTGACTGCGCTAGCTTCCGTGATATGTTCATTGGTTGATGTCAGCACCATCAATCTAGCCTCTGTGAAGCTTGGCAGTAAAGGCTGGCTTTGCTTTCCTGCAGCAGAAAATAAGAACTAAAAGCCACTTTGGAACCCTAAAGGAAAGGAGCACCTTGTGGGAGTCACCCAGGCCTACACAGCTGATGCCAAATATTACAGGTCTTAAATCTTGTGCTCAGACCTACCCTTTTATAACCATATATGCCCATTCTTCCAACAACAGAGCTGGTTTCTAAGAGGCAGTCAGGAAAAAAGAGACTGGTCTGGAGAGTCAAAGCAGAGAACCTGAATTGGGTTCTACCCAGAATGCTATGGTGTTTTGCACTTATTTCCCCCCAGAAACATGGTACAGTGCTTTGAAACCAGAAATGGATCATTGGACAAGAAATATTTTACATATATACAAATACGAAATACACAAACCAACAGTACAAAACCTACTATTAGTCAACATTCTGTTAGACTAGAGAACTCAGGAAAGTCAAAAGCAGTGCAAAGCAGGTCTGAATAACCCAAACCCAGAGCTACCATACCAGTATTTGTTACTATGGCAATTGCATTTTAATAGGGTTAGACAACCTGTCTTTTACAATACAAAAAGTTGCACACTTTAACACTTACTTTTAAAAAATGCCATTTCGCTGCTGTAACGTAGTTTTGTTCCACAGCAGACTTGAAAAGCAGCACAGAGCTCAGATGAATGCTTCTAAAGAACTTATCACAGCAACAGACTTCACCAAGACATGCATTTGACTCAGGAGTGAGTCAGGGACACCACTTGTGAGCATGCTGAGGTCAGGGTTTAATGCATCAGACACTTGCCCAGTGGAACTATCTCAGCCTTGTCCAACAAGATCAGGCTTTAGCATTTCCCCCCCGAGTGCAGCAGTGTGCAGGGACGGAGTGCACAAATCTCTTTCCTTTTAGCAGCCAGCAGGGGCAAATGTTTGAAAACTGCCAAAGTAACTGGCAGGTTCCAATGCGCACTTTATGGGCAGGTGCCGTGGCAAAGCTTTTGGGTGGCTGGGAGAAGTCAGGATGGCATTGCAGAGGTCTGGCTGGCTTGCTCTCCATAGCCAGAGAGAGCTACACAACATTTGCCACAATCCTCTACTTTCAGGCAATGGACAAGCAGCCTTTGCGCCAGGGAGAGGCGCCACTGAGATCCCTGTGCTCTTCGAGCTACTCCACTTTGCCAGCGACTTGGGAGAGAGCCCTAAGTGGAACTGAGCGAGCGACCCTGGCTAAAATAACAAAAACCATTAAGGTCTCAGGTGTATCCTGGCCACGGGTGAGCTGTTGGGCAGTCTTGACTTGGAGAGGCAGATGAAGGGTTTACCATTACTCAGGGCTAGCTTGCTGATCTAAGGACTTGAAAGGGCTCCGGAACGCTGACCCTGCACAAACTAGAGAGCCCTGCTATACTGAGAGGGGCAACTGGGGCAGTTGATCTTGCTGCGCCTTAGTTCCCAGTCGAAGCTGGTGCATTCTGTGAGTTGTGGACTAAGTGGCTGTATTTTTAGCCTCTTTTCCCCAAACACTCTATCCTAGCAAGGCTCATTGCTGGGAATCTCTCCAGATCCCCACAAGCCGGGGCTCAAGGCTTGCAGCATTTCACTCCAGATCTGTATTGCAGTGAGCATGCTGCAGCAGGTGCTACAAAGCAGGAAGAACTGAGGAAGCTGTGTGTCAAGCTCTGACTAAGGGACTCCTGACCAGGAATTGCCCCAGCAGGGCTAAGGGGTGAGGGCGCCTGGCAGAAAGGGTTAACACAGTCCAAATCTCAGAAACAACATGTACAAAATGATTAGGGAAAGCGCAGGAAGGAAGGCAAGTCATTAGAGAAGTGTCCCTCTGCTGAGAAGGGTTCCAGTAACACTGCTCATCAGGGCTCGCCTGCCATCAGTAGTATCTGTGCGCACGCGCCGCATCTCCAGGGAGCCGGCCTTCCCTCGCTCCTCAGGACTGTGGCATCTGCTGACATCTAGTGGGGCTGGGGGGCAGCCGAGCAGCTGCACTTTGCTCTGTCCTGAAGCTGTAGTCATACTAGAGAGCAAAACAGAAAGAGAGAGTGACAACGCTGCGACGGAGTGGGCTAAAGCTAGCACTAGACACGGAGCTCTTGTCTCAGACCCACCCTTCCTGCCAGCCGGTGCAGGGTAAAATGGGACATGCCCTGCTCCCTGGTGTGGCACCCAGAGCTGTTTACACAGAGCGACGCATTGTACCTGGGTGAGCAATGTGCCTCTCGGCTCCATGCACGCCCCCAAGCCCCTCTGTGTTCTTGCACAGAGCTCTCCCCAGCTTGCCCACAGCCCTGCTCCCACCAGCACTGCCCAGTGCACTGGCCAGAGGAGGCCACTACAGGATGCAGCAAAGGGTCACACTTGCTGCCTCTTCCACTACAAACCGGCCCTTTCAGTCTGTAGCATTGCTATCTGCTGCCAGCTCAATATGCAGCACAACATTCATTGAGGGAAAGCAGGGGGGTGTCCCAAGCCCTGCTGATTCTTTCGCTTTTCCTCCAACAACTCAGTTTTGTTCCAAATGTAAGATTATAATCCAGACCTGTGTTAAGGAATAAATGGAAAAGCAATTCTCAGTTAGTGGGAACAAATGCACTTTAGCATTTCCAAGCACTGGTCCATAGCCAAGCTCCCAGAGTGATGCTGGTGTGGCCAGTGGAAGCAGCAGGAACACTATCAGTGGGGATGCAGGGAATTCCTTCCTCCAGATTAAGTAGCTCCTTTTGCTGAGATAAATTGGAATATAATATCTACCAAGTAAAGCAGCTGGGAGAAATATTTCTCCTCTCTGGGAGGGGGTACACAAACTTGCCCCAATTTAATTAAACTGGTTTAGTTAATTGGTGCAACCCCGCAAGTAGACGCTCTTACTTCACCCCGAGTGGGATTTATTTCAGTTTAGCTTAAACTGGTTCCTAATTGATTTAAAATAAACAGAAATAAACCAGGTTTAAGCGGTAACAAAACAGAGTGTCCATGTGGAAAATCAAACCTCACATGAAGCCAGCGCACCTCTGTGCAGGGGGGCCCGGAGAGCTTTGCCATTGATTTCCCCGAGAACAGGACCAACCCTGGCTGGGTGCGGCAGAACTCAGAGTACCCTGCACAAAATCGCTTTCTAACATCAGCTCCCGAGGCCTTTTCTGGGCAGTGATTCGCTCTGACACCCAGCGTGACTTTCAGCAGGATTCAGCCTAACCGGCTGGCTCGTGACCAAGGCATTTGTCTCCAGAGATGCCCTGCCTGCACAAACCAAAGGACACAGCGCTTCCCTGCCAGAAATCCATCTTCCAACAGCAATAACAGCAACAGCCCAGGGCTTTTCCTGAGGATTTATGGCTGGCTGGGATCCCTCAACGAACCTCTGGCCATCAGCTCCTCCCAGCCAGCGTTAATCCCCAGGAAATGCCCTGTGCCTGACCATTAGTGCTGTGAAGAGCTGTAAATGCAGGGTAACGCTGCCATCGTGTGGCAAATCGTGACTCATACACTTCCAATACCAATCAACTGAGCACGTGCTCTTTCATCGAGACCGAAATATTTTGCTCTTCTGCGGCATCTTTCAGCCCAGGATCGCCAGGTAACTGCAATTAGTTAAGTGGCGTAAGAATGATCTCGCCAGCTGGACACATGGGAAAAATGCAGCACACAGCAAATAAGTGATGTACCCTAGTGGCAGTTAGGACTAGAGTCCTGACTCCCCTTCCCTGGCCCTAGCTCTGGTCACTAGGGTCAGTCACACCCTCTTCTCCAAAGTAACCAAACAAGCAGATGCTGAAGAAGCCATTCCAGACCTCCTAGTTCAGAGCAAATGTCCTCTTTGCCCCAGGCACCTAGTTACACAGCTCAAGCAGTCCCTCTACTGCAGCCAAGGAGGAAATACGGAATCATTTAAACTGACCCATCACTATCACTGCTCAGTAAATAACCTCGACCCTGACTAGCAAGCGTGACTGCCACAGGTGAAGCACACAGCTAGGTCCCCAGCACACCAGCAAAAGCCATTCACCATAGCCAGTAACAGCCTGGGAGCAGAGCCAAGGGCAGTGACATGGACGATTGGGGTCTAACAATTAAAGCGGGTTTTCCCCGCTCACTAAAGCCTTCTCCCTGCTGTGACACTGGTGGGTGAGCTCAACTGAGAAAGCCCCCCCAGCCCCTTCCCTGCCCCAGGAAGCGCAGGGATAACAGTAACTGGAACCATCAAACTGCAGCTCAGTTCCTCACGCCTGGCTATGGGCTACGTTTCCAGTTGCATCGTGCCTTTTAAGCCCCCAGCTCACAACGACAGCATCGGGAGCCTGCATGAATGGTGACTCCCTGTTCCCTGAGACAGCTCCTCTGAATGACTCTGGGAGGGCTGCCCCAGCGGCACCCCCTTTGGGTCTATGGGCTGCTGGCCTCGCCGGCCCTCCCTCTGGCAAATGCAGATGTGGAACCAATGTGGGACACGCTGCCATGGTGGTGGGGCCTGGAATGTGATGGGCACAGCTCCTCAGGTGAATGAACCAACCGTGCCTCGTGACAGGCAGGATGTGCATCTGAGGGCAGGAGACTCAGCATGGTCCAACAGAGGGGCTAAACTTGGGAAAGGCCCTAAACCTTCATACCCACAAACCCCACTTCTCCCAGACGTCCGGCTGCCAGCAGCACTCAGCCAGTAACCCATGGCAGGTGGGGTGAGCCGAATGATTTAGGTTCTTTGGTCGCACACTGTCACCCAGTTTATGCTCACATGGGAATTTCCCCTCAGCCCAGGTATTTGCCAGGCACTGTCTGCAGCTAGTTCTTAGTCTGTATCTCGCGTGTGCGCAGCTCCTCCTCATGACAGGACAGAGCTCACACTGTTCAGACTGTTCCCAGCTTTCCAGTCTGAACCCACCAAAGGGACCGTCTCTCACTATGCGTCTGTACAGTCCCAAGCACACCTCGGCCCTGCCCATGCTGGTCCTATCATAAGAAAACCCAACCAGGCAGTGTAGGGCTGTTTCCACGGGCACACGAGCCAATCGACTCCTTCACTGGGATATCTGGAGGAAGCCAGCACCGATATGAAGCAAACTGAAATGTGTGTGGAAGCAGTTGTGCCTGGAAGCTCTGTGGAGATAGCTGCCCAGTTCTAACTACAGCCCTGCATCTACGTTGCTGTGGTGTCTGTGCAGTGAAGCCACTCGCATTTACACACCCAATGGGTCATCTGTGAACGTGGAGGTGGCAGGACGGCTCCATTCGGAAAAGCTCCTACGCACAGGTTTCGCTCTCGACTGGACTCGCTGGTTCTTCCTGACTGGGATCTATGGTTTGTCTATTCCACGGGCTCAGAGCTCAGCCGTGCTGCTTATTGCCGTGTTGGTGGGGGTGTTCCTGGGTTTGTACAGCTGGGCATGCCCAGCGCCGGGGGACCAGCCCAGCTCTACTGAACCCTCTGCATCAATCTCACGGGATGACTCCACACCCCTTCCTCTTGACCCTGACTCACAGGTCATAAAGGCAGATATGCAGCCTGCTCCTCTCGGCAGAGACCCCATTGACGAGGAGCACTCAGAACTGGGGCAACAGGCCACAAGTACCCCCCTCTCCAAGCCGCTGGGTGGGAGACCCCTCCTGGAGACCCTGGGGGCTGCTAAGGGGGCAAAGGGGCAAGGAGGATCCATAGGTACCCAGACTCATTTCTAGCTGTACTTGTTGGAGTGGCGGAGGTTCCTAGCATGGGGCAAGGGACGGAGCAGGCGGGGTTATGACTCCTTTCATCCAGAGCTACCAGCAGATGCACAGGGCCTGGTGCTAAAAGGACACTAGTCATGGCCCAAAAGGCAAGGGATACTCAAATCTCCTCCCCTGCTTGTCTGTGGCCTGCCCAATCTATGCACCAGTATGGGCCTGTGCTGCTGGAGAGGGGAGTTGTTAACATTCCCTTGGCAACGATGTCATCACCGGACCTGTCAACGAGCTAGCAGCTGGGCCAGCTCCTCCAGCCGAGGACCAACATGGGTGCAGAATGCCTATGCGCAGGAGCGCTGAAGCTCCTCACTGGGCTTTAGGGTTAGGCCAAGCCCAGGGGCCCTGCGGGTTGGAGCCTGGGATATATGGGCCCACACGCTGGGCAGGGACCCCCCCAATCAGTGAGTTCTGTTAATACCTGAAAGCATGCAGCATGCACAGAGCTCGGGAGCACCCCGTGGCTCCACTGGCCTAGGACTGGTGCTGAAGGGGTCTGAGCGCAAACAGCCATTCCCATGCTAAACCCACCTCTGAAGGCAGAACAGAACCATAGCACTGGGAGGGAGCTCGAGAGGTCGTCTAGTCCAGTCCCCTGCACTCATGGCCGGACTAAGTATTATCTAGACCATCTCTGACAGGCGTTTGTCTAACCTGCTCTTAAAAATCTCCAATGCCAGAGATTCCACAACCTCCCTAGGCAATTTATTCCAGTGCATAACCACCCTGACAGGTAGGAAGTTTTCCTAATGTCAAGCATAAACCTCCCTTTCTGCAATTCAAGCCCATTGCTTCTTTTCCTATCCTCAGAGGTTAAGAAAAACAATTTTTCTCTCTCCTCCTTGTAACAACCTTTTGTGAACTTAAAAACTGTTATCATGTCCCCTCTCAGTCTCCTCTTCTCCAGATTAAACAAACCCAATTTTTTCATTCTTTCCTCATAGGTCATGTTTTCTAGACCTTTAATCATTTTTGTTGCTCTTCTTTGGACTTTCTCAATTTGTCCACATCTTTCCTGAAATACACAATACTCCAGCTGAGGCCTAATCAGTGCGGAGAAGGGCGGAAGAATTACTTCTCATGTCTTGCTTACGGCACTCCTGCTGATAGATCCCAGAATGATGTTACCTTTTTTTGCAACAGTGTTACAATATTGCTCATATTTAGCTTGTGGTCCACTATGACCCACCCATATACCTTTCCACAGCACTCCTTCCTAGGCAGCCATTTCCCATTTTGTATGTGTGTAACTGATTGTTCCTTCCTAAGTGGAGTACTTTGCATTTGTCCCTATTGAATTTCATCCTATTTACTTCAGACCATTTCTCCAGTTTGTCCAGATCATTTTGAATGTTAATCCTATCCTCCAAAGCACTTGCAACCCCTCCCAGCTTGGTATTGTCTGCAAACTTTATAAGTGTACTCTCTATGCCATTATCTAAATCATTGATGATGATACTGAACAGAACTGGACCCAGAACTGATCCCTGTGAGACCCCACTCGTTATGCCCTTCCAGTATGACTGTGAACCACTAATAACTACTCTCGGGGAATGGTTTTCCAACCAGATATGCACCCACCTAATTGTGGCTCCAGCTAGGTTGCATTTCCCTAGTTTGTTTATGAGAAGGTCATGTGGGACAGTATCAGAAGCCTACTAAAGTCAAGATATACCACATTTACCGCTTCCCCCCTATCCACGAGGCTTGTTACCCTGTCAAAAAAAGCTCTCAGGTTGGTTTGACAAATCCATGCTGACTGTTACTTATCACCTTAGGAGTCCGGGAAACAGGGTGATCTAGTGGGCATTATCTTCTAAGTGTATGCAAATTGATTGCTTAATTATTTGCTACATTATCTTTCCAGGTACTAAAGCTGACTGGTCTGTAATTCCCCGCACTGTCCTTATTCCCCTTTTTACAGATGGGCACTATATTAGCCCTTTTCTAGCCCTCTGGAATCTCTCCCATGCCTTTTCATGGAAGGCAGACCTGGCCCCACATTTCCTCGGCCTCCCCAAACAGGGCCGGGGCAGATTTACTAATCTGTGTGCTTGCCAGGGGAGAAGCTGGATTTGCCCTGGGACATTGTGGACAGGCCAGTGTTATTCTGTACTCTAGAAACCCAATGTCTGGGTCCTGTCTGCTTCTCCTGACATGCCACATGCCCTGGCTGAGTGTCTGAGAGGCCGGTTAAGGAAAACCTCTGCTGATAACATCATGCTGCTTACCTCTGACAAAGGCGCTTCCATCAGGGGATCTCGTACCACTGAACATATGAGGGCAGTGTCATTATCCCCATTTTACAGACAGGAAACTGAGCACAGAAAGGGGACGTGACTGGCCCAGGCCAGGAACAAAGGCAGGACTAGAACTCAGGTCCCTGCACTCCCAGTCCAGTGCTCTGCCCACTAGATCACCCTGTTTCCCGGACTCCTAAGGCCACACAGATGAAAACACATTTTTGCCACTATCATATCTGGAGTCTGATTCTGTACACTGAGCTATTTTCATCTGGACTGTAGGCTCTTCTAGGCAGGGGCTCTTCTTCTGGGTAGCACCTGGTGTCCTTTAGATAAAGAAATAACAATTATGTAGGCTTCAGGTAGGGATGGTCTCTTTTCTACGCTTGTATTGTATCCAGCACAGTGGAGCTCCAGTTCCAACAGGAATTTTGGGTGCACCATATTATAAATATTTCCTACTGATCAGAGAAGTGGCAAGCAGTTATTTTCTAGCCACAATAAAATGTTACATCACTAGATGGTGCTACAAGACCACAAATTACTTTGTGACAAAACCTGCTATTCTTTAAAGTTAACCTTTACAAAAGGCAGCTGAAAAACAGAAAAGTGAATACATGTGATACAGGGCTAAGGGAATTTGCTGCCTAGGCAACTGAGAAATGGGTACTTAGATGCCAAAAATATAAGGAACTCCTGCCTTATTCACCTTATAAAGAAAATGATCTATGGCATACAGCTCCCATGTTCAAATGGAATCTGTACAAGGGAGGATGTGTCAAGAAGTCGTCTTCTCCACGAAAGCTTTTTAATTGGCAAACATGTCTTCATTAATTTTACCTCAATGTCGTGATGTCACAGCCAGCACTATCAGCCCCAAGCTAAATAAGCAATAAGCCTCATTTTTCAACACACAAACACATAAAGATGTCAGCTCAAACTGTTTACTAATTAACACTTAAAAAGACACAAATTAGATATGCGTGGCTAAGAGCAATTATAATCAAGACGAATTTCTCTAGTCATTTGGGAACAGAAAAAAATGCCTAATTGCTGGAACCAATGTTTTAAAAACTGAAATCATGCCAGTTAGCAAATATGTTCATTTAAAGAACATTTCATGTGACTACACTCTGGAGAATTGACTACAAACAGGAGAACAAGGAAAAATATTTCTGTATAAAATTAAGATTTTAAACTCTTGTAGATTTACAACTTCTTCATTAAAATGTTTGCAAAGAGCAGCCTATGAAAACCTGTAGCAATTAAGTGGTTAAATGAACTGCCTTCCTTGTCAATTTGAAGAGAATGATTAATATTTGATGTTCACTTTGCTAATTAGACTCTCACTAGACTTTTAGCTAAACGCCAAGTTAAAACTGAGTGGTGCATTCTGTCGAATGCTTGCACTGAAAAGAGTTGGGAGGCCAATGGTCATGCTTTATTGTTAACTATGTTACAGCATGGAGGTTTAAGGCAATATTGAACTGTCTGATTAATTGTTCTTGGCAGTCTGTGGAGTTCTGGGCATGAATGAGGCTGAGGGCCCTCTTCACTGGCCGTATGTGTCACTCTCCCCTCTACAGAAGATAGTTTAACTTGTTGAGACCATCACCTTCTGGGGATTCGTTACCAATGCATTATGACACAGTTCTCGCTATCCAGGGGCACATGCAGTGCATGACAAACAACCACAAAATCCCTTCCTGGAGCTGAAGGTGGGAACAGCAGAATCTTTTCTGGATGTATAAATGTCCCCCCTCCCTCCCAAGAAGTGAACTGTGCTCTAGTGACTAGGACACTCTCCTGGATGTCAGGAGATTTGGATCCACTCCTGGCTTTGCCACTGACCTGCTGGCTGACCTTGGACAAGTTGCTTCTCCTCTCTTTGACAAGCGACTCTCTTACCTTTTAATTTGTCTTCTCTATTTAGAGTGTAAACTCCTTCTGGCAGGGACTGTCTCCACAATGCCCAGCACAACAGCACCCTCATCCAGATGGGAGTCTCTAAGTGCTCCTGCAACTACAACATTTCCCCGAAAGAGCTGAAAGTTTGATTTGTTCATGTAAAGGAGAAGGCTGTTATCACAGCCTGGAGAATGGCTGGTACAGTTGGCATATTCCACTATATAAAATGAATAATCATTTCTGGAATTCTTTGGGAATATTTCTGTGTGGCATGCAGCTCCAGGGAAAATGCTCTTACTGCGGTTGGAAAACCAGCAGGTTTGCTGTAATGGAGCTATTGCTTGCAAGGGAAATAAAGCGACACAGAAATTCACAATATTTATATGCACATCTCTCTGTATGCAGACAAGATGCTTCATCAAGGAATATGGCCTGCATAATTAAACTTTTCATTACTCTGAAACACATGCGGCCTGTGATGGGAGAAGGGGGTGTTGGGAAGGATGACTCCCTTTCATTGCAGCACAAAATGAGAGTGACTCTCACGTTCCCTCACATAACCTGGCTGGGGGGTGGCATGCTGAAAAGGCTTTGTAATCTGTGACTCTTTGGAACAGTGCTTCCATGTCTGGAGGGCTCTCCCCCATCCAAGATCTTGCACATGGTGCTGGGCTTCAAACCTTGATGCTGAAATCTAACATCTTCTTAATCTCCCATGCTAGCAGGATGGACAAAACCTACCAACTAAAACACTGTTGCTACTGATCTTAGCAACAGATGCTAACAATTCAGGCTCACGTTGGGTGGGGCAGCAGCACCTGGCACTAGTCAGGCTTTGCATGGACCAAGCTGTCCTTCCTTAAGTGATGCACAATTAGACGCTGCTCTGCTTTTCACCCAGAGTAAAGTTCATCTCTGTGCACCAGGAATATCCCATGAATGCCCTCAAACAGGGAAACTGCTCTATACCTCACTCTGCCATTTCTCAGTAAGAAAGGGAAAATAAAAGTATTAACCTATTATCTTATATGTTATCTGCATGCAAGTGCTCCAGAGGAGCAGACGACTGAGATGGTACAGAACAGCAAGGCTCTAGGATTTGAGCAGGCTTGTCACTGATACACATTTCCATGGGGGAGATGACGCATGGGATACTCTGAGATATTCCACAACCAGATCGCCTGGCTCTAAACCCTGCTGTATGTCAGAGCAAGGAATTATTCACAATCTGGATACACCTTAAACCTGAATACATTGTTCCTGAAGATTTGCTAGCTTATAAATAGAGTCTTCCTTATTATGGAAATAAACATGAGAATTCCCAACTTCCCATAAAAATACTTGAGTAATAAACCATTGCGTTTTATTGTAAAGTCACCTATAATCTGCATGTGACACTCCTTCCATTTTTATGACATACTATAAATCAAAGATAAACGGAGTAGTCAGCTGTGTTTCTGTGTTGGCTATGATAGGTTCAGAAATTTTGCTGTGCCACATTGATTCACTTTGCCTTCATTCCAGCCAGGAACCTGTTAGCTGATAACACAAAAAGGGAATCCCAAAGGAACATGGTTCCACCAGCTCCATCTTTAAGACAAATATTCCTCTCAAAGGGAAGCTGCCTCTGACTGACTGCTTACTATCCTGCAGTACGGCGCATGCACACACTAAAACACTGCCTTAGGAAAACAGCAATTACACAAAGCTAGAGGTGGCCAATACTCTGGTTTGATCCTCTCTCTCTTTTGGAAGGTTCACATTCTCTAAAATCTCAGCCTATTTGTTCCTGGTGACAAGTTACGTTCACCATCAAACTGAAAAATTATGAAGCAGTTTACCTGGCACTGCTTAATTGAGTTCAATTGCTTCCTGAAATGGAAGAGGCAACCTCACAAACAGTGCCCTGTTTGGGGAAACATGTAGTTTGTTAATAAGCGAGAAAGAAAGGTTAAACAAAAGAGACATCTGGAATTAAATGGAGGGTGCAGATTTTGCTGTTAGATTCAACGCTTAAAGCGTCTTCTGGTGCAAATCAAAAAAGGCATTTGTAATTTTGAGCTTACTGTTTGGCTTAACTTAATGTTGACTTTATCCACCAGCAGTGACCTGGCAAAGCAAGCTAAATTCTTTCCATAAGGGAGGGAACCTTACCGCTATGTGAGCACAGATTTGGCTGTGCCTGTGCTCAGAGTCCCATAGGGCCACTTACCTCCTTTTCGATTTCTGCCAGGGATTTGATTGTGATGCCCAAGAGATCAACTTGCTGCATCTACAAAAAAACCCCAAAGACCCCAGAAACATGCTATTTAGTTTTTAGAATAATTCACCAGATACATTCTCTGTCACTGGAGAGTCAGAGGCACCAGCTATAAAAATCGATGTAACCTTTTTCCCCAATACACCACACCGACACAGAGGCAGGCGGACCATGGGCAGTGATTGCAATGCTTGCTTATAACTAACCAGGAATATTTGCCATTCTTGACAGGGTCATTTAAAACTGGTAAATCCTTCGCTGTCTTCCTGACATAGAACAACTGCTATTGTACCACAGTGTGTAACACACCCTGGATTTTAGATGGCAGTGGGGCCATAAGCAGGAGAGGCATTAGCTGTGGAAAAGCCTGACCACACTGACCATCTGGTGGCAATGGTGTCACAGGAATTTAAGGAAGGATTAGCCTGGCCTAATGCGTCTCTGCATTTCTCCTAGCAGCAGGGGGATTCCAGTTCTCTGGGAACGTGAGTGGAAGGGATGAACAACGCACAAACGATCCTTTTCAGACAGCAATGGCTGCAAAACCATCACATTTTATCTGGAGTTTCTATAATCACAAAACAAAAAAGATGTAACAGCAAATGCAGGACGTGAAGAACAATTCACAGAAGGCAGTTCCGTGTTTTCAGTAATAGTTTCTTGTACATTGATTTTTCAAGAGACATTGCTTGAGATAGTGGCTGGATTAGGGGAATGGTAATGGAATGTAGAGCTATTTCGCTCTAGAATACAGTCTTAAATGAATACCAGGCAAGCAGTACTCCAAAGTCTTTAAACGGCACTTATTTGGGACTCTCTGTGGAATCCATTCCCACAAAACACACCACCACAACAGGAACTAACCAGCATCCCCTGCTGCCCATCACAGCAGATACACCCTGAACTGAGCAGGACAAGAGTCCTCTCCCTTCAGAAACAGACACAGATCTGAGTTCAGAAACCTCAGTGCAGGGTAGTGTGAGAAGCTTACATTGTCACTGCCTGTGCCGAATCAGCAGGGCTGTCAATGCAAATCCTAAATTCATCACCAGCACTACGTTCACTTCAAAATTCAGTTGGCAGTATTCTGTACATGGAAACACAATCTCGCTTTGCTGCTGCACTTGATACACTTTGGCATATATAATCTCTCAAACCAGAGGGAAACATGAATACTAAAAACATTTTTCTAGCCACGTTTCTATTGCCTGGACCCCAGCGGAGGTCCAGTATTGTATCATTAGGACAATAACAACCTCTTTAAACTTTCTAGACTGAAATTGGTAAACAGGACAGCACAGCCTCTCTCCACAGAAACTGGAATCCTGCCAGGGTAGCCATGGAACCAAGCTACCTTGGGTCAGCTAAAGTTACTTGCACTCCACGTGCAAAATCACAAGCATTTTTCAAGATTAAGCAGCTCCCAGAAAGATGTAAGTGATGTGTATTGTGTTTCATTAGAATAGGGAACCGCCCAGGACTCTCAGCTGTAAGTGCAGTCCCAGAGCAACACTTTGATGACACTGTGACCAGCACATCAGGTACTGGGAAAGTCGGGCTGCAAGGTCTAACGAAGATGCAGACTGGGAACGATTTTACTTTGGCTCAGCAGCAACAGGCCAGACCCGCAATGGAATGTCCAGGGCTCCCACCAAAGAACTGAAAACCCCTTATTTTTAAACACAAATTACAGTACTGTGCTGGTTCAATCAAGTATTCCTGGGCGATGGCAGCCCTGCCATCTTTGCTACTGGGGAGGGCTTGAAGGTGCCTTACCAGCCTTATACCACAGTTGTGCAAGGTCTCACCACAGCTTGGCACCACTCTCTGCGGAGTTATGAAGAGCAGGGATGAAAAGAACCCTGCAATATCTCTAACTCTCAGTGAGTGTCTGCAGTAGTCACAGTGTCATTAGACTTGTACTCAACTTCTGGAATCCGAAAGAACAGGGCCACCCCTAGGCAGGGAAGGGACAACAGATTTAACTTAGACTTGGAATAACAGGTATTTGCTTTTTTTTTTTTCAACATATACAGACAGTCTCAATGCAGCCAGGAATTTACTCATGATCACCTCAATCTTGGCAGCGATCAAGGGTCCAGCTAATAGAGGAATTTACTTTTAGAAATGATCTGGTGAATCAATCTAAACAGCCAGCCACATGTCAAACAAAAGTGTTCTTAGGTGCATCTACAGTCACTGGTGAAATTCACCCTCGTACAGGCAGCCAGCACCAGGACTATGCACCAGTTATGTTCCACAAGTTTAACTAGTGCTTATGCCTTGTGAGTGCCCTCCACATGACGGTGAGCTTTACCCTAGAGAATGATGACAGTAACTTACCCCTTCAGGAGCGCAGGCAAACTTATCTGAGATCATAAAAGGCACTCCATCCATGGCTGAAAAATACAGATGAACAGAGAGTTGAAATCTTACATCAATATTCTGATGTTCAATAACTTACTGAGTTTCCAGAAACATACCATGTATGAATCGCATCGACATTTGGCAATAACATACCAGGGTAAAAAATCAATCAGGGCAGACCAGTCTGTTGACTCTCCCAATTGTCCTGCCAGTTCAAAGCACAGGAGGGCAGTGAGGTATATCCATGATAACATCCAGTCTCATTCTGGCCATTGGCACAATTTCATACACTGTGTTCTATGAAATTGCTCCCAACTTGGTTGGACTCTCAAGAGGGGCAGCGTCTGGAGCCCAAACCAAATGCAGATGGCTTAAAAGGACAGACTTTCACTTGCCACCTACTGTGTAGTAACAGTTTGCATATAAACTGCTACATAAAAAAAGAGCCCTCGGAATGTAGCACTTTTTCTTAGTGAGAGAAAAATCAAATGTTTGATTCAGAGGACAAGATGGGTTTTGCCCCTGAGAACATAAGGCGCTAAGCATCCCACAGGCAGACTTACAGGGGGAGGTTTGGAAAAGAGACTTAGAAACTTGTTTGCAATCCTTTAAAAAAAAATCCTGACACTAGAGATGAAACGGAGCCTCCCAAACCATCAGGAGAAATGACCTTCCCTTGCCAGTCCACTGCTGATGAAAACACTGGACAGGAAAAAAACAAATGCAAATATAATGCACTAAACACACAGTCCACTGGAAGTGGATGCCAATGAAATCAGAGTATCCGAGACACCTGGAGTGGGGTAGCAGCCTTGAGTCACATTGCCCTGGCTCTCTTGGTTTGCAGCATGACCTTAGGAACAGGCAGTGGGTTTTGCATATGCTTTGAGTCATTTCCTCTTTTAAACCAGGATAAGGATCTTTGTTGTACTGTCACTGCCTTTGCAACCCTCAAAGAAAGTCTGAAAGGCACTGTAGCCCAGGTGAGCTAGATTATTTCTGGAACCTGCATCTCTCAGTAATTCCCATAAAATTCTGAAAAAGGCACGTTTCGAAGCCAGCACACTGAGCCTCGAATAGGCTTTACAATTTATCCACGCTGGTTATTTGCTTTGATCCTTTCAGCATCTTTGCATTTCAGCTCTGAGAAAAAGATGACGTGACCATGTGCTCAAAACAAGTTTAATGCTTGCAGTGGCCTCTGCCTTAACCCCAAACAGTTTTCTTCTGGAAAGCACTGGACCCAAGGCAGTGTTTCTTGGGCTCTGATTTGAAATGGCCAGGATTCTTGCAACTCTTTGGTTTGTGTGCCTAACGTCAGCCAACAGGTACGTTGGGTGTAGGAAGATTTTCATACATTTAACATGTGACATGCACTTTATATAATTTTTCTTTGACAAACCAACTCAGATGGAGGCAGGGCACTGCGTGGCAGCAACACACAGCCACAGTGTTACAACAAACAAAATATACAGGTAAGAAACAGTGCCACAGAGCAAAGCAAGTTCTCAAACCTGGGAGACTAGCAGCACTTCTTACCCTGGCAGAGAGATGCTTTGGTCAGCCAGACAATGGATTTTGTTAAAGAAATTAAAGAAATAACCCAACACTCGTCTGTTTGTTCCTCTAACACAGCAAAACAGCCTCAGAAATGCATCACTAGGCTCCCTCAGTCTTTGAGACTGTAGTTAAAAAAACGCTGATACACAGTACAGAGAAACCCAGCAGATGAAAGTAAGGATGTGCCAAAGGCTCAGCAGTGCAATTAGCATTCTCCTAAACAAACGAGCTTCAACAGAGCTGTAATTAAGCAGGCCTGTAATTAAGTATATGCCCTTTATCATAACGATCATGCTTAAAAATGGCATGATGCATGGAAGTATGTTATTAATGCTGTAATCCCATAGGAATCAGCGTGTCAGGCCCGTCACTAGGCTGTTTGTAAAATATATTAAAGGGAACAATCAGAAAACATTCAGCTGTTCTAGGCAAGCACCAGAAGTCAAGGGTTTGAAATACGTAGGGATTCAGGAGAGTTTAAACAAACAGTGCACTAAGCAGTCATTGTCCGTCCCTCCACCAGACCTGTCCTGGGGGCAAGGAAGGGGGAGACAGTGAAGTGTTTTTTTCCTACCAGACCCATATCTGTGTTTGACACAAGGGTCACTGCTTGGAGAGTGTGGGGCCAGTCCACAGAATGCACATTGTTTGGAACAGAACTAGGGCCCAGCTGGAAGCAGGCTGCTCTCCAACCAATCTCCTAACAAAACAAAGGGGTTTCAGCTGGAATCTTTATCCTGACTTCACACCTGAACTATTCTGTTCCCTGTAAATGTGCCCACGGGTGTCTCCACTATCTGAAGAGTCCTGCACCTCACCCCCACCTGTTGATTTCTGGAGATTTAACATCAATACACAAAGCGCAGGTGGGACCACAACTGTTCCAACATGAGATACCATGCGAGAGAGATTTAAAATGCTGGGTTTTTGTAAGTACTTTTTCCAAGCCCAGTGTTGTGAGCGTTTCTAGCAATTTTGGGGGCAAAAGCCCAAATTTCCTTGCAGGGATCTGAATCCAGATGGCGAACAGCATGTTTGATATTGGGATATTTGATCTGACCACAATATTGAGTTATGTTCAATTAATGCTCATATTTACATTTTGCAGGCAAGGATTTCCCCCAGCACACTCTGGGCAATACTACAGCCTAAATCATCATTAACAACAAAGCACAAGGGGCTGCAGGGAGATGAGGAGGCTGCTGGGATGTGGGTGTGGGGCAGAATGGAGTCACCCCCACTTACCGAAGCCTCCCTCTCTTTTCCCCAGCACAGTAGTAACCCTCAGCTAGCCGAGCACATCTAGGAGAGCCAGTCTCCTAGAACTTGGCAGCTGGAGTTGGTGGCTTCAGTCTTGTAATCACTGAACAGGCAATCAAGGCATGGCACACTATCACCCTGGGACCCACTGCCACGTAGGGCCAGACTCTACCCCCATCACCCCGTGAGTAGCTACACGGATGTTAGTGGCGCCGCTTTGCACAATTAGATGTTAGTGCAAGTGTGGGTGGCAGAATCCAACCCTCAAGTGTTTTTTGTTTTTTTTTTCAAATCACCATTAGTACTAAAGTGAAGTTTCTGGTAATTAACAAGAGAGGGTGAGGGTTTAAATCAATGCGGATGTTAATTCCATATGAGGACGTCTTTGCTACATGACGCGTGAGCAGAACAAAGACAAGGAAACAATGAGCAGAGCTGCAGCTACTATCTGCTTGGGAGATGCTGCGTGTCGGTACCCGGCCATGGGTGCGAGTCACTCAAAGGGCAGTGGGAGACGATGCTGAACTGCAATTTACTAGCAGCCAGTTCATTTCATAATGAAGTTAAATGAAATTGGAAGGCAGCTTTTAATTCTATGCCCCCTGCTCCAACACTGCGTTGAAAATAATCATAATCCACAACCTCTGATTCTCTTTTCCTGGTGCTTTTCTAGAGTGCTTGGCAGTCTGTGATGGGAACAGTGCCAAGCTAAGGGTCTGTATTCCAATGGCCACTTCCAAAAGTTGTTAGCAACTCTCAGGCCAAGCCCTGCAATATTTGCTTTCATTCTGCCAGAGATTCAAATGTTCCTTATAGACAAACTGTGCTGCAATCGACTGTACCCAGCAACACCGTGAACAGAGAAAACAGAGGGATGCTGGAGGATGGGCAAGGAAATTCTTTTTCCAAAGCTAAAAGCTAGTGATTCACCATAAAAAGGGGACCCCAGGCTGGATGGAGTAAGCATTACTCACAATGGCAGGGATATAGTTTAAAAACAAAGGAAACACCATGACCTTGCATATTGGCTAACGGCATTTAAATCACTCTAACAAGCAAAACTTTTCAGAGACCTTGTTGCTCATACATATTTTTCAGGGCTACATTAAGCTGGGAATGGAGCAGCTAAAAAGTCAAGTAATTAGAAAAATGAAGGTTCCCACAGCAACATAATCCCAGCCCCATTGCACGCAGGATGTACAGCATCCTTCCAGACCCCAATGCCCCTCTATGTCAGGGTTCTGCCCTGGCAGTAACCCACAATCTGGGTCTCCCAACCCTGGGGAACCCCCAACCCTCTATCTCCACCTTGCCTCAGTGGCTACTGCCAGTCACCATCTAGTCCGCTCCCTGGGGCAGGCTGCAGTCTGTATGCCACTCATTGTTGGCAAGCGGGGTTTGGACCAGCCGCCTCTGCCTATTTCTGGGCTGCCCCTCTGCAGCCCTAGTACGCTTTTGTCGGCCCTTAGCTTGGCCTGCAGCCTGGGGCTTTGTTAGGCTGGAGCTCCCCAGCTTTCTCTGCCCTTCCCCAGCACTGCTCCAGCCTAGGTACCCTCCTCAGCTTCCCAGGCAGCAAGGGCCTTCTCTCTCTAGGGAGCTAGAGAGACAGTCTCTTCTGTCTCTGGCCCTCAGCCCTCTTATAGGGCCAGCTGTGGCCTGATAGGGGCATGGCTCCACCTATGGCTGCTTCCCCAATCAGCCTAGCTTTTCTCCCACCACGGCCCTCTCCAGGGCTGCTTTAACCCCCCCAGGGCAGGAGCAGGGTGACCACCCTGCTATAGTCATCCACAACTGATGACAAAGGTGAGTGAGAGACCATCCTATTATCTATGGTAAGTAAGTAGAAATAATAAAATAAATAATAATAATGAAAAAGACTCCTCATCAATAAAGTCTCCACACTAAAACATACCAAAATATCAATTAAAGTTATTAGCTGAGAGATTAAACATTAAGATCCAGATCCTGTATCTGGGTGGCTGGGAATAGTCCTCAAGGGAAAGAACTACAGAAAACAGGGTCTTCCTTGGCAGAATAAAACATTTCCCCACTTTTTTCAGGAGGTATCAGCAGTTCTTTAACAACTGCGGTTCCAGGGCCTGTGCAGCTGGTTAATTCCATAACATTTTCTTTCCCTCGGGCTGGTTGCAGGAGAAACACAGAGGCCTGAACTGTTCCCTCAGGGCATGGAACACATCTGGTGTTTGACATGGCCAAGGAGAAAGACTGCTCCCATATCCTAGGTGACATCTTTGAGAAGCCAAGACAAAGACTCACCCAACATACTCTGTCTTGAAAGCCTAAATAATCAGTGACCGATCTACGGGAAGGCAGAATAGGAGAAACAACAAAGTCAGAGTTCCCAGAAACCAAAACCAGAAACGTTTATTTCTACAGATGATACCTGATGGTGTCACCCTCTCAGCCTTACACTACTCTCTTCCTCCTCCCATCACTGGGTGCTAAGTGCATGTGGAAAGCTCCCAAGGGAAGCTTCCAGACTTCTCCAAGGATCTAATAAACTCATACTAAGGCAGTGACTGACTTTGCAAACCTTTCAGGTTCAAGCAATTCTCAGCCAACACTTTTTGAGGAATCCTGGCTTACTTATATACCTGTCCCTTTTGGGAGAGTGCTACACAATTTAAATAGGCAAGAAATCAATAGGGATCTGCTGAAAATCAATTCTAAAGACCTGCAAGATTTAGCAGAGAATGGTGTTCTTTCTATCAGTTTCTATAACTATCCTATAGAAAGCTACAGCAGGGATATATTTCCCCATTAAATTCCTCAGGGTGATGCAGAAGTCCTACAGAAAGATTATCATTCTCTATTAAATTCTGCAGGGCTTTTCCATAAAGGTGTGAAGTTGATAGTCATCACGTAGATCTGAAATGTATTTGAGATTGTATCAATTTCAGTATCTAAACAATAACCCTGCACAAACCCACATGTAAAGTAACTGGAATACTCTCTTTTCATTCTCAAAAGAGCCCAGCATCAGATCCCAGCAGTTAGTACAACCCCCCACCCCAGCACACTCCACCTCTGAGCGTGCCAGCATCACGTTCACTCAGTGTCCCTCGACAATTCATGCCTTCCTATTAAGCTGAAATCGTCACCATGCTGGGATGGCTATTTCAGTGATAGCATGTGGCTCCCCTGCACTGGAGACAGACCAACACTTTTCATATATGGCAGGCTTCCAAACAGTTGTGTAAGAGCAATGACTTTTGGTTATTACTGACCAGACATGGACTGGAACCAGTGAGAACAGGTTGGACAAACGCCTGTCAGGGATGGTCTCGGTTTACTTGGTGTTGCCTCAGTGCAGGGGGCTGGACTCGATGACTTCTCAAGGTCTCTTCCGGGCCTACATTTCTATGATTCTACGACCTAGAAGTGACACGCATTCTGTATCCAGACACCATTTCCCTGGGTTGCCTAGTCTTTGCCCAGGTAGATCTGAAAGGCATCAGTACAATATCTCTTCCTATGAGAAATGGATGGGAGTAATCTAAGTCTAAGGGTTTTCCTTCTGAAACAACAGTCACTAGGAACCCTAAAGCCAAGAAACCCAATTCTCTCCTCATAACAGTCAAATCAGGAGCTACTCCATGTGTGAAACCAGGCTGAGAAAAGAAACAGTCTCATGGTATTGGAAAACCAAGAATTTGAAATGCAGGGAAGGAAAGAAAGGGTAGTTGTTTCCTTCCCTCTGCATAACTATGTCTATGGCATCTGTATCAGATTAGTGAGGTGCCTGCACCCTTCTCAGATTTACACTGAAAAAGCAAAAAGGAATTTCAGAAAATAAACAACAGTTGCCAACATTTTTCTATCTCCCAGATGCAGCTCCTCCCCAAGGGTCACATTCAATTAGCTCATTTACTGGAATTGGATACAGGAGGAACAGGGAGACGGAAGTGAGAATTCCACTCACACAAAACACAAAATGTGGTGGACGGAATTTCCCAGAGAATTCCCCCAAAAGGAAGCAGCAGATGATGGAAGCGACAGCCAAAATGACAATCTCATTTGATGTAGAACTGCAGAATAGTGAATTCATTTTTAACTGATCTGATATGTCTCCAAGTGCAATTTGTTGTAAATTACTAAGATTTAATATTAACCTTTAAAGGGCATGTCACAAAACTATGTCCTATAAATACAACTTGTTCACTTAGAAATTCTCTCTTTAGTATGAAAAAAAACAACCCTGTCACCCTTCTTTGCTTGCAATACGACAGAGGCTGCATTCTTCCTAATGCTGTAGATTCCAACTAAATCTCAGTTGTTAAATTAGTAATTCATCTTCCTAGAATAACTATATTTTTAGCAAAGCTACCAGATTTAAATAATCAGATCTGCCAATGCTACCCTAATTTAACCACGCTGACGAACTTTCATAGGCAGCATCAGCTAACATGAGTTTCTAGATGACAAAGAATTTAAACTGTAGTTCACTACACTACTCAGTATAATAGGCACTTGTTCTTTTCTACAATGTGCACATACAAGAGGAATCTAAATAATAATTGCTGTGATTATCTTGAAAAATATGAGGCGATTAATAGTGATTACAGAAATCTGTATAATTGTTCACTAAAACCTCCAGCGATCAGATGCTTTCTTAAAATGGCCATTAAAAAAGAACTTTATAACAAAGAGCATCAAAACTCAAGCCAAGCTTTTGACCATTTAAAAAATGATGAAAATATGATTTAAAAAATGTTAAGTTTTAATTCTTTTTATGAACCCTTTGTGAAAGGTTCTGAGATACCCTCGATGTGATACATATGTCACTGTGGTTCACAGCACCAAGTTCAACCTGTTATTTATGCAAATAATTCATTACTCTTGTATCCATCTAGCAGTTTGTCATGACACATTAATGACTTGATAGACTTCTATGAACTAGTGAACACAGAACAGCAGAGCGCTTTTATCGTCATTTAATTTAAAAATGATCCTGTGTGAAATTATCTAGTTGTGAGTGATGGAAGCATAAAGAACAGACTCAGCAAAGCTTCTTTTGGATCATTGCTTTATTAATGGTAACGTCAGGGAAATGAAAAATGCTAACATTGTCATATTTAGCTCCTGGGTATAGATGAATAGCTGGTTTAGTGCTTGGAGGGTTCCGTGTGCACACTGCAGTGAGCACTAATCCTTCACACCACTGTGGAGGGAGATGCAGCCACGGAAGAGTTTTACCTACCTGGAGTCCCAAGGAAATAACAGCCACTTCTGCACTGAAATTCTCACCCTAGGATTTGAGAGCTTTGAATTTCTTTTATTGCTTTCTTTTTACATACATTTTTATACAGGAATTTTCAACTGCTGATATAAAAACCTGCAAAAACATCCCTCCCGATTGCATGAAAATTAACCATTAACCATGAAAACACTGAATATATTGCTGCCATTTTTAACATTTAAGTTTCCTTAGATTCTAAAACCAGCTTGCTGCAATAGTACAAAATTCTGTAAGCCTCTCTCCAGATCTGAAAGCACAGTGCAGTGTTTGTGTTCTACAGAGATAAGTATCTCAGAAGATAGCTTCAGTCTCATGAAAATGGCAAAGCTCACCTGGTTAAAGAAAACACCATTTTCAGCCGAACAACTACCAGAGGGAAATAACGTCTTCATTGTTTCCCCCGAGAACGTGGGACTATGTGGGAACAAGTTAATGATTGGCATAGAATGCGGGCAACTCTAGAGTTCAAATCTGGTAGCTCCTCACACAAAAGATCACTATCCATTGTGAAATTAAATCAATATACCAAAAAAAGACACGATGCTTCATTTGCAGACACCAAGGACAAATGCTAAAAGAGATGGTATCACTAATCTGAGATAGTAAATTCAATGGATTGCCCAAGTACTTTAGGGCAAGGACATAATATGTTTGTGCAGCGCTCGCACAATGTGGTTCAGCTTTTGGCTGGCGCCTCTTGAGGCTACTGCCATATAAATAATCAATTCTATTCATAAGGAGACCTGGCCATGAGTTGTTCGAGGCTTGGATTTTCAATAGACGCTAAGGGCACTTTGTACTCAAATCCCACTGCAATTCAAATGTGAGCCAGACACCTAACTCCCTGAGGCTCCTTTGCAAATCTCAGCCTTGGTGTCTGTTCTATGGGCAACCAACAGCAACAGCGTACGTGGGGTTTGCGCAGGATTCAGGGACAATTGCCACCTCCTGATAAATCTGCTGTGATGGTGCAGATGGTTTTCCCTTTAGAAGATACATACTCTCTGCAATTCTGATTATTAATTATGGGGTAATGAGAATGGGCTCAGTGCTTTGCAAGGAGCTCACAGTCGACAGGACAGAGCTGCTGGGGACACAGAGGAGGAGGAGGAGAAGTGTTGTTTCCAGTGTAGAACAGGTCGGCTGCCTATAGACACGTTAGGTTCAAATTGTGTGTGTGAAACCTCGCTTCTGCTAGAGGCAGAAGAGTCTGACAAGCAAGGATATGCCAAAGCCATGCCCGGAGTAATCCCTCCATCCGCTGCAGGTCATGCACACTCTGCTAGTTTTCACGCACACCCTTCCAGCAGTGGCGGTTATTGGAAGGAGACCAAATAATAACCTGTGTTACTAGCTGGAGCTGAAAGTGAAGTTAGCAGTGTGAATGCCAAAGGGGAGTTGGAGAAGGCAGGAGTTCTAAAGGGACAAGTTCTGCTCTCAGGTGAATGGCACAGACCCATTGTCTGGAAGTGATGTGCCTGGCGTGCTAGTGATCCTTATGAGCAGGCTCGGGTGTCACAACACCTCCCATGCTCATGTTGCTAAGGAAGCTGCACCGTATTCAATGTGTCTTTCATCCTCTGCATTTCTGCTGCTTGATAATTATCCTTGGATACCATTACGTTTTTGTAAGGAACAGAAATGTCCTGCCCTTCTCTCCAATGCCCTCTGAATCTTGCAGGGCCATGAGTCTTCTCAACTGCAACTGGACTCCCTGGTGCTGGGGTCATTCAGTACCAGGTAGGATCGGGCCAAAGCAACATTTTAGCAGCCGTAAGAACAACAGGCTGAGCAGGGTGGAAGAAGGGGAGCAGGTTTCACTTACTCCGGCTTTGCCACCCCATAGATTTGGCCGTCACACACAATTTTAGAAAATGTTTTGTTTTTTTCTATTAGCACATGAAGTTTTCCAGTTGGTGGGAGGAAGCCCCTCACAGCGTGGCTGGGGACACACGTGTACTTTATGCTTTGGCTCATTCTTACCCACTGCCCTGTGGCTCATTCTTACCCATTTAAAAGGCTGCTGGACTCAGCAATATCGCTCCAGGTGAGTATTTTCTGTTGAGAAAGGCGTGTGACATGACTGATGGGAACGTTTTCCTTCTGCCGCGTTCCTGGAGAATGCAATACGGACAAAGCCAATGGGGTTCTACAGAAATTACCTTGGAGAACTATTAGAATTTAATGGAAAAAAATCTTCTCTGGATGATAAGCCCCTTGGGGCAGGGACCATCTCTCTGTTCTATGTCTGTACAACACCTGCGACAAACAGGTCCTGGTCCGTGACCTGGCTCCTATGCACTATGATAACACAAATACTAAGAGCTTTCTTTTCAAACATCCTAGAAGATTCAATAGCAGAGACACAGTAATCTATTAAATCCCCCAGAATCACTCAAGAACCTAGAAATAATTAAGAATTTCCACAGATTTCTAAAAGACTTCTCTATAATCCTTGTCTTTTGGAATAAAGTGTTTTATTGCTAAGTGTCACACTTTATTTAACTTCCAACATACCCAAAGCTTTGGTTCTCATCTGTGCATTTCTATTTTCTGCTCAGAATCCCATTTTTAGCAAAATTTTATCCTTTTTACTAACAGTGCTTTACTAATCACATGGGAGATTCTGCAGCACACCAAGGTAAAAAAAGGGCGAAATGTCATGTATCTCTGTACAGAGGAAAATTATTCATAAATATGGAAAAACACTTTACATTACCCTGCAATGGATCATGAAGATGACAGGAGTTTTTTGGAATGAGCCACATTCTCCATCTTGTACAGAGAAGCCCCCTACCTTTGCATTTCTGTCCATAGCAGTCTGAACATCAAGCCTGAAAAGTAACATGTGTGTTTTTCTGTGCAACAGTGTGCTTTGCCCCAGATGAAACAATACCAACACACATTTGCACATCACTAACAAGAGCAAAAGATCAGCAACCGCCACCAAAACCCTGGCCCAACCCTCTGCCATTAAATTTGCCTGTCATTGCCAGAGGCTGCATTCACTGATTGATGGGCTGATCCCTCCCTCCTGCCTTCAGCTTTTTTTTTTTTAAACAAAGAAAATCCCCACACGTTAAGAAACTGACCCGTTTATTGTGGCCTGTCTCCAGCTTCTCTCCCAGCCAACAGAGCAGACATACTGTAAATAATTTCTCAGACCAGGAGATGGGGGAAAAACAAAGTTACTCCCTAACCCAATAGGCTTCTATGACATGACAAATAAGCTGCAGCCTGACAGTGTCTCCAAGACATATTGTAGTTTACTTTGCCGTTTGGGCCGGCCATCTGTACCATTCCAACAGAGGCTGCCTTCACAGGCTGCTAGAAGAGAACTAGCAAGAGTCCATCAGTCTCAGAACAGCTCAGTAGACTCCTCCAGTCATTAGTCAAATGGCCTAATGAGAGCAAGTGAAAGCAGCCCCCTACCACAAGCAGCATTTTGGGAGGGGAGGAGCCAGTGACCTGTACTAGGAGAACAAGGACAGCCCTGTGCTTTGCATGGTGAGGAGAGCAGGGGATTCTGTTCAGATGGGGGATGCTGGTGAGCTGTGAAAGAGGGAATGTGGGGTTTGCTCCCAGGACACCTGGGTTCAGTTTTGTTCTGGAGGGCTGAGTTACCTATGTCCTGGCCCCAGAACTGTGCTGCAGAGAGTTGGTTGTTGGTCCTGTGGCCCTAGTGAAGGTAAGAGCAGCAGGGGCAATATCCTGGCACGAGGTTCACAATGGACAGGGAAGAATCAGGGGAGTGAAGTGAGCTCCACCAATCCCTCTCCCGTCCTGCTTATGTCCCGCCTCTGGAGCTCCCCTGACCTGGCCTCCCTCCCTTTACACTGGAGTGGCACAGCCTTCCATGGGCAGAGAGCTTGCCCATGCAAGGGGAATTCCCCACCGGCTATTCCAAGTAGTTGTGCATGGCACAAAGTGGCCTCAGTAGACCAGAGAGCCGGGCCCCAGAATGTGAGTGATAGAAAGAAGAGGGTCAAATCCAGAGACAAGACGAGCATTCAGAAAGGGCTGGATCACTGAAGGTTGAGAACGTTTGCATCAGAGCACCAGCCTGCTCAGCTGAGGGGCAAACTGGTAAGCTGAGATGGGGGGAGGCATGAAATGAAGCAGTTTGCAGGCCCTTTGGAAGAAGAGGCGTGTTCTCAGAGAGTGTGTGTTGCATGCTCGGATCCCCCCTCACTAAAGACAGTGGCCAGGCCTCTCTTGTTAGAACAACCTGGGCTGCGTACAGTGATGGGAAAGACTCCAGGCATCCCACATGCACTTGCTTGTTATTCTCTCCTTTAATCTTACTACTGAATACACTCACAGGCCGCCTGCCCCAGGGCACTGCTGGGTAGGCTGCCCTTGTGCACGAGGCAGAGAGATCTGAAAGTTTAGCGCTGCGCTACTGAACTCAGCCTGTTCATTCCCTTACTCCCACACTCAGCTATTTGATGTCCCTGGCATCACTTTTGCCTACACCGTTCCAGATCCTGCTTAATTCACATACAAATTAAAGCTCTGAACCTTTATGTAAAACCCTCTCTGAGCCAATTCTACCAGGGCACTCACTGCGCTCCAGAAGAACAACAATCTTGGACCAAGATTAGTGGCACTTTTAAAGGAATTCCCTTGAACTAACACCTCAGGAGGAGGTAGGGTGACCAGACAGCAAATATGAAAAATCGGGACAGGGGGCTAATAGGTGCCCATGTAAGAAAAAGCCCCGAATATCAGGGCTGCCCCTATAAAATCGAGACATCTGATCATCCTAGGAGGAGGAATGAGAATCCTGCACATGAGATACAAAGTGTAATTTCCAACTCCGGAAGCCAGAAACCCATTTGTGCGTGTGCTTCACATTAGGAACAACAGAGAATATGAGCAGATAACTCCTGCAGTGACTAACAAGGGACAGCCACACCAGGGCTGAGGCCTACTTGGCAGGCTTTTGTCCAGTCAGAAGCAGTAAACTGGAGACGCATCAGATACAAGTGGCTGTTGCTAGCTCACCTCACGCCCACACGAGTAACTGCGATGAATGCATGCTTTCCCAATTTCAGAAAGAAGGCTCAGTATGGAGATAGCACTGGAAAGTCTCTCTTTTACTTGGAACAACATTAATTAAAGCAGAAGATGGGTGTTTTGGCCCTAGCTGACTGCATCATTATTAAAATTATTAAAAATCCTTTTGTTAATTTGAACTCGATCCTTAGAATTTCTCTACATCTCTGCTGGGCTTTGTCACTAACTTGCTGCAACATAGGAAGTTCTGTGCTGAGACATCCAGCAAACAAAACATTTTTTAAAAATACTCCTGGTTTTGATTTTGTTAGAAAATAAAAATGTCAAGTGCAGAATGGGGACAGCGAAGCAGCCCCTCAGAGCCGTGGCTGCACCAGCATCCGCAGTAAGCAGAGAGCTTCAAATGTGCCCTTCAAACTGCAAGTGTTTACAAATGAAGATATTGATTTTTTAATAACATCTTCTTTAGACGTTTTCCTCACATACAGAACTTCAATGATCTCACCTGGGGAAGTGCCACTTCCTGGCAACAACCCTTAATTAATGACACCAGAGCAGGTACAAAAGAGGCTAGTGTACTGGACTCTTGCAGAGTCTGAGAGAGAAACAGTCTCCCAAAGCGGTGTGAAGCTGTGCATTCTGGCTTTGAGCTGAAGAAGAGCATAGGCATTTTTCCATTACCATCAGATCTAAATTTAATGAGATAGAGACTCCTTGGAACTCATTAAACATGTAAATATCTGTCTATATCATAGGTACATAGAGCTGCAGGCATGTACAACTTGGTCTAACACCTGAAAAACAATATCAAGCAGTGCCCAGCATAGCAGTAGTGTTTCATGATTTGAGGTTACAAACACCTCTCTTCTGATGAGCCTTTACCGTGATCAGTAATGGCTGCTTCCTTACAGAGCTCCTGGCTTTTGCATTTGAATTGTTTTCAGCCTCTAGGTTAGAACTTGGGCACATTTATGGAACATGCTGCATTGTGTTACAGTATTGTGCCACATGGGCTTGGCTTTTCCTTTGCTCTGACAGACATCATGTAGGGCTTTGCTCAATGTACTTCTTCCAGGGAGATGCTGTATGATCCAAAGTTCATACTGAACTGCTTGGGACTTGCCTTTGAAGTGTCTCACGAAACAAGGGGATGACTTTGTACGATGAGAGGAAACAAGACAAAGTATTAACAATGGCCACTGTTCTGTTCTTATACCATGCTCATCACCACAGTAGGAGGGCCCCTTCTACCCATGCATTAAATGAAGTGACTTATGGCCATTACCTGTGGTTCATTCTCAGATCCTCTCCCCAGGGGAGAGCTGTGCATGCAGTGTAGCGTTTTGTTTTGGTAGGGCTTTATTTTGGAGGATTTCATCTTCGAAAGTGTACATGCTGTTTGGTGTTTATGGTATAGCAGGCTGTTGGGAGAAAACGGAGTGGCTGCCGCCTGGAAGTGTCATGCCACAGCGAGCCAGTCAAAACAGAGGTAGGCCTTCTGCAAACGTGAACGAGAGGAAAAGCCAAACCTGTTTCCCCCAGAGCAGCACTGAGGATTAAATGATCCCTTGGTGGGAAGCATCCTGCTAAAAAGCGAGCTGGTCTGTGACCTGTCCAGAAACATTCCTGGGCTAGCTCGGGCCTGGACTGCCATGCAGCCGGGAGACCCAGACCCTCTTCCCAGGAGAACAGGAGTTTTATTTATTTACATGTTGCCATCTGCCCCATCTTCAGCACTAAAGTCGCCTCTGGGTGGAGACAGGCAGAAAAGTTAAGGCGAGTTGATTAAAAAGTGTGAAGCCAAAACTCAAAGCATGTCAACCCCCTCCCTGTGGACACTCTCATTCAGGAGTAGAGAGCCCTCAGACTGCTTTAACGTTATCCTCCCAAGAAGGATTATATTAGAGCAAACTCAGGACACTTCACTCGTGAACAAGAGCATCCACACAGGGCTAATGAGCTTTCACTTACGCACACTGACTTTTCACCGTCAGCTGATTTGCCTTTGCTCTCCTGACTGTCCCTATGAGCACAATCCAAATGCATGTGGGCTGTACTGGCCTTCCTCACCTCTCCCCCGCCTTGTGTGTGCAACCTCACTCATAGCATCCTATTCAAAATTCCACAGGAAGACATTCATGGCGGGGACTTAGTATTTCTAATTACTCTGTAAGTGCCCAACACACTTACGGGTGCAGTAAAAATAAAAACAAACAGTCACAACAAGCATAGGCACACTCCATCCATTAAACACACAGACTTTATCAAGGCGCAAGAGACATCCAATGAGGCTGACAAAGTGAGATGCCACAGCAAAAGTCTGTTGGGGTGGCCAGAATGGTGCCATTCCAACCCCTTTCTTATGCCAGGAAAGGAAAAGCCTGGGAGAATAGAGCACCTATCCTGCAGGTTCTAGGTTCCAATCAAGGTGCTGGGCCTGGTCCATATGATGGGGTTAGAGCCTGTATAATCTGAATGCAAAGAAATGTTATAAAAGGCCTAGCGGCTAAAAGAGGAGACAGGTCAGACTCAGACAACCATACTCACCTCAGACAGCTTTTTCCAGAGCCTGGAAATCCTATGCCCATGAAGCAGCTATGAACTGGCAAAGCACTCCAGATAATAGACTTCAGAAGACCCACCCCACCCACCAAGAAGCTTCATTCATATTCAAATTTCTATAACCATTAAAAACAGTTTACAGCTACGAAGTGTCTCTGTGAATGTCTCCACTCTTCACATTTGGAAAGAACGACTATAAAAATATTCCCCACAAAAGTCTGCGTGTAAGTCCTGTCCCACCAGAGCCAAAGTTATAGCTGTGTGAATACACAGCACTGCAAAGGAAATGCAACCAGCATCTTTCATATTGACAGAGCAGGCATGTCCATGAGCACTGGACACCTGTGTCCAGGAGCGTGTGCATCAGTCCTGAGGGTAGAATGTACTCACTGGAGGAAAAACCTTGACAAGTGCCCAAAAGAACACAGCCTGCAGCTCAGGAGAGAGAGGAAGTCAGCAGGGTCTTGCCACATCTATAATGTACAAGGGGCTGCTGAGGGCTGTAGAGGAAGAGTGGTGGAAGAGGGGGCTGTGGGGACATATTACTTTGGAGGTAGGTGGGTGGATTTTCAAAGATCAGAGAAAATCAATGCTGGGAGCTACCCAGAGTTGGGCTGTGAACACAATGGCTTCCTGGCAGTGATGTCATCCTTCTCCATCATGGGCCCTCTGGCCCCACACAAGCACCCATGCCATCCAGTGCTAACACTTCCTCGCAGAGGGAGAGTCACCTAAAGTACCAGCAAATTGCAAATCAGAAGTTGGAGTTCTGAAAGTATTTTAATTTTTAAGTGTTCTGAGTCATTAGAAGGGCCACATATTTCTATCAGGTAAATTTCATTTGCATATGAAAATTATATCTAAATACTCCACACTATTAAAGTGATTACTAATTACATAATAATAGTCACTAGTCTTCACACAGATCAAACTTACAGTTTTGTAGCTATTAGGGAAATTGTGCTTTGTAATTAAGATAATCCTCATTTCCAGATGCTAATTATCTATATAATAATTAGACCCTTTTGCTAATGCAAATTAAGGATTTGCATCCTTATTGGTAAAGGAGTAGCTTATCACTTAAAGGAAAGACACCCTACAAATCCTCCCCGCCTCACTAAAGGTGAAAAGGTAATTTCATTTTTATCAGTCTCATTTGTAAATGCAAATCAACCTTGATTAATCAAGTCAGAGATAAATGCGCCCATCTCATAGCATGGATGGCTGCCTATTGCATCTTTCCTACCCTCAAAGGAAAAAGAACATTTACAGCCCATAGCCCACAAAAATATTTCAGACAGATGCAGCAATTCATCTCTCCGGTGCTTTGCTAGAAGACCTTCCAGACCGCCCTGGCACCAATGGCGAGTCTGAATAGAATTCTGCCTATTGCATTGTCGAAGAATTAAACAAGCTACTGGCTAGATAGGAAGAACAGATTTTGAGAAAATGCTTAAAGAAAACAGCGACACCGCAGTTGCTTGTATTATTAAGTTTTCTGTGCAGTAAGCTGGCACCCTCACACGGTGAGTAATGAGCTCTACCTGCGTAAGAACAGAAGGGCTGACAGCCAGCAAAGCCTACTGGGCAGGATCCAACCTGGGCTGTGATACATTCATCATCCACTAAACCAATCCACCAATTCCACACCACCATTTGTCATGAATTATGCTAATCAGCAAACCATTACTCTCTGATGACACCAGAGCACTTATTAGCTAGTTATGGCTTTTCAAATGCACAGCTTATTGTGTATGCGAGGGCTGTGCATACATTAGCCCACAGGGAAGAAATGTCCAATTATGAAAAGAAGAAATTTGCTATTATCTTCTTCTAACAAACCAATTTAGTAATTATAAAAGTCTCTGAACTCAGAAGGGTTTTTTTTAAATAGGAGAGTTTAGAAACTGAAACAAGAGAATTTTTTTTGCAACAACTCTCAGAATTGGAAATAAAGTGACATTACTGAAATGAACAGATTTTGTTACTTATGCATAATCATAATTTTTGCATTCAAACTTTAAATGAACAAAGGCTTAGAATTTTTTAGAAAATGGTCTGTGTTGGTCTATTTTTTAGAATACCTGATTTAGTTCTAAAAATATACTCTTGTTGCTATGAGCTGAACAAATGTGTGTAATGTTTTACAGTTCATTTACAGAAGGTCTAAGATATTCACAGAGGGAGGTGCGAAAGTGTGGTCCCCTATGTCACATATGACTATATGAGAAACAATCATCTCCGCTAACCCCTAACATGTCTGGGAAATACAACATATGGTAAAAGAGGATCTGAATGACCTTGCCAAGGCCCTGTGTAACGTATATGATAGGAATACATGAAAATATACAGAAGCACCTTTAAAAATAAGTGAGACCACTGCCAGAGCCTGAAAGAGTTAAACAGATTCAAGTGAATATTTGAGGAACCGATTACAAATAAACAACAGAAGCAACCTTCTTGCATTATCCAATCCATTTGCAGATTCTAAGTTGTTTTATTCACTGTGAGAGTCATACCTCTAGTTTTAGAAGCTTAATATGTGTTAAGAGATCATTAATATCATCAGAGTAAATGGGCCTATTAAAACATCTTTAAGCAATATCTGCACATAAATCTCCCTAAACTATATTTAATGACTGTACTTAAGATACATTATATGCAAGTCTTAATGAGACATTAGATAGCATTTTAAAGATTAAAATTAGAGAATCCACATAAAGTCTGTCCACTCAATGTAGCCTTAAGCTATGCTGATGAAAAGCATTACTATCAAATTATTACTTCATTAGAACAAATATTTTCTAATCATTTCTGATTTATACCATTAATCTGATATATATAATAGCTATATACAAAACAATTTTCCAGTTGCAGGACAGACAAGTTAAATTTTAAGCCTTTTAATAGCTGAGTTAATTACTTGTCTTTTTTTAGTGAGTTAAAAATAAGCACTCTTTTAAAGACCATTTCCTGTATCCCTGATTCTCTAATTTAACTGGGAAATTAAATTTTATAAACTAAATTTTTTAAACATTTGCTGTTTTACTTTTCAAAGATTAGTAAGATTCATTAAATCCAACCATGACTATACTTTCAGCCTTTTTATAAATGTCTAAAAGGTGACAGTTAAGGATTTTATGCCCAAATTTGGCCTGTGTAATAAAAAACAATGTTATTTTCAGACCACACAACTACCAATGCTGTTTGCTCCCACTGGTGGCCCACACCAGAAGTGAATGAGCAGAGTGACTCAGAGCCGAGAGAACATTGCTTGATGTGGCTGTTTGTTTTGGTAGAAGGCATGATAATTAAAACAACACAAAAACAAAGAAACCACCATCCAAAATTTGTCAAATGGAGAGAAAAACCAGCTACTGCCCACCAACGTCAATGCGATTCATATAAAATATGGTGATCAGAGCCAGCAAAAGAAAAGCTTCAGGTCCCGCTGGTGAGAGCATAGGATAAATAATGAAAAGTAACAAGAAAGTTAAACAGACTCTGGCATTGTTCTCTGACAAACATACCACAGCAGATGAGTGAGCGTGAATGACAACCGTGCGCTCTGGAACAACTGCTGCGTTACTTGATACTTTAGACAGATGACAAGGCTGTAAAGGTAAACGGCACCTCCCTAGGTGCTGTCCAGCTTCCACAGGGAGGGGACAGCCACCTGCATTACCAGCCGGCTGTGTGGGGGAAGCCTGCTGCCCTGCTTCCATCCCCCCTGCTCCTGGAAGAGCCAGCCAAAGGTGAAAGGCAGACCGGGGTGCCTAGGCAGCAATCCCGCTACGTATGCCAGTATCTCTGATTCTGAAGGGAAACCAGGGCCGTGATCTTCGTGATAATCTGACAGTTTAGTCAACATTCGAAATGAATCACAATAACCTTATTAGCATGGGGCGGGGGAGGGTTGTGTGTGGTTTATTCTGTATAAACAGCTTTCAATTAGATAAATGAAACCCAACAACCTTTATAAATGCTTTTCAATTATGAAATTATGCCATTGAGTGATCCGGATTACGTTAATCAGGGAAAACACCATCATTGACACCTCTCAGTAGGGCTCAGAGCATGCCACTCGGATGACTGCTTCTCCTAACAAAACCCCCACACAATTTAACTGCACCAGTCATTAAAAAAAAATCCTTCTTTATTAGGTGAAATCTGTAGCAACAAGGCTATTTTCATTTGTTCTGCCTGGATCTTCTACCCAAAAGAGAGAGAACATCTCCCAGTAATAATTTTGCATTTTTAACTGTGTGAATTATGTATTCTTCATAAACAACAGCCTGGTTCTCTACACTGGAACTCCTTTTTATTAGCAGCACAGTAACGAACAATGAGCAATGTGCTCTATTATTCTTTGTCAAATCACAAAATGCTCCATTAGAGTAACTGTGCTGGTCAATGTAATAGAGTAGATTAAATTCAACTTCTGTGCAAAAACCACTGTAAAACAGCATGATAAGAAGGCTATAAAAAATTTAATTTTACTCCAAACTGTATCACAAAAAAAAAATGGTGTGAAAAGTAATTTTGCATAATCAGTACACGCCATCTGGAACAATTAACTGATTTCTATAGAACTATGAGGATCAGTCATATCTGCTTATTAAAGATCAGAAATTATACAAGTAATAAATCCTTGAAAAAACTAAGCGTACTCCCGCCTGTCAACGCTATTTTAACTTCAAATACTGAAGAACGCCTGATAAGGCTGAAAAGAAGAGATTAATATATGCAAATTACATCCAGCATTTAAAATCCCCAACAACTGTCTCCGGTTTTCTGTCCCTTATTGCTGCCTTTATGTTTTATTCATACACCAACTCACCTGTCACTTCATAAGCTATAATATTATGGGGGTATTATTAAACAGCATAAAGCCATGCTTTAATTGGAAAGCTTCATTGCATTTTCCAATTATTTGGAGTAAATTAAAAGCAGATGCACATAGTTTAATAAGGAGTCTAATATCAGTTCCGGGAAATCAAAATTCATTGTCATTACTATGCCGTGATAGTTTTGCAAACTGTACTCAATTTCAGAGGTTTTCAAAAGAAAATCTGTCTCTGCAATCTGTTAATTGTCATTCGGTTAATAACTGTTTAAATATCCAAACTACACAGCAGCTTCCGATTAAAAAAAATTAAGCTATGGTACTCATACAAGCAAAACAAATACATCGCAGCGCCACTCGAAGGCTTCATTCCTCCAGCAACTCGTACAAGATGCAGCAGCCTGTCTGCATAGCAACATGAGTTGCAGTGAGCACATCACGCTGGTGTGCTGCAGAGTCCAGTTCAAGGTCTCCGTCCTAACAACCAGAGCCCTCCATGGGCTGAGTCCAGTTGCCTCCATGGTCACCACCCATGCCTCACTGTAACTATGATGCACTGGAAAAACTGCATTGTCAGTCAACAGAGGTAGGCTTATGTGAGGGCAGGAACAGGCGTTCGACTTCAGATACAAGAATGACCTCATCACCTTCGGAACTTAATGCAAAATGCCACCTTTCCAAGTTAGCTTTCCCTCAAACCAAACCTTATAAACCCGCAACCTTGGGAGGGACAGGGAGCTTATTATTATTTTCCTGTCTCAGTGCTTATGAGGTGCTCAGAGATTGCCTAGGATGGTATCAAGATAAATCCTTGGACAAAGAGAGAGAAGTAGGCAATCCTTTGAAGACATTATAAAAATGGATACGGACATTAGGAGTGTAGTTGTGCACTCACACCGAAACTGTGGCTTCATGCATTAGCTGAGATGTAGCTACGGAGAGAAACACACAGGGAGCAGGGCTGTAGCAAAGGCTTTTTACAGTTTTGCATAACTAAGCAAAAATGAGCCTCCAAAGTGTAGCTGTTTGACATAAAAAACCCTTCCTTTTTCACTGAATTAACCAGAAAATCTACATGTTTGAAAAATAATATTGTTAATAGCAGACCTTGGAGCTCCACTATTCACCAGCTGGTCACTGACCAGATTAGAGTGTTGCTTACTTTTTGTCAAAGGAGGACACAGAACATTACTGCACATCAGCAAGCAGACAGAAAACCATATGCAACAGGAGAACTGATTTTAGAAGGCCACTCTCTCTCGCTCTCTCATATATCCTAGTAAATACATGTCTATACGTTGTCTAAATAAATGAGATTTTACTTCTTGAAATATGCATGTGAAGCCTTTTACACAAGACCTCAGCCTCCCTCCACCAATTGTTGGCAATAAATGGAACCTTCTACACTCTTGAAGATTGTCCAGGACTCTCTCTGTCCAAACGGGGGGAAATTGAAATAGGGCAAAGGCAGAGGCTGACTTTAATCTTGGCCCCAGGGAGGTTTCAATGCAGAGCCCAAGCCATACTGCTAACGTCACAACCAGTCTTATTACTGACCTTCCTGCTTAAAATTCAGTGCCAAAAATTTAAATTTGGTTCTGCTTCTCTTCTTGGAGAGATGCATTGAGTTCAAAAGCTGGGATGTCAAAATGCAGCACAGGGCCTCACCTCTAGAGAGCAGAGTGCACTCAAACACTTGAACATAAGAGGGTAATGCAAAACAACCAGTAACTATGTTCAAAGATGAAGATAAAAGCAATTCTTGTGCAGTGATCCAAAAAATAGCATCTTTCTTTTTTCATAGTTACCTGTTTTAATACAGCAGACACACTGTGCCAAGTGAACCATTTAATTATCTGCAAAAATGATGAATCAAAACAATAGTTTGCAAAAATAAATGACTAACCTCTGATTAAAACATCTGTCCTCATTATATGCATATAAAAGATACAATACCTTAACCAAATGTATATTGAGGAGACGTGGCAGTACTGTGGCATGGATAACTTGATGTTTTATAAAAGGAAAAAAGCACAGGGTACGGAAATGTAATGAAATATTTAATTTTCCTCTCTTTCTAAATCTGGAAAACCAATTAAAAAGAAGGTTTTTTTAATGTGGCGTATGCAACGAGCTCCCGAATCCTCTGAGCCAATAGCAATTTCAAAGTGGGCACTGACAGAGAGCAAAGCAGTCACAGGCTGAACTTTTTGTAGGGATTTTATTCTACAAACTGGCCGCTCTGTGGCAACGGGTTGGCAAACCCTTTCAGAGGAGTTTCAGGAGAAAAAGGCGGATGCCACACTCAGAGCAGTGTTACAGAGATGGGCTGTGGGAAGTCAAACTGTTCACAATGGATGAAGGCATGTGGGAGCAGAATAAAATCTTTATTGTGCAGGGACTCCAGACCTGTATGGCGCTAGACTGGTATGCTTTATTTCCATTCCAAATGTCCCCTGAGGAGAAAGGGAGGCAGCTGTCAATCCATCCATCCATCCATCCATCCAAGTTTTTCAAAAGCTGCCCATCACCGGGGTATCTGAGCAGTTTCACTCAAAGATCACTGGATTTAAAAAGCTTTGAACACTTAGAGCCAGACTGATTCCTGTGCTAATGCCAAGGTTGTTCTTTCCTTCAGAGCATACATTTCACCGATGCCTGAAGTGTTCCCAGAACCCGATAAACTGCAGCACACCTGGCAGAGGGAATTCATAGCTACCCATTGCCAGGGAGATCTCCATTATCCAGCCAGGAAAGGAACTTGGCACTTATTTCAGGAATCCATTTGCTTCGATGGTTCCCCAGATCATAAATAGGATGAGTTTCCAATGTCTTTGCTCTCTCTGGCACTAGCAGTTGTAGAGTTGTGTTGGGATTATCACGTCTACCGAAATCTGATTGTATTCTCTTCCCTCCACAGCACTGAATCGAAGCTCCCAAACTTCTTCCTACCGCAAACACCCGGACGACACTGCCCAGACAACTGCAGCTCTTGCTCCGGAATCTGACTCTGCTTAGTAAGTGGGGTGTGGGCTTCTTCGTGGTTCCAAAGCGAGACCATCAGCCTGCCCCAGCTAAGGACAGCCTCAGAGAGAGACGGGAGCTGGGTTAGCACTTCACTGGCTGCCCTCTATCCTCAGCAGAGCTGGGGGGAGAGGGGGCGATTCACAGCAAACAACTGGGCAAAGTTAGCCCCTTGGTCTGTTTCCAAACTAGCTAGGAGCAGTCTAAGGACCTGGTTCTCCTCTACATCTGAGTGCAGAGCCAGGGGCAGCTGAAGGGAGCAAGCTGCAGCTCCCTGATTCAGGCCTGCTCAGCCTGGTGTACGCTAGGGCAGCAGGTGCCTCCTCTAACTCACAGTGCTGGTGCAAAGTCCCTTATTCCAGCAGATGATCAGGCATAGCAGAGCTCAGCTCCCCACTGCCCCGACCCCAGTGGCAAGGGTCTATGCTAACTCGACCAGTTCTCCAGCAGCACAGATTCCCCTTGTAATGAGGACTTGTCCCGTGTGGAATCTCTGGCTGCTTTAAGGCCACCATGTGCTGTGCAAACAGGTCTTAGTAGACTGGAGACTCCAGCCCTACGAATTTCAATGCATTTGGCATTTGAAGTGACTTGGCGAATGCTTTGTGTGAACATGTGTCACCCCATGGGCTGCTGGCCCGCGGTCTGCTGAGATGGCTGCTTAGACAATTTGCTCTCAGTAAGTTGCTAATTGTGCAAGGTGAGCAGTCATCTAAGTGACACAGACAGAGTTGTTTCTACTACGTGAATGGATGGCTCATCGGTCCACAATCATCCCCAGAGAGGGTCCAGGTGGAATTATGAGGATTTTTTTTCAAACAAAAATGTCACTCACGACGGTCGCGGAATGAGGAGGATGCTGGAGAGTGCAGGGAACTCCAGGCCCTTTTTGGAACTAGGATTTATGGACATTTTTTGCAGAATTTGCTCTGCTCTCCTCCTCACCCATGGATGATGTCTCAAGAATTCAGATGATGCAGTAACCAAAGGCATCCCAGCACCAGAAGGACCAAAGCTAGCCATGAGGGGAGTGCCAATATCCCACCTCCTAGAGCTGCAGGGACTTGTCAGGCATTTAGTGACCATCACTCGGGCTTGCCAGTTGAATCTGGCACTAGTGAATGTTTACTGTCCTCTCACATGTTGTATTTTAGTCAGAGAAACTAGACATCGCACAAGTGATTGTGTGAGCACTACAGAAACCAGGCACAGCATAGACTGGAAACACCCCTGCGGCTCTATTACATGGCTCCTTCCAAATGGGTCACCTACAGGTGATGCATGGGGCAAAAAATGGCAAGTGCAGCTGCTTCCTTCCAATTGTGAGTGTTGCTTTCTCGGGAGCTCGCTAGATCTCTGATGCTATAAAACAAGTCAGGCACGCAGAAAACCGTTCTCTGCCTAACAAAGGATTTCCGCTCTGCTAGAGCTTGTGTCATTCATTTTCTTATAGACAATTGTAAAACTATTCTGTAGAATAACGCGCCTCTTTTCAGGGATGTGACAGATCTATTCCATCTCAACTCTGATCTACAGCACAGCGTGTCTTTACAGTAAGCTGGTTGAGACCTTCATCTTCAGTTAACCGCCCCTCCCCAGGCACCCCAAAAATCCCCAAACAAACAAAGAAAACATAAAACCTCTAAGCATTCAAGACTAGAAATGGGCATTTTTAGAAAACTGCAATTAGATCCAGGATTCCAGGCGGAAGAAAAGAAAAAGTGAGGATCAGAAAAAAATCAGGAAATAGTGTATATCTGACTGGTACTTAGTTGCAACCCACTTCACATGCAGGTATTGTGCTCTAACTGCATAAAACATTCTGAAGTGTGAGTTTTGGTCTAGGCAACAAATAACTGGTATCAAGATTTGCTGTGAACTCCCAGCATCTCAGAATTCTGAAGGATCTAGTTATAAATCAAATTACTAAAAATAGCACGCTTACCAAACACTTTTAATGCTGGCTCCATGGATGTGGATTTCTAGGGGATCTGTAACTAAATCAAACCCTTCTGCAAATGTAACATTTAGCAATGGTGTCAATTTCTTATCCCTATTTTTAAAAAAAAAAAAGTTTATTTAGGGTATGGCTACACTTGAAATTTCAAAGCACTGCCGTGGCAGCACTTTGAAGTGTGTGTGTGGTCGGAGCGCCGGCGCTGGAAGAGAGCTCTCCCAGCGCTGCACGTAAACCACATCCCTTACGGGTGTAGCGTGCAGCGCTGGGAGCCGCGCTCCCAGCGCTGCGGCACTGATTACACTGAGGCTTTACAGCGCTGTATCTTGCAGCGCTCAGGGGGGTGTTTTTTCACACCCCTGAGCACGAAAGTTGCAGCGCTGTAAAGTGCCAGTGTAGCCAAGATACACTTCTGGATTCTGTGTGATGGACTAACACCATCACAGACAACGTCCACCTAGCTGCCACAATGACATTAACTTAGGGCTTGGCTACACTGGCACTTTACAGCGCTGCAACTTTCGCGCTCGGGTGGGAACCCCCCACCCCCCAAGCGCTGCAAGATACAGCGCTGTAAAGCCTCAGTGTAATCAGGGCCGCAGCCCTGGGAGCGCGGCTCCCAGCGCTGCTAGCTACACCCGTAAGGGATGTGGTTTACGTGCAGAGCTGGGAGAGCTCTCTCCCAGCGCTGGCGCTCTGACCACACACACACTTCAAAGCGCTGCCGCGGCAGCGCTTTGAAATTTCAAGTGTAGCCATACCCTTAATCTGTTTTAAAGGACACGCACCAAAATATTTTAATTGTTTAGGGCTGACAGCTGGCAAGTGCTCTTTAGAAATTATCTGACCAACAATGTATGAAAGTGCTCTTTGCCTTTTTCTGCTGCCTTTCCACAACCAGCAGTTCTCATATTTTATCCTTCAAGAGCACCAAACTCAGCTATGTCCAAAGCGAATCATCAACATGGTACCTGAAGGTTTCTTCTAAACAAAAAATCTACAAGAGCAGGATTTCACTCACTGAAACCAGAGTTTTGGCTGAGGTAAAAATCAGCTGCAGTGATCTCTATAAGTTTATGTCCTTCTCAAATTCACACAAAGGGACTTTGGCTACATGATATGCACATTCTGATGGCTCCTGTGCAGAGTGTCCACCACATTTTGCATAATACTGTCTTTATAGGGACACCATGATAGCACGTGTTCAAACCCCAAAAGCTACAAGCATTTCTTAATGAAGATCCATCTGGTGTGTGCCATATCTATCTATCTATCTATCTAAAAATAAATTTCCATCTGGGTGCATGACACAGTGTTGTGTACAAACTGAGCTTGTGTGAAATGTGATTCAGAAGTTGCCTATTGAGGAATTTCACATAAAATATAAATGATAATCCTATGCAGTCATTTTCCCCAGAGGTGACTTTGCCATGGCTGGATTAGCAGAGAGATCACTAGCTATGATTATGTGTCCTGTTGAACTGCCCAAATATACAGCAAATTATTTCGCAGAAATCACAAATAATTGACAGAATGTGGCTTTGCCAGGTCAGCCATTGGTGAGTGGCACAATACACTGCCACTCTTCCATGCCAACCTCTGCTCCTCAGGGACTGAATGTTAGTTTTTAAAAGCTGGTGCAATTTGGGCAGCGGGATGCCAAGCTCCTAAAACAGATAGCGCTGTGTGTCTTATGCATGGCTGACTCTAACCTGTCCCACCACAGGCCTCTCTTTGAGCAGGCAGATGTCTTCCGTCTCTAATCAGAATTTGAAGAGGGCTTTCTGTGGAGTATCTTGTAATTCAAAAGGTTTATGTTTCAGTGGCACTTACACAGCAGAAAACTTATTGGAGGCAAGATCCCCAAGGGGCATCAGCATATTGGTCTGAAACACACTGTTTATTAACTTCACTGAGATAGCTACAGTGGTATTAAAGCACATCCAATTAGAGAAGACTGCAGGAATATTTGCACTCTTAAATCTCTTACTTTCTGAAAGGGTTAAAGCTTATTATTAGCATATAATTTACAGGTCCTTTCTCCCAGGAAAGAAATAATGCACAGTAAATGCCACATTCATTTTAATAATACATGTTACAGTCTGTGCCCAACATCTGCACAAAGGTAAAGCAGACAGATTTTTGTGACATGTCCCACTCTGCCATCCAAACACAGGCTCTTTTGTTTCTTAAGTGACGGAAGGTTTAATCAAGAAAGCAGGCAATTCATCAATCGAAACAAGGCTGCTTGCACGGCCCTGACAGCACACACATGGTTTTATACAGAGAAAACCTGGCCACCTGTCAGCAGCACCTTTTACATCAGGATATACAAATACACCGGGCGATCAATCCTCCAGCCCTGCCCATTCATTTCTTAGTTTTCTTATTATATTTTTCTTTATGCTAGATGCTGTTCTCAATCTTTGCAGGAATAGATTGGTGAGACACGGCGAGCTATGGCTGTTTGTACACTATTGTACAAATTTATATACCCTTAAAGTGACTTATTTCCCCTCTATTTGAGCATCATTATTATAAATAATTTTTCACCTCATTCAGGAATTTTCCCTGTATGCTATTATCTGCGGCTGCATGAGAGGGCTCTCTCTCTCTGTCCTTGTGGCTTTGATAAGCCAAAGCAATATGTTCAGGGATGCTGAGCTCTGAAATGAAGGCAATATGTAGTCACAACAACATCTTAATTAAATTGAAGGCCATGAAAAAGGACTATGTTGTAAAATACTGAGCAGCACTTGTCGATGGGTCTGTCTGGAATGAGGCATTCCCTGTCCTAATGGGTGGCCATTTGAATACATCGAATAAAACTCGATCCGCTGTTTGGTGCCATGCTCTCAATAGCACATGAGACTCTTTGCAGATCCAGTCATAAATAATCCTGGCTATAAAAATGGGTGCGACATGGCGGGGAAAAAACATCTTCTGTGTGAAGAAGAAGAACAAAGTGATTCCAGACAGAGGCCCTGATCCTGCACCAGAGCTATGTACAGGGAACTCCCTGAGCAGCATTACAGATCTGGGTCCATATTTTTCTACGTACAGCAAATCTTAAAGATTAATTTATTCATTGCTCTAACTTGCAATCAAGAATCTTTTTTTATTTTTTTCTGCCACTCAACATTTAATTGCTGAGAGTGAAAATGTCCAAACATCAACCCATCAACCAACTAACCAACAACTTTCAGCTCTATTTTCACCTCCATTATGGATCTGAAGTCATTTAATTATTACAGACACAATGGTCAGACCCAATGTTGTCATGCCAGCTTACACCATCTGAGGGCAGGGCCTGGCTAGGTACGTTCAGAACATACACCACATGTGCTCTTTTTTATCCTCTTTGGTGTAACATACACAGATTCCCTTCCACCCTCCTTTAAAAAGAATTGGCTGAAATTATCAATATGGATGACGAAGATAATTACACATATTATGAAACTGATTAACTGCCCATCTGCTATTTAAATGAGGACTAAATTAAAATTGCAATGGGAGGAAAGCAGATATTCAAAAATCATTAATTATTTGGAATTGCTTTTCCTTTCCTAGGATGATGTCGAATTGTGTGAGAAGAACAACTCCCATTTCAGTGAGCCAGCACCTCTCCATCAGCAGCATTAGCCACCGATCGCTTCTGACCACTGCTAACAGGAGCCTGCAGAAATCAGCAGTATCCCACGTAAGCTGGCCTCCGCAGGGGGCTGGAAAATGAAAGTACAGCCCAACACGCCGGCTCCATCCTCCTGGAGGATTTCTCTCTAGGCAATCTAACTTTCCCACAGCAGTTCCTAGCCAACTTTCTGGAGGCGTTGCTAATGCCACATGAACTGTAACTACCAAAGGCAGGAAAGGCCCACTGTACACACAGGCTTTCACCTGAGCAACTGGTCATTACGAAAGATGCAGTAAGCAAGCTTTCAGAGATGCTGATGTCAAATGACTGGATAGGAACACAGGGACTGCAGACTGGATCAGACCCAAGGGCCATCTGGCCCAGTACATGGTCTCCCACAGTGACCAGCAGTAGATGCTGCAAAGGAAGCCCTAATGGTTAGAGACTGGCTTAATCTGCGAAAGAAGGACGTTGCCCCTCCCTTCCACCACTCTGCTAGCTATTGTTATATATTTTAGGTCACAATCATGATGCAACAGGCAAAGCCACACTTGGAAGGTGCTTAGTAAATCCCTAATCCTTTATAAACTAGGCATTTTTAAATAACTGACTGCCTGGTAATGACAAATCATCAACACAATGTGTCACTCAGGGCCGCAAAAGAGAGAATGGGACAGAAAGGCAAAATCAGTCTGGGATTATGCTAAAGGAAAACCATGACACTATGACAGAAAGCAATCCGACTTTCCTGGCTTTTAGTGGTGGTGTCTTTGCTCATTACAACTTTCTTGCAAGAGTTTTGTTTTTTTTTTAAATCCTTTATTTACTGATAATCATCCTGAATGAAGTTTTAGGTCTCAGAATATCACAGGCCAATGCCAGAACCCTGCACTGAGAGAATATGGAACATGGCTAACTCAGAATTTCCTTGGCTCTGAGGTTCAGGGGAAAGCCCTGTTATTGTCCCTTTCACAAGACATTTTTGAGCTAATAGGTAGTCAGAGAGACAACAGATTTCACAGATGCCTATCTGCTACTGTCCCATTGACTGTTTAGCAAACCAATATCTGGACCCACTAAATAGTCCAGATACTGTACTACATTTCTGCTAGTGCTAAGAGACTTGAAAGAACAATGCAGCTACCTGTAAACAGTTACAGAATTACCTTTAACCAACTGAAAAGGAACAGGGAGTCTGGCTCACATGTGTGCAGGTTGGGAATGCTACAAGTTAGCAACTGGTGAGGACTCAGACTTCCAATGAAAGGTGTTGGACCTTCTCAAACACTGCAGCATACTGCTCTGCTCCTCAATAGCACTGGGATCCAGGGAGAGCCTGGCACACAGCAGCTACCAGCATGTGGAAACAGCTCGAAGCAAGAGGCAGCATTTGCAGAACCCCAATAAGCAGCTGGGGACACAGTATTTACTTCTAATCCAACGCTGACTGGCCCAATAAAACATCCAGGCTCCATAAGCTCCCTCCCAGGCCAGCCTTGATTTTCAGTCCATTTTGATTCCCACTCAACAGATCTAGCCATTCTCCTTTGAAGGACTTTGCTTCATTGCCAGTATCTACTGCGGTCTCTCCTTAGACACGAGCTCTTAAACTGCAAGGAGCGAGAGCAAGATCTGCAGCATGTCACAACCAGTATCCTACCTGTGCAAATCTAGACCTCAGCAGAGGAATTAGGTGTGTACGTTTGTAAGTTTCCTGTTACCATAGTCCTGTAGCAAGACACTAATGCTGTAATGTAGATAAAACCGACTGATTGCAAATTACATAGACAGAACAGGAAATTTCTGAATGGCTACCTCTGTGTCCTGATGCTAAACGTACCTTTATAATGTAAAGCACACGGAGGGAATTGTCACAGACAGCACCTAATCAAGGCTGCTGAAAAGGCAGCAATGGTCAGAAGGCAAACAAAGATTCCTGCCAATGCACAGGATGTTTCACATTACTAGACCTTTTCTATGGAAATGTTTCACAGCTGCAGTAGCCATTACAACAGATGTAAGCACTGCAGCTTGTATTACAATATGCCTGGAGGAGGATTGGCAGTCTGAAAAAAAAAAGTTACATACTTTGATTGAAACTTGTGCAAACATTGAGGCCTATTGCTTTGCCTGGTTTTATAGGCTTGTTTTGCACTTTGCCTGTAAACATCTGGTGAAATATTCAGGGTCTGTATAAAATAGGTCATCTTTCCAAGCTCGATCTGCTGCCGGAAGCAGCAGTCTCCAGGAATTCCTACTACCAAGGGGGCTCTCCAGCAGCTTTCAGGCAGAAATATTGCTTCTCTGCCTGCGTGCGCCTATTGGGCTCATGAGGGGTCAGCAAGTGAGAACTCATGACCTTCCTTTCCTCCCCCTAGAACTGTGTGATATGAGCACAAGAACATGCTTTCCCTACATAGCCAAATCTATCAGGGCAGAAGAGTAATGAGAAAAAGCAGTCCTGACATGAATTATGCCATTGTTATATTCCACATAGTCAGGAATCTGAAGCTGCAATTTTAGCAAGCGATTACCTTTTAAATAACCATTTGATTATGGTATAGGAATTAATGCCATGTTCCTATGTTAGAAGTGTCACTCATCATTAACAGAAAGATCCTGCGGATGGCACAGGTTTGCCACTTTTTCCTCCCTTAGGATGTGAAAGGACTACCTACTCTATCTTACACCCACTGTCTTCATGGCTGGTTTTCCTGGGGTCTCAATCAGATCTGTAAATCCACCATAACCTAGTGAGGCAGCCAATTTCCTGGCCACATTTTGGCTCAATAAATTTTGAAGCCAGATATTTTCCTCCTTTTGTGAAAGTGACACAATTAAGGGAACACTAAGGCTAATTAGCTTTTCACCAAGATTACCACAACAGTTTTAAAGGCCTGAAATTAGTCTAGGAAAAGCACTTTGAGAAAATAATTTAAGTCTGATATTATTCTGAACTGTAGCTGTTAGTGCAGGATATGATTTTATGACACACACACAAACACACCCCTCCCCCCCCGTATGTAGACAGCTAACATAAAGAATGCCATCTTGGCACATAATACATAACATTATTCAGTAGTTTGTAGGACCACTCCATTTATTGTTGCTGTGGACTGCAAATGACTTCCAGACTACACTGCTCTTGGCTGCGCAGTGACTGGCTCTGTGAGATGTTATATTTATAAAAACTCCCCTCACAACCTCCTAGCAGCAGCCATGCAATTCCAGCCTGGTATCTGAGAGTCAAGCTGGGTTGCCAGGGAACGATGTGAAGGGCAAAAGTATAACTGGGCTCAAAAACCAATTAGATAATTTCATGGAGGATAGGCCCATCAATGGCTATTAGCCAAGATGGTCAGAGATGCAACCCCATGTGCTAGGTGTCTCTAAACCTCCAACTGCCAGAAGCTGGGACTGGATGACAGGGGCTGGATCACTCGCTGATTGCCTGTTCTGTTCGTTCCCTCTGAAGCATCTGGCACTGTCCACTGTCAGAAGACAGGATGCTGGGCTGGATGGATCAATGGTCTGACCCAGTATGGCCATTTTTGTGGGGGGGGTTGGCTTAAACATCACCACAGAAATAAAGAATCTGTAGACAAAAGTTCTCCTGAAATGGGTTTGCATAGGTGTCGGCACAGGCCGAGCTTTAAGCCTAGTACTGAGACGGGTTGCGTGCAGGAACCAAGATATGCTGTGCTCGCTGGTTATTTTCATTTATACACATGCACGGTCTAGTTCCTGTTTATGGTACTTACATATGTATTTTAATTGTTCTTTCATTAACATGCACACTAAAGCTAGTGTGAGGAAAAAAATCAGGAAAAATATTCATTGACTTTTTTTCCACATTGAAATTTGGAGACTTTTGACTAGCTCTAGTATCTGTAGGCCTGCCCCAGATGGCAAATGGTGCCATTTTCTGACTAGAGACTCAACATTACATACAGGAATAGGGCCTGGGATTCTGGTGTGCCTCTCTCCTCCAATATCCAAGAAATCTGGGGAAAGATCATGAAAGGCCCCAATGCTCCTGAAGAGAGTGAGATTAAGGCCACTCTGGAGTTTGCAGATAATGGAGGGAAATAGAGTATGCAAAAACAAAAAAAAAGGCTAGAGAAGTTCTAAAAGCAACAAAACCCTTAAAACCAAACAATGTCTAGTTTTTGATTTATCCCAGAGGTGGTGAGAAAATTCTATGCCATGACCGCACACGACACACTGAGTCTGCAGGAGTTCAGTTATTTTTACTACGTATGTGGTGGGTTTGTTTGTTTTTTGGGTGAGGGTGGGAAGAAACAGGAGCACTGTCTATGCAGAAACTGGGCTTATCACACGGAGAGAAGTGTCCTGTAAATATGGAAAGAAGAGATTGGTTTTATGAGGTAAATAAGAGGAGGTAAGGTAAGGATCAGGGCAAAGGGGAGAGGAAGAAAGATAACCAGAGGTGTTAGACTGACAAAAACTACCTAGAAATCCCACTCCTGGCACCATTGTTTCCAGTGAACAATGACACTCACTGTTAGTAACAGTTGTGCCTGAACATTCTCTGGAACTATTTTGCATCCCACATGTTTCTGATGCTTGAGTGACAGAAATCTTGGAAGTCCAGTGCATTGATCCCACACCTCTTTCTTTTTTATGCAGCCAGGACTGCTTTATTTGGTTAGACTTTCTGATTTAACTGACAGAGCAGAGTACAAAAGAGTCATTATTGCATGCGCTAGCTTACCTGATATGGCATATACATTTGAGTGCTGGTGTTCAAAGTCGAGTCGGGAGTTGTTACTTTTGCCTCGAAAGCTCGCGGGAAGCGTCAGAGATATGTGCCTAGTGAAGAGAGGGGGAATGGAGATGATATTATTACAGAGCAGGAGAAGGTGCTGCTATCACCCCATTCCTTAAACTGATGATTATTCCTGTGAGCTCAAGTGGTAAACAGCAACCGCAATGCTGCCTGCAAAAGGCAGAGTGGGCCCAAATCACAGGAAAGTGACAGAACTGGTGACTTGGTCATTATTACCCCACTTGTTCAGCAGCTTAAGTGAAATGTGTTGGCATCTCAGTCCAGCTCCCAGTGGGCGAGAAGCCCAGTGCTGGCACATTCATGAGCAGCTGCAGAAAAGAGAGCAAGGTATGACTCTGCTACAGAGACCCAGCCACCCATTCACCCCCAAGAGCAGCGTGGCATGGGGCAGCTGTCAGTTTTTCATGAGCATCACCTTGACTTTAGAGAAGTGTCCCCATGACGCAGTATTAACAGTCTGCAGGCAGGCACTGAAGGAGTTAAATGTGTTTCTTTCAAGCAGTCAGTGGATGTCTATTATAACTGTGGGTTTGGATTTATCTGTAAGGTAAAGCACTGCAATCTTGCTGCATTCACAAACACAGTCCCTGGGCAGATGTTTTTTAAACTTGACAGCCCACTGCATCCTCCCCTCAGCAGCTCAGGCTTGATTGCTCCAAACAGAACCCAAATGTATGAGGTGGTTTCCTCCAGCCCCACACTCAGAGAGGGGCAGCCACATTTTCCACCTCACCCTTTCCATACTGCCCTTGAGAGACCAACGAAACCCTGCCCAGGAAAACGCTCCGCAGAGCTGCACATGGCCACCAGCAGCACAGGCCATGGCTATAGGGGCAGCAACACCAGGCTACTCCTTCTCCTCCTCCCCCCATTTTAAAAACTTTAGTTAAGCCTTAACTTCAGCACATGCTGTAAATAAAACAAGCCTGCAGAAATGAAGTCGAGGCCATTTCAATAGCTCAGCATTTATGAACTATTAAAAGAAAACCGCACATGCTGTAGGGAATGGCGTAGAGAGTGGGCTAGAGAATGCAGGCAAGTTTCCCAGAATCCCCATCTGCCAAAGGCCAGGAGCTGGAAGTGATGCTTAGAGAGCCCCAGTACCAGTAGGTACCAGGGCCAGAAACGCAAGCTCTGTCTTGTGGTCATTTGCAAGCAGTTGATTTTCAAAATCTGGAGTCTGGGGGTGTAACTATTCACACCAGCTGTTTGGCAACAGGGAAAAAACCTAAACCTCAACCTGACAGCCACTAACTCACGAGGGTAAGTTTCTAGGTCCCATGCTCCTTATGGCTCCTCACACTCCCTGTTCAAGAAACCAGGCAGGGAATCATGGCCCCATGACATCTGCTTCATAATCCTGTGCTGGATCCTACTTACCATCCAGGCCTCCTCTATTAATGGCAAACTGACCAACTCTCCAATGTACTCTCCTTGGGTGGAATATGAAAAGGTCATTTTCATAACTTCTCCTGCCACCTGATACGTCTAAGTGAATGCAGAGAGAAGATTTTATTTTGTCCCCTAAACCAGTCTTCGTACTTGATTCAATTAATGTGGTCACTAAACTAAACTAGAGAGACAGCTTCATCCAAAGCCCTTCAGTTACAGAACACATTTCATTAGGAGATGATATTTGCTAGCTATAGATTTATATGCTTTGATGGGAGATTCAAGCTTTTCCTTTTTAATTTAAATCTATATTTTCTACTGCTGATTCTAGGTCTGTGTGAATTTTTATTAAATGTTATCATTAATCTTCTGGACCCAGTTGCCACATGTAATGAAGATGCTTCTCTCTTCACAGCAAAGACTTAGTCTAGCATGAAGGAAAGAGGCAGCAGCTGTCCATTTCATACATTTAAAAGCTACACAAACAAGGGAAGATACTTTGCGGTGGCCATTTGCCAGAAAACAAGGTAGTGCTTTCCCCATCACAAATGCCATATTTAGAGGGGGAAAAGCATCATGTACTTTCCAGCAGAGAATGTCTGGCCTGTTTTCCAAGCCAAGGAATTTTATTTACTAAATATTTGTTGGAAAACAGCTACCTTTAAAAACAGGACACACTCCTACAAACCAGAGAAACAGCTTTAAAAACAATGATAATGGTTGCAAACCTCAGGTATAACATTGCTTTGAATTAGTGTGTACTTCCAAACCTATTTCCAAGTAAACATTAAAACAAATAACCAAAAAGGCCATGTGAAAACATTTTCAAATTTAGCCAACCGTTTTCTATTGAAAACTCTGCCCAGGTGGGGCTTTTTGCCAGTACCAGCCCCAGCCCAGTTACACCACTTCTATGCGTTATGCACTTTTCCTTCCGTTTTTAATGAAACTGTCCAGGAATTTACTGATGAGTCATCCAGACAATTAACAGTGAGGAATGCCTGAATGTCTCTTGTGCACATTGGGGTCCGTTCTCTTCTTCCACGTGCATAAACAGTAACCCCAAAGGGAGATTCACAGGGAGAAAATAAGTCAGACTTCCAAAGGGCACATCTCTGAGCAACACAATGTAAAGGCTTCCTGTAGCCCGATGAAATCAGGAGTACAGAGCACATGGAAGTCACCAGAGATTAACAACTGTTGACAGAAATGCTGGATCTTCTCCATGGGGAGAGTACTTTTCAGCAAACGACCTCAAAAGACAGAGCCAGCCCACACTCCAGAGGCAGGACATGCATATCTTAGCAACCAACTGGGCTAAAAACGATGGGTCTATCAGAGTAATTCATAGTGTACATTGTGTAAGCAAATTATAAGTTGTTGATACCATGACCTTCCATATACCCAAGAGCCTTCAAATAAGAATTTCATTCAATCCTTGGGTTGGGACATACCAAAATGAACAAAGTACCCGACTATCACCACAATTTCCTGGCAATTCACACCAAGCACCAGGTTTCATAAGTGCCATACGCTAAGATGGTATATATCTTCCACCAGCGTCATTAAAATGAACTGCTCTGACTCAAACAGACTCAGCTCACGTACACTTGAGCGTGGTAGTAGAGAAGCACATATCCAGCTCTTGGCTCATATCTCAGCATCATCTCCAGTTTATTCTTAATCTTAAATACACCAAAGTTAAACTCTGAACCCACAATTTGAAACTTGCTTTTGGTGAGCATTCAAGCCCGTAACTTTCTTTTCACATGCCCATGTGTAGTGATGGCACCTCAAATGTTAGTGGGGTATTAATTTAATAATACTGAATCATGGGCACCGGCTAATAGGAGGAGGTTTTCAAATATAGACAAATGTTTTTGGATTCTCTCTCCCTTGTTCACTCAGCTCTATTGTAAGCATCCATTCTTTCTGATAGCCAAATGGGATTTCATCATTTAGAATAAAACTTGGTGCAGGGATTGGAGTATTTAAGGGCCTCTCCAAGGAGGAAATGGAGTTTCAAGACTACAGCACAGGAGATAGTGCCATTTCTAGTGCAAGATCAGAACTTTAAATTCTAATTAAAAAAAAATGTGACACGCGGGGTGTGGGGGAGGGAAACACAGTCTAATTTATTTTAAATTAATGCAAACATTTGGCCAGGATCAATATAACTCATACCTACTAACTTGATTGCATAATGAATTTTCCTTATGGGTTGTGAAAGCCAAATCATTTTGCATTGTAGAAGGAAAAAAAATAGGCTGCCATTGAAAAAAGCAAGAAAATCCCAATTATAAACTCCCCAAGTTCCTAAACACATATCATGAAAGCATGTGCAGCTCTGTAGCATATGGCAAATCAATTACTAGTTTAAATTTTAAAACAAAAACATGGCAAATGTGTTGCAGAAATAACCAAGAACAACGGTTCGGTTTAGATTACAGTGGCCACTAGAGTTTTGAATACAATTAATCATCATTCCAGGCAATGGGAAGCCATATTGACACTTATTTCTCATTTGAATATTTAATTAGGGTGAAGTTCTTCATCAAATTATCACAGAGCTGGGAGGAAAGCCTAGAAGATTTAAATAATTAGACTTTAACCCATCAGCAGCTGCTCACCTGTGAGCTGAAGAACTTGCACCCCATTCCCAGGAAGGAAGAGCATGTTCAGACAGCAAAACAGGAATTAGGTATAATCCCTTTATTAGAAATACAAGAGGAAAGCTCTGCGGGCACTTAACATACTATGGGTCCTATTCAGAGACGCCAGACTGAGGGAGGTTTCTTGAACTCCATTCTTGTTAGTCCAGAGAGCTCGGACTTTTATTGAAATGTCGAATTTCTTTCACACAGAGCCTGACTAAGGACATGAGCTCCCTTGCAGTGCACAACTGGGGTCTGTGTTGCTATGACTGTTAAATGCCCTTCAGCAAAGGGAGCGGGGATACCATGGCCCAGCTCCTCAAAGGTTTTTAGGCTTCTAATTTTCTTTGATTTTCCCAAGGTCACTAACAAAGCCTGTGCTGGGCCAAGGAACTGAACCCTGGTCTCCCAAGTCCTAGGGCAGCCCCTGATCCTTTCATCTTTCCTCTCAGGAGTTGTGCCTGGCAAAGGCGGGCTGGAGACGGGGCAGTGCAGTTCACCATGCTGCTACTATCCAGTGCAGAGCCCTGGCTGCACTGCTGGCTGCGTCAGAGAGGGAAGCAGCAATGCTAGTGGTCAGCAGTGGTGCTGCCAGTTCTGCACTGTGTGGAGAACACAGCCACAGGCTTGCCAATGGAGCCAGCGCTGTGACTCACCCTCAGGGCAAGAATGCAGACTCAGCTGAACATTCACTGCTCTAGGACACGGGGAGGGACAGCCATTGTCAGCGCCAGCTGCTGCTGTGAAGCAAGCTCTACACTGAAATGTCAAATCGCGTCTGCTCTTGGCTCACCCTTCCTGGCAGGGCTCATAAGAGACGTCTGCACTGCAGCTGGGCGGCACCACTCCCAATGTGGGGAGACAAACTCGTGCTAGCTCTGCTCGAGCTAGCGCACTAACAGCAGCAGTGTGGATGTTGTGGCACAGGCAGCGGCTTGGGCTAGCCACCTGAGCTCACACCTAGGGGGTCAGGTGAGCTTGGACTTGTGTGGCTAGCCCATGCCACCGACCTTGCCACAACCTGGCATTGCTAGCACGCTAGCTCGAACGGAGCTAGGGAGAGTCTGTGCTGGGAGCAGACACACCCTAGGGCAGGGGTCGGAAACCTCTGAGAAGTGGCGTGCCATGTCTTCAGTAATTTAAGGTTTCGCATACCAGTAATAAAATTTACATTTACAGGGGCCCTGACGGAACCCCAGAATGCAGCAGGCTGAGCAGGGCCAGCAGCTGTGACCCCGGCTGGCAGGGGCCGGTGGACAGAACCCCAGACCGGTAGCATACTGAGCCGCTCAGCCCGCTGCCAGTCTGGGGTTCCGGCCACTGGCCAGCTGGGGTCCGGGCTGTCGGCCCTGCTCAGACTGCTGCCGGCCTATAAGTCCGTTCACCCAGACAGGCAGCGGGCTGAGCAGGTCCGGCAGCAGTGTGTCAGTAAAAATCAGCTCGCGTGCTGCCTTTGGCACGTGCGCCATAGGCTGACGACCCCTGCCCTAGGGGGCTCAGCAGGGTGCAAATCATGCTTAGCCAGCAGAACCAGTGTCCCAAGGGAAGGACCTGGGATTCCTGAGTTAGGGACCCTTCATTGCCCTTGTTCTGTCTCCCTCCTCCCTATGTGGGGAGAGAGATCTCAGAGGTTTTCAAACCTGCTCTTCGCACCAGAGCCTCAGGGCTCCTCAGGCTAAGGCAGCAGTGCACGGCGCGCAGTCAGGGCTGTGGACCTGTACAACCTACGGCCTCCCTGTCTCAGAAGCCAGCTCCTCTCTGGAATTCTGAAACTTTCCTTTGCATGTTACATTAATCCCTATAAGAAAATCTCTTTTAATGAGGAGTGATATAGTTACTAACTCTCTAGAGCCACAATTAGAGCAAACTAATTGAACTTGTGTTTTGACACACTTTCCAAATTCACGGGTGCTGCATGACATATTCACAACAGTGTTGCCGCACAGCCATGGCGACAGCAAAATCATTAGGCTAATAACGCATATTTGCATTCTTATCATGCCAGCAGCATGCCATTAAATACTGTTTCAACCACTGCTCGTTTACTCTGAAAGTTTCCACTGAAAGGTATTAACAGTAATTATTAGTACTTTAGTGGAAACTCTCATATTAAGGAACAGCAACTCACATTAACATACACGAATGCCAATTATTTTTCTTCAGCATTGCCACACACACACACATCAAAAAAAGTCGCCCCCCCCTCTATATTACTAAAGCGACAAGATGGACTTTGGAGACTGAGGAATGCCTACTCCATTGAGACTGGGAATCAGGCTTTCAAAACAATTCTCTTAAACGTTGGCACGTGAAACCAGATTGATTTAAGATGGGCACCAAGATGCACAGATTCTGGCAAAACATTTTCTCAAACAATTAAATATTGACAATTCCAGAACACTCCATGGTGGTATCAAACAACAACAGTTCAGTGCAGGTTTGATTTAACCACTCTCTACTTCAGCTGCTCTTTTACTCATTAAACTCTTGGAACAATTCAACACACAGCAGCAACAAAAATGGCATGTGATAGGCAAAGTAGCCAGAGACCATCAAGAGAGAAGTGTGTGTAATGCACATATTATGGCCAGTTTTCAGGTGCGTATTTTAGAGGCACTCCCACAAACAGGCCAGAGGATACCCAACAGTTCCAAACAACAATTATTAATGACAGTCTGTATGAAGGTGATGAATTGCTTCTGAAGTTAGGGAGCAAATACTTATAAAAAGTAACAAAGGATTGTAAGGGAAAATGCCAGAGAGCAAAGGAAGCTTCAGAATTCAATCCAAAATATCGCAATGGACACCAGAGTAAACATGGTGACTTTAGCTTCCAATCAGATCAGGTGCAACATGGTATAGAAGTCAGTCAAGATACAGAACACTGACTCATGCTAATTTAGTAAACTAAAACCATGTTGTATAACACTAACTAGAAGCAGTGCTGCACTTTGGGGTGCCATGTGCACGTCCATCATTTATCTGATATGCACATAAGAACTGTGATGCAAAATTTGTAGAGCCACATAGAAATACTGCCAAATAAACCTGCATCATCTTCCACATTCAATGACTGTTACCAAAAGTTCTCACCTCTTTCCCAGAGCAGGATACTGCCATTGTACACTAGGCTACAAAAACTAAAAATCCACCCACAAGATAGCAGTTTCAAGCCCAGCATTTAGACTGGGAAAGAGTGTGTCCTTAAAAATACGTGTGCATGCCACATGGCTAGAAGTCAAAGGAGTCCTTAAGCAAGTGCTTAAGTCTCAGGATACGTGTCTCAAGTTACAGTTTACAGAAAACACGAAAGCAGATTTCCATAATATCCAAAAATCACATCTATGATATTTACTCACAGCTCTTAACTTTTCTTGCATGTGAGCATTGCAATGCTACAACACCTACCTCACAGGCGAAAGCGCTGCAGTGAGAAACAAAGACTGGAAGGCTGAGAATTACCTAGGGAACAGCCTTCATTCCAGACAATCTATTCTAATCATAGAAACCCAAATATTGAAATACTTTCTACAACCTCACTGACCCTTTACCTAAAACAAGCAACATATGGGCCTGGTAAGTATTTCATCTCATTCCAAACTGCTAAAATATCCTATTTCTCAAAAAATTACTGAGCGTTGGGGGTACCATTCTCAGATTTAGAGCCGCCCCTCTGCATGAGAGAGCGGAGAAGGGAGAGAGTGATTCTTTCCACTGAATTGTAGATTTACCCACCACTCTCTCACAGCTGGGAAAGGGGGAGAGGCACACGCCCACAGTGGTGGCACAATGCACCTTTATTCAGCATGACCTCACTTCTGCTCACACCCACATGCTGAGTACACGGGACACTAGAGTCAAGATTATTTTCCTCAAACTACAATAATCACTTCTAAACAGGAGTAAATGGAACAAAAATAGAGAGTCATTACAGGGAGTGCCTGGTCTAGAGGACGAAAGCCCCAGTCCAAACTACAGGGCTCACTGCAGAGTGTAGCTCTTAGCGCTTGCTCTGTATGGAGGATTTGTTTATGATCAGATACATTTAAACAAGCAGAATATAACAGCTGCCGAAAAGGGAGAAGAAAAAACAAATCTCATCAACTCTCTGAGTTTAATTTACCCAGCTTGAAAGTCTGAGCTGGAGCCCAGTCAAGTCTTGTAAGTTGAGGACTGCATGGAAGTGCTCAGAGCGCAGCCTGGGAATATGAAGGGTTTATGAAGTTGTTGTGTTAGATGAACAGTCTGATGTCTCTGGAGGCTGCAATGGGAAGTATGTGCAGCTTTCCACATCCTTCATCTCTAGAATTAGTAGTTTTCAACTCTACGGAAAATGAAACTGGGTTCGGGGGTGGGGGGCCGGAAGGAGCAAACCGCAGAAATACTCAAAAGATCAAATTATGCACTATAAGCTTCCATAGTGAAGATTTTAAATACTATCAAATCAGTCTTAAAATAACAAAGCCTAAATTCACAAGCCTCTCTCAGAACTAAACACTTTTGTGTGCAAAATACACCATGAGTCTGTTTGAAGAAGAGAATATGGTGCCTGATCCAAAGCCACTGAAGTCAATGCAAAGACTTCCACTGCTTCAATGGGCATTGTAGGATCAGGCCCCAAATCACTAGAAACAGCAGTCTCACTCCCACAAAGCCTTCTGAACAAATGCTCAACATTTATATGGCCATTTCCCCAAGAAATCACACACAGGCACCTCCAGAAAGAGCACTGCCAGGCCTTTAAATAGTAACTAATGAGAGTCTAAAACCAATAAACTCTAGAAATGTTCTGGAGAAAAGTAAAAATGGTGAAAGTGATTGATGGAAACAGCTACTCCCTGAACATGCTCTCACATACTTCAGGGTGAAAGCACAATTAGATCCACAGTGGCAGAGATTATATTAACCAGCAGACACCACTGCAGTTTTAGAAACAAACTCCCAATTCCCCAAAAGGGCTTGTTTAACAACTAAGCACACAGCTCCTTTGCATGAATACCACAAGCTGTATTCAGTGATCCCAAACGACGCCACAGTGGCAGAATGCCTTTAGGAAGAGCGTTCTCTAAAGAAAAACAATACTGAGAAGATTGAAGCGTCTTCAGTCTGCATACTCCCTAATATTTCTCCCTCCACCCTCGAAACGAGCTGACTAAATCAAACTTCTCCTAACTGTAGATAGTGTCTTTCTTTCTCAGCTGCTTTGGGGATTCTCGGGCTAGGAACTTTTCAGACAGTTTCAACATTTCTTCCTAATCACCGGCTACCACTAAAACACACTGGACTTTAACCCATTTTTTGCCATCTTCATGTGGCAGAGCCGGATGCAAGTCGTGCATGGTTAGTGCAAGTTTCATAACAAGCCTTTAACGGGAAACAATCCCTAAATGGCCATATGTCAACCTGTCTTCCCATCCTCTGCTCATGCAAACTGTTCTCAGCATATTTCTTATGCAATGGAGAGTACACTGATCACAGATGTATTTCTTTACGGTGCACTTCCTACTGTGCCACCGAGTGGGGCTGTGGAAAATGCTTCCTCCTGGAAGTGTTCAGACTCTCGCGTTCTCATCTCTTCAACCCCGAAGGTCTTCGTCTTCCAACAAATCCCAACTCAGCACACCTGCTCTCTGACTCTTGGCCCCACCCTCAACTTGACATGTTTTTAGAATAAGCTGGTTAATAAAAGACTGGGTATATTCCCCCGTATTGTCACAATAAATGTGATTTGAACCTTTAGCTCAAAGAATACATGAGCTCATGTTTGATAAGCCAGATAAGCTCAGAAAATGGGTTTGAAGTGTATGAAAGAGAATCGGATATTGTTATCTCTAAATAATGTGTGTTGATACTTTTTTAAAAAGAAAGATTAGGAACAGTTCAAGTCTTTCCTCTTCCATTCAATTCACCTTCGCGCAGGAGAGACTGGCTCAGTATCACACTGAGTTTAGTTCTCCAGTTTGCCACATCCACTGGTAGCACATTATTGACTCCCATCCCTGTACATTATAATTTCCCTACAGAAAGCCAAATGTTAATCACCTTTCAAGCTACATGCCACAGTTCAAACGCCATCAATAAAACAAAACAATTAAAAATCAACAGACCCCTCTGCCAGAAACCCTTGTCACAAACTCAGTTATGCGCAGGGGAATATGAACAAAACATGAACTTTTGGTATGTTGAAGCAACTCAACTATTCAAAATAAAATCGGTAGCATGGAAGGAAAATTCACACATGCTGCTCCTATTCCAAGAATTTACATTAAATACTTGCCACTCTCTTACCAAAACCAGACAGAGCTCTCCTGGTAGAACATCCACACCAGCTCTGTATTTCATTACAACGTGAAGCTTTCAGTGGCACAGGCTGTGTCTGTATTCCAAGCAAAGAGGAAAAGGCATGTAGGCTGGAGGAGGCTGCAAACCCACTGCTAGGAAGTTACAACGTTCATTTCATCGGCATTGCTACAGGTCTCTGATTAATTAACTGTAACAATAGCTTGTGTTCTGGCATTCCAGCCCACTCACCCCCTACAACACCACCAGGGTTTTCCCAGTGAACTTGCATACTCACCATTCACTGGTGAGAGCGGCCCCATGGACTGAAGTCCTTTATTGGCAGAACAGGAACTGCAGGTTAACAGCAGTGCATGCTCCCCCCGTTGCCCTTCCACTGTGCTGCACACCCCATCCCAAGATGAAAATTCAGCCTTCACAACCCAGTTGATCCGTGGCCTCTCAGCTGAAGCTGCCTACATAGGGGACCTCTGCTGGTGGTTTCTGTAATCCGTCCACCAGGGACCAGACTGAGGCTCCCTGCTAACAAACTTCTGCCATGGAGTGACTGGGCTAAATTTGCACCAGGGACCTAGAAGTGAAAGGCTTCATGTCTCCACACCAGTCCCTCGCTCGCTTTTAATTCAAGCGGAGATGAAACAAGTGTTCCAGATACTGCACCCCAAACTGCCACGGAGGTGGAGCGGGCAAGCTCTGAAGGTGGACGGAGGGGTCGGAGCCTTTTTGGCCTGAATGCTCTGTGAGCTAGGCCGTGGTGAAGCATGATTTGAATACAAGATGATTGCAGCACAATTCTCCTTTCCCCTAGTAAGCCATTAGCCTTTCAGATGACAGCCCTGCAATCGGAATGACTGAACAATTCTCAGGGTCAGCGCAGATCTACGTTCTCAAAACCTGACAGCAACATGCAAAAGTTGTGACTGAATCGCGGTCTCGCTGAGAGTAAGATTAAACGCGTGTGACACATCTTTTGCAATCAAAGTGTTCCATTTCCCAAAGTATCTGCCACAGATTGATAACATCCACGCAAAAAGTTAAGGGCAATTATGTCTGTCATTGTAAAACACACTTCAGCAGCACTGAGTGACATCTTGCTGGAAGCTGACAAATTGTTAGAAGATTGTTTGAATGAGTGTGGTGGAGGCTCTTCCAGCAGCACCTTGGGAAGGAACTCGGAAGGCACTTGCTAATCAAGATATCACACAAACGCAGAGAACATAACGGCTGTGACAGCAGCTGATATGCAGGCCTCAGCAAGCGAGATGGCTTTCGGGGAGCTCTGCCTGTGCTGGCAGGAAGTCAGAGCTCCCCCCAGAAAAGCTGAGGTTAGATTTATGGAGAGCACAAGTGCCAGGTAGAAAGCTGAACTTATACACAATTGCTAGGCAGAACTGCAGGCTGGGGCAAACTTGTAATGAAGTTTTCGCTAGTGCTTATTCCCTAAACACCAAACATGTGACCCTGACACTCTCCGGCACACATAGGCTGTGGTCCCCATGCTGGTCACACACAGCAACTAAGCTGATGTCCTCAAAAGGCAAGGCTGAAATATTTATCATTAGCACCTGCTTTTGGGAAACCCCCTCCCCCAAAGGCCCTAAGGTGAAGCAATCACTGTGCTGTGTTTAGCACCAACTTATACAAGAGACATTACTCACACCGACCCTCTCAACAAAGCTGCATTAATTACTGACTGCCCAGCAGTGCCCAGCAAACACACCTAGGAAAGCAGTGTAAAAGCTTCATGTCCAACATTCCTGCTACAGGCAGCTCAAGTCACCGGAATGGATCTTTAAACACTCACCTCATGGATGAGAAATGGCAGGTGTATTTCTCCACGCTGCCCACAGCACAAAATATAGGGAGAAAAATCCTAGGGTGACTTGACACCGCGTCATCCTAAAATGCACAATGGCAGCTCATCAGGTTGCACTCCACAGAGCAACGTCTCAGCCTCGGTCCAGGAGACCAGAAGCCCAGATGCTTGTAATGGGGAATACGAAGCACAAGAGAGAGCCAAAGCAACATGAACATCCCTGCAACAGGAAACAAGCAATCCTTCCCCCTCCATACTGGCAGGAGGAATTGTGTTCAGCCCTTTGCCTCTTTCTGCTCCGCAGTTCTGAACGGATGCTCCATTGAAATCAATGGTGTATTACCCCATAGTTGGAAGACGGGTGTATCCTGGACATAGCAAGCATGCTAGCAAACAGGGATGTCCTTAAAGAAGAGCACATAAGTTTGTTTCCACTGCAGGCATCACTTTCTGAAAAACCCAGGATGCTGCCAGCCAGGCATTAAATACAAGCGCATGAGAAGACAGAGATTTCTGAACCGTCTTTCATGAGACTGAAACTAATGTACTTTGGTACAGATTTCTTCTCTCTCTCTCTCTCTCAAAAGGGCAGGCACAAGCATAGTGTGAAGCCCACACACCCGAGCCACTGGCCAACTCTACCTAAGGACATTCAAAGGTAGACGATTTAGCAAAAGCTTTTGTTCATTAGATATCGGTACAGAACCTGCAACTGAGTTCCATGTTCCCAACAAAAGAGCAAACCCTAGTGCAACCCTCTCCTACTTTAACAGGAGGGGACAGGGAAGTTCCGATGCTGGGACTAAGCAGAATCCAGAGTGCGAATGGCCTGAACAGAACTTCAGATGGACGAAGCAGCAATGCTGACACACAGTAAGGTGCTGAGTAGAGTCTCTTGCAGAGCAGCAAAGCATGTGTGATGGAACTCTTGACATGCCAGCATCATGAGAATCAATAATTAATGTGTCTGCTGAACCTGCCCAGCACAGAAATGAAAACCGATGTATTAAGAAGCTCTGCAGTAACACATTGGGGTGTTCTGTTGTCTATCTGTACATATTACGGTGTTAGCACGCATTCCGAAGCACTGAGGATACACTGCATATTGTCTTGATTTCAAAGGTGTTTTATAAAAACAAGTCAGAAACTGAAGAGAACCCCTTCAAATATCTGACCAACCTAACAGCTAAATAGCACTAGTTGTGTAATGTGCTGCTCAGTGATTCTGTCTTGGTATCCGCGGTCATTCAGAACAGACTTTTGCAGCTACTGTTGGAATATATCCACATGGAATAAAATGGCAAACTGGCTGCAAGTGTGTTCTCTTATCTCTATGGTCATGCTAAAATAAAAAGTTACTTGTGACTACAATCTTCCATGGACATTAAGCTTGAATAAATTACTACCCTGTTGATAAAGTGTTAAAACAGCTTTTCAAGTAACATATGTTTCTTCTAATAAGAAATGTTTGCAAGGAGCATCTTTCTATACATTTCTATTTCTAAAAAATATATTGGATAATAAATAATCAATGTAAAAAAACCCAGACATGAATAGATGCCTTGAATGATTGGGCTGTTTTTATTCCAGTGTAAAAGTTACCTGTAAATCATACATGGTGCATGAGGGTAGAGCCAGCTACAGACAGGTGGTTTTTACTAGGAGGCATTAATGTAACATTCAATTATTCCACTGCATACTGGCTGTTTTAACTCAGCCAAATTAGAATACATTTTATATTGACTATTTTGACATTTGTTTTATTTGGCGAGTAAAACAAAACTGATCCAATTTCCTTGCAGCCATTGTAAACCATAAACTGTACAACAAGAGGTTATAAAATATATAAGCCTTGTAAACACTTCTTTTCAGACTGTCGCTGATGCTCTGAGCTCCAATTCTGGCCCCGTTCCCAACAGCTCTGGAGCCATTCTGCAGCCCTCCCTGCTCAGTCATAAAATGACCCTTCCACACTTCGTGATTAAGGACAGCCACTGACATCCTCTTGCTAAGATAATTTTTCTCTTTACCATGCAGCAAGGACCCCTCTCAGACAGCACAAGAGACGAGATCTAGCACAACTTTCAGTGAAGTGACTTGTCAAAAATAAACCACAGAAGATGGTTGAGAAGTCACCACAATACACTAGGTTATAAGCACACATAAGGGCATGGGAGCATGCCCCTACCCAGATACCGGCCTTCATCAGGATAAAGTTACCATATAGCCCCGTTAAAAGCCTTTTTGAAGCAATTTTAAGACTGCCGCTCTTTAAAATGCACAGAAAAGCAAAATAACCAAGGATATGGGTAGCATCTTCTAGCCAGACAATACACTGAACTTTGGACAATTTACAGTCTCCATGGAATTCCCATCTGCCAATCTCCTTAGAAATATAAATCCCAAGCATTTCCTTTCATACGCTAGATGTATTTGGAGTACACTGAATGTGCTAACAAAACACTGACACTCCAAAATATGTAAAAACCCACCGAGAACAAGTTTTCCAATTGGGGTTGCCCGGGCTATGAGTTCAGAGCAACTCTCTCACCATTGCATGCAATGCTGCATTTTCATCTCAAATGCCAATAATATAAATCGTTCAATTCATTCTCTGCGTGCAGGGTTGTTTAAAAACACCCCCACCACTGGGCTTTGTGCAGGAAAATGTGGTAAATAATTGTAAGTGATAATTATACTCCTGTTCCTCTGACATATAAAATACACACACACACTTGACACACATACACACACACACACTGCAAGAGCAAAGCCATGACGTTCGCAGCGGCTCTACGGCCCTGCTGTTGCAGTTCCTTGTGTGATGGTGGGTGGCTGGGTCTGCGCACAAAGAATGGCGGCAGCAGCGGGGCCTAAAGTCACAGGTTCGGACACGACAAAGAAAAGCAACCTCAGGCTTCAGTTCTGGGGATTAGGAAAAAATTGTTCCCCACTCTTATATAACAAGCCTGCACAATCCACCAAGGGCATGAATGCTCCCCCATCTCCTTGTCCCACTTTCCCGGGGGAGGGAGGGGAGGGGAGGATGGTGAAGATAGCAGTCTAGATAGACCATGGCCTGCCCCAGGAAGGAGAATCCTAGGCACTCACGTAAGACCAAAGATGCTTTATATTCAGTTAAAAACAAAGATATGGGGCAACTGTGAGAAGCTCTATGATACTGTTGTTGTTTGCTGGGTGCTGACAGTGTGCTCTTTGGTATACAGGACACAAAAGACAGGCAGTTTCATGCTTGGAATTGTTTACACTCTGACCCAGGCCGGCAGGCTAAACAGGACCACTGGGGAGCCCTCAGTGAATGCATTTTTGTTGTTGTTCTGTTAACTTTGCTACCTTCTCATCCCCATTCCATCCATGTGCCATCTATGCACGACATCGGCACAGCTTTCTGGGGACTAGCATATATTCCCCCATCATATCAGGGTGGACCAAGTGATAATTTATACTGGGATAGTGCCCACTGGTCACAGTCCCACTGGCTTGAGTGTTCAGCTAAAATACGCAGCATGGCATGCCCAACAGGAGAGAACCACAGAAAACACTGATGAGTGGCAGAACCTACCTCGGAAGGTTAGGAGCTGGGGTTGGAGCTGGTACTTGGGAAGAAGGTGTCCCGGGTTGCGAGGAGTCATGGTTTCGTGGAACCCTGCCCATTCGGTACCAAATACCCATATTGTTAAGTTCCCTTTGTACATAACAGAGAAATAATTAATGCTATTAGCAAATGCAGCATGCACACATGATATCAATCAGCAGCAAGTTTCACCAAGAAACATCTTGTGTAATAAGAACCAGGCTAATTACCACAGAAGATCAAGTAATTCTCACACCAAGCAGAATAATACTTTGCACTTATATAGCACTTTCCCTTCAGTGATCTCAGAGCTTTTTCACAAACATTAACACTTGCAAACTCCCACTTAATTCCTGTAGGAAATTACAGTGCATGGGTTTGGTACATGCTGAGGTATGGGAACATTCTCTGGATGAAGGGCTGCTTACCCTATGAATGTGTACTGTGGAGGGGCCTGCTTAGATCTGCCCAGGATTCGGATATCACAAATAGCAGCCTCCGTAGAATCTCGAGGGATGAATTTGATGCAGAGCCTCTTCTTTCTGAAAGCTATTTCTTCTGTGAAAGGAAACCAGGATTAGAGGCTGGTTTTTATGCATGACCAGGGTATAAAAGTTATTTATTGCATCTTCAGCTCTTATGCAGATAGTTATGGCAGGAATATGAGGTGGACAGCAAATAAGTGTGCAAAGCCATGCACTTGACTGAATTTTCTAACACTAGTCCTTTTGTGTGGCATGCAAGATTTGTTATTTACCAGTACTTCTCTCCACACTATCATCTACAGAGAAGATTAGGTACTACATACCACAAAGAATTACAGCCTCTGTAATAGAATTTGTCAGGCTGTTGTTTCCACGTCCTATATCTCTGATATCATTTACTTCACTTCTCTCATGGTAGCATTCACCACAGCAGCCTGGAGAGCAATCACTGTGTTTGGAAACACATGTGAAAGTCACCAGTTTCATTGGTCAACCCAGGATCAAGATTTTTTCACATGGCCATTCGTGCATGGCAGCATATTAAATTCTAGTAAGTGCCCCCTTCAGCTAGGCTCAAATTGGGAGCATTCAGCAAAATGCTGCCATCTGGTGAGACTAGGGAGGTAGAGATGGAAGAGAGACTGGACCCCAGAGGGTGATACAGAAGAGGTGCATGCACTCAGATTCAGATCTCCTCAGGAACACCTCACCCAAATGCATCCGAGACCCTGTCTATGCTGGGCTCTTTGCACTAGTGTAGTTCTTGTAATGGTGCAACCTCCCAGTGTAGATATGCTGCAATTGTACAATTTACCCCATGAAGTTACCAAGGTAAATTGTCCTGGCATAAACCCCATTTTGCATTCATGCAGTGTATCTGTAATGGAAATTTGCCTAGTGTGGCTACACCAGTGTATATTTCCCTAGTCTAGCCAAGCTCTAAGGTCTAATTGTACCAGAAGCTTCAGTCTTAAAGAATTGAGTTTATGGAAATGCATGCTCACTCTCCCAGCTGTGGTTCATATTGCTACCATATGCTGGCCCTACTAATCTCTGGAGGTCCCTGTACATTTCTCTGCCCTTGCTGTTGTTTATAACTCCTTCCACTTTAGTAAAATCTCTGAATCTCATTAACCGCTTTAGCCCTATTCTAGCTTAGCAAAATATTTAATAAAACAGGATTTCACAGGGCTGCTGCACTCCTAGCCAAACCCATCTCAAGCCACTTCCTTCCTAGTGTTTGGCCATTGGAAGAACCATACTAACCTGCGTCCCAGAGCTGTACAGACAATACAGACTGTGACCCTACAGGGTATAAGGCACACCATTCAATACAACACAGCCAGCATCAGCTTAGCCTGATTTAGGTGGCCACAGCTCCCAGTCAAGTCAGGTGGATTTGTGGGTCCTCAGCTACTCTGAAGATCAGGTGCTTTCAGTTAGGTGTCTAAAGGTGGATTTTAGAAGCCCGCCTTTTGACTCCCACATTTCTGCACTTTGCTGAGATGGCCAGGGGGCAGTACATTTAGTGCGTTGTGTTATTAATCCAGAAACTACAAATGGAAACACATAGCCACAAATTTTACTTTGAACAAAATGAGAGGCCCTTGTTACTTTACTTACAGAATATCACAACGCTTGTTTTACTGGCTTATCTGCCAGGCTCTTTCACACTTTGCTAAATTCCTCCATCTGTGGCAAACTCAGCGAGGGAACTAGAACTGCTAATTACATGTGCTCATGGAGGCAGGGAAAATGCACCACTTTATTTATACAAACAGCGCATGGAGGGCAGCAGAATACACTGTAAATGAATCACGCAGTCCTCTCCCTATCAGCCACAGGTTATGTGACTGTGATTTAATTTAAAGTTATTCTCCATCCACAACCCCGTGGTGTTTCCTTGATAAACGATTGGCTCTACCCTTTCTCCACATGTGCTCCGGGGCAGTAACACTGGGAAGTCAGTCATGGGTTACAGAATCTTTTCCTTCTTGGTCACTCATACAAATCAACCCCAGGCTGGCAGTGACTGACCAACCATCCCCATGCGCTGCAGATCCAGGTGAATTATTATCTGTGAAGAAGATTCAGTGAGCCTCTCCCTTTCAATTTACAAACTGGTCTGCATTTCATTACTGACAAAAAGGACCTGCGAGTATGTGCACTAGCAGAGTGACTGCAGCCCCTTCCCACAAGCCACAGCCACTGGCCTGAGAGTGGTTTGCAGAGTTGGTGCACAGACCTCTTCTGTAGCATGCAGTGGGTGCAGCAGTCGGGCTTAACTGGTGCAGAGGGCTTGGGGCTGAGTGGAGTTTTCTCCCCCAGATTAGATATTTATCTGGAAAGCTGCTTTTCCCTTGCAGGAATGAAGGGGAGGATTTTCTGGGTATTCTCCTTCCAATTCATCTTGGCAATGATGAGAGAGGCTCATGTGCAGCCCAGCTCCCCGGTGCATGGGCACCAATTTGCTCATATCTGAGGGCTATAAAGTCATACGTGTACAAGCAACACACACAGAGCTCAATACCACACTTACCAGCAGAAAAAGGTTAACTGCTCCCAGAGAACCCTCCCCTTCAAAGCACTAGGGGGAATGAGGGCTGATAAGAGAGGTGGGCCAGTGTCCCACTAGCCATTTGGATACCTAGTGTTATCCCTAGTGTATCTAGGAGATCTAATACCTTAGGTGTAGTTAATGAAAGCGAGTGAGATAAGGACTATTACACAGCTGCATGCCCCAGGACACATGCCCGGGAATAATTCAAGGAGCCCTTTTTAAGTGACTAATCCAGCTTTTGATATTTAAGTTTGACTCATCACAAAAGGTTCCTTTACAACACTACTCAGAAGAGACTCATCTTTTCCCAGAAGCTGAGCTTGTTTAACATAACCAAAAGAGAGGTTCTGCCAGGTCTTTAAAAGCAGCTCTATCTTGCCAGAGTGCCCGTGGGTCATCTGACTCGATCGCATTGACCTGCCAGGGAAGTCTGCAGTAGGTTCTGGTGCTCTGCCCCAAGTGAAATCATCTATTCCAGCTTCACTCGGGTCACTAGGTGGAGACGTGGAGCAGGGAGGCTGGGAGCCTGCTGAGCTCATGACCAACATTACCACACTGCCTTTGGCAGACACAAGATGACTTTTGGGCCTCACCTGCCCATGCAAAGGGAAGGAGCAAGATCCACCTCCACTGAAAGGTGCAACGCTCCTGTGGGCAGTCATGGTAGCTCCACTGAAAAGCCTACAGTGCATTTCTGCACAGTACAGCATGGGCCCAGGCTCAGTCTCACACGGGAACAAAACGCCATTTATTCCTAGTCTGGCATCATCCAGAAACACGCGCATGCAACAATGCTGCCTGCTCTTCCCCTCAGCCGCTGCTGGAGCTGTGCATGAGGTGTGCGTGAGCATGAAGCTTGCTGCTCGCAAAACCCAGCATTGTGAAAAAACACACTTACGTGTATCGACTGTCTCCTGGATGGGGATGAAGCCCACAGGAAGCGTGTCCTTGATATCAATTAGTTTCATGTCGACCAGGACGTTGCCTAAATGGCTCTTTAGAGAGAGGAGAAAAACAGGTGAGTGTGACTCTTAATAATTCAGGTTCTTCTTCTCTTGCTGATTTGACTTGAAGCTCCCTGTTAAGCAGAGTATTTTAGCAGAGAGGGCGACTGAAGAATGAAGAGCAGGTACCAGGCTAACAACTCAGACCTAAGGCTACGGTTTTGTCAGAGAGGTGATAGAAATCGTGAATTTGAATCTCGGAAATGGCTGTCAAACCACATGTGATTAGGCCCCCAAACTGAGTAATGGTGCCACCTAGCTCACGGGGTCACAGCACCACTCAGGTCTGGCCTGTTCACCAGTCTCTGTCGACAGAGGTGAGGCTGGGCCAAAGCTGAGTGGTGCTGTAACTCCACGTCACAGCGCCTAGAGTGGGGAGCTGGGCTCAGCCCTGCAGGACAGGAGCCGCCCACTGCATGGTGAGTGGGCTTGCTCTCCAACCCCGCTCTCCCTTTCTGTGACTTAGCAACTTTTTCCCAACCTCTGTCATGAAATTTACGAAAAAATGTCTGCACCAAAATTGTAGCTTTACTCCTGATTGCCTACTTACAGCATGTACACAGCCCACAAACGGTCATCAGCTAAGAGATTACAGGCATCTTTGTTTAAACAGGGTCTTCTGTCACACCCATCACTGTAATCCCTTAGCACCTTGGAAACAGAGACCACGCTAGTCTCCTGGAAAGTCCCTGGTCCCTACCCAGTGAGCTAAAGGAGAAACACCATCATCTAGTGAACTGTAAGCCTACAAGCCCGATGCATGGTCCAGCTGTGAAAGCCACATGATGTTTATATGGTCACAGTGATGGGAAATGCTAAGGAAAGACTCTAATGTAGACACAGCCAAAGTTATTACATGCTTCTGCTAATTAATATTGAATACATATGGTGCTGGCTCCAAAAGCTCATGCCATTTGGAATGATAAATTTCATTTGGAATCCATATGAATTCTGAACCAGTACCTTGTCCTATTAATCAAGTTTGAAGAACTAAAAAACAATTTAGTATGACAGCCTCCACAATTGTTTAGAGACTTCATTTCCTTTGCAGTTCCCTTTAAAGCCAATATTCTGCCAATATTCTGGATTCACACGTGGAAGAAAAACAAACCCTCTTTCGTTGTCACGTGGCTTTTATGAATAGAAATGCAAAAAGCAATTAAAATGTCATTCTAAGCTATGAGACCCCGCCAGTGTATTTTATCATTACTTCCTGCAAACTGCCAGGCACAATTTTTATCTGGGCAAGCAAAATATTTCAGAAAAACCACTGCTGTCTGATTACTGTGCGTCTATGAATTGGGGGGCTTTGAAATAAAGCAGGTTGATTAGGGGCTTCGTACCTTCTGAACAGTGTTTTTTTTTAACTTTACAGTTCCATAGCAATACCATGCAATCTAAACACTACACAGTGGTGATGCTGAAAGTGAGCAGTGCTGATTTTCTAAAATCTGAATATGTCAGTTAACATTTTGTCTAGGCACAGTGACTGGTAGATAAAACGGTCTTTGCTAATGCATCTTTCATGTTGTATTATTCCTACTGTCTGTCTGTTGTACACTAACATTCAATGTCAGTTAAACTGATGATTCCTCTGCCACATCAATACCAGATAGGCAGAAGGAAAAAAACACACTAAGTTTATTAACTATTGAAATGGCTGGAGTCAGTGCTGATCCAATGGAGTGTATTTATCAGAGTGCAGCAAACAATTTACTCAGGTAAAAGTGTTAAAGAACCCACTGTCCCCGACACTTAAACACCAACACATGGAAAATGTCAACATGTTGGGAAATTAGAAATCCTCTCAAAGATTCTTTATACAGTTGAGAATGATGCTCCCAATAAATGACATCACAAATTAGCCCTACAGTGAAACTCAGAGACTTAACTAGGTTCGTTCTGTTAACTAAACCCGGGACAAGGTGGGTGAGGTAATATCTTCTATCAGATCAACTTGCGTTGGTGAGAGAGGCAAGCTTTTGAGCTCAAACATTTGTTTCTCTTCTCAACAGAAGCTGGTCCAACAAAAGATATTACCTCACTCACCTTGTGCCTCTAATATCCTGAGACCAACATGGCTACAACACTGCACCCAATTAAACCAGTGTCATTCGTGTCAAAATAACATGGCTATGGTTACACTAGACAGCTTACAGAGAGGCCGGGGGCTGGGGGTTGGTGGATCCTCTGGTTTTCAAGTCAAGATCCATGATCAGCCGCCTATTATTAATTATTATTATTTATTTGTATGACAGCAGCTCGGAGCCTAAGTTATGGACCAGGATCCCACTGTGCTACTGGGGGCTGCCTTTCTCTATCTCTGTTATTAGCAAAAATACTGAAAACTGAATCAATATTGACATTCAAAACATGGAGAGCAGAAGTAGTACCTCCTATATAGAGGCTCTCACTGCACTTGGAAAGCAAAATCAAATATTTTTCTCCAGAAAATATAAAGTTTTTAGATTATACTCATCTGACAAATAAAAACAGTCAGTAAAGGCATCAGATCATGGGCTTTCCCAGCCTAACAGCTCCTTACCCAAGTGAGTCTAGAGCATAACCAACCAAGACTGGCTGGATGTAGTTGCCCACTGTCCACTGGAGAGGCACATCAGACAGCTGCTGCCTGCAGACTGTGAACAAAGTCTGACTATCCATGTTGGAAGATGTGATTCCAGGGCAGACATACACACAGCTACTGAAAACCCTGGGTGAGTGCTAAAGAACTGTAGTAGGACAGAGAAGGGTGAGGAAGTGAGTCCCCCAGGGAAAACGCAGATGATGCTCTGGACCAGGAGAGCACTCAGGCTTGTGGGATTCAATTCTTACGCTTGCTTTCCTTATGTTGTCAGTGTAGGAAAGTCATGCTAGCACGGGCTGCCCCATTGCATGTGTCCTAGATGCTAGTGCAAGAGCAGGGATGAAACAAACTTTCCTGGGATTTTTTTTTCCATTTTGTTAATTGCAAATCTTTCAGAGAGCTGCTTTACCCAGGAACAAACAGCTGATTAAGAGAACAAACACACAGCAAAGATCCCATCAGTGTAGCTTGGCCATAAACTCACCTGAACTTGCTGAAAAACCTGCTTGAATTATCCTGGCTCCCCAAACTGAATCAGTTTAGGAACACGAATGTGCCAAGCAAATTGTTCAGTCACTCGGCAAATGTACTTACATTTTCTTTTGAAAACGATCTTGTGAAGCACAGGTATCTTGTGACCTTGGATTTAAATAAGCCATCTTTCCAGAGGTCAGCATCCAAGCCATCTGCTGTTTGTGCAACCTGGAAAGATGAGACAGAGGGAGAGACGGGACATCTGAGCCAAGATACAGTTAATGTATGTGCAGTACATCTTCCTCTTACCTATTCTCATTAACGCTGGCCCGAATTCTCTCAGCATCTCATTAGTTCATTTCACAAGGTAAAGTGGAGGGATAAAAAAAGCCCCAGCTTCTAAGAATATTGTCTCGAGGGAGCCAGCTGATTAAAGAATCCCTGACAAAAACTATTCTAAAAAGGAAACGGCAGCTTTGGAAAGTCAGCACATTACGACACTCGGTACCATTCCATCACAAGGGGCACAGCATCTGCAAACATGGAAAGAGGGCTACATTTCAGGGATGCAGGAAATTGCCCTCCAAAAGGTGCCCCAGCTCCAGTAGTTGGGCAGGAGCATGCCTGAGTGGTACGCTCACATGCCCAGCAAGCAGGGCCGAGTGGAACCAGTGAACAGTTGTGCAAATGTTTTTCACTAAGTACAAAAAGCACCTTATGCCCAGAACATCAGTTCCAAGGAGCACTGCAAGTTGTGGTAGTTCACAAAGGTGACAGTCACCTTTCTCCAACAGAAAGACTCACTGCAATAGTATCAGAATCGCTGCGCTTGGTTCACACACTCAGAAAAGTTAACCAGAGACTTAGCTGTGCCTGTCTGAGAGTGAAATTCCCCCTTTCCCTTCAAAGTCTCTTCACTCCAGCTGCAGAGATGGCTGTGTATGCGGAAGTAGCACCAGTGTCCCTAGCGCTAATGCACTGGGTATGTCTCCTGTCTCCTCTGAGTAGCTTAGAGGAGTTCTCAGCACCCCCCTAATCCAAGGTCTACTCCATGTTCCCAGGTCTCTTAGGGCAAGAACTGTTGCAATGCAGCAGGTCAGACGTCACTAACTCACAATACAGAACCCAGGGTGTAAATCAGCGCAGGATTCGACCTGTCCTATCCAATCTCACTGCATCTGAACGCAGAATCTCTGAAAAAATTAAAGTTTCCAATAGTGAAAGACACAAACATCTTCACAGTTTAATTTCTGTTCACAGCAGAAGCCCCACCTCTTACTACGTAAGAGAAGAGCCCAGGCTTTCTCTGCAACCAGGCACGGAGAGCCGCCTCTTCAGAGAACATTTTTATGGACCATCCTTAGGAGGGTTCAGGAGAAAGACAGAGAAGCAATAATTCAGATCCTGAGAGAACTATCAGTGACAGGCCTGGTAACAGAAAGGTGCCATTGGAACAGCCCTGATCTTTACTGGAGAGCACTGCACCAAAGCCACTATGTTGAACTTGGGTATCCCTAATCAGTTGATTGCCACAAACTGGGACTGGACAACAGGGGATGGATCATTTGACAAACTGCCCTGTTCTGTTCATTCCCTCTGATGCATGTGGTATTGGCCACTGTCAGCAGACAGGATACTGGGCTAGATGGACCATTGGTCTGACTCAGTCTGGCCGTTCTTATGTCCTTATGAACTTCATAAGGATGGATATGGCAAGTTGTGTCCTGCAAGCAGAACAGGGATCAGTCCACATAAATGGCTCATTCTAATGTGCAAGGCATTTGCTAGGCATGATAGAGCTTGGGGATATTGATGCAGGTGAGCAACATAACAGGCTGAATGCACCTAGGGGCTTTAAGACAAATGGAAAAGTTGCCACTTCCCAGAATGCAGAATTCCTGTGATATTTGAGGCAGCATCTGACTGACACTGTTCCATTTGTTCTATACTTTAGATCAACCCTTTCTAAGCCACTGAGTATATTATCGTTTTTTTCTTATTCTTAAAAAATCCACACAATACAATATACCAACCCTGCCATCTGCAGGTCATTTCGTTGTGATGTTGCTGGTCAGAGTTAAGACTCCTTGTGCCTGGATAAAGCCGTGAACATTCAGCAGTGTCAGGACAGCAGCCAAATAAGCAGCTATTGCAGAATAATTCTGGAAGTTGTATTTCACAGAACCTTTGATGAAAGTTAACCACACAACCGATATGACATTGAAACCTAAGCACTGCTTCCTGGCTCAGCGTGAACCGTGCTAAGAATTCAGGGCCAACTTTCCCCTGTCTCCTCTCTATGTGAAGGAATAACCTCACTGGAATATTTATTTATTCCAGGTGACAGGTAAGCGGTCATCTCCTGGACTATTCCACAGAAACAGGGTACCTCCCAAGGGTCACCTGCTGTGACTTTGAGGCTGTCGAGTGTGGCCTGTTGCACTCCAGATCTGCTCCCTGCGTAACAAAAACGTCTCTCTGAAAAACACTGCAGGGCCTTCGTAGCAGCCCTGAGAGGACATGGGAGGTGTGTGGTCTGAGCAGCCCAATTGTTTGATAGGACAAGCTCACATGGAGATGGAAGGGTCAATTCCTAGCACTGTGGTCCAGTGGGCTCCTGTAAAGCTAAGTTTGTGCCTTCTGACCTACTGCCGCATGCATGGGCCGCGAGTTATATACACACGTGGTGCCCGGGCACCAGCAATATTCAGAGCCCAGGGGCCCAGCTCCACCAATGTTTTGGGCCGGGTCTCCCCTCTGGCTCCACCTGCTGCCCCCCTGTGCCTCCCCGAGTGTCCCCCGGCCCCCTCTTGCTGGCCCTGTGCATGTCCCAGACCCCGGAGGGAGCAGAGCATCCCTGCCTCTTCTGTGCAGCTCCATGCTGCCTCCCTGCAGAACTGCTGCCGCAGGGTCCTAGTGCCCCCCTATATCAACTGCCAGGGCAGACTGATTGAGCCTGCACTTCCCTCTCAGACTCTTCCCTTTTCCGGCGGGACCCTCCACCAGCACAGCCCGCCCCACCCCAGTCACTGCTCCTGCCCCATGCTGGGCAAGGCGGCAGCCCCATCCCCGACCCCCACTGAGGCTACAGTCAGGGGCAACAGCAGGGGAGGAGGCGCACGCAGCACCCCCTGGCACCCACCTCGGGGGAGGCGAGGGAGATTCCTGGACCTGAGTGGGGCCCAAAGAGCACATGCAGTGACAGTGGTGGGAGTGAGTGTGCTGCTGGGGAGGGGGCAGGAAAAGGGGGCTCCTCCCCCAGAGCTTGCTGCTGTCGGCAGGGAAAGGGCTGAGAGGAGTCCTCCTCTCTGGGCACTGTCCCGGAGCAGACTGTCTGCACCCCAAACTCAACCCCAGCCCTGCCCCTCCCCAGAGCCCATACCCCAAGTCAGAGCTTTCACCCCCCACACCTTAAGCCCTCTGCCCGAGCCCAGAGCACCTCCAGCATCCCAAACGCCTTTTCCCCAGTCCCAGCCAGAGCCCTCATCCCCCTGCACTCCAAACCTCTGCCTTAGCCCTGAGCCCCTCCAGCACCCCAATCCCCGTCAGCCTCAGCCAGAGCCCTCACCTCCCACTCCCCTCCCTCTGCTCTAGCTCTGAGCCCCTCCAACACCCAAAACCCCTCATCCCCAGCCCTACCCCACAGCCCTCACCCCACACCCACCCCTCTGCCATAGCCCTGAGCCCCCTTCCACACCCCAAACCTCTCATCCCCAGCCCAAACCCAGCCTCACCCCTGCACCCCCTTCCTCCCCCACACTCCCTCCCAGAGCCTGCACCCCCTCCCTCCACACCCCCTCCCATTGCCAAACTCCCTCCCAGCACCTGCACCCTGCACCCAAACTTCCTCCCAGAGCCTGCACCCTGCACCCCAGACCTCCTCCCCCACTCAAACTCCCTCCCAGAGCCTTGGGCAGGTGGGGGGAGTGGAGTTTGGGCAGGGCGGAGTTTAGGCACCACCAAAATTTCTACAAAGCTGCCGCCCATGGCCGCATGCCTCTTTCCAGGAAACTGGCGTATCTTGTGTCTTTCTTTAAAACCAGGCTATCAGCTGCAGAACTTGCTTAGCTCCTGTGCACATACTCTTTCCTGGAGGCCCCAGTGCACATTCATTGTCACTTTCTCTATGCAAGCAGCAGCACCCCAGGATCACAGCGGCACTGATCTACACTGAAAAGTTAAATCCACACCCCTGGCTGATGTAGCAAGCTGACATAACCACCAGTGCAGACACAGTTACGTCCCTGGAAGAGGGATTCCACTGACACAGCTTTGTTCAGTGAGCAGGTATCCCTTCACCAGCTGACAAACGTTGTCAGCGTAGACGCATCTATGCTATGGGGCTATGCTGATGTTGCTATGCTGGTATAGTCCCCAGGGTGCAGACATCTCGTAACTGAACTTGGCTGCAGGTGCCAGAGCCCGTCATGCCACAGATCTCAGGAGATCTTGGTCACCGGTCATGGTGTGTCTCAGACCTAGGCAGCTACCAATCTGCCCACCACTTGGGGCAGGAGAAGGGAGAGCAGGAGACCAGAAAAGAAGTGGAGCAGAGAGCGAGAGGCAGAGGCCCTTATGGTGGCCTGATTCTGCAGAAGCTGTTGAGACAGGAGATGTGGAAGGTTTGAAAGGGAACAGGGAAGAAGGCAGGATGTCCCTCCTGCGGCCTTGGGAAGCAATGAGCAGGACAGAACAAAACGAAAAAGAAAAGACAAAGGAATGAATGCAAAGACAAAGAAAATGTAAGACATCCTCTCATTCCCCCATGGAAAATGCCCTCCAGGATCAAACCCCAAAGCCTCCTCTTAAATCACGGATGGTCCCAGCAATAATTTGCTTCATCCAACAACCATCCCTGAGGTTAAACTCTGCACTTGGAGAGAGAATTTTTAGTCTCTTTTGCTATTTTGAATTCACAAGAATTAAAGCAAAGTCATTTTCCTAAGCTGTCAGACTCTGCAGTTGTAGGACGACTCATGACAAGCAGGTGGTTAGAGTTTCCTTCCACAGACCCACAGGGAAAAGTTAACCCCTGGGAGAATCATGTTCTTTTAAAATGCATGAGACTGAAATAGAGAGCATGCCTGAGGGAAATCCAAACGACAGAGCCAGAATCAACAGCTGCACATTTCTCTGTCCAGGCAAGAGTTCCCAGTGAGGACAGCCGGGCAGGGGCTATTGCATGTGCAACTACCATGGAGTGATTTCAGAGCAAAGGACAGACAGGGGAATCATTTGCTGCTTGTTCTATGTCACCTATCTAGCACAAGTCTAGACAAGGCCTCTATTTTTAGTAGTTCTCATTTTGGAGGAGGAAGAGGAATTTGTTGTGGTTGATTTTAATTGAATTTTTAGGCATAAGATTTAGCTTGTTTGGGGACTTCATTCCCAGGCCTTTAAAAATTACCCTATGAGCTGCCCAGATAATGTTAAAATCTATAAACATCTGGGTCCCTGGGGAGCAGAAAATACACCAAGGATCTTTGGTCAGGCCGATTTTAACAGCTTTTAAGTCTCCCTCAAGGGTAGATCCAAAGAGCGAAAATTAGTTTGTTTCTTCCTCTCAGCTGTCTAAAGGAGTTTAGAGAGTTAATGCTGCTGTAAGTCTATAACATGAAGGAATGTCTGTAACACATTCACATCTTATGCAGATAAGGAATGTAATCAAAAGGGGTCAGGAAACTAAATGCCAAGGAAAAGAATCTGTCCGAGTCAATGGCAGAAAGGAATGTATTGCAATTGCTGGCTGCGCACTCCTCAGCTTGAGATACATGCGATAGCCGAGACGGACAATGGCCTGTCAGGGTTCTGCATATAGGAACAAACTTGGGAGCTGAAGTTTATGTAGTTTCCCCATCTGGCCATGTCTCTCTGAGCCCCCCGTCAGCTGAGCAGGAGCAGCTCAAGTGAAAGGCAGTTCCCAAATACACACATTAAACCTCCCAGCATCTTCCCAGGAAATGTCATTTATTCTCCCCCTGGCAAGAGGAGGGGGCAGACTCCTTTGGGATCTGTTTCTGGCTCGGTCACTTACCAGGGGCCTGATCCAAGGCCCACTGAAGTCGATGGAAAAGCTCCCACAGTTTCCTGGAGCGTTGTGTGGCCTTGAACAGAGAGTTCACTGATCTGGGCCACGATCGGTCTCATGCTCACCGCAGTCCCAGGGCGTGTGGGAACCTTAATTAGGGCTGGGCTAGACAATTAGGTCAGTGAGAAATCCACCCTCCTGAGCAGGTAGCTAAGCCAACCTAAGTCCCCACGGAGACAGTGCTAGCGCCAACGACAGGAGGATTCTGCCGTCCACCTAGCTACCACCTCTCGGGCAGGGATTACCAGCAGAGAGCCCTTCCCTTCGGCGTAGGCAGCGTCTACACCAGGGTAGGCAACCTATGGCATGCGTGCTGAAGGCGGCACGCTAGTTGATTTTCAGTGGCACTCACACTGCCGGGGTCCTGGCAACTGGACGGGGGGGAGGGTGGGCTCTGTATCTTAATTTAATTTTAAATGAAGCTTCTTAAACATTTTTTTAAAACCTTATTTCCTTTCATACAACAATGGTTTAGTTACGTATTATAGACTTATAGAAAGAGACCTTCTAAAAACATTAAAATGTATGACTGGCACGCGAAACCATACATTCGAGTGAATAAACGAAGACTCGGCACAGCACTTCTGTAAGGTTGCTGACCCCAGTCTACGCTGACGTGCTGCAGCTGCACAGCTAGGCTGCTGCAGCGTTTTACATGTGGACAAGCCCTTGGTTAGTGCGATTTGCAGATCTCCAGATCCAAGCACTGTGCCGAGCAAGAGGCAGCTGGGGTTAACAAGCCATTGACTGAAATGCTGAGCGGAAACGCCCAAGCACTATCACCAGCAATTAATCTCTAATGCTGCAGCACCAGATTAGCGTTTAAGAGCCTCTTTCAAGCCCGAAGAATGTGAGCCTGCGTTCACTTGTCAGGAAACCCATGGCAGAAAGAAACAGACTAATGTAAACAGGAAACTTCATACATCATCTGCAGGGCTCCGTCCTCATGGACCTTCCGGCACTGCACTGGGATCAGAGAGAGCCCAAGCCAGCGCTGCCTTGCAATGGGAACTGCCTCTCCCACGGGAGCACCAAGTGGATGTTCACCTGACACAGGGCGAAGGGAGGAGCCTGCTCCCTGCAAGAAGGACACCGAGCCATAGTCTCCAAGCACAAACTCAAACAAGTTACAAGGAAAAGCGTACGATGGAAGAGACTATTTGGCCCCACTCCACCCCCTCCACCTCCCCATGGCTATCCTCGCTCCAGGTGATCTTTAATTCTGATATCCTGGGAGCTCTGGAAGGTGGTGCAGATAACTCACTCACCTGCCATCGGGATGGGCACACAAGGACTCCTGCTGGGCGAGCTGAAAGGGTATTTGCCTTTGGTTCAAAAAGGGGATGCTGTTACAGAGCGGGACCATGATACACTATGCACCACGCAGCAGAAGTTGCAAAGCCCTGCCTAGCCCACCCATCAGATCAGCCAGACACTGAGGGAAATGCCACTCAAGGCCCTGGTGAGGGGCTGCAAGCAAACAAATACAGACCAAATATTCCCCAAGACTTCCCAGGCCCCTCTGCTGCAGCGGCACTCTGTCTCTCTGCATTTTACCCTTTAGTTGGCTCATCAGTTACATCTGCTGTTTCAAGTCAGTTAACCTGCCAGCTGCAGCAAGTGCGCTGTGAGGCTCACTGGTGCCCAGTTACTGTACTTTGGTGTAAATTACATTGGAACTGGAGGAAAAGCTCATACGGCTGCCTTAGATGAGGATTCACTTGACTCTGGGAAAACAACTTTGCCCTGAGCCCTTTCCTTCCCTTTTACATTTTATTCACCCCAACCCAGTGCTTTGAAAAGAGTGAGTGGGGCTAGGCAGTTAACTAGACACTGCTGGGGGCTGATGATCGGCTGCCGTGCTGCACTGTGGAACGAGCAGGAGGCAGGGAACAGATGGACGACTGGTCTGCCTTGATGGGGTAGCTACGTTTGCAATTTACAGTTATACACATTTAATGTTGGAGTCTTTCACTGGTTGGGTCACTGGCCTCAGGAAAAAATCTTGTTCTGGTTCCAAAGCAATTTGACCAATCGACCTAAGAGCTAAGCAGCTGCTAAGCACTCACATCTGTCTATCCATGCAGATACTTCTATGGCCTCAACACTACAGTAGCCGAGTACCTCTCCCGGCTGCCCAGCTTCCTACCAGAGTCCAGTTTGCAGGGTCGCAGTCTGCTGGCTAAGTTCTCCCTGCAGTTTCAGCTGGATGTAGAATTCTTAGCTTTCCAGCCTGAAGAATTGCAACATGCTGAGGTGTGATGTTAAATAGCTGATACAGAATTCATTTATACGTAGATATAATCTGTGCCGTGCTTTGGAACCGTTCAAGATGAGTGTTACTAGGATTACTACATTTGTGTGCCATACTGGCCAGCTGTTTCTGGAAAGCCCTCCCCCAGGTAATTACAGAAATCTTGTGCTTCGCATGACATGCCAGTAGCGGGGAGGAGATGCACTAACATGACTGCACACGGAAAGTATTGCTAAAATACTTCCAAAGCCAAGACCTGGGGGAGGGTGGCTGGCAAAAAAATGAACCCCAGAACACGTTCTTCAAGGTGAGCACACAAACAGCTGGCCCGTTCTCTGGAGGAGACACTGCTCTCTGCAAAGCAAAGGACAAACTAACAATATTGCCAAGGCATTATCAGCTTTACTTACTACGTCGTAACCTGTAGGTGCCCGGTTCCGAGATGCAACCACCCCAACGCCTGTGATAGGATCCATTGGCACGTCTGGCAAGGCATCTGAAAGGTCTCGGACTTCAGGCATTATGGACTGTGCCTGAAACAGGGAGTCAGAGTTAGAGAGCTACACTGCAGACAGCCCCTTAGACAGAAAACCTAGCACGCGCATCCAGAGCACCGTTTGTGTGCTGGAGCAACCCACCACTATGGCCACACACACCTTACGCATTTTAAAGCACTCAAGCTTTCAAGCATTTTTAAAAAGGCATTTGCTTTTGATAAGAACTTACATTTGCGCCCTCTCTGATAGGTCAGGAATTCAGGCCAACAGCCTCTTCTGAGATTAACTTGATTGTTTCCAGAATGTTTAGCCTGGGCTGGTCCCCATCGAGTGCCCGGAAGAAAACCTGAGCCCATCACCCAATGAAACGCAAACTGACCCCTCTGATTCAACCAGGCCCAGGTGGTCCTGCCGTTCCTGGAGGGAAGGAAGCTACTTTGAATTGCTCTGTTCTAAGGCCATGGCTATACTGGCACTTTATAGCGCTGCAACTTTCGTGCCAGGGGTGTGAAAAAACACCCCCGAGCGCTGCAAGATACAGCGCTGTAAAGCGCCAGTGTGAACAGTGCCGCAGCGCTGGGAGCGCGGCTCCCAGCGCTGCAAGCTACACCCGTAGAGGATGTGGTTTACGTGCAGAGCTGGGAGAGCTCTCTCCCAGCGCCGGCGCTCCGACTACACTCACACTTCAAAGCGCTGCCACAGCAGCGCTTTGAAATTTCAAGTGTAGCCATACCCTGAAGCTCCCCGTTGCAGCTCAGTATCAGATAAGCTGAGGATTTCACTGTGAGCCTGCCTCCCTTCTGGCACCTGGTTCATCACGTATCTAGCACTGTACAGCAGCTGGGACAGCGAATGACATGCCTGTCCCCCACAACTGAGACAGCAGAGAGGCGCAAACAGGCCCAGGCTGTGCGATGGGCCAGGCCTGGAGACATCTGCATGCACAGCGTAGCTGGGTTTGGAGTGACTTTGAGGGGAGGGGGGTGGGGTGTGCCAAGCATCGTGGGGGAGTGGGCCCAAGAGCCTGAGGGTGCAGTCAGGGGAGACGCGTGCGCCAGACAGGTCCCAGGAGTAGGTGGGAGGGCTGTGACAGAATTCTAGCTGGGGTGGAGGAGAAGGAGAGGGGGCAGAGTCCAGGCAAAGCTGGGGGGAACAGAGCCATTGCCTGAGCATGTGGCATCCTGCCAAGAAAGCCAATTCAGGCAAGTCCTCTCTTGCTTCCAGGTAGGAATGCTCCAGGAAACCACCCCGACGCCAAGAGATGAAAAGGCAGCATGGAGTGTAAAAGAGCGTCGCTGCTGGGAAGCCAGACAAGCTGTGCAAAAAGCTACCTCATTCAGTAGCTTTTTCACAGCAATTAAACCCCAACCTCTTCAGGGCTGGTTACTTATCGCTTCTAAACCAGGCAGAGGTGAGTGCTGGTGTGTATACTTCATACTGCCGAGTTGAGCAAGCATCTTGCTCCAGGCAATAAAAGGTGACTCTGGTGTCCTACATAACCGTGCTACATGTAGAGTCAGCATACCTGTAGTATCCCCACTCGGCAAAACCCCAAGAGTCAGCGTCCACCTATGATGTCAATGAAGCAATTGGTGTCAGGAAGAGTTCTGCTTCATTGCCTGGACCAATTTCTTGAAAATGCAAAGAAACGGAGATGCAGCTTCCTTCATTTTCTAGACTACTCAAGCTTCTAGCAATCTGGAGATAGGAATTTGCATTTTGAATCCTGGTGTTTTCCCCTTCTATTTTGCATACAGACTCAGCTTCACACAGTCAGCTCAGGAGAATGAAGGCAGCCCTTAGAATAGAGAGACTGCAGCCCACTCACAGCCGCCAACTTCCAGCAAAATGGTTCTCATATTTAGTTATATGCAAAAACCAACCCAAAACCCAATGCTGTTGCTTGCGGTTCAAAACACTGCAACCTACCAACTTCCCAAAATGCTTTGCAATTAACAATTCATAACGGAAGGCATAAACTGTGCAGTGATGACACCACATAATGTGAATTAAAATACAGAATATGTAATCTGCATAGAGATGTGTAGATATGTTTACTGATGAACATATTTCCAAGTTGCTCACAATAGCTTAGTGACCTACTGATTCCCATCAATTTCTTTTGATATGTAACAAATGTTGATGTTAACGGCTCTTAGGAGAATCCACACTGTCCTTAAAAGAAATAATGATATTCCCTAGGTCACGAAGGAAAAGATACCCTCAGCAGATTTCATAATGGTGACTGCTATCTAAGCAAAGGGGCAGGGTGTCTATTCCACTCAAGTGTTTCCATATCACCAGCTACTGCTGCATTCAAACGCAACAGCAAAGGCTGGTACCGACGTGGCAGTGCTTACTGGCAGTAGGCGAACACAGGCTGAGCCCTCAGGTCTAGTGCCAGGACTTGACGTGCTAGAATGCTGGGATGAAAAAGTCTTTGCTTCCTTCCATTTGTGGCAAACATCATCCCTATTCCCTCCTAAGCAGCTACCCCGAATGGGATCGGACATCACTACAGGCACTCCTCTCCTGAAAGGCTCAGAATGGAGCTGACAATATCTTGCCCTTGAAAACACCCACAAACCAGCAAAGCCACAAATTTTCATAAGTGACTGGTGATTTGGGGAGGCCTCATTTCCAGTGAGCGCTAAGCAATCATCCTTTGAAATGGGCACCCATCCCTTTGAGGCGACTCACACTGGATGTCCAAAAATCACTAGCAGCCTTTGAAAATTTTGCCCCAAGCCATTTCCTCTAGGCAGCTAACAAACCAGCTGCTTGTTTGTGCATGTGATTTGCCTGAAGCAGCTTCTCCTCCTCAGCCTCTCTAACACGCCAACCTAGGAGTCACTCTGCTGCAAACTATGCCACAGCCCCATCCCGCCTCCTAAGACCCGCTGGCCCCGAGGAGGGGAGCTGGCATGTAATCCTGCACTACAGAGCTAGGGAAAGCCTGCCCGGTCACACTGCACAGGGACAGCACGAGCAATTTAAGCACAGATAGACTTCCCCAAAATGGACAGTTTCGCATAAAAACTTCATTTCTTTTGAAACTTTCTTGCTTTTCAATGAAAAAACCAGAACATTTCTGTGAACCTTTCTGAAAACGTTTGCTAGTGTCCAGCCAGCGCTATTTCAGAACGAAAGAGTTCAGCCACTTCACCACTGCATCCCCTCGCCTCCCCGCAAGCTGGCAGAACATTTAGTTTGAAATTTTAAATGCACAGAAGTCAGGAGATGCAGAATACAGTTTGTCATCAGAATCCTCCACACCAATGAGTTACACTGGCTCATTTCACTCAGCCCTTGTCTCAGTGCCCCTTTTAGAGCAGGGCATGGAAGGGTCACCACTTCCCCCCATCCCAGACGGCTCTCTTTCTTTCTATGTCTAGCAGAGTTCCTCATCATTGTCTAACTGGCTCACACAGAAACGTAGCTCAAGCCGCCTGCAGCTTTTTAACCTCAAGAATTACAGGGAGATGCTGGCCCCGGACGCTGTTTATCCCTGCACTGCAGTTTTGGGGTCCCACGGAACTAAGGGCTTAGTGAGAAGCAGCTGCACGGACAGAAGACTGCTGTAGTCTATAAGAGTTAGTGAAAATCATTAACAGAATTTTTTAAAATTGAAAATAAGCCCCTCGTGAGCTGTGAGCATCTAAGGAGAAGCAAACTTCCCAAGCAATTCCAGAATTACCGGGGCTCCTTGTAACCATGGTTTCTGGTGGAGCTGAACTTTTCTGGTGTGCCTCATGAACAATCTGTGTAGTCTCCCTAGTCTTCACTCTCAGTCATTGGCTGAAAATACTTCTTGCTTTATTGCACCCAGGATCAAAAATACACTTCTTCTTATGAGTAGCTCTCAAGTCTACCCACATCAAGTTATTTTGCTATGGACATTGCCAGCAGCCATTGGACCCTGAGGAGATCACGGTTTCAGAGAAAACATGAAGTTCCAGCTTCCTGCACATGTAAAGGAGGGATCACTTCCTCAGAGGCACATGTAGCACGCACTGCTGTGTGGTTTCAGTATTGCAGGATGCTTGCCAGGCATGAGGCTCAGCAGTGGGAGCAGAGTAAAGGAGGGTACAGAGAGCTCAGTATGAAGGCGAATGGCTGCAGTCCCACAGCCCAAACCTGACTTGCCAAAGCTATTAAGCCCTTGCATTGTGTAGATGGTCTTGGAATCCAACAATTCCCAAATGGAATTGGATGTCATGGGATCCAGGCACCAACTCTCCCAATGTCATGCTGCTGAGAACCTGGCCTGCGGCTCCACGCCTCACTGGGAAGGGACAGTTTAGGCATCTGCCTTTGCTGGCTGGCCACAGGAGCTGGGTCCCCAGCAGAAGAAAAAACATTGTGGCAGCTGAGCAGCAGAGAACAGGACTTTGAGCTAACTCACTCTTGGGACAGCACAAGCTGGGTGCTCTGTGGAGCCCCCTTGATAACCCCAGAAATGGCCTTCATGGGCTTCATGAAAGTCCCATCCAACGCCCTCTGCCTGGGAGCACGCTGGCTCTCTGCTGCTTATCTGACTGCTCGGACTGGCCCCATGAGAGAATCCAAGTGTCTCCCAAGAGAAAAACAACAACAGCATCAAAGGCCCCTGTCCCTCCTCTACCACCAGAGCACCGGGGAAAGGTGCACGGCTCAGAGGACTCTGCCAGGGACATAATTCTGGGGAACCATCCAGATTCCTGGGGGAACTCTGCATAGTGGGAAAGATGCCCAGGGATTCTAAACACCACTGTTTCTCTGGCCTTGTCTCCACTGGGACGTTGGCAGTGCTGCAGCTGCAGTGGTATGGGCCATGCTGCAGTGAACAGAGACTTGCCAGAGCATCCGTGAGTTGAGTTTTCCTTCAAGACCTGTCACCCTAGAAGTTAGCAGCCCATTGTCTGACTCAAGGGCCAGCCCAGGGGGCTGTCTGCAACCCTCAGAACAAGTCTCAGATCCTGGAGGGAGCCACATACACAAGCAGGAGCTTCTGGACGTACCCTGGGGCGTAGCTCAATACAAATGCACTTCTCATTCCATTAAGGCTGACATGAATCCGCCCTCAATCTAGGGGGGGAAAGGTGCTTCTGTCAATGAGGTGCCGTGTAGCAAAAGCACAAAGCTTTTTTGTGGGTGTCTGACTCACAGCATGGTGGGCGGGGGGGGGCAGGAAACTACATCAATCCTTACTTTGTCACCGCTCAGACAAAGCCCTTTTGTACTGGTAACAGCAGAGGTTAAGAGCTAAAGAAACAGGCCTTTCTCCTTGGAGATGGCAGGAGCTGGATGCTGCCGGGCTGAGTCACAAATGTGACACTGTCTCCAGGAGCGAGGGAGACGTGCGCACGCACCCAAAGGAAGGCCAGAGCTTGGCTCTTATTCCTGGCTGAGCAGCACAGTGTGGCCAGCACGACACATTCCATCCTAGTCCAGTTCCCCCACGACACAGCCAGTGAGGACACAGCACTGTAACCTGGCAAACAGGCTCCAAGTTATCGGGGGGAAGCATACTCAGACTGGGCTAGACCTGTGCATAACAATACGGGCTCGATGGAGCAGGACTGCACAGACTCGGGCCCTGGCTCCTCGAGACAACAGGGACTAGACGTGCATTTGGTCACAAACAGGGCTCCATTGTGAAAGGTGTTGTAGAACCAGAGGGATGTGTTGGTTTCACATGAGGTTGAGGGGACCACCTCGGGGAAGGCAGTGACCTTAAAGCTTTCACAGCACCCACCGGCCCACCATGGGCTGCCAATCAGTGTGCGCTACACTCCCAGCATTCCCTCCATCCCAAGCCTCCTGACGACCCAGCTGCTCTGGGAAGCATTCCAGCTCTGCAGCCCTCACCCCATCAAGGGCTTGGGCCGCACCCTCAGATGGCTAGTGCCCTGAGGTGCGGTTCGGCTATCACACACTGCGCTATGGACATACGTACGACGCCTAGCACTACTCTTACAGTTCTGCTGCCAAACCCCGGCTCACACGGAGCGGGAGCCTTTCCCTTGCCCAGGGGCCCAGCAGGTGCACTCTGATGAGTCCTGCACTTTGCTACCAGGGCCGAGTCGCTAAAGCGCCATGTCACAGAAGCACTAGGATTATTCAGCCAGCTCTGCTGGGCTGCAGGTTGCCTATTTAGGGCAATTTCTCATCTTCGGGATGGTCCTGGGATGCACCTGCAATGAGTATGGAGGATGTCCACTGGGAATGCAGAAAAATATTTTTGTGAACTTTACACAGGTCACAGAGGAGACCCTGGCTGGGCAAACACAATTGGTTACACTTCATTCCTCCCTGGAGGACATGAATTAAGTTTGCTTGCTTTACCGTCATGTGGCTGAATTCATTGTGATTTTTTCCTTAACAATAAGAGAATGGATTAAATGAGGATAGAGGATTACGCAAACATTTCTATTAGACGGCTTGTTATCACAGCGAGCTTCTCTTTAAATAATGCAAGGCTGACCTGCAGTCCTGCTAGACGCACTGCAGCTGAGAACTGCATTTTATAATCCCATTTGCTACCCTCAGTGTTTGTATAATTCTGTATGGAAAGGCCCCCCACCGCCACTCCATCCTGAACAGGGTCGCTTTGGGAACAGATCAAATCAATTAAGAGATCGTTTTCCCATTAGCGGGAAGCATTCTCTCTTTAGGTCAGTCCAAATGCCCTGTGTACATCCAGTCCGTCTTGGCTGAGAGACCGAAGATGCCGAGCTCTAGGAGGACAGATTCAAATCGCTGCTCGTTAGGGGAGAGGGAATTTGCCTGCCAAAGAGCTCACTCACCATCTCTTGCACTCCAGTAGCACCTGCACTTAGGCTGCCCACATGCACAGGGGGACTGGTCCCTGCCTGGAAAGCTCAAAATCTATGTTGACAAGCAACAGGCCAAAGCTGGAAGAATACACTTTTGACAGACATTGTTCATAGTGCTGATTTTATTATTAAGTAAGTTCAGAACAACCATCCCCAACCTGCCTTCAAGCTGACTATTATTTGCTGGCCAGTCTCTTGTCGGCATCACAGCAGAGAGGGGCCTGGAGGAGGGATCTGGAGGAGGAGAGGATATTCCACATGCAAAGGACAGCGTGGAGGGAGGCACGTAGATGGCTGGGGAGAAGTAGACAAGTTCTTCCCTGAGATTTCCACATCACTATTTGCATCAGCAGCTCACCCTGAGCAGGGTCACACATCGTTATAATTAAGCCAACTCTTCATTTTCCTTGTGGTAACCACGGCAAAGAGGAGTCAGGCTCCCACACTGCGGAACAGACGCAGCACGGGTGAACGCCTGCATTCACCTAGGAAATGCAAGCACTGCCATCCTGATCCAGCACTATAATAAGGAGCCAGGCTGCTTCTTGCTGGTTGGTTAGTGGGAGCCCTCTCCCCACAGGGTTCAACATATCAGAGTCAGCCTGACCATCCCTTCATTTGAGAGATCCTCTTACCACCGCCTTGTGGAGAGTTCTCCAGTAATCCTAAGGGGCAGCTGATGGGGAGAAGATGACCGCAGTGACCCAGACAGTACACCACGTTCTGAGAGCTCCTCAATGCTGCAGGGGTGGAAGAGGAAGAGCCTGATCCTTTAGGAAAGACTCGCAATAACCTCTGAAAACCTGATCGTTCCCCCACGCTACCCTTTGTCACTGCTAGAGGACGCTAACCAGTGTCTCAACTCCATCCTACTGCAGACAGCTTGCCTGGCAGTGCTCTATAGGGGCCATGCAGCAGAGATCAACCTTGGGACTTCCATACCGCAAACCCGCCAAGGGTCAAGATGTCTGAGACTTTACCTGTGGACAAGACATTAATCAGCTGGGCTGGACTTCCTGCCACACCGGGCTCTGAGCCAACAGACTGCTGGCCTTTGAAAAGAAAACAGACCCAGCAGCCCACAGCCTGATCCTGCTGTAGCCCATTCTAGAGAAATCTTCAGCCTTAAGAGTGGCCAACACAGCAGTGAAGAGAGGGAGGCAGGGGGCCAATAGCAGAAGGTTTATCAGGACAGAATATTTCAAAAGGATGAATATCAAACAAGCATTCCGTGGCAAAGGTCACCCAAACTGAAATAGGATCCCCAGTCGGAGGATCTTTTGACCCCTTTCTACAAACACACACGCAATATTTAGGGGGTTTTAGCTCTGGGTCCAGCTTTAGACAGAACACTGCTGATCACCTGGGCTGAGGAGCACACAATCAGGGAGACACTGATTCTATTCACGGGACCTGTGGACTTTAACTGAGAGCCTTTATCTGCCTACACAAACATTCCTCATTTGGAAGAAGCAGAGTGCTTTCAGGAAACATGCTCTAGTGGCTTAGATCCCTTCAAAAGAGTCTTCTGAGTTTCTGGGAAAACCCAGGATCCTTAAGGGGGTTGCTAACAGTGCTCATTACTGAAACAAGTTACATTGTCCAACTAGATCAAAGCTGAGTCTAGTTCTTTTTATCCTAGCTTCTCCCATAAGACTTCATTTCACAGCCTTTGCTAACTTCCCTTAGGTCACAGATCAACAGATATACAGACCTCCCCTTCTGACTGGTATCCTAATCCCCTGTGTTTATATCTTTATAAACACATTCTTTCCCTTTCTCCTTCCCTATCTTTCTCTCCCACCTTATCTTCATAGTATGTCATCTTCATTTGTATTGGTTTACTCTACACGTATATTTATAATAGCTTTATTGTCCATTTCCAATATTTCATTGTACGCCCTGACCACAGGCACAGGACAAACATGCTTGCACACTCTAAGGGTGAATTTTTGTTAGTTTAAAGAATGGAACACTAAGATAAACTAGAAAACAAAGTTTTACAAATTCAAAAACAAATAACTTAAAGAACAAATTGTGTGAGAGTGGAGCAGATCCTATAATCTACTTGGTGGATACAGCACAGCCCTAAAGCTGAATGGCAGGGAGAACAATTTTCTTATCATTTCCTCCTTCAACCACATGCGCCACACTTTTGACACTAACTTGTTACCACAAAGGCAAAATGACATTCAGCAAAGATAAAACTGAAAAATTAAAACCTCTCAGTAACTTCCTGTACCAAAGGAGAAATAAAGCTACAAAGTCTATGGCAAGAGACATTACAGCAGCCTTAATTCAAATACCATTGGAAGATTGTTTGCAAGTTCATTCTAAAAAGCTGTAGCTATTGATAGCACTCTTACATTTACATACCAATTCTCAGCACAAAGTGGATTGCAAGCTGATACAAACTGATACACATACATGATCCCTTCACTCACCACCAAAACGCAGCCACATCTGGGGTGTGAAGCAGCTGCTCCTTAATAGCTCACAGCCAGTTTTACGACAGGGGAGAATTTTAGGCAGACAGTTAGATTTTGGCCAGGATACTAGGTTCCAACACCATGGAATCTTTGATGGTCACAGGCAGCCACATCATCGGTTTCAACCGTCATCCATGAAGCAAGCTGTCGTTTTGCATTAGGTCCTCGCTACACTTGAGCTAAGGAAGGGCCCCACTTTCAGTGCAGCTGCCACCTGCTCAGTACAGTTACAGTCTGTAGCACCGATGAGAACTTGGGCTGCTCTAACCAGAAACAGGAACTGAAATAACTAAATTAGCTGTATCTTAAACCTGTAGTTATGTCAGTGCAAGTCCCTTTGTGGACACTTGTTCTGGATTACCAGTGCCCTATTTCAATTTCTCTTAAATCATTAAAAACAAAAAATCGACAAAGGAAATTGAAATAGGACACTCAGTCCAAATAAAGTGTCCACACAGGGACGACTTGCACTGAAATAACCTAAGGTTTGAATTCCATCCAACCTAGTTCCGAGTCATTTTGGTTCCGGGGTTGTTAGACAAGCGCCTTCGTGTCACAGGAAGTGGGCTAAAGCCTTAGATTTGGTGTTGGAGACAGCTGTGCATAATGAGACAAGAACTGACGCATTATGGTCAGTGCCATGACCCCATGAACTACATCAGATTAAGCTTTAAATATCCTATTGCACCCAGAGGAAAGTAGATGGGTAAGGTCCAGTCTTGGCTAGGATTTAAAGATGCATCTGTTACGGAGTGTGGGGGAGTCCGGCCCTGCACCCTTCTTCCTGGGACCCACAGTGACTCTCAGCCAGCCAGTAAAACAAAAGGTTTATTGGACAACAGGAACACCGGTTACAGCAGAGCTTGCAGGCACAGTCAGGACCCCTCCACCGAGTCCTTCTGGGCTTTCAGAGTGCTTGGATCCTAGCTAGGATACCCTGAATTCCGCCCACACAGCCCCAAGCCCAAACTCAAACTGCTTCCCTCCTGCCACTCCCTTCCTTTGTCCCCTTCCCGGGCAAAGGTGGTGACCTTTCCCCTCCCTTACCTAGCTCAGGTTACAGGCCCTGGCATCGTCCATCCCCTAAAGTCCTCCCCTGCTCTCCCACTCCCCACACAGCCAGTCCCTACTGCATCACATCTCTCCCCCCTTCGAGACTGAACTGAGCAGGGTCACTCTGCCCAGTGACCTGGGGAAGTTCAGGGTCCCCTTTCCGGGACAACGCATCCGCTGTCAGGTTGGCACTTCCCTTCACATGGACCACGTCCATGTCATAGTCCTGCAGGAGCAGGCTCCACCTCAGGAGCTTGGCGTTGGCTCCTTTCATCTGGTGCAGCCAGGTCAGGGGAGAGTGGTCGGTGTACACGGTGAAGTGTCGCCCAAAGAGATATGGCTCTAGCTTCTTAAGGGCCCACACCATGGCCAGGCATTCCTTCTCGATGGCCGCGTAGCTTTGTTCCCGGGGTAGCAGCTTCTTACTCAGGTACACGATGGGGTGTCTCTTCCCCTTTTCATCCTCCTGCATTAACACTGCCCCCAGTCCCGTGTCTGAGGCATCAGTGAACACCATAAAGGGTTTGTCAAAATCTGGGTTTGCCAGAACTGGGCCACTAACCAGAGCCTCCTTCAGCGCCCGGAAAGCCTCCTGGCACTGCTCAGTCCAAATCACCTTGTCTGGCTTCCCCTTTTTGCACAGTTTAGTGATGGGGCCGGCTATGGCACTAAAGTGGGGCACGAACCTTCGATAGTACCCCGCCATCCCAATAAAGGCCTGGACCTGCTTTTTGGTTTGGGGAGCAGGCCAGTCTTTGATCACCTCCACCTTGGCTGGTTCCGGCTTTAGGCAGCCGCTCCCCACCCGATGGCCCAGGTAAGATACTTCAGCCATCCCCACCTTGCACTTCTTCGCCTTTACTGTTAACCCAGCCTTTCGGAGTCGGTCTAGGACTTGTTTAACCTGGGATATGTGGTCCTCCCAGGTCTGGCTGAAGACGCAGATGTCGTCAATATACACCACGGCAAAACTCTCCATCCCCCTCAGTAGCTGATCCACCAGGCGCTGGAAGGTGGCCGGCGCTCCCTTGAGGCCGAAGGGCAGGGTCAGAAACTCATAGAGCCCCAGAGGGGTGATAAAGGCCGATTTCAGCCTGGCATCTGCGTCCAGCGGCACTTGCCAGTAGCCTTTGGTAAGATCCATAGTGGTGAGGTACCGAGCACCTCCCAGCTTGTCTAGGAGCTCGTCAGGCCTGGGCATAGGGTAGGCATCAGATACGGTGATGGCATTGAGCTTTCGATAGTCCACACAGAACCGGATTGACCCGTCCTTTTTGGGGACTAGCACCACTGGCGAGGCCCAAGGGCTGGAAGACGGCTGGATCACCCCCAAAGCCAGCATGTCCCTGACCTCTCTTTCAAGATCCTGGGCAGTTTTCCCAGTGACCCGAAAAGGGGAGCATTTTATAGGGGGATGTGACCCGGTCTCCACCCGGTGGACAGTCAAATTAGTGCGTCCAGGCTGGTTGGAAAACAGCTGTCGGTACAGATGCAGCACCCCCCTGATCTCAGCGTGCTGGCCCGGGGTCAGTTGATCAGAGAGGGGAATTGCCTCCAGGGGGGAACCAGCCTTTGTCCCAGGGAATAGATCTACTAAGGGGTCATCTCCCTGCCCCTTCCAATGTCCACACACGGCCAACACCACATTCCCCCTGTCATAGTATGGTTTCATCATGTTTACATGGTACACCCGACGGTGATGTGCCCGGTTTGACAGCTCCACCACATAGTTTACCTCATTCAGTTGCTTGATAACCTTGAAGGGCCCTTCCCAGGCAGCCTGGAGTTTGTTTCTCCTCACGGGGATAAGAACCATCACCTGATCCCCGGTGGCGAAGGCACGGGCTCGTGCTGTGCGGTCATACCAGACCTTCTGCCTCCTCTGGGCTCGGGCCAGATTCTCCCTGGCCAGGCCCATGAGCTCGGCCAGTCTTTCCCGGAAGGTCAGGACATACTCCACCACTGACTCTCCCTCGGGAGCGGCCTTCCCCTCCCATTCGTCCCTCATCAGGTCTAGGGGCCCCCTCACCTGCCTTCCATACAACAGTTCGAAAGGTGAAAACCCGGTAGATTTTTGGGGCATCTCCCTGTACGCAAACAGCAGGTGAGGTAAGTACTTGTCCCAATCTTGCGGATGCTGGTTCATAAATGTTTTTAGCATTCTTTTCAGCGTCCCGTTGAACCTTTCTACCAGCCCGTTGGACTGAGGGTGATACGCTGAGGCCCAGTTGTGCTGGACCCCACATTTCTGCCATAAGGACCGGAGCAGGGCCGACATGAAGTTGGACCCCTGGTCCGTTAAGACCTCCTTGGGGAACCCCACCCGGCTGAAAATTGTCAGCAGCGCATCTGCCACTGTGTCTGCTTCGATAGAGGACAAGGCCACCGCCTCGGGGTAGCGAGTGGCAAAATCCACCACCACCAGGATGTATTTCTTCCCTGACCGGGTCGTCTTGCTGAGGGGTCCCACTATGTCCATGGCCACCTTCTGGAAAGGTTCTTCTATGATGGGTAAAGGCCTCAATGCCGCTTTCCCCTTGTCCCGGGCCTTCCCCACCCTCTGGCAGGGGTCACAGGATTGGCAGTACTGTCGGACATGGGTAAAGACCCCAGGCCAGTAAAAGTTCTGTAGCAGCCTCTGCCTGGTGCGCCGGATTCCCTGGTGCCCTGCGAGAGGGATGTTATGAGCCAGGTACAACAGCTTGTGACGAAACTTCTGGGGAACCACCAGCTGCCTCCTGATCCCCCATGACTCTACTTCCCCTGGGGGAGCCCATTCTCGGTACAGGAACCCCTTCTCCCACAGGAACCTCTCCTTGCAACCTCTCCTCATGGTCTGTACCGCACTAAGGTCAGCCCGGTCCCGGTGCTTCCGCAAGGAGGGATCTTTCTGTAACTCGGCCTGGAACTCAGCAGCTGGGACAGGAATGGGGACTGGCTCTCTCTTGCTGGCTGGGTTTGAGGCCGCAGCCTCTCTGCACCGTGCCCCTGGGCGTTCCCCGTTCCCTGAGTTAGGGTCCTGCACCTCAGGTCGAGTACCTTCCCCGTTGTCGGGGAGCAGTGCCATTTGCCGACTCTGACTACGAGTCACGACCAGGGCACTCTGGGTGTTACTAGGCCAGTCCTCAAGGTCCCCTCCCATTAACACGTCAGTGGGCAAATATTGGTGTACCCCCACATCCTTGGGGCCCTCCTTGGCCCCCCATTTCAGGTGTACCCTTGCCACGGGTACCTTGAATGGGGTCCCGCCCACGCCCATCAGGGTCAGGTAGGTGTCGGGCACCATCCGATCTGAGGCCACCACCTCGGGCCGGGCCAGCGTCACCTCTGCGCCTGTGTCCCAGTACCCAGTGACCTTCCTCCCATCCACTTCCAGGGAAACAATGCACTCTTTCCGGAGGGGCAGCCCTGCGCCCACCCGGTAAACCAAAAACCCGGAGCCTGGAGCATCCACAGGTGGTATGTTGCCAACCCCCCTTTCCTGGGAATGTAGCCCCTCCTCCAATTGGGTTTTTACCCAGTCCACCCTCTGTGGGTTGGGTCTGCTTGGTCTGTTCCTGAGCTTGGGGCACTGGGCCCGTATGTGACCTCGTTGGCCACAGCGATAGCAGCCCATATCTCGTGGGTCCCCTTGAGTGGGTCGGAGGGACCTGCCGCTGGATGTTCCCCTTTTGGGGGGGTTCTTCATAGGCCCCCTTTGGGAGGTCCCAGGATGACTCTCTCTCTGCGTTGAGGCAGGCCTGCTCCTTCGAGACTCCTCCCTGCCATCCCCTGCCCGACTGTCCACAAATTGGTCAGCCAGCTGGCCTGCGTGCTGTGGGTTCTCCGGCTTCTGGTCCATCAACCACAGCCTCAGGTCGGACGGGCACTGCTCGTACAGGTGCTCCAGTATGAATAGGTCAAGCAGGTCTTCTTTAGTTTGGGCCCCAGCTGTCCACTTGCGGGCATACCCCTGCGCCCGGTTGACCAGTTGTAGGTATGTGACCTTATGGGTTTTACGCTGGCTCCGGAACTTTTTCCGGTACATCTCAGGAGTCAGCCCAAACTCGCGGAGCAGGGCCTGTTTGAACAGTTCGTAGTCCCCTGCCTCCGCCCCTTTCAGTCGGCTGTACACCTCCACGGCTGTGGAGTCCAGTAAGGGGGTGAGAACTGCGATCCTGTCTGCAGGGTCAACCCTGTGCAGCTCGCAGGCATTCTTAAAGGCCGTCAGGAAGGTATCTATGTCCTCCCCCTCCTTACGCCGGGGCAGCAAGTGCTTATCAAAGCTCTTTGTAGGCTTGGGCCCCCCCTCACTCACCGCAGCCGGGGCCTCACTGCTCCTCAGCCGGGCCAGGTCCAGCTCATGTTTACGCTGTTTCTCCTTCTCCTCCCGCTCATGTTACGCTGGTTCTCCTCATGTTTACGCTGGTTCTCCTCATGTTCACGCTGTTTCGCCTTCTCCTCCAGCTCTTTCCTCTTTAACTCGAGCTCCTCCCGTCTCAGCTCCCTTTCATATTCCAGCCGCCTCCACTCCACGGATGCCGAGCGTTGCCGGGAGGATCCCCTGCTGGGGGGTGAGCTTCGCCGGGCGGATCCTCTGCTGGCCGGGGGTATCACGGTGCCCTCAGTATACACTGGGCTCCTCCCCGCCCTTCCCCTACGCCTAGGAAGGGGGGGTCTCGGGAAGCCCTCGTCCGCCAGCTGACCGCTCCCAGCGGGGACAGACACTGGTGCCTGAGCTGCATCTGCTCGGCTGCTTCCCTCAGAGACAGGGCTCCGTTCATTCATGCGGTCTCCCTGCTCCAGCTGGGCAATCAGCTGGTCCTTGCTGAGCCTCCCCGGGTGCAACCCCCTCTGCTTGCACAGCTCCACCAGGTCACACTTGCGCCGCTTGGCATACATCTTCCTGCTGGCCACTCACAGGCCAGGGTGCTCGCCGCTCCCCACGGTTTCCAGGGGGACCCCTAGTGCACCAGCCCTTCGTGAGGTCACCACCTCTCTGCCAGGGTCGAGCTGCAGACTCCTCCGCCCCTGGGACCGCTCGCTGCAATCCCCCGGGGGACCCTGTTACTGCAAAGTCCTTCTCACTGGGCACACACTCCCAGGGGTTAATCACCCCTTCGTTTTACTGCTCCCCAGTCACTTACTGCAGGAAGCGCCGTCCACGGGGTGCAGTACGTCCCGCCGCTGCCACCAGTTGTTACGGAGTGTGGGGGAGTCCGGCCCTGCACCCTTCTTCCTGGGACCCACAGTGACTCTCAGCCAGCCAGTAAAACAAAAGGTTTATTGGACAACAGGAACACCGGTTACAGCAGAGCTTGCAGGCACAGTCAGGACCCCTCCACCGAGTCCTTCTGGGCTTTCAGAGTGCTTGAATCCTAGCTAGGATACCCTGAATTCCGCCCACACAGCCCCAAGCCCAAACTCAAACTGCTTCCCTCCTGCCGCTCCCTTCCTTTGTCCCCTTCCCGGGCAAAGGTGGTGACCTTTCCCCTCCCTTACCTAGCTCAGGTTACAGGCCCTGGCATCGTCCATCCCCTAAAGTCCTCCCCTGCTCTCCCACTCCCCACACAGCCAGTCCCTACTGCATCACAGCATCGTTAGATGATGTTAGTGTTAGATTGAGTGAGCTAACATTCCAGTCAAGACAAGGCCAAACTTTAGCACAGTGCTCTCAACTTCTCCAGACGACTGTACCCCTTCCAGGGCTCTGATTTGTCTTGCGTACCCCTCAAGTTTCACCTCACTTAAAAACTACTTGCTTACAAAATCAGACATTAAAATACAAACAAAGTGTCACTGCACACTGTTACACATTTTTACCATATAATTATAAATCAATTTGAATATTGTACTTACATGTCAGTGTACAGTATATAGAGCAGTATGAACAAGTCATTGTATGAAATTTTAGCTTGTACTGACTTTGCTAGTGATTTTTATGTAGCCTGTTGTAAGACTAGGCAAATATCTAGATGAGTTGATGTATCACCTGGAAGACCTCTGTGTACCAAGCACGCATACCCCTGGTTGAGAACCACTGCTTTAGCACATGCTAACTTGGTTGAGTTGAAACCTAGTGGGGAATCTAAGCTTTACTTTGACTACTTTGGCACCTGCTGACGTGCAATTTGCCTTGTCTTGACAAGAGTGTTAGAACTTATGTACATTCAGAGGGTTTTGCGGGTATTGTTAGGCCAGTACAGCTAAACAGGCAAAGCTGCCCCATGGTGGACATGGTTATACTGGTATAACTGTGCTTATACTCGTTCAGGGAATTGGCATTAGCTGTACGGGTGTGAGAACAGTTGTACATAGTTACACCGGCATAACTACATCCATGCTAAGGCTTATACCAGCATAGCTGTGTTAATAAAAAGAAATCACGCCCCTGATCGACAGAGCTTTACAGGTTTAACTGAAGGATAGACCTGGCCTTTTAGAAAGTGTAAATTAGATCATGTTCGCTGGCCTGACCTAACACCACATCTTTAAACTCTAGTGTAGACAGAGCCTAACACATGATAAGGGTGAATGGAGCGGAGTAAACCTTCCCAAACACCAGAGCAGAAATACACAAGTCCCAGTGATGTAATAAATAAAGCTGCAGGTCACCAATGCCATTGCCTGGCCAGTGCTCCAGGGAAGGAAATGCACATTATCAGCTCGGCGGTGTGTGTGTGTGTGTGTGTGTGTGTGTGTGTGTGTGTGTGTGTGTGTGTGTGTGTGTGTGTGTGTGTGTGTGTGTGTGTGTGTGTCAGAAATCAAGAAATACAAATGTGTAAAAACACTTCACACTTCTCATCACAGATTGCAGCTCACATGCTGTTCTCTCACCACAAAGTCCAGTAACTTCCAATGGACTAATCAGCAGGCCAAGGTCGCTAGGACTCTCTATCATCTTGCAGATTACTGGAGCTACTATTGCAACTGACCCAGTAGATCAAATAACTTAGTTTATCTACACATGTGGTTGGGTGCTGCACTGCGAAGGACACAATGCTAACACACACACAGCGACAATGAATCCTGTTGCCAGCACCACAGAGCTCCCAGTCCAAGCTGAGAAATTCACCATGACATTGGTCTCCCTTGATTCACGTGGTCCCTCAGAAGGCCAGAAATAAGACCATGGGACAACTCACATCTCTAATTAAGCATGTACATAAGTCTTTGCAGAAGCCAGGATTGTACCACAAGGCTTCATGGACTGCAATTTCCTGACTTCAGTCACTAGCAGCTTACAGGTGAGCAAGGGATGGGTGGCCCTCTTCCCAATCCTCAGCCAGAAAAATGGTGGTCAGGACAGGGGCAACCTGGGAGATCATTAAAAACAACGAGGAGTCCTTGTGGCACCTTAGAGACTAAGAAATTTATTTAGGCATAAGCTTTCATGGGCTAGAATCCATCAGATGCATGAAGTGAAAAATACAGGAACAGGCAGAAATACATGAAAGGATGGGGGCTGCTTTACCAAGTGTGAGGTCAGTCTAATGAGATAAATCAATTAATAGCAGGATACCAAGGGAGGAAAAATAACTTTTGAAGTGGTACGAGAGTGGCCCATTACAGCCAGTTCACAAAAAGGTGTGAGTAACAGTAGGGAGAAATCAGTATTGAGGAAATTAAGTTTAAGTTTTGTAATGACCCAACCACTACCAGTCTTTATTCAAGCCTAATCTGATGGTATCCAGTTTGCAAATTAATTCCAGTCCTGCAGCTTCACATTTGAGTCTGTTTTTGAAGTTTTTTTGTTGAAGAATTGCCACTTTTAGGTCTGTTATTGAGTGACCAGAGAGATTGAAGTGTTCTCCTACTGTTTTCTGAATGTTATGATTTCTGATGTCAGATTTGTGTCCATTTATTCTTTTGCATAGAGACTGTCCGGTTTGGCCAATGTACATGGCAGAAGGGCATTGCTGGCACATGATGGCATATAACACATTGGTGGATGTGCAGGTGAACGAGCCCCGGATGGTGTGGCTGATGTGGTTAGGTCCTATGATGGTATCCCTTGAATAGAGTTGGCACCAGGGTTTGTAGCAGCGTTTGGTTACTGAGTTGGTGTTCTTGCTGTGTGGTGTGTAGTTGCTGGTGAGTATTTGCTTCAGGTTGGAGGGCTATCTGTAAGCGAGGATTGGCCTGCCTCCCAGGGTCTGTGAGAGTGAGGGATCGTCCTTCAGGATAGGTTGTAGATCCATAATGATGCACTGGAGAGCTTTTAGCTGGGAGCTGTAGGTGTCGGCTAGTAGCATTCTGTTACTTTCTTTGTTGGGCCTGTCTTGTAATAGGTAACTTTTCAGTACCCTTCTGGTTCTGTCAATCTGTTTCTTCACTTCAGCAGGTAGGTATTGCAGTTTTAAGAATGCTTGATAGGGATCTTGTAGGTGTTTGTCCCTGTCTGAGGGATCGGAGCAAATGCAGTTGTGTCTGAGAGCTTGGCTGTAGACAATGGATTGTGTGATGTGATCTGGATGGAAGCTGGAGACATGTAGGTAAGTACAGCAGTCAGTAGGTTTCCGGTATAGGGTGGTGTTTATGTGACCATCGCTTATTAGCACTGTAGTGTCTAGGAAGGGGACCTCTTGTGTGGACTAGTCCAGACTGAGGTTGATGGTAGGGTGGAAATCATTGAAATCTTGGTCAAGTTCCTCAAGGGCTTCCTTGCCATGGGTCCAGATGATGAAGATGTCATCAGTGGAGTGCAAGTAGAGTAGGAGCATAAGGGGAGGAGAGCTGAAGCAGTGTTGCTCTAAGTCAGCCATAAAAATGTTGGCATACTGTGGGGCCAGGCGGGTACCCATAGCAGGCCTGCTGACTTGAAAGTATAAATTGTCCCCAAATCTGAAATAGTTGTGGGTGAGGACAAAGTCACAAAGTTCAGCCACCAGGTTTGCTGTGATGGAAAGTAACAGAACGCGACTAGCTGTCACCTTTATTTTTCCTCCCCTAGTATCCTGCTGTTAATTGATTTATCTAGTTAGACTGATCTCACATTTAGTAAAGCAACCCCCATCCTTTCATGTATTTATACCTGTTCCTGTATTTTTCACTTCATGCATCTGATGAAGTGGGTTCTAGCCCATGAAAGCTTATGCCTAAAGACATGTGTTAGTCTCTAAGGTGCCACAAGGGCTCCTCCTTGTTTTTGCTGATACAGACTAACACGGGTAACCTCCGAAACCTGGGAAATCACTGTTGCTCTTTGGGGTGCAGGCAGAAAGGCACAGTCAAGGTAGGTAACCTCCCCCCGCCCCATGCCCATGCCCATGCCATTTCTGGCTGTGACTGTGCGTACACAAAGGCAGAGGTAAACATAAAAGCTGGAAGGTGCCTTGGAAAGTGTGTTGCTAATTAACCCTGTAAGGCTCCTGTGCCATGTCTGGGAGCCTTTCTTCACTCCCTTGTGATCCAGAGCAGATGACTTTGTGCCACAGCTTTGGGATGAGGGGGTGTGTTTTGGTTTAAGGGAGAGGACAAAGCCAGGCTGCAGCAGCTCCGCGGCGCACAGCCCGGGGGAGAGACGGGGGGCCCGGCCCTGGCGCCCCGCGGAGGCTGCCCCCGCCGGGGAAGCGGCCCCGGGCCGAGGCGATGGGCTGGCAGCGGGACCCGCCCGAGCAGACGCCCCAACCCGCCCGCACCCTCCCCGGGCCCCCTCGGGCGGCGCCCCCCGGCCGCGCGGCCCGGGCCGGGGACACTTAACTGTTGCCCGAGCGGCGGGCGGCGGCGGGTCCCGTCTGCCCGGTCTCAGGCAGAAGCAGCTTCTCATCGCCCGGCCCGACGCGGCCCGGCGGGAGCAGCGGCCTGCGGGGCCCGGCGGAGCGGAGCGGAGCGGCGCGGGGAGGAGGCGGCCGGGCCGGAGCCCAGCGGCGGGGCCTTACCCGGCGGGAGCGCGGCTCTCCGGCCCCTGCGCCCGGAGCCACCGGCGGGAGCTGCGGCCGGCGGCGCGGCCCACGGGCTCTGGGGGCGGCAGGAGCCGGCGCTGCTGACAGGCTCCGGAGCCGCCGCCGCCGCGCTGCAGAGCCCCCCCTGCCTCCCGGAGCCCGCACTGCGCCCGGCCCCGCCGGCCTCGCCTCCTGCCCCGGCGGCTCCCCCGGGCCGGGCCGGGCCGGGCCGGGCAGCTAGGGGCGCCCAGAGCTCGGCCCGCAGCGAGCGAGACCCCGCTGCGGCTCCCTGTGCTGGGGGGCTCTGCCCCCTTCCGCTGCTGGGGGGGCCGGGGCCGGGGCCGGGGCCACACTGAACCTTACAGATCGCGGTGAACGTGGCTGGGCTGGGGGCATCACCTGCAAAGAGCAGGAAGGTTCTGGCAGTCGGCCCTGCGTGTAATAGGCGGCGGTGCACGAACCAGAGCAGTATTTTTAAATGACCTATAAACCCAATATCCTTTAAATAACAGCTACATGCAAGAGAGGTAAAGCTCCCTTCTCTGAAGCATGGCTTGTTTCCTGCTAGTGGAAGCAGGAGAGCAGAGGTGAAGGACGCTGCATAGCAAATCCAAAGTGCAGCATCTTCCAAGGCCAACATGCTGCAAAGATTTCAGCACATACTGAACTGTACAAATGTGTGCAGTCCGCCTGACCCACCTCCTGGAAATGGACCCCACTCCTGCTCCACTACTGTACTTGGTACTGTGGCTACAGGAAGCTGCAGGGCCATCCAGGCAGACTTGGTTTCAGTCAATTTTAGGAGGAAGATGCCCTCAGTGGGAAGCCACCATCCAGTTCTGTCCATAACCTCTCCCCTTACAAGGCCAAGAAACACTGGCAGTCTGGACGAGTATATCATTACATTGTGCTGCTTCCCTATTGTTACAGGCTGGTCCTCTGTATCTGATAGTCTAGTCTTAATTACATTGCTAACTATCAAATCATCCTCATTCCCCCCTCTGATTTATTTTGCTCATAATGTGTCTGCTCCAACTCACCCTGGCAGGTGGCCCTTTGTATTCTGATCTTTTCTCACCTAGATAGCTAGTTCTGTTTTTTTAAAGCCTTTTTAGTTACTCCTCTTCATACAGATCTGTGACCCCTCTCTCTGTCTAACCTGCCTTGTGAGCAGCTGAGTAACCCTCTGCTTTTCGCTCATAGAGTTCTGTGGCCTCACTTTTGCATCTGATTGGTTTCTGTTACCGATAGGCATACAGCTCAGGCAATCAACAGCTCCTGATAGCCCAAAATGTATTTTAGGGGTGTTGACGTTAACAACTGACCTTCTCCAAATGTGCCACAGTCTGGTGCTGAGAGCAGGGAGTCAGGAGAGATCCTGGGTTCTGCTCCCACCTCTGTGCCTGCTGTATGACCATGTCTAAGTCCGTTCTCGCTCTTTAACACAGCTATGATAATATTGCCTTGCGAAGGTCCTGTGAGGTTTAATTCATTCGTGTGTGTAAAGTATTTGAGATCCTTGGATGAAAGCTGCTATAGAAATGACAACTGTGATTGTTATGTTCCTGTGAACACTATAAACACAATATACTACAAGAGCAACTAATGGTCATGGTCTTCTGATTACCACATGGCTCAGCTCTGTTGCATTGGGACCAGTCCTCTGTGCTACCCGTGTTACTACCTTTGTGGTTGTTAACCAGTGACAAAGCACAATAGACTGGCAGTGACTGAACAATGGTAATACCAAGGTATTTTTTAAAATTTTTATATGGGTCACAGGATCTGGTCCAAGAGGTGATTATAGTGGAACCTCTAGGCAATAGTAACCATAATATAAAGAAATTTAACAGCCCTGTGGGGGGAAGGGGCAGAAACAGCACTGCAGCCCACTGTGTAACATTAAGTTTCAGAAAGGGGAACTACATAAAAATAAGGAAGTTAGTTAAACAGAAATTTAAAGGTACCACACCAAACATGAAATCCTTGCAAGCTGCATGGATGCTTTTAAAAGACATCATAATAAAGGCTCAACTTAAATAGGCACCCCCCAATTAAAAACATAGTAAGAAAACCAAAAAAAGTTCCACTGTGGCTAAACTACAAAGTAAAAGAAGCAGTGAGAGTCAAAAAGGCATCCTCTAAAAAGTGAATGTTAAATCTTATCGAGAAAAATAGAAAGGAGCATAAACTCTGGCAAGTGAAGTGTAAAAATATACTTAGGAAGACCAAAAAAGAATGTTAAGAAGAGCTAGCCAAAGACTCCAAAAGTATTAGCAATTTTTTTTAAGTACATCACAAGCAGTAAGCATGCTAAACAACCAGTGGGGTTATTGGACAATCGAGTTGCTAAAAGAGCACTCAAGGACAACAAGGCCATTGCGGAGAAGCTAAATGAATCCTTTGTATCGTTCTTCATGGCTGAGGATGTGAGGGAGATTCCCACACCTGAGCCATTCTTTTTAGGTGACAAATCTGAGGAACTGTCCCAGACTGAGGTGTCGTTAGCGGAGGTTTTAGAACAAATTGATAAACTAAAAGTAGTAAGTTACCAGGACCAGATGGTATTCACCGAAGAGTTCTGAAGGAACTCAAATGTGAAATTGCAGAATTACTAACTGTAGGCTGCAACCTATCATTTACATTAGCTTCTGTACCAGATGACTGGAGGATAGCTTATGTGATGCCAATTTTTAAAAAAGGCTCCAGAAGTGATCCCAGCAAGTATAGGCCAGTAAGGCTGACTTCAGTACCAGGAAACTCATTGAAACTATAGTAAAGAACAGAATTATCATACACATATATGAACATGATTTGTTGGGGAAGAGTCAACATGGTTTTTGTAAAGGAAGATCATGACTCACCAATCTCCTAGAATTCTTTGAGGGGGTCAAAAAGCATGTGGGCAAGAGTAATCCAGTTGATATGGTGTACTGTACTTAGATTTTCAGAAAGCCTTTGACAAGGTCCCTCACCAAAGGCTCTTGAGCGACGTAAGCTGTCATGAGATAAGGGGGAAGGTCCTATCATGGATCAGTAACTGGTTAAAAGATAGGAAACAAAGAGTAGGAATAAATGGTCAGTTTTCAGAATGAAGAGAGGTAAATAGTGGTGTCCCCAGGGGTCTGTATTGGGTCCAGTCCTAGTCAACATATTCATAAATGATCTGGAAAAAGGGGTAAACAGTGAGGTGGTCAAATCTGCACATGATACAAAACTACTCAAGATAGTTAAGTCCCAGGCAGACTGCAAAGATCTCACAAAACTGGAAAACAAAATGGTAGATGAATTCAGTGTTGATCAGTACAAAGTAATGCACACTGGAAAACATAATCCCAACTGTACATATAAAATGATTACCGCTCAAGAAGAGATCTTGGAGTCATTGTGGATAGTTCTCTGAAAACATCCACTCAGGGTGCAGCAGCAGTCAAAAAAAGCGAACAGAATGTTGGGAATCTTTAAGAAAGGGATAGATAATAAGACAAAGTATCATATTGCTTCTATATAAATCCATGGTACGCCCACATCTTGAATACTGTATGCAGATGTGGTCACCCCATCTCAAAAAAGATATATGGGAATTGGAAAAGATACAGAAAAGGGCAAAAGAAATGATTAGGGGTATGGAATGGCTTCCATATGAGGAGAGATTAATAAAACTGGGACTTCTCAGCTTGGAAAAGAGACGACTAAGGAGGGATATGATAGAGGTCTATAAAATCATGATGCGGAGAAAGTAAATAAGGAAGTGTTATTTACTCCTCATAACACAAGAACTAGGGGTCATCAAATGAAATTAAAAGGCAGCAGGTTTAAAACAAACAAAAGGAAGTATTTCTTCACACAACACACAGTCAACCTGTGGAACTCCCTGCCAAAGGATGTTGTGAAGGCCAAAACTATAACAGGGTTCCAAACAGAACTAAATTCATGGAGAATAGGTCCATCAATGGCTATTATCCAGGATGGGCAGGAATGGTGTCCCTAGCCTCTGTTTGCCAGAAGTTGGGAATAAGTGACGGGATGGATCACTTGATGATTATCACCTGTCCTGTTCATTCCCTCTGGGGCACCTGGCACTAGCCTCTGTCAGAAGACAGGATACTGGGCTAGATGGACCTTTGGTCTGACCCAGTATGGCCGTTCTTCTGTTCTTTCCCTAGTTCTCTCTCTCTTTAAATACTGCATCTCCTCTTCTCTGATATCATTATTCCAAACAGATACAGCAACAATCTTCCTTGTATGCATTCCAGCCATGGCACACTCTCCTCTCAACAAGACTCTTAAATCTTACTGGCTATATACATTTCGAATTGTTATTGGTATTTGATGTGGTGAAGGCTTAGACTCTATATTTACTCAGTATGTCAGTAGGACCTTTTCTTCCAGTGTCTATGATGAAATGCAGAGACAAAATTTCTTGATACTTTAAATGACTGTTTCTTGGAGCAGCTGGTATGGGAACCCACAAGGGGGGGAGGCAACTCTCAGTTTAGTCCTGAATGGAGCGCTGGAGCTGGTCCAAGAGGCAACTATAACAGGGTTGCTTGGAAATAGTGACCATAATATAATAACATTTAACATCCCTATGGTGGGAAGAACATCTCAACAGCCCAACACTGTGGCATTTAATTTCAAAAAGGGGAACTGTGCAAAAATGAGGGGGTTAGTTAAACAGAAACTAAAAGGTACAGTGACTAAAGTGAAATCCCTGCAAGCTGCATGGGCGCTTTTTAAAGACACCATAATAGAGGTCCAACTTAAATGTATACCCCCAAATTAAAAAACACAGTAAAAGAACTAAAAAGGAGCCACCATGGCTTAACAACCATGTAAAAGAAGCAGTAGGAGATAAAAAGGCATCTTTTAAAAAGTGGAAGTCAAATCCTAGTGAGGTAAATAGAAAGGAACATAAACACTGCCAAATTAAGTGTAAAAATGTAATAAGAAAAGCTAAAGAGGAGTTTGAAGAACGGCTAGCCAAAAACTCCAAAGGTAATAACAAAATGTTTTTTAAGTACATCAGAAGCAGGAAGCCTGCTAAACAACCAGTGGGGCCCCTTCATGATCGAAATACAAAAGGAGCGCTTAAAGACAATAAAGTCATTGTGGAGAAACTAAATGGATTCTTTGCTTCAGTCTTCACGGCTGAGGATGTTAGGGAGATTCCCAAATCAGAGCCAACCTTTGTAGGTGACAAATCTGAGGAACTGTCACAGATTGAGGTGTCACTAGAGGAGTTTTTGGAATTAATTGATAAACTTAACAGTAACAAGTCACCGGGACCAGATGGCATTCACCCGAGAGTTCTGAAAGAACTCAAATATGAAGTTGCAGAACTATTAACTATGGTTTGTAACCTGTCCTTTAAATTGGCTTCTGTATCCAGCGACTGGAAGATAGCTAATGTAACGCCAATACTTAAAAAGGGTACTAGAGGTGATCCCGGCAATTACAAACTGGTAAGTCTAATGTCAGTACTGGACAAATTAGTTGAAACAATAGTAAAGAATAAAATTCTCAGACACATAGAAGAACATAAATTGTTGGGCAAAAGTCAATATGATTTCTGTAAAAGGAAATAATGTCTTACTAATCTATTAGAGTTCTTTGAAGGGGTCAACAAACATGTGGACAAGGGGGATCCAGTGGACATAGTATACTTAGATTTCCAGAAATCCTTTGACAAGGTCCCTCACCTAAAGCTCTTACGTAAATTAAGTTGTCATGGGATAAAAGAGAAGGTCCTTTCATGGACTGAGAACTGGTTAAAAGACAGGGAACAAAGGGTAGGAATAAATGGTAAATTCTCCGAATGGAGAGTAGGTAACTAGTGGTGTTTCCCAAGGGTCAGTCCTAGGACCAATCCTATTCAACTTATTCATAAATGATCTGGAGAAAGGGGTAAAAAGTGAGGTGACAAAGTTTGCAGATGATTCTAAACTGCTCAAGATAGTTCAGACCAAAGCAGACTGTGAAGAATTTCAAAAAGCTCTCACAAAACTAAGTGATTGGGCAACAAAATGGCAAATGAAATTTAATGTGGATAAATGTAAAGTAATGCACATTGGAAAAAATAACCCCAACTATACATACAATATGATGGGGCTAATTTAGCTACAATGAATCAGAAAAAAATATCTTAGAGTCATTGTGAATAGTTCTCTGAAGACCTCCACGCAGTGCGCAGAGGCAGTCAAAAAAGCAAACAGTATGTTAGGAATCATTAAAAAGGGGATAGAGAATAAGACAGAAAATATATTATTGCCCTTATATTAATTGATGGTATGCCCACATTTTGAATACTGCGTACAGATATGGTCTTCTCATCTCAAAAAAAATACACTGGCATTAGAAAAGGTTCAGAGAAAGGCAACTAAAATGATTAGGGGTTTGGAACAGGTCCCATATGAGGAGAGAGTACAGAGGCTAGGAAAAGAGGAGACTAAGGGGGGATATGATAGAGGTATATAAAATCATGAGTGATGTCGGAAAGTATATAAGGAAAAATTATTTACTTATTCCCATAATACAAGAACTAGGGGTCACCAAATGAAATTAATGGGCAGCAGGTTTAAAACAAATAAAAGGAAGTTCTTCACACAACACATAGTCAACCTGTGGAACTCCTTGCCTGAGGAGTTTGTGAAGGCTAGCACTATAACAGCGTTTAAAGGACTCATAGACTCATAGACTCTAGGACTGGAAGGGACCTCGAGAGGTCATCGAGTCCAGTCCCCTGCCCTCATGGCAGGACCAAATACTGTCTAGACCATCCCTAATAGACATTTATCTAACCTACTCTTAAATATCTCCAGAGATGGAGATTCCACAACCTCCCAAGGCAATTTATTCCAGTGTTTAACTACCCTGACAGTTAGGAACTTTTTCCTAATGTCCAACCTAAATCTCCCTTGCTGCAGTTTAAGCCCAAACGCTTCTTGCATTTAAAGGAGAACTGGATAAATTCATGGTGGTTAAGTCCATTAATGGCTATTAGCCAGCATGGGTAAGGAATGATGTCCCTAGACTCTGTCAGAGGGTGGAGATGGATGGCAGGAGAGAGATCACTTGATCATTACCTGTTAGGTTCATTCACTCTGGGGCACCTGGCATTGGCCATTGTCAGCAGACAGGATATTGGGCTGGATGGACCTTTGGTCTGATGCGGTATGGCCCCCTGCTCCTGCCCTGAAGGGGTTAAAAGCAGCCCTGGGAAGGGGCCATAGCTGGAGCCAGAAGCCTGGGCTGATGGCAGGAGTGACTGCAGCTGGGGGCCATGCCCCAAACTGAGCCACAAGGTGTTATAAGAAGGCCAGGGGAGCCAGAAGCAAAAGGAGTCTCTCTCTGAGTGGAGAGGGAGACAGGTCTGGCTGCTGGGGAACTCACCCAGGGGACCTAGGGGAAGGCAGAGCTGGGGAAAGGCCTTAGGAGCTGGGAAGCCCTAGGCTAGCAACTCCCCAGGCTGCAGGGCCTAGCTCTAGGCCTCCCAGGTATTGGGCAGCCAGAGGGTGGGTAAAAGCAGCCAGTCCAAACCCCTTGTTGCCTGTGATGATTGGCTAATACACTGCAGTCTGCCCCAGGGTGCGGGGGCTAAACAGAGACTGGCAGTAGCCACGACTGAGGCAAGGTGGGGCTAGGGAGTGGGGCTTCCCTGGGGGTGGGGAAACCCAGTAAGACTGTGGGGTACTGCAGGAGGCAGAACCCTGGGATAAGGGCACCGGGGTCCTGGGAGGGACGCGGGGCCAGCAGAAGACATGTGGATCACCAGCCTGCAGAGGGTGCTCCTGGGTCGAAGAGCTAATTCCCGAGGATGACTAGCAGGAGGAGCCACGGGGTGAGTCTGCCCGTTCACACTGTTCTTATGTTCTTATGACTCAAACAACTTTGTTACTACAATAGGCTCACTATATACTTTTGTACAAGTGCCAGAAAAGTGACTTAAATGAGAGCAGCCATTAAGTAAATCCACTGTCAGAAGACAGGGTACTGGGCTAAATGGACCTTTGGCCATTCTTATGTTCTTATATTCTCTTTGTCCAACCAATGCCTTTTTTGTTTCCTCTGAGTGCATCACTGATGGCTGGTACTGGCTGCTGTATGTAAAGATTAAAGAAGATTATTTTGAGTGGTGAGGAGTAGAATGCATTTTTTGGTTTGGAGAGTAATTTAGAGAGAGAGAAATGATGCCTGGTGGAAATGAGAAATATATGCTCCATACATAATATATGCCCCAAATGCCCTATTACAAATACAGAAAGATTTCCTGAACTGGAGAAGTTGGTACACATTACAATGTGTTAATGCTTCCCTAAGGAGATGCTGATACTGAGAAAGTCTTTAGTGTAATAATATTTAAAAACTCAGCTTTTCAATCAGACCCTACCCTAGCAGTGTGAAATCAATTGATTCCAAAGGAAGAGGCTAATTGCTGCTTAGTATCCAGAAAATCTTCCAAGATGTATTCGGGTGTATGTTTCTACATGACCTGCAATAACACTTTTCCAAGGGGACTAGGTGGTGGTCATGAGCCTGTAGCAGAACACAAGAACAACTTAGTTCCTTCCTCTCTGGCATTATACTCACGGAAACAGTAAGCTCTGTAGTGTAGCCATTGCCTGAAGAGAATATGGCAAGTCCAAGAAAAGCAACTGTTTCTGCTGCAGCGTATGGAGCCCTGAGCCGGTGGTGACAATGAGCGCCCAAGAACACCCGCATGGCTGGAGACCTTTAATCTGTTGTAGATTATTAGTGTTATGGAGAAGACGCTACAGTGCCCTTTCATGCTGCGTAGTCCCAGGCCCTAACTCTACAAACACTTGCACATCTGAGTAATTTTAGGGACATGAGCAGTCCCATGGAGTTCAATGAAACTACTTGTGTGTAAAAAGTTACTCGTGTGTGTAAGTGCATGCGGGTAGCGTACATATTACGTTTCCATTGTACATTTTACATAATCCCTTTTCTAAGTACATTTACTTATTTCCTTTTACTCAAACCACATCTGTGCAACACACCAGTGCTGCAATCAACTGGATTTTATCAAACTTGTGTGCAGGTTACCAGTGTCTTATCTTCTGGGAATTTTTCATGAAGACACATTGGCTTGGAGAATTTCTGTTCCTTTTTGGCTGTGATGCTGGGATTTGGGGCTGAGTGAGACTGGTTTCCTCTCTACCTGAGTTGAAGGGCACCTAGATTTTAAACTTTCAGAAGAATTCTCCAAAGCAATGACTATACTAATTGTGTGTCCAGGCTGCTGTTTATGGGAAAGGGGCATGCCAGTCACTGGTCCTACAGCTCCCACTCCTTGGACTGTGCAGCACATTCTGCAGTATCGTGTGTGCTATTTTCATCATTTGAACTAGTAAAACATGTCCAGACATAAAAAGGCAGCAGCTGTGCTTCAGGACAAGGTGAGCATCTCAGGGCACGGCAGAACAAGGCAGGTGACAAATAAAATGCCCCGCAGGCTGGCTCTTTGAGGAGAGGAGGCTGTGCCAGTCGGAATCTGCAGCCAGGGCAGGCCAACCACAGACATGCTGTGCAAATACAATAGGGTTTGGTTACCGACAAAGGGTGAAAAATTCTAAAATAAATAAATAGTCTCAACCTGTGACAATATCTTTACAAGCCAATGAATCCAGCAGAATCCCTAGCAGAATCCCCTCTTTGATCGCGCTCAAAGAGGAGGGTGACCTTGTCTCTGTTGGGGCTATCCAGCCTGCAGCCTCCTGGGCAAAGGGAGGGTTTCTGTTAAAATCATGGTACTAGGGTTTCCCTGAGGAGACATGCAGGAAAGAACAGGTTACACCTGGGCCCTTCCAGCTGGGGTCAGTGCTACTAGTGAGACCCTGCTGAATAGGGAGGAAGGAAGGTCAGTCACAGGAGACTGGTCTTGTAGCCATTGCTGGATAGGAAATGGGGGATGGGGAGCATGGCGAATCCACATAGATGTGGGTACAGATGACACGGGGCCCTGTGCTGTGGCTGTGTTGGACATGTGGCTGCCCTGCATGCAAATGCACGTGCTTGAGAATCCACAGGAAGGTGGAGTGCACAGCATAGGTCCCCATACAGCCCCAGAGAGGCTCTCCTGGTCCTCCCAGGGCAGGGCCAGGGCTGTGAGCTGTATACGTGTCCTTACCCTCACCTTGCCATGGTAGCTCCATGTCCCAGCCTCTGGCTCTCCTTGGCAGGTTATTTCCATTCCTTGCCAGAAGAGTGGATGTGCCAAGGGCCATTGCATGCGGAATAGGAGTTCACAGTGGCATGGCTTTGACAGCACACGCAGCATGTACCTCCACCTGGGGAGAAGCTCCACAAAGGGGCGAAATAGCTGGCAGGGTGGAGTAACATCCAGGACAGGAAACACCCCCGGTGACAAGAGCCGCCATGTTTACATTTCAGGCAGTTTCTAAATATTGGTCTGTCTGTTCTCAGGAAACACCTGGAGAGCCCCCAGAGCAACAGCTGTGAAAATTGCGGGTTCCTATAGTTTCAGCCAAGAATGAATGAAATACGATTAGTCTGTTTATTATAAATAAGAGCTGTGCTGAGCCTCAATGTGTGACTCTCAACACTGAGGCTGCCACTGTGTGGGATGAGGTCATTTGTAACTCTGGCCCATTAGATAAATACCAGGGTAGGTAGATACCGTACTGGCCAGTGGGAGGGCAGTTTGCTGGCAGCTGCTCTAAGTACACTGAGTCTCTGTGACTCCTGCGGGAACGCAGCACCTATCTGGCCATAGCAGGTGAAAATCCTGAGATTCAGGTTCACAAATGAGCCCAGTTTGTGGGGGAAATATTGTAACAAGTTGGTACCAAAAAAAAAATCAAATTAGTGTCTCGTTTTCAAGCGGGAACTGCTGCAGGCTGAGCTTCAGGTGCTGTCCTGTGTTTAAACTGTCTTCAGCACATGCTTAACCTGCTATTATTTAGCTTTGCATAGAATAGTGTCTCCTTTCAAACTGCCATTTTCCTTATATGTTTCTACTTTCAATTGTGCTTCTGAAAGACAGATGAAATGGTCCCTTTGCATCCGCTGCACAGACTCTGACTTTAGGCACTGCTAACAATGACAATGGCATTGCTTTTAATGACATATACACACATTTCCCTCAGTTATTCCTTATGGGAAGACAGAAGCCAATGGGTAGAGTCAAGTGGCATCTTGGCATCCTGGGTTTCAGTCAATTTAACATTGTTTCTTACTGTGTGGTCTAGTGGTTAGAATAAATGGCTGATATCTTGGGCTCCTGTGTTTCACTCAGCACAGCCATCAAATACTGTAATTGCAAATCTCTTCCACACCCCAAACCTCAGTTTCCCCATTGGTAACAGGTATGACAACATCTACTCAGAGGGAAGTCGTGGAGTTTCATTATTGTAGTAACTGGGCTATGTCTACACTACAGCTTACATCAGTAGAACTTATGTCACTCCAGGGTGTGAATAAGCCACTTTCCAAGTGATGTAAGTTACACTCACCTAAGTGGCAGGGTGGACAGCGCTATGTTGACGGGAGAGCGTCTCCCACTGGCGTCGCTGCCACCACTCATTGGAGGTGGATTAATTAAATCTACAGGAAAGCTCTCTCCCCCAGGCTTAGAGCGGCTCCACTCAGGAGCTTAGAGCGGTGCAGCTGCACCTCTGTAGACTGGCTAGTGCAGCCATGGCCGCAGCCGATGTGCTGTGAGATCCTCGGCTGGGAAGAGAGAAGCGCAGAGCATCACTGCTATTGCACTACTCGAGGGTTTGTAAGGCACAGGCCTTCACTTCAAACACAAAGACAGAGTGGCAGCACACAGCCCACTATTTATATATTATGGATCATAATATTTAAGTGGCCTGGCTATAACCTGTAACTAGTTTTCCCTGACAGATACTGCTCAGCACATCCTAACAGCTGTCTGTAAAACACATTTATGAATTGTTCATAAATTTCCTGACAGTTGCAAACAGTGCACTCGGGGCCCCAGTGATTGCTTCCCTGAAATCTTCATACTCCTTGGGACCTCTTTGGAGGCTTTCCCCCCTTGTTACAGGAGGTGATGCTAACGAGGCTCCCCGAGGGGGTGAAGTCAGGCTGGCTCTAAAGAGATCCAGACACTTGCAAGATTACTGCAAGAGGTACATTAAATCAGGATTAAGTGTCATGATAGTGATTTGAGCTGACACAGTTTTCACCTTATCTATTTACTGGAGAATATATAACTGGAGTAGACTGGGCCTGTCATATTTCACCTTAAAAATATGGAACTTCTTGTAGCAGTGTGGAATGGTGTTAGGGGTCATGTGTCAGGCCTCAGAGGGGCCTTCGCCAGGCAGCAGAGGATGGAAGTAAATAAGGTGAGAGGTGTGTAAACATGCCACTCAGTCTATCTGATAATTGCTTTCAACCATGAGCAATATGTTAACTTTTTTTTTAGAGCAGAATATACTGAACTGTGAACAAACTGAAGACTAGGTCTGGGGAAAGCACAAGGACAAAAATGGAACCATTATATCATAATCTTTATGTATTATGGATCACAATACCGCAGTGACCTGGCTGTAACTAGTTTTCTCTGACAAAATCGGTATTGCTCAGCACTTGCTAACAGCTGTCCGTAAAACACATTTATGAGCTGTTTATATATCTCCTGACAGTGGCAAATGCTGTGCCTGGGGCTGCATCTTGCAGTGAGGGGTCTCTTCTCAAGGATTGGTACATGTTAAAAGAGGATCTTTGAGACATATGGCCTAATCTAAGGGCCATCGCCATTAGGGGACCCCTGCAAGATGCAGCATTGCAAGTGCAGAGAAATGTTTTGGCCTCGGAACCTAATCCAGACAGACAAAAGCAGCAAGTTTGTCATGCAAGTGTGGGACGGGGGGGAGATGGCTCGAGGGATGGAGTGCAAAGAATGAATAATTCCATTCATGGAAATAACTTGCCTGTTTCTTGGATTTATTTTCTGTGCAGTTTCCCGCCCTGTCAGGTAAAGAAGATGCCCCATGAACTAGACGCATCACCCAGAGTAGTTGTCATGTGCCTCTGCCTCCTGTGCTCAGTGTGTGGTACCTGCCCACAGTGCCAGGTGAACCTGGGGATGCCTACAGCAGCTGCCACAGAAGCCTTGAGAACAAAACAGTTTATGATGCTTACTGGGAACGACTCCCCTTCATCCCATGAGTCAGCAAAGAACATGCTAAACTCTAAGCATGTGCCTGAGTGCTTTGGTGAATCAGGTGTCAAGCCTCAGGCTCTGAGCCCCTTCCATTGAAAACAATAGCAAACCTCCCGATAGCTCCAGTGGGAGCAGGACTGGGCCCGTGTCCCATCCCTTCTTACTGCAGTGAAACAGTCTGAGCACAAAAGCAAACGATCCACGGAACCGTCCCTGGCTCTGGAGTTTAGGGCCCTTTTCTCTCTCATCATCACTCCTGCTTGTATGCTCATCCTCCCAGCAGGGAGACAGAGTGCTTTACTTGTCTTCTACTGGCTCCCTGGCCTAGTCCAGGTGTGTCATTGGCTTAGGTGCGTCTTTATTTAGCTGGTAGGCTGGGTCCATTCCGGGCAGCAGAAGTGGATTAAGCGAACTCGGAAAAAGGCACAATTTTCTGAATTTATTTTTGATGCAGGCTCCTGCTCTATAGATATTCTGGTAAGTTTCCAAGTGTAGTCAAGTTCCTACATTTGCTTTGTTATTGTAAAGGGAGTTTGATACTTGCTATTGCAGAATTATTATTTATTAACTATTTGCAGTGTGTTGTAGCCCTGTTGGTCCCAGGATATCAGATGGACAAGGTGGGTGAAGTAGTATCTTTTATTGGATCAACTTCTCTTGGTAAAAAGACAAGCTGCCTGCCTCAAGACAGTGAACAACACTCTGATATCCACCCCAAACACATCACCAAGTTCATCCATTTCATCCTCACCCATAAGAGTTTTACATTCAACAACAAACCCTTTGCCCAAACCATGGGAAAAGCCCTGGGTTCTAGGATGGATCCCCACTATGCCAATCTTTTCCTAGCCCATATTAAGGAAGAAGCTTGGGACAATGCACCACAAAACCAATGATATACTTTCATCTTCGACCTAAATTCTCTCATGGATTTCCACCACAACTTCAACAACCACCACTGGTCCATCAAACTCCCTCTAGAACACTTCTGTACCAGCATCAACTTCCTGGACACCATGATCAGCTTCAGCAATGAAATCCTACAGACAACGATATACAAGAAACCCATAGTTCACCACACCTATCTTCATAGATCTAGGAACCACCCCAAACACACACAAAGATCTCTGTTATCTACAGTCAGACACTCACACACCATAGAATATGCTCTGAGGAGAAAGGAATACACACCTTAACACACTAAAAACTGCCTTCATCGAACGAGGACCCTCCCCCAGAGAAGTAGATCACATCATGGAACAGGCTACCCATATACCCTGAGAGAACCTGTTTTAATATAGAAATAAACCCCCCTCTGACTGCAAAACCCTAGTTGTTACCTACTGCACCACACTGGAATGCATCTGGGGTATTATCAAACAACTACAACCCGTATTCGATGGGGACGCCTTCTTGAAAGAAATTTTTCCTGAACTCACTCTCATGGCATTCAAACAACCCCTCAACTTCTCCAAGCTCATCATCAGAAGCAAACTCTCCACAGACCAGGACTCACCAACTCAAAGTGGCATCAGACCCCGTCAGAACAACAGATGCAAAACCTGCAGACATAGCTCCACTGCTACAATGATGTTCATCCCTTTCTAGGTCCAGGGACCTTACACATGCCTATCACAACATGTGATGTACCTCCATCCAGTGCACTAAATGCCTCAATAAAAACTATGTGGGTGAACCCAGACTAGCTCTGTGCTCTTGAATGAACTCACACAGGAAAATTATAAAAGACAAAACCCCTATATCACCTGTGGGTGACCACTTTTCAAAGAGTGATCACTCTATATCTGATCTCTCAGTTCTCATCCTCAAAGGAAACTGCACAACTCCTTTAAAAGATGAGCCTCGCAATTTAAATTCATAACTTTGCTAGACACTAAAAATTATGATCTTTATAAAGACACTGGATTTATGGCTTATTACAACAATATGTAACCCACCAATTCTCCTTTTTTGTCCTATGACAGCAGAAGTTTTAACAGGCTGTCGCAGGGCTGGTACATCCCATAACCCTTTGGGGCCAAGGGGTGAGGCATTATAGCCCCGTGTCTCAGTTCAAATAACCAGCCTTAGCCTCGGGGCTGTGTGCACCAGCTGCCGGAGTCAATATGGCTGCCCTTTCCCTCAGGGCTGTGTGGCTTAGTGGCCAGACAGGGATGGACCATCACTCAGGGGTTGGTGGCAGCTGGGATAGAGGGATCCAGACCCTCCCTGCTCCACCAGATCCCAGCCAGGGCCCTGTTAGTGGGGAGCTGATCGAAACACGCTGATGTCACTCAGAAGAAAGGCTAGTCCCCAATGGGCTACTTCCTACCAGTTCTCTCGAAGCTGTGATCTGGGCATCTCTGGACTCTCCAGGCTCCTCAGCATGGGTGGCTCCTGGTGACTCTGACCTCGCTCGGGCGTCCGCAGAAGCCTGGGTATCCACCTGGGTCTTGGCACCTCAGGCTTCCACAATCAGGAGCTTCAGCAGCTCCAACATGTGTCCTCCCCCCTTGACGATCAGCCCAGACTGAGCTGTACAGTTGGAGCATGCCCATCAGGGCCAGAGGTCGTAGCTTCCTCAGACCAGAGTATGGGGTTAATCCCTCCTGGTCCAGTGTAGGGCTGGTACACCCCATCACACAGGCCACTTCACCTCGAATGATATCTTACAGTATGCTTATATTAAACAATCTGTCCCACCTGGTATTTAGCTGTGATACTTGGAGAACCTTTCCCAGACACATTCTGTGTACCTCGAAAGCTGTTCTCTTTCACCAGCAGAAGCTGGTCCAATAAAAGATATTGCCTCACCCACCTGGTCTCTCTACTTATTAATTGTAATTTGTGGTAGTACGTAGTGACCCTAACCATGATTAGGCACCATTGTGTTTGGTACTGTACTTACACAGTAAGATGCAATTCCTGTCCCCGAGAACTTACAGCCTAAATAGACCAGCCAACCAAAGGGAGTTTTATCATTCCCATTGGGCAGCTGGGGCCCAGAGAGAGAGATGGCTTGCCCAGGTTCACACATGGAGTCAGCAGTAGTTTTACCAGCATGGAAATGGATCCAGATCTCCTGTGTTGTAGCTCAGGGCCTTAAGCACCAGACCATCCTTCCTCTTTCTGCAGGCATCCACATTAGAAGTAGATTATCAATGTTATACTCCTCCAGTCAGGGAACAGAAACAATGCCATGTGTTTTAGATGACCAATCACAGCAACATGGACAGCTTTTCAGATTTCAAACCACAAGCCACAGTATGAAGGAAACCTTTGCTTGTGACTGATGATTACACTGGGGGAGAACCGTGTTTTGCTCATGGACATTCTTGGATGAAATTCCTCAGCTCTGTAATTTGTTACAAGCTCTTTGCCTAGCTCTGCTGCCACAGTGGATCTTGTCAGTCATTTTCTTGAAATAAGGAGAAATTCTTTGTACCAGGCTAGACTTTCCAGGGAAATCCACTAGGAAGCCTCCATGCTGGTTTCTTTCTCCTTGCTGCTCCCTAGATAGTGACCAGCAGTAACTTGGGCCTTCAGTCTAGTGCTCACTGCACAAGGGAGAATGCATGAGCTGCTTTGGTCTATGTTCTGTGCAACTCAGGTCAGGTGAGCAGGGCCATAGTGTCCTCCCAAAGCATCTGCTGAGATTCACAGCCCTACAGTGAGTCTCATGCTGCCTGAGTTTGCTCTGGGATGTCAACAGATAAGAATTAGAGTTCACAAATCGGGGACTCTTCCCCTTGGCTGCCCTGATAAATCTGGCCCCATGCAAGACACTGGGGGGATTCTAACCTGGCCCCATGGTTTCCACTGTAGACAGGAAGGATGGTGGCCTGGCACAGATGAACTGGTGCTAACATGCTGATCGCTGCAGCAGAAAGGAGGCATGTCCTCCAGGCTCCCATAGTCACTACCAAGCACAGGCATTTCCACTCTGGGGGTTCATGGTTTCCAAGGGCCCCTCACCTGGTTCACGATAGACAAGTGCTCGCCGCCCATCAGCCAGCTGCACTCCCCTCATTCCATCACACTCCCTGCAGAGTCATCTGGTCTGATCCTGTTTTGGGGAGACTGACACTTCACAGAATAGACACTATCTCCCCCTGGAAGATCTCACTAGAGCTTGATTTATAAATGAGCTGGAATTAAAACAAGCTGTATCTGTGTACAAATAAATGCCTGCACAAGTCCTCTCATTTAGAGAAAGGCCATAATACATTTATCTGAGCATAAATGGGTTTCTCCTTTTAAATATTAGCAACTTGCTGCAGCAGTTACTGATCGCTAATGGCCCCATTAGTGATCGATTAGAGGCTGGATTGGCCCTCTCCCTCTGGCAGCAGCACTGCAGTGAGGTGCAACATGCAGCCTCCTCTGCCTGCAACAAGTAACTCCCCAATTCCATTCACCCAGGCTCCAGCAACCGAGACATACATGGGACGTTGTCTGCATGTGGCTGCCAGCCTGTGCATGCTCCACACATACAGCCCCATGTGCGAGGCCTTCTCACACCCAGAGCCAGTGGGATGAACAACTCGGTCATCCGTGCTGCTCTGCTTCATCTCCAGCTGGAAGAGCAAGTCTCCAAGGCAGTTTCATCGTTCTGAGAACAGGGCTGGGCCAGATCCTAAAACACACACAGCCGCCTTCCTGCCGCACACTGCTCTCTGCTGGAGACTGCCAGCCCCATGTGTCTCTTTGCTCCAGGGAGACCTGTGTTTGTTTGATATTCCATAGTGAATGTATTAGCAGGACTAATCCTGCACATTTCTGACTTCTTGGAGGGTTTTACTGGCTCTCCTTTGCATCTGTGAAAGTCCATGCAGGCAATAGCCACATCAGTATCATGAACAAAGCCATAGACACAAATATTGTTGTCTGGCACGGGCGTCTCTGCAGGAAATGCTGTTTAGCAAAGCGAAACACCAGGGAGTTCACATCCAGGGATACCAACCAGAGGAGCACCCTGACAGGAAGCCAGTAATGAGGAACAGCTATGGGACAGGTAGGGTGGACAGTAGGAAAGGGACCAAGACAAAGGGAATGGGCTCAGATGCGGCCCTATGTAAAGAAATGGCCAAGGGACCCTGTGGGAAGGAGGATCCAGAGGAGCAGATTTTCCAAGGTAGCCAAGCATAAACATGCTGTAAAATCCTCGACTGGTTCAGTTAATCCTGTGATCCTGGAGCACACCCTTCCCTGCCCCCACCAGGCCCCCAGTCAGCACCTTGCATGCTCCTTCATTCTAATAAAATCCTCAACAGCTTGTTTAAAACAGCACACCAGAGACTTTATGCCCCAAGTTCCAGCTCCAAACTGTTGCCTCCACCTCCCGGCTGCAATGCGCACATGCACCGCAATGCTTGGTCACACAGAAGGCCTCAGCCCCTCCCCTAAGAAATCCATCGCCCACATGGCTCTAATTCCCAGGCCAGCTGGCAGCATTAGAAGCTGCAGCTCATACTATTAGCACCCCAGAGAGCTTGTCAGTCTTCGGACAGGACTCAGTGTGGATAACGATGCCAGAGTCGGTAATAACTGGACAATCTAAAATAGCTCTGGGAGATCAGAAAATTGGCATCCAAATGTCTTTGATGGTGGGTCAGCACTGGGAGTGAGATGCTCCTGTGTTTATGAGTGCTTAGAATAACAGGGACCTGATTCTGAGCCGGGCTTCTGGCCTCTACTGTAATATAAATATAACGGATACTGTGAACATCGAGAGTGCAATGGCCAAGAAGTGAGAGGAGCTGCACTCTCAGCATGTGCTTTCATGCCCTTCCAGCTTTACCAACACTTAGAACCCTACAGACACGCAGTTCTTTCAGGGAAACACACTCACCATCCTTACAAGAAAGGAGATAAAACCAACATGAAATGTAGCAGCCAGTTCCCTTGGAACGATTTCTACATCCGGGGAAGTACAAGGAAGTGGGTTTCTTGTGATGGGAGAACTTACAGATCATCCAGCCTCATGAAAGAGAAACCATTCTCTGAGCACATAATCTGACACTCCATTTCATTTGCTCTCCTGCTTTGAGTTCAGTGCTCCGTGTTTTAACTTTTTTGTTCCATAAATGCAATCATGAGCATCCCTCAAAGGATACCCTGGCAGAGCAGACACAGCTGAGGCAGGATCATTCTCCTGCTGCTGAAATCACCTTCTCTGCTAACCAAACAGAGGTTTGACACATTGCAAATGCACATCTTCCTTTCAGTGTTTAGAGTAGGCCTCGCCAATACAGTAATGAGCTGATATTCAAGAGGAAATCGCACTTATAGCCTCTTTCTAGCTGTGAGGATGCTTAGCCCAACTGCAGCTTTCGTATGCAAAGTGGTGTATTTTTATGTGAATATTTTATAAGAGCACAAGCATTTCACAAGAGGACTAGCAAGCTCACCCCTATTTTAACAAGAAAGGGCCTGCTCTTTGAATCCCTCTTTTTTTTCTTTTACAGAGCCAACAGCAGAATGGCTCTCCACCCATCCACCCCGTTAATCGCTGGATTCATTATTATAATTACACATGATAACAACACCTGCTTGTGTGTTGCTCTTTCTCTTTTTGACCACAGTATCCTCTGTCTCCCTCTTTGGTGAAATTCACCCCTGGGTAGGGGGCCAGCAGAAGGTCTATGTGCCATTCCCTTTAGGACTGAAATGCGACTGAACTAGCACATAGGTCCTGGGTCTGATCCAAAGCCCTTTAAAGTAAATTGAAGTTTTCCACTAATCCCAGGCTCCCTCTTCACAGGGGTGAGTTTCACCCTTTCCAGTCAATCAAGGCAAAGGCAGTGGAGTAAGCTGAGCTACGGGAGGGGGGTTATTGATTTTGTTTAGATGGTCTTGCTGCCATGCTGACACTGCTGTTCCCTCTGGAACAACTTGCAAGTGTCATCAGTGGTGGCAGAGAAGGAACTGTCACTCAAAGGTTTTTTTCTTTTGTGAAGAAAAAGCATAAAACTGAGGCGCTAGGGGTTACAGGCCTGGAAGGGAGGGTGCAGTGCAGGTCTGGAAGAAGAGATTACTTTCATCACACACATGCCATGGCATCAGGGCCCTGGGTTAAACTCAGGTTAGCCAAAAACCTCCACTGTTCAAAATTTCAGGGGAAGCGTTTGGTGAAACGTCAACAACAAAGCAGCAGAAAAAAATGTTGACTAAATGTTCAGTTTTCTGACCAGTTCTGTACCTAGAGCCTGGGGCGGAGGTGGGAACAGACTTCTCTAAGTGGAACAGTCTTCTGTTCAGCTTCTCCTTACAGAAATGAAAAGGGTCCCAAAGCTGATGCTAAATTGTCATTGTAACAAGGCTGGTGCCAGGACAGTCTGTGTTCTGAGTCTTCTGTGGCCTTGGGCAGATTGTCAGTTATGGTGTTGAGCACTCTGAGAGCTCAGAGAATGGCAAACTTCAGAGTGAGCACACAGGAGACTTCAGGGGAAATTGCTCAAAGGAGAGGTGGGGCCAGGAAGGTCTGAAAAATCTGGGTTCCAGTTGGAGGCTATTACAGAAGCAGCAGTTGTGGTGCCACAGTTAAAGCTGGGTTGAGTTTTGCACTCAAAGCAGAGATTCAACAGCTTCATTTTGTATGAAATGTCCTCCTCAAATTCACAGCACTTACTCTGAATACAGAATGACATTTCTGAGAATTTATGAATTGGTTAATTAGTTTATGAGTTACAATCATTTTAAAGAGGCTCTCTGGCGATTTTTTTTGTCCCAAGGAATTTTAGTACCAGGATAATGTAGTTTAAACTCTCTGACATCTCATGCACTGGGTACGTCTGAAGAATTCTTCTAGGATGAAAGGCAATTTTTGTAGTTTTTTTCATAACTGAACATTTCTCCTTCGTCAGGGCTGACAAATAATGTTATCAAACCGAGAATTCCAGGAAGAACTGACTGCTTTCAAAATGGCTGCCATCTCTCAAGCTTGTTCTCAATGGGACTGAAACCACAAGGGCTTTTTTTTTGTATTTTAAAAAAAAGGACATTTCCAGATAAAAACTATGTTAAGAAAACATTAACTTCACCTGGTAGTGTCATAATGTCATAATGAGGCGGGGGAGGGATGAAAAAAATCTAAATGTGTCTTTAAAAATCAGTTTAATCTAATCTGGGTGAACAACCTCCATTATACATTAATCATAACTGTATAGTTCTTGCATGGTGTAATTGTGGGGTGGAGCTGGTGCATTAGCCAAGTGTTTCCAGACTTGATCATGGTTGTTTGGAACACTTCTTTTGGGGATAACAGTAACATCCCCGTGATGTCTCCAGCCTCATGCTGCTGCTATGTGCGCTCACCTGAGCTTCATCTTGATGGAGTTTTTATCTAAGAACAGGCGTAGTCATTAGCCACAAAGTTCAAAGCCAGATTCACATTTTCTGATTCTGGGCATGTTCAGGCAGTCTAAGTCCTACCCCTGACACCAGCTCAATGGATGCTGAGCCAATGCTTTACCTGCATGTTATTTACTTCACCAAGCTGACCGCTCCTGCGGTGGGAAGTGTGTACTTAGATAGTGTGTGGGAGAGTGAGGTTTGGGCCACTGTGAGCATTAATGGCGTCCCCTGCACTGTTATGGTCTAGTGCATGAATATGCCCTTTCCAGAGGAGTTGATGAGAAACATAAGCAGTGGCCCCTTTAAACAGCAAATAGCACAACTTGACTAGATGCCCCGGCCTTGCTTGCTAAGCTGTGAGGTCCACTTTAGGCTGCAAAAGGCACGTGGGCAGCAAATAAAAGAGAAATGCCTTATCCTGTTCCCATGTATTTCTTTTCTTCATTTTCAGAGTGGCAGCCCAACAGCATCCATGCTACAGTGACATTAGCAGAATCACTGCTGCAGGGATGGCGCCTGCTTTGTGCTTTTCAAGCAGAGGCTGCCAGCAAGAGATCAAAACCTGGTTTTCTGTTGCCTTGGAACTGTGTCAGCTCAATGAGCCACCCAACCCTGCAGTACATGCTTCTAGTGCTGTTCTAATGAACCTGCAGCCCTTCTGGCCTAGATACTCAGCATCACTAAACCTGAAAGATAGGAGCCTCTGAAATGTCAAATTTGCTGAAATATTCATCTCGTAAATACAGGCAGCATGGAATCGTCAGCGAGGTCACAGCCTGGGTATTTACCAGTGTCACCTCCACCACAGAGTGGGTATTAGTCACAGCCACTTTACTCAATTCACACGCAATAGCAGGGCTGAACTGTCTTCAGGTTACCCAGGCAGCTTGCACACGTTACTGCTCTGAAGTGCAAGTACTTGTATCTCTCCTGATAGACTGAACCGTAACACGGGCCTACCCCGCACTCAGTTCCCATCCACTTGACAAGGACTCATCTCTGTGTTTGTACAGTGCTGGCACAAAGGGGTGCTGGGCCATGCTGCGGTTGTGTCTACACTTCAAAGCCCCCCAGTATCGACGCAGCGTATGCCGACAGAGGGAGTGTTTCTGCCCGCACAGTACCACCATCTCCCCGAATGCCTGGCGCAGCTCTGTCTGCACTGGGGGGTTGCTGGTCTAGCTCTGTTGCTGAGGTGTGCGATTTTGTCATACTCCTACCCGACAGAGCTGTGCCACCATAACTGTGCAGTGTAGACCAGGCCTACGGCTCCTAGGTGCTATGGTAATGCAGATTAGATTCATGCTAATCCATAAACAGACCCAGGCTGCAGCGTTACATAACAGAAGGCTGTACAAGTAAATAAGCATGAATCCTGAATAGTGCACGTAACCATCATACAGACATCAACATCCTGGAGCAGAGTCCCAGGGGAGGGGCTCATAGGTGACCTGACCGTATGTGCCTGGAATGGTGCCTGCTTGCATTCATCTGTGGAAAGGTCCCTGGCAAATGCAAGGTTTCTGAAGGACAAGGCAGAGCTTTCTTCCTATAGCAATAAAACCACAGATCTCTTTAGGAGCATCAAGGAGAAGATACATATGTGGGGAACTCATCAGTCAGGGGCTACCTCATGCAGGGACAGCAGGATCTGCTCTCCAGAACATCCAAGCTGCCAAAAAGATCAATGAAGTGAGACAAGTCAGCCCCTGGTTACTGAAAGCACTAAAAGAACTGTCAATTTTCATGCAATCCTCGGGTATGTCCTTCACTCTGAAAGATATAAGGAGAAGCAAGTATGTCAGGAACATGATTCCCATTCTTCCCCAGGAATCACCGACTCTGATGTGACCATGGCTTTCATTGAATCCCATAATCTGCTGCCTGACAACTAATTGGATGACAAGTATCAGAGGGGTAGCCGTGTTAGTCTGGATCTGTAAAAGCAGCAAAGAATCCTGTGGCACCTTATAGACTAACAGACGTTTTGGAGCATGAGCTTTCGTGGGTGAATACCCACTTCATCAGATGCATGTAGTGGAAATTTCCAGGGGCAGATATATATATGCAAGCAAGCTAGAGATAATGAGGTTAGTTCAATCAGGGAGGGTGAGGCTCTGTTCTAGCAGTTGAGGTGTGAAAATCAAGGAAGGAGAAACTGGTTTTGTAGTTGGCAAGCCATTCACAGTCTTTGTTTAATCCTGAGCTGGTGGCGTCAAATTTGCAGATGAACTGAAGTTCAGCAGTTTCTCTTTGAAGTCTGGTCCTGAAGTTTTTTTGCTGCAGGATGGCTACCTTAAGATCTGCTATAGTGTGGCCAGGCAGGTTGAAGTGTTCTCCTACAGGTTTTTGTATATTGCCATTCCTAATATCTGATTTGTGTCCATTTATCCTTTTCCGTAGAGACTGTCCAGTTTGGCCGATGTACATAGCAGAGGGGCATTGCTGGCATATGATGGCGTATGTTACATTGGTGGACATGCAGGTGAATGAACCGGTGATAGTGTGGCTGGTCTGGTTAGGTCCTGTGATGGTGTCGCTGGTGTAGATATGTTGGCAGAGTTGGCATTGAGGTTTGTTGCATGGATTGGTTCCTGAGCTAGAGTTACTATGGTGCGGTGTGCAGTTACTGGTGAGAATATGCTTCAGGTTGGCAGGTTGTCTGTGGGTGAGGACTGGCCTGCTACCCAAGGCCTGTGAAAGTGTGGGATCATTGTCCAGGATGGGTTGTAGATCCCTGATGATGCGTTGGAGGGGTTTTAGCTGGGGACTGTATGTGATGGCCAGTGGAGTCCTGTTGATTTCTTTCTTGGGTTTATCTTGCAGTAGGAGGCTTCTGGGTACACATCTGGCTCTGTTGATCTGTTTCCTTATTTCCTCGTGCGGGTATTGTAGTTTTGAGAATGCTTGGTGGAGATTTTGTAGGTGTTGGTCTCTGTCTGAGGGGTTGGAGCAGATGCAGTTGTACCTCAGTGCTTGGCTGTAGACAATGGATCGTGTGGTGTGCCCGGGATGAAAGCTGGAGGCATGAAGGTAGGCATAGCGGTCGGTAGGTTTTCGGTAGAGGGTGGTGTTAATGTGACCATCACTTATTTGCACCACGGTGTCTAGGAAGTGCACCTCCTGTGTAGATTGGTCCAGGCTGAGGTTGATGGTGGGGTGGAAGCTGTTGAAATCGTGGTGGAATTTTTCCAGAGTCTCCTTCCCATGGTTCCAGATGATGAAGATGTCATCAATGTAGCGTAGGTAGAGAAGGGGCATGAGTTGACGAGAGCTGAGGAAGCGTTGTTCCAAGTCGGCCATAAAAATATTGGCATATTGTGGGGCCATGCGGGTGCCCATAGCGGTGCCACTGATCTGGAGATATATATTGTCATCAAATTTGAAATAGTTGTGTGTGAAGATAAAGGCACAGAGCTCAGCAGCCAGTTGTGCTGTGGCATCATCAGGATACTGTTCCTGACAGCTTGTATTCCATCTGTGTGTAGGATGTTTGTGTAGAGAGCCTCTACATCCATGGTGGCTAGGATGGTGTTTTCTGGAAGGTCACCAATGCATTGTAGTTTCCTCAGGAAATCAGTGGTGTCACAGAGATAGCTCGGAGTGCTGGTGGCATAGGGTCTGAGCAGAAAGTCCACATATCCATACAGTCCTTCAGTGAGAGTGTGTCAATGCCCGAGATGATGAGGCGTCCAGGATTTCCGGGTTTGTGGCTCTTGGGTAGTAGGTAGAATAACCCTGGTCGGGGCTCTAAGGGTATGTTGATTTGTTCCGGTGTTAGTGTAGGGAGTGTCCTGAGTAAATGGTGCAGTTTCTTAGCGTATTCCTCAGTGGGATCTGAGGGAAGTGGCCTGTAGAATTTGGTATTGGAGAGTTGTCTGGCGGCCTCCTTTTGGTAGTCAGACCTGTTCATGATGACAACAGCACCTCCTTTATCAGCCTCTTTGATGATAATGTCAGGGTGGTTTCTGAGGCTGTGGATGGCATTGTGTTCTGCATGACTTAGGTTATGAGGCAGGCGATGTTGTTTTTCCACAATTTCTGCCTGTGCACGTCGGCGGAAGCGTTCAATGTATAGGTCCAGACTGTCATTTCGACCCTCAGGAGAAGTCCATGTGGAGTTCTTCTTCTTGTGCTGTTGGTGGGAGGTATCAGTGCACTGTTCAGTGTTGTCCTGAAAATATTCTTTAAGTCGGAGACGGCGAAAGTAGGCTTCCAGATTGTCGCAGAACTGTATCATGTTGGTGGGGGTGGCAGGGCAGAAGGAGAGTCCCCGAGATAGGACAGACTTTTCTTCTGGACTGAGTGTGTGGTTGGATAGATTGACGATATTGCTGGGTGGGTTGAAGGTACCGCAGTTGTGGTCCCATGAGGCAGGTAGGAGTTTAGACAGCTTACAGTCCTTTTTCCTTTGAAGAGAGGTGAAGTGAGTAATGTAGATCTCCTCTCTTATTTTAGTGAAGTCCGTTTGTATAGAAGTTTGGTTATTGATGAGAGTCTCCAGGTTGGAGAGCTCTTTTTTGATGTTTTCCTGTTTGCTGTATAGGATGCTGATCAGGTGGTTCCTCGGTTTCTTTGATAGAGTATGGCATAATCTCTCTCTGTGGTCTGTGTAGTATGTAGATAGCAGTGGATGAGCAACTCTCAGTCAGTCTGATCTAGCTACCACCTTCTGGTTCCACTTTGCTGTTCACTGAATCCTTCTGATGAAAGCCTCAGCCCCTGGAAACACATAACTAAAGTCAGGTCTGTTGCAGCAGTATAAATCTGAAGCAATGCCACTGGGAACAATGGGTTTACTCTGGATCGATACCGGTGGTGCTGGAATTAGAATTTGGTCTGTGACAGTCTTGGTGATATCTGACTGCTTGCTACAGTTCCCACCAACATTCTGCACATCAGGCACCAAGAGAAACAACTCCAGTGATACTCGCCCTATGATAGCCACGAAAACCTGCAGCTTCCGTACTGTGACACCACCTTAATGCTCTAACCTCTTTTCACTGAAGCCCTCAGAGAGCAGGAGAATCAAGACCTAGTGGAAGGTCCTTCCAGCTTGAATCAGAACTCCAGTGGTCTATGAGTTCCACACCTGTTTTAGGGTCACTTCCAGTGCCAGGGGTCTGTACCAGCAAGCCCCTTATAGACTCATAGACTCATAGACTCTAGGACTGGAAGGAACCTCGAGAGGTCATCGAGTCCAGTCCCCTGCCCTCATGGCAGGACCAAATACTGTCTAGACCATCCCTAACAGACATTTATCTAACCTACTCTTAAATATCTCCAGAGATGGAGATTCCACAACCTCCCTAGGCAATTTATTCCAGTGTTTAACTACCCTGACAGTTAGGAACTTTTTCCTAATGTCCAACCTAAATCTCCCTTGCTGCAGTTTAAGCCCATTGCTTCTTGTTCTATCATTGGAGGCTAAGGTGAACAAGTTTTCTCCCTCCTCCTGATGACACCCTTTTAGATACCTGAAAACTGCTATCAGGTCCCCTCTCAGTCTTCTCTTTTCCAAACTAAACAAACCTAATTCCTTCAGCCTTCCTTCATAGGTCATGTTCTCAAGACCTTTAATCATTCTTGTTGCTCTTCTCTGGACCCTCTCCAATTTCTCCACATCTTTCTTGAAATGCGGTGCCCAGAACTGGACACAATACTCCAGTTGAGGCCTAACCAGCGCAGAGTAAAGCGGAAGAATGACTTCTCGTGTCTCGTTTACAACATACCTGTTAATGCATCCCAGAATCACGTTTGCTTTTTTTGCAACAGTATCACACTGTTGACTCATATTAAGCTTGTGGTCTACTATGACCCCTAGATGTCTTTCTGCCATACTCCTTCCTAGACAGTCTCTTCCCATTCTGTATGTGTGAAACTGATTGTTCCTTCCTAAGTGGAGCACTTTGCATTTATCTTTATTGAACTTCATCCGGTTTACCTCAGACCATTTCTCCAATTTGTCTTATAGGGTAAGAGCTCGTCTCAAGAGACCCCCATACTTGAGTCCTGGCTGATGCTGATAAAGGTCTGTCTGCACTTAGTCCTCTGCCAGTGCAATGCCGAATTCATGAATGGCTACTTGGAAGCACTGTGGCAATTTTGGCTGTGTAGGCTTTGTTGCTGGAACATGAAAACAAAATTAATAATGAGTCATATAAGATTAAAGCCACCTCAATGTGTCTACGGGGCTATCCTGCCAGAGCAACCCAGGAGACCCATTTGGAGCTTCCCCCTTGGTACTGGCAGCAGACAGCACCATCGTTAGAGGAACCCCAGGCGGGGTGGGGGGTGACAACAGGTACCAGAGGGAGGTCCCCTGCTTAAGAATCCGGTCCCATGGTGGTATGCAGGAGACACTGGCTGGGCCAGAGGCAGAGCCTGAGTTACTTATCATCATCAATAGGTGGGGGAAGGGAAGGTATGGTCTGTGACAGCTGTTGTGCCCAGAGACCATGAGGTATAAATCAGAGATGGGCCCAAATAGAAAGGCTGGCTCTGAACTCTGGAGGGCTGCAAGTTAGGAGATCTGGGTTCTGTTCCTGGCTCTTCCACGGGACTCTGTGTAACTGCCAGCAGGTCAGTTAACTGCCTCGTGCCTCAGTTTCCTCACCTGTGAAGTGGGGCCATTGCCTGGGGTCCTGTGGGGCTGCCTGATGTATTGCATGGCAAGCACTTTGAGGCTGGCGATAGGAGGCTCTGTAGGGGCCACCTGCTGTTTGTTAGTAATGCTGAGTACAGGCTCAGACCCACAAACAGAATAGTTAACACTGAAAGGGAAAGACCGCTTTTTCCATGGGAAATGAGCTGGTGTGTTCCAGGCCTCCTGAGAGACACAATCTGCAGCAGTGACTCAACATGCTTCTTCCATGCTCCAGTGCTGCGCACATCCCCACCCCCCTCGAGGGTTCATTCCGCTTCAGAAATCTGCCCAGGGCTTTCGAAGAGAAATGTTAGCGCTTCCTACACCACAGTGCCTCTTGCAAGAACACTTACGAAAGAAGTAGCAGAAAAAACTGCAAAACGAAACAAACTCCAGCAATCATTGGCAGGGAGAATTCGGTTGCAGTTACCTATCAACTCCTGGCAATTAAGGGATGGCAGAGCAACAGCTATAGAACAATGTCTCCTGTTTTAGCACATATGTAGAGTATATGCAGACTAGTGCAGAAGAGGAGATAGTTAGCAAATTCCGAGAGCTAAAGAGAGCAGGAGTGATTGCATCGGCACTAGGGATGGGGTCCGGATTATTAAGACTCACAGTTTCAGGCTGATGGTTGCTAGCTTTGACCAGAAACATGAGGAGTAGACACAGTCTTGGGCATTGTGTTCCTGACATGCAAATGCTGCAGGTACTGAGAAGTCATGCCCCACCTAACCACGGGAAAGGGCCAGAGGGGGACAGGTTTATGGCTGAGGCCCAGCCTACTGCAGCAGACAGTGGAGCTAGACTGGAGAAGCCCTTCCCAAGCAGTTCTGCTCCCACAGAAATGACTGGAAGTTGATATGGCCCATCACTACTGACCTGAGCCATCTATCCCATCAGCCCTTCCCAGGGCCCCTGTCTGGCAGGTCCCCAGAGTCACAGCACATGGGCTGTTCCAGCTGCAGATTGCTAAGGGGTGATATCTCAAACAGAGGCTCCATGTGTCACTCCTGTGTCACTGTGGCCACCAAAGCATCCAACGTCCCAGGGTCACAATGGCCAAAATGATGGACCAAGAGCCCTGAAGATGCAGGCTAGTGGCCTTGCCCTGGAGCCCCAGCCTTGTGCTCTGCACACAGGGTGTCATGCCGAAGAGGCCTGCTGGAGGACCCTGACCTCTGCCTGCAGAAGGCTGCTGAGGCTGGGGGCCCATTGAAACAGCCCACAAGCTTGAATGAACTTTGCCAGAAACTGCTGCTGCTGCTGCTGCAGCTGCTTCCTCCTGCTTCATCACGGCCATCCTGCCTAGGGTGACCAGAGGTCCTGATTTTATAGACACAGTCCTGATTTTTGGGTCTTTTTCTTATACAGGCTCCTATTACCCCCTACCCCTAGTCCTGATTTTTCTCACTTGCTGTCTGGTCACCCTAGTCCTGCCACAACAAAGGGGGCAGGGAGGGACGGGAAGGAAGTATTCTGTTGTCCCTATAGTGAAGGAAAGAGATGGAGTCAGAAGTCCACGACCTCTGAGGTCCTGCGTGCCCAGAGACTTGCAAGTGCAATGTGACTCTTTTGCAAAGGGAGCTAGCACTCTCCCTTTGCAAAGCCCGGGGCCCGTTCTCCCCTTGCAGGCTGCAAGCTAATAGCATTGGATCCAAAGGGAACTGATGGTCTGCTGCAGGGGAGAATGTGGCCCAGGACACCTCTGGAGTTATACATGGAACCTCATGCACGCCCACTCGTATTCATCTTGCTCTACAAAGCAGAAGCCTGAGTGCATGCGTAGAGGGAGAGGCATGCCACAGGGAAGCCACGGTTAGTGCTGCAGAAGGCTGGGGGGAATCAGCCAGGTAGCACTGTTTAGAGGAGGAGGTTGGGTTTGGAGACAAGAAGCGTGGACGTGAAGAAGCCCAGTGCCCCCATTGCGCTCCTCAGGGACAATTCACTATTCGCTACTCATCATTCTCCTGCCCAAACAGCTCCCTTTGTCCGACCAAGGAGCAGATCAGAACCTTGGGACGCAGGTGGCCAACCACACACAATAAATCATGAACAGCAAACAACAATACTGAGCAGTTTGCAAACAGCCCCATCTTGGCATTAGTCATCCAACTGACCAATAGAAACCCCAAGTGGGTTGCAAATGGGGCACTGACCAAACATGGGGCTACGTGCACATTGGAAATGATTCCTAATGGACAGCTCGCTCAACTGCGGTGCTTGGAGGGAGTGTGTGTGCAAATGTAGGAGTGTTTAGGGTTATATGCATGCGTATGTGCACACATGTACAGCATGTCCTTTAGGGTGTGTATGTGCTTGTGTTTGGGGAGTGTGCAGCAAATAGGGCGTTTGTATTTAGGGGGTGTCTAGTGGCACATGCAAATGGAGTTGTGTACTTGTTTGTATGTCTGGATGGGTGTGTTATGGAGTATAGGTGTGTTTGGATGGATGTATGTCTGAGTGGTTGTGTTATGGAGCGTAGGTGTGTTTGGTTGTATGGCTGAGTTGGTGTGTTTGTGTTTGGTTGTATGTCTGGGTGGGTGTGTTATGGCGTGCAGGTGTATTTTGTGTGAGTGTGGGGGTAAGGAGGAAGCCATAACTCACTGGGGATGACTTGTTCTTCCCCCATACGATGGGTGGTGTGAAACCTTTTCTCCTTTCCAAGTGGATGGTAGAAAATGAAGTGCTCCAGCTGCCTGTGCCTTGCTGCCCTTGTGCAGTTGTCTGCCAGTTGTGCGTGCCGATTGCTATGAATGCCACCATCTGGCGTGCCACGTGGACATCATAATCTTTTCTTAATTACATTAGCAGTGCAATCAGTTACTGCATTACAAGGCCGGCGATGAGCTTTTAAATCTTGGTGGAAATCATAAATAATTGCACTAAGTACCAGGCGCCAGATGTGAGTGCCAACGTCAGTTGCTCTAGATAAACAGTAACCTTACAACAGTGTTAGGTAACAGTCCAGCCACTGCTTTTCATGGCTTAACAGGGACTGCACTCACATTTTTTTCCACAGTCTGTATCGCCCACGGGGGATAAAAAAAACACAAACAGGATTTTTCAGAATGTTAGAAAAACCCAGCAACACAGAAGAAAAATATGTTCCCAGTTTGGTGCCTTTGAGCGCAGCTGGGGCAGGTTCCCAGGCAGCCTGCATGCCGCCTGCCTCATGCTTGGGAACGGGCATGCTCTCATCGGTGCCTGTGGGCAGCCGCTGGGGACCAGCCAAAGCCCAGAGAGATGCTCAGCGGCCTTCACTGAAATTCAAGCATCGGTCTGTAAAAGACAGAGAGGGCACTGTTAGCTCCCTGGAGGCTGGGGGCTGAGCACAGCTTCCTCTTCACCATTCCTCACCACCCCACCGCCACTCCAGAGTGAGTTTCTTAGGTCAGATTGAAAACATGGATTCCCTACCCTTGGCCTTATCCTAACACACGACAGCCTTAGTGCAAGGCACGCTGCAGCAAGCTGAGGCTCCAGAGAACCAGGCTGGGTTCTAAGCCCCTGCTGCAGCCTGCCATCATGGTGACATCTGGCCATGATGACAACAGGGCCCCTGGCCCATGGAGTCAGCAGGCTGGCTGGGGCAGTGCAGGGGGATTCCCTTCCCACCTTGGAATGCCAGCTCCAGGGGGCACTGGAAGGTTGACCTTCCTCAGGCCAGCCACATCTCCACCACCAGAAGGAGGCAGAAGCTCCATCATTTTGGAATGGAGTGGAATCAGCCCATTGTCAGTTATTGCAGGACGTATACGCTGCGAATGTAGATAATTTATTGGACGCCATTCAGAAAACATCAGGTGGCTGGTAAATCTCTCCAGGAAGTTGGCTCTCTCTCCGTGTGTGTTCATACTAGCGTGGCTTTCCACCGGTGTGGGATAGAATGAAACATGCATGGCGTAATCCAAGGGGAGATAGTAACAACTGGTGCCCAAAGAAGGGGAGAGGCTGTGAGGCTGCGATGTACAGCAGGGCTGGGACAGCCGAGCACTGGCCCCGGGATCAGTTCCTTCCTGCCCCCCACCAGCCACAGTGGGAGCTGCTGAGGATCTAACCCATCATATTGTAGAGAGAGCATGTACAGCCTCTATAGAGTGAGGAAGGAAACCCTACACAATGTTGTCATTTCCTGTTGCATTCTGTAGGACTTGCCCTGGGGCAGGTGGGGAGCTGTAGCATTCCTGCTGCTGGGCTCCATCCTGCAGCCTTGGGGCCACCACTCCTGCTGTCTGCCAACCTCCCTCCACCGAGGCTGCTGAGGACCCTGGGTCAAGGTGATTCTCCTGGGTTCCTGCAGGTCACATGTCGGAGGGAGAATACTCCGGTGCAGCTCTGCAGTGGGAGACAGACCCAGAGAGCAGCAGCGCTGACAGAGCTGGGGGCCTGCAAGCAGCACACTAGAGGTGAGTTTGCAATGCAATAGCTGCAAAAGAGGCGGAAGTGATTTTTGTACTGGAAATGGACGTTACAAAGCGAGGAAGTAACAGACCCTCACAATTCGACCTCAGGAGGCAAAGTTGGGCATCCTGCATTCGGTGCTGGGCTCCACACTCCCCAGACTCAGGGACTCGGAGACCAGCAACCGGTAGAGTGGGATGGAGAGAGAGTTCTGAGGGGAGCCTGGAAGAGCTGCATGTCTGTCTCAGCCATGCCAGCACGAAGGGGGCAATGCTGCAGGGGTCCTGGCAGCAGAAGGAGAGGGTGGTGCAAAGGGGACTACCAGGAACAAAGGGGACCACTGGGAGCAAAGGGATGAAACAGAAAAGTAAAGGGAGGCTAACGAGCTCCATGACCGTGAGCCATTTGGTCAGGCTGGGGCACTGCCAGGGCGTGGGGCACCTCCATTGCTTGGGACGTTAAAACTAGACAGGACAAAGCTGCAGCCTATGCTGTATAGGAATCACTTCACTCACCCAGGCCCAGGGGGATGCTGGGGGAGAACCTTCAGGGAGGACATGACATCTGAAGAGTATTCATCTCCTGAAGATCCAAGGCAAGGCAGACTCTCGCCCTGCTGCAGTCCCCAGAGTGGGAGCAGTGGCACTGAGGATGCATTTCTGGAGCAGCAGGGGATGGAGGTACCTGAAAAGGGGGGTAGCAGTTTGGGTGGATAAGGGGAGCCCTTCCATCAACTGATCCCCGCTTTGAAACCTGAGGAGCTGGCATTAATTTCTGTAGTCTGAGTAAGATCTTCTGTTAGCTCCAACTGTGTGTTTCTTGCAGCAAAATGCAGTGAGGTAGCAGCCAAGCCATGTGGGATGGGATGACAAGATCTTGCAGTGCAGAACAGTGAAGGTAATGGCGCTGGCACCAATAGGATTGCTGGGCTTGGGCCCCCACAAGGGGCAAGGAGGAAAAGCCTCAAAGATACAAGAAGCTCTTTTGGGAAAGCAGCTATTTTCTACACTGCCTTGACCCTTTGTCCCTGGCAGGCTCTTTTCAGAGGTGACCCTGCAGCTCACTGTAGCAGGGTTCTAGAAACAGACAAAGGCCATTCAGAACTTCCACGTGCAGGAAACGTCCCAGCTGGGCAGAAGAGGCTGACGAGCAACTAGCCCAGGTTGTCCAGTGAGAGGAATGGCTGGTTGCCATGTGTGGAAAGACTTGAAGCCGAATGGGAACCAAAAAACCTGGCAGTGTTTAAATAAGCAAAGTTTTTGAGCAAAGCAGAGGTTAATGTACTTTATTGTTCAATGTCATGTTTATAGTGGATGTTGGAGGAAAAAAATGTGATTAATTGCCCAGAAACCCACGGATCTACAATTATTTGGTTGTTGTGAACAAATAAAGGACTACAGTATTCATCATATTCAAATGAGGCAGTAAAATAAATGATGGCATGCCGTTTATGAACAAAACCTAGCCGTGTTCCCTCACACTCTGAAAATGTACTCGAAAAATTGTAAATGAGATACAGTCATTGTCGAGGGCTCACTGGTGATTTGTCTTGGTGGAATGTTTTGCAGTGCTGGACCCATCAGTTGCCTGTTTTAATTATGTCACAATATGCACCTTCATTATGCACTTTATGAAAACGAAGTGCCAATTTGTAATAAAGACTTGTTTTCAATGAAATCTCCTCTTTTTGGTAGGTGTTCTGCTTTTCATTAGCACCCATTTCACCAGGCCTAGTTAAAGAGCACAGGTACAGACTAAATATGTCCGATCATTCATCATAATTTTGCTTTCCACTTTGTCACAGCTTGGGTATTTAAGGAAGATCGATGATACAAGATGTTGTCTCTTTTCAGACTCTTTATGCTCTGGTAAGTGTGTCCGATGCAGAATTATTTTGCCACTTTATTATTTTCTAGTGAGTGTTTGTCAAAGCCCGCTTTGCCTCTTGCTGTGGAGCTGGTTGTTTGCTGTCACTCATGTATGTCTCAGAGACTGCAGCAGGAGCCAGGTGCAGCCTTGCATAGTAGCTCTATCAAGAGCTCACATAGAGTGTAGCAAGCGCTCGTGTGAACTCTTGGATCCACCTTGACGTTTCCTGGCTCTCACAGCTCAGAGTCAAGTAGAGTATTTCTCAGGCACCTCGTTCTTCTTTACCTGCGTGTAGAGATCCATATGCAAACGTACATTTGAAAGTGACACTGCCAGGCTCTCTGGCCACACCTGGACCAGCACCACAATGGTTAACTAAGCGCTCATATGAGGAACTGGGGACAGAGCTCTTCACTTTTACCTCCCAAGATACAGGCCTCGTCTCTTGACCTAAAGGACTATTGCCCCACTGTGATGGGTTGGATCACAGAAACCCCCCTGGGAGCTGCCAACTGATGTGCCAAGACTACCTCTGCTCCTGCCTTCCCTGCCAGCTCAGGACTCCAGCACCCTGTCTTGCTGAGCCAGACACTCCTGTCTGCTCCAACACAGACCCAGGGTCTGAATTACCTGCCCCAAAGCTGCAGGTTTACTTGAAAGCAGCTCACAGAAGTGTGCTTGTCTTTAACATTCAGATGCCCAACTCCCATTGGGGGTAAACCCAAATAAATCCGTTTTACCCTGTATAAAGCTTGTACAGAGTAAACTCATAAATTGTTCGCCCTCTGTAACACTGATAGAGAGAGATGCACAGCTGTTTGCTCCACCTGGTATTAATCACTTACTCTGAGTTAACTAATAAGAAAAAGTGATTTTATTAAATACAGAAAGTAGGATTTAAGTGGTTCCAAGTAATAACAAACAGAACAAAGTAAGTCACCAAGCAAAATAAAATAAAATGCACAAATCTATGTCTAAGCAAACTGAATACAGATAAGATCCTCACCAGTTCCAGAATGCTCCCTTTTACAGGCTAATCTCCTTTTAGCCTGGGTCCAGCAATCACTCACATCCCTTGCAGTCACTGCCCTTTGTTCCAGTTTCTTCCAAGTATCCTGGGGGGTGGAGATGCTCTTTCTTTAGCCAGCTGAAGAGCACCATGGAGGGGTCTCCCAGGGGTTTAAATAGACTCTCTCTTGTGGGTGAAGTGCCCCTCCTCACTCCTATGCAAAGTCCAGCTCCAAGATGGAGTTCTGGAGTCACCTGGGCAAGTCGCATGTCCATACATGACTCACAGTCTTTACAGGCAGAAGCCATTGCCCACATGGTATCTTGTATGTCTCCAGGAAAACTTCTTATGTGGACTGGAGCATTCCAAGATGCATTGTTGCCCAAGTGCTTTCTGATCGGGTATTTAACCTTGCGAATTCCTTCCTAAAGAAACTGACCAAATGCCTCACAAAGGTTACTTAGAAATCAAGCAAGTATACAGCCAATATTCTTAACCTCAAGTACAAAATGATGTATGTGTACAAATAGGATGAATAGATACAGTAGACCATAACCTTTACAGAGATATGCTACATGGCACAGGCAGCACAAAACATATTCCAGTTATGTCATATTCCCATAAAGCCTTATGGGGTACAGCGTCACACCCACAACCATCGAGCTGGGACTCATTTCCCTTTTTCTGTGACAAACACCAGTGGGGGTATGTGGCATCTACATGGCTTACACCAGAAAGCTGGGAGATGCTGAGGCTGGCTGTTAACCTGGCAGCAATGCAGCTGCCTCCATGGTGATATATTTCCAGCTCTGGACTTACAGGTCTAATAAAACAAAGAGGGGATGAAGACTTCACTCTCTATTAGCTATTTCTGTTAGTTGTGTTTCTTACCCTTTTTGACTTGCGTCGTTAGCCAAAATTTGGGGTCTAGCAAGTTGTTTCCATCAGGAGAAGAAATTCGTGTTGGCGTCAGGTATTTCATTGATGCAATCCTGGTTATTTACAAAGAAAAAAACGAAGTTCCATTTCCCTGCACACACCAGGGAATCAAACAGCAGGAAATAGTTTCCTGGCTCACAGTTCCAAGTCTCCTTCCAGCAAGCACTTAGCACAACAACTCTCTGTCTAGGATTTTCTCAGGGCCACGTTCCCAGTACTTGATCTGACTGTTCCTCTGCCCTTCTGTTGCTTCTCTCTCATCTTATCTCCTGTTTCTCCTGCTTCTCTCAAAAAGACAAACGTTCACTGACTCAAGAAAAAATACCCAGCCAAACCCCTCTGGCCTCCTGTTCCTCATGTGTTTTGTGGAGGCTGCTATTGTTTCAGATATCTAGTTCCATAAAGAGCTTACTTGTTCTTACACGTGTCAGTAATGAAAGGCAGCTGTTATGCCTACCAGTTTCACTGAGCTTAACCCAGCCTGCTGGTCGGAAGAGTCTGCCGTCTGAAGAGGCACTTCATGGAGCCCGCAAATAAAGATCCCAGGCCAGCAATGAGTGACAAGGCCCAACTGCACATCAGCAGGGGCTGTGCCACCAAAACAGCTGTGGTGACCCCAATGTGCCTGGCAGCTGGAACGCTACAAGCCTGGCTTTGGGCTTCCTGGAGAAGGGCCTGCACCAGGCCTAGAAAGCATGTAAGTCAACTCAATAGGGCTTAGTGGTGCCTTGGGCTACCGTGCACGCCTTGAGCAGGGGGAGCCATCGGCCTGGGCATAGCCACCACGGTGTGCAGCCCTCCTTCCAATGCACGGAGAACACGCTCCCCCCATCCCGCTGAGCACCAGCAGCAGAGCAGGAGAGACAGCCCCAATGCGTGTTAGTGAAGCTGTGGAGGGGGAGGCATGAGGGAAATGGCTGGCTGTGCTGGGAACAGCAGCGCTCTGACACATCGTCTGTACCTGTGCTGGGTACAAGGGCAGCGCTACACTCAAGAGGTTCCCACAAGCACCTCCGTCATCAAGTAAGGTCATCCTCCTGGTGGGCCCAAACCACCAAACCCAACATTCGCAGTCAGCTCACTCACCCCAGAGAGCTCAGCCCAGACACCGGCTCCATCTGCCCCTGCTGCAGCACAGTCGGGACTCCTTCCGCGGCAGGAGCAAGGAGCTCAGATCTCTGTGGTGGCACTAAACAGACAGGAGCTAGCACTATGTTGCAAGGGTTGCTGGGTTCTCCTAACCCACCCCACCTCTCGGAGAGCAGCTCATCCCCGTGGAAACTATAGAAAGGAGCATACACTCTGGCAAGTCAAGTGTAAAAGTACAATTTGGCAGGCCAAAAGGGAATTTGAAGAGCAACTAAATGCAAAGACACAAAAACTAAAAACAAACAAAAATTAAGTACATGACAAGCAGGAAGCCGGCCAAACAATCAGTGGGGTCACTGGGTTATTGAGGTGCAAAAGGAGCACTCACAGGAGACAAAGCCATTGCGGAGAAGCTAAATGAATTCTTTGCATCAGTCTTCACTGCGGAGGATGTGCAGGAGATCCCCACACCTGAGCCATTCTTTTTAGGTGACACATCTGAGGAACTGCCCCAGACTGAGGTGTCAATAGAGGAGGTTTTAGACTAAATCGATAAAAAGTCACCAGAACCAGATGGGATTCGCCCAAGAGTTCTGAAGGAACTCAGATACGAAGTTTCAGAACTACTAACTGTGGTATGTAACCTATCGCTTAAATCAGCCTCTGTATCAGATGACTAGAGGGTAACTAATGTAACACTGATTTTTTAAAAGGCTCCAGAGGTGATCCTGGCAATTACAGGCTGGTAAGCCTAATTTCAGTATTAGGCAAATTGGTTGAAACTATAGTAAAGAACAGAATTATCAGACACATAGATGAACATAATGTGTTGGGGAAGAGTCAACACGGCTTTTGTAAAGGAAATCATGTCTCACCAATCTATTAGAATTCTTTGAGGGGGTTAACAAGCAGGTGGACAAGGACGATCAAGGGGATATAGTGTATTTAGATTTTCAGAAAATCTTTGACAGGGTCACTCACCAAAGGCTCTTAAGCAAAGTAAGCTGTCATGAGATAAGAGGGAAGGTTCTCTCATAGATCGGTAACTGGTTAAAAGATAGGAAACAAAGGGTAGGAATAAATGGTCAGTTTTCAGAATGGAGAAAGGTAAATAGCGGTGTCCCCCAGGGGTTTTTACTGGGACCAGTCTATTCAACATATTCATAAATGATCTGGAAAAAGGGGTAAACAGTGAGGTGGCAAAATTTGCAGAAAATACAAAATTAATTACTCAAGATGGTTAAGACCAAAGCTGACTTCAAGAGTTACAAAGAGATCTCACAGAAGTAATGCTCCTTGAAAAAAATAAGACTAACTATAGATATAAAATGATGGGGTCTAAATTAGCTGTTACTAGTCAGAAAGAGATCTTGGAGTCATTGTGGATCGTGCTCTGAAAACATCCACTCAATGTGCAGCTGCAGTCAAATAAGCTAACAGAATATTAGGAGCTATTAGGAAAGGGATAGATAATACAACAGAAAATATCACAGTGCCACGGTATAAATCCATGGTACGCCCACACCTTGAATACTGGGTGCAGTTTTGATTGCCCCATCTCAAAAAAGATATATTAGAATTGGGAAAAGTACAGAGACGGGAAACAAAAATGATTAGGGGTCTGGAACAGCTTCCAGATGAGGAGAGATTTAAAAGGCTGGGGCTGTTCATGTTAAAAAAAAAGACAACTAGGTGGGGGACATGATTGAGGTCCACAATATCATGAAAGCTGTGAAGAAAGTGAATAGGGAAGTGTTGTTCACTCCTTCACATAACAAAAGCATTAGAGGTCACCTGATGAAATTAATAGGCAGCAGGTTTAAAACCAACCGTAAGGAAATGCTTCCTCCCACAACACAGTCAAACTGTAGAACTCATTGCAAGGGGATGTTGTGAAGGCCAAAAGTATAACAGGGTTCAAAAAAGAACTAGATACGTTCGTGGAGGATAGGTCCTCCAATGGCTACTGGCCAAGATGGCCAGGGACATGACCCCATGCTCCAGGTGTCCCTAAACCTCCAACTGACAGAAGCTGGGACTGTATGACGGGGGTGATCACTCGATAAATTGCCCTGCTCTGTTCATTCCCTCTGAAGCATCTGGCACAGGCCACTGTCAGGAGACAGGCTACTGGGCTAGATGGACCATTGGTCTGAGCAAGTGTGGCCATTCTTACCAGCAGTGTCCAAGAAATGATGGGCTCAGTTCCTGCTCCGCAGAGCTCACCTTTGACATAGGCAGGGCCAACCTGTGTGACCTCACCGAGCAAAGCTCCCAGATGCTCCGTTGTGGTGTCAGGGGAGCCTGCTGGATGGAGGCCAGCAGGATTTGGCCTCATCCTGAGCACACGGAGGCTGGAAGCGCCCAGGGCAGCCCTCCCTGTCTTGGGGACCCCTGGCCTGACTCTGATTTAGGGAGAGATTCAGCATGGTACATGGGTGACCAGCCCAGCCATGCTGCTACCGACCTCACTGTGTTGGTGTCAATGCGGGACTCTCTTCCCCCTCCCACAGGCCCCCCTCACGCCCTGTCCGGAGTCAAATACCTGGCCCCGGGGCCTGCCCTGAGGGAGTGCAGTGACACGTGCCTGCACCCGGAAACCGTTCTTGCCTCCTGTTCTTGCCCCTCAACAGCAGGTCTCAGGGTTCCCAGAGAGAGACATCGCAGCTAGGAGAGCTCCTAAGACGAGCGGGTACCCTGCGGTTCTTGCTAATCAGCAGAGCGCCAGAGTCAGAGCCCTGCCGACCCCACCCCCACCCGAGGAAAAGGCCAGCTTGGGTGGTGCAAGTTCTCTGTCAGCCTCGTTAAACCCGAGAGCTCTCTCGGTCGCAGCTGTGGAAGAGTTGATTGTGCACAGCTGGGCTCTGGCAGTTGTTCAGTGGCATTGCTGGCTTCTCCTCAGATTGGCACCCAGCAGCCAAGTGGCACAGATGTGCAAGTGTAGGTAGGACCGGAGAGGAGAGGTGCCAGGGTGCGCCCCTGGCATGCTAGGGCTCATTGTTTCATGTAAGGACAGCCTGGGCTGCATCCCTGATAATCAGCTGCAGCCCACTCAGGGCGCTGGGCGTTTGCTCTCACTGGGTGCATGTGAGCCCAGCAGCTGCCCACTTCCCTTTGGTGTTTTATTTGCTCATGCTCAGATCCCAGACCTAATCCTTCCAGCTCCTCCTCCGAGCGCCTGGCTGTGAAATGCCGCTGGGGTTCCTGATGCGACACCCACTCAGACTCCCTGAGGGCTGCTCCCACCTGTGTTCGAAGTTCCAGCCTTCCAGCAGCTGGTCCTGTGCAGCAGAGGTGGAAGGGGAAGGGCTGGGTGCCCGGAGGGGCTCCTTTCACAGCTGGAGCCTGCCCTGATGCTGTGCTAGTCTGCAGGAGACACCTTGCTGGTTACTGGGGCACTAGCTACAGTAGGCAGAAACCGGTGTGCACCCACATTGCTGGAAGGGTGCTGGACACGCTTTGTCTTTGTTTCACTTGCATCCAATTTGCATGAAGCTCTGGTCCAAGTGCACCCACTGCTGACATCTAGTTTTAGCCACAGACAGTTTTGTGGTCGCACAGCCCAGGCCATGAAATGTCACAGACAAAGGGGAGCCCAAGGCATGAAGGGGACAGTCAGGAAGGTTCCGTATTCTGGGCAGGGTTGGATGAGGACAGAAGTGCCAGGAAAGGGAAGATGGGTTAGTGAAACACCCCCGCCATCCAGAGGAGGGACACAAACTACTGTGCAATGGTTTGTTCCACTTCTAAAAGGGTTTGCAAAAACCCCCACCCACCACAGCTTCCCTCTCTGCACTTTAAGTATCATATAATTTAGATTAACAGATATTTTGCAGGTGCCATCATCCCTGACAAGATGTAATTATTTTTAACAAGAAAAAGTTGTTTTTTTATGACTGCTCTTTGCATACAGAGCTGTGCCCGCACAGCCTTCATGCTGAGGAGAACGCTTGCAACACGGCTTTCGAGGGTCCTTTTCTAGGTTGTGTATAATGTTTATGGTGATATTGTGACTTTTGAAGACACCCTTGAACAGACTCTGCAAATCATTTCGGGGCGGGGGGCGCGAGAATTGTGCAAACTGCTATTCTTCGGTACCCTGCTGCTGTGAGATTTCCACAGGGAGCTCTTGGCACTGGCCCCTACCGAACACGGGGAATGGCGCCTTTGTATTCAGGGATAATGCCCCATTAACTTAGCTCAAACTGTTCAAAGTATTCAAACCCGGAATCCTCTCTTTTTCTGCTGCGGAACAACAAGAAAAGCTGCCTGAAATAAAACTTGGCTCAGTCGCTCCAGGAGCCTGGCAGACATCAGGCAGAAAGTTCCCGGGGCTACATGTGGCCCGTGTGGAACAAAATGCAGTGGCCTCACTTCTCAGCAGGCAAGTGACTAATAGTTTGAGATGCCTCTGCTTTGGGCGGCTCCAACTTTCAGGGTTACAGCTCATGATTTTATCCGAAGTCTGGAGATATTTAGTGTTTTGTTTAGTGACCCCAGGCTCCTGGGTCAATTGGTTGAGAGAATCGCAGCACTTAAAAAAAAACCCCAAAGCAAACCATATCCTGGCCCCTGGCTGGACCACGTGAGACCAGGGTCCACTAAAGGCCTAGAGACCAGAAAGCAAAGAGCAAGTACCTAACAGTTCTCCGCTTTTAACGATCTCGAGATTTCTAAGCTAGATTTCATGTTTCTTGGGCCTGACTCGGGATCTTTGGGCCCCTCGGCTGGAGACAGAGTGAGAGACTCAGCGGGAGGGCTGCATTTCAGAGTGGAGAGGGGCATGCAGCACGTCTGAGAATCAGGCCCCTGTCACGGTGTCTGAAGCTGGGCCCCCCCAGTCCCTTGTCACTTTGGACACTGTGGCCATTCTCCGTGGTGGACGGGGAGACAATCTGCTGTGGTTGTGCCAAAAAGCGTCATGCTGGTGCACTGCCACAAGTGTTGCCGCTGTCAGAAAGCGCCACCAGGTACTTCACAATGTCAAGGTTTGGTCTGGGCGTCTTCACTGATGAGCCCAGAGGGGCCGATGCAGAACTCTTAACAAGGGCAAAACTTCCCTGACCTCAGTGAGATCACCCAGCTGCAGCCAGCCCTGTGTCTAGCCAGGCCGTCGCAGTTTCTTGAGCAGGAAGTGGTCAGCGGATGGTGGATAACATCACAGTAACCCCAGCACCTTTTCCCTTCTGAGCACTAGGTCTCCTGTTGCATAGGCTGTGGGGTCGCTTTTGAAACTCAGATTGTGTGTTCACCACATGGTGGTGCTCTCGAAGCCAGCGAAGGCCCATGCAGAGCCCAGCAGGCTCAGTGCTGTTCAGTAACAGTGCGAACAAACCCTGCCTACAACAATCACATTCCCCCCGATTTGTTTCTCTTCCCACCCATCCCTGAGGCTCCGGGCCAAGGCCAGCACTGTGTGTGCCAGTGTCCCCTGCCTGGCTCTAGTGACCAGCATGCTGCTCCCTACAGCTTTACAACCCCAGCTAAGCTGCCCCTAGCCACCCCCTGAGCCTGCCCGGCTCTAGTCACCAGCATGCTGCTCCCTACAGCTTTACAACCCCAGCCAAGCCGCCCCCAGCCAGACACTACGATCCCTGGTTTGCTGATGGGCAAGCTCTGGCCCAGCAAAGTGACCCGTCTCAGGCCATGCCCTGAGCCAGCGCAAGGATTCCCCAGCCCTGGGTTTCTCACAGTGCTGGCTCTGGACTAGACATTTGCTGTAGCTCTGCAGAGGGGCCTGATGTCTCTGGGTAAAGCCTCCCAGGATGCGGGACTGGGACTGGCTGGGTCTGTGATTCAAGGCAGAGAGAAGGTGCTTCATCTGTCATCTGAGGGGACATGGGTTCCAGATTTTAATTTTCCTGCACCAACTGGACACATTCTTGGCACCTGGAGCTGAGCAGAGGGCCGTGCTCCTGAGACCGCTGGGGTAGTGGGCCCTGACTCAGCAAGGCTCTTCGGCACAGGGCAGTGACACCAAATCAATGGCACTACACCAGGTCGAATGAGCATCAGTATCTTGCTGAACCGGGGCTCCCCCATCACTGGGGAGACATGCAGGAAAGGACCCTGAGCTCTGCTCATGGGAGCCACAAGGCAGGGAGGAGTCCCAAAGGTTATCTGTAGTAACGTGAGTCTCCCCTCTGCCTGCAGGTGGTGAACTGGGCAGTAATGGGCTAGGCAGCGCATCCAGGGGGTCATTCAAGTGACACATTTTGCTGATATTTTCTAGTGAAGTATTGGATTAAACTGGCTTTTGCTGTTTGCTCAGCTCTAGCCTCAGTCTTGCCTGGGCCAACACCATGCAGAAAACCCCAGTCACCCCCATGCTCGGAGAGAGGGAGCAGATTCTTCCCTCCTCCAAGCCAGCCCTCGCTTGGTCTAGGCCCTGCAATATCATCTGACTCTGTCTCTTTTACTGAATGTGCAAACAAGGCCAAACACCGGGCCAGGGGCTGCCGACACTGAGATCCTGATGCTGGTCTGGGGAAGTGACAAGGCTGTAGATCTCAGAAAATCAGGGACACCTCCCCTCTCAAGGGACCATTCTCCTCTTCACTCACTCCTGGTAGTGGCAGTTACACTGAGAGGAATCAGCCACAGAACCCAGAAACCCCGAATATCTTAATGGACATGGGCGTTAAGTAACCCTGGCAGGCCCGGGCACTTGGAGAGTTGGGCAGAATTTCTTAGACAAATAGTTTGTTCACCAGAAATGCAGTTTCAGTTTGACTTAGACTATTTATGGATTTGGGTTGAATTTGGCAAATAGTTTTAGCTGAAAATGTTTGTTTTTAAATAAATATGGTTTATTTGGACTTTTCAAAAGGAAACATTTTGACTTTTCATTAGAAATGATGTTTCATTCTGAAATTTACCTAGATCTATTTAAAGAAGCGAACGAACACACACAGTATGAAAACACCCCCGAACTTCACTAAATGAAATGAACAGACCATGTTGGGTCAGCCTAAAACAATTTGTTTTTCAGTTGAACTCTGGCACTAAAAAACCATTATTCACTCAGCCTCAGTAGTTTGCTTTTTCTCTCAGCTGCTTCACTAGATGCTGATTCTTCAGCAACGGCCACTGGTTTTAGATACTTGGGTTTGGAGTGTTTTTAGGCAAGAGTCTCTAACTTCCCACCTGTTCCCAGCTGACAAAGATCTCACACTCACATCCTTACGTTGATGAACTATTAAACAGCTGCCAACGTCAGTAAGAAAAGCGAGGGACTGAAATGTAGATGGTGCCATTTGTAGAGGGCTGGCATCTTGCAAAATGGAAGCTGAGTTGCAGAGTGATGAAGGGACTGAGGATGGTTTCTTCCCTCCAATCAGGCCAGTGGTACAATTGCTGTTAATTGACAATTCATACAGTAGTCAGCAGGATGGGTGTAGTGAGGTCAGCTGCCTCCTGGTGCCCCCTTGTGGCCCAATGTCACTTTGCAGGCAGTCGGCCTCACTTTCCCCATCAAGATGCTTTTTAAACGCCGCACAGGTTTTTCCTGTTCATTCCCCACCCCTCCTCAGGAACCCCTGTTCATTCACAGAAACAAAGCTCCATAATAAAACTCAAAATCCCAAACCCCAGTCCCTGGGTTTTACCCTTTTCTGGGGACACCCCCGGGCTTTCCCTGGCCATAGTCTCAGCATGGAAATCCCACATCCCTGCTCTTTCTGCTGGAGCCTGCTCACTGCCGGCAGTCTCCGGTTCACCCTTTCCTGATCTGAGAGGCCCTACCTGGTGGGACCCTCCGGTTTCTGGCTCTGGCTTCCAACCCCCTGGTAGTAGGATTTTTCCTGCAGAAGCAAGTAAGCCCCTCAGCCATTCTTGCTCCAAGCCAGCTGTGCCTCATCAGGGATCAGGGCTGGCTAGCTCAGGCCTTGCAGCCCTCCAGAGGCATGCCATGCTGTTCCCTGGCCTTAGGTGCTCAGACCAGGAGGAACTCATGATCAAAAGCAAGTGTTCCTTCCTCCCAGGGCCCCGAAGGGGGAGGGTTTCTCCCCCAATTGTCAGGCTCCAGCAGTGGCATCAGCTCCCCCAGGGACTCCGAAAGGCCTGTGCATACTTTGAAGGGAAAATAGAGATACTTGTAATACATGTGCTCACTGTGTCTTATGCTGAGTGCATGGGCCGTTGGCTGCAGCAGGATCAGGCCCCGTGTTGTGACTGTGCATTTGTAAAACATTATTTCCACCTGAGGCCAGTTTAACCTGGCTTAGTCAGAGGTGTGGGGGAGACTCCTGGCTCAGCGCAGCTCCAGCCGGCTCGGCCAGAGAGGACTGTGCGTGCGCTCACAGGGCAAAGCTCGGGAGCCGCGTGGGGCAGCACAGGCTATGCATGTGCAGTAACATCAGCCCCTGGCTGAGGGAGGCGGCTGCTTGGCCAGCTCAGCCACGGCCATGCAGGATGCACAGCTGATGCCAGGGGGGCTGACTTGGTGAGCTGCAGCTTACTGGGACTACACTGTGTGCCCAATGGACTCATGGCCACACAGAGTCTCATAGACTCATAGACTCTAGGACTGGAAGGGACCTCGAGAGGTCATCGAGTCCAGTCCCCTGCCCTCATGGCAGGACCAAATACTGCCTAGACCATCTCTGATAGACATTTATCTAACCTACTCTTAAATATCTCCAGCAATGGAGATTCCACAACTTCCCTAGGCAATCTATTCCAGTGTTTAACTACCCTGACAGTTAGGAACTTTTTCCTAATGTCCAACCTAAATCTCCCTTGCTGCAGGTTTAAGCCCATTGCTTCTTGTTCTATCATTGGAGGCTAAGGTGAACTAGTTTTCTCCCTCCTCCTGATGACACCCTTTAGATACCTGAAAACTGCTATCATGTCCCCTCTCAGTCTCCTCTTTTCCAAACTAAACAAACCCAATTCCTTCAGCCTTCCTTCGTAGGTCATGTTCTCAAGACCTTTAATCATTCTTGTTGCTCTTCTCTGGACACTCTCCAATTTCTCCACATCTTTCTTGAAATGCGGTGCCCAGAACTGGACACAATACTCCAGTTGAGGTGTAAACAGCACAGAGTAGAGCGAAAGAATGACTTCTCGTGTCTTGTTTACAACACACCTGTTATTGCATCCCAGAATCACGTTTGCTTTTTTTGCAACAGTATAACCAACAGTTAAGGAGGTGTAGCCTCATACCCCTAAGGCTGGGAGGTCTGCTGCCACCACTGATAAGAAACGTAGGGTAGTGGTGGTTGGAGACTCTCTGCTGAGGGGGACGGAGACACCCATCTGTCGCCAAGTTCATCCCGGGAGGTATGCTGCCTGCCAGGGGCCCGTATCCGAGATGTTACAGAGGCTTTGTCGAGGATTATCCGGCCTTCTGACTACTACCCCATGCTACTCATCCATGTGGGCACAAATGATACTGCGAGGTGTGACACTGAGCAGATCAAGAGTGACTACAGGGCTCTGGGAGTACAGGTTAAGGAGTTGGAGCACAGGTGGTATTCTCTTCGATTCTTCCTGTTGAAGGTAGGGGTCCGGGCAGAAACAGATGCATCGTGGAGGTGAATGCCTGGCTGCGAAGATGGTGTCGCCAGGAGGGCTTTGGCTTCCTCGACCACGGGATGCTATTTGAGGAAGGACTGCTAGGAACAGATGGCGTTCACCTTTCGAAGCGGGGAAAGGCCTTATTTGTGCACAAACTGGCTAACCTAGTAAGGAGCGCTTTAAACTAGGTTCGACGGGGACAGGTGAGCAAAGCCCACAGGTAAGTGGGGAACAAGACCTGGGAGATGGGTTGGAAACAGGAGGGAGCACGTGCTATAATGGCAGAGAGGAAGGAGGGTCAGGGCAAAGCTGGGAGGCAAGATCAAAACCAGTATCTTAGATGCTTTTATACAAATGCAAGAAGTATGGGTAATAAGCAGGAAGAACTGGAAGTGCTAATAAATAAATACAACTATGACATTATTGGCATTACTGAAACTTGGTGGGATAATACACACGACTGGAATGTTGGTGTGGATGGGTATAGTTTGCTCAGGAAGGATAGACAGGGGAAAAAGGGAGGAAGTGTTGCCTTATATATTAAAAATGTGAAGAAGTCTCTTTGAAGGCAGTTTTTGTTTACCCCCAATAGGTAAACACACAAAGAGTTCCTCAGCCCCCCTGGCCTGCAGCTCCCCAGAACTCTCCCCTGGGCCCCTCACGGTCCTTCCTGCTTCAGGGCCTCCTGCAACATTCTCTGTGCTCTTTGAACTGAGCAATAGCAGCTCCCAGGGCCTCCTCATCCGTTTCCCAGAATCTTCCCACTGCTTTCTTCCCGGGGACCCAGACCCAGACCCAGACCCCGCTCCTGTTCCCTCACTGAGGGCTTGGCTCTTTACAGCCCCGGGTGCTCCCCCACTGAGCTGGCCAGACTGCAAGCACCTGTTCTAGCACAGCGCATTGGACCTGCGTCACTTAAAGGGGGTGGCCACCCTTGGCACAGCTGCTTATTGCAGGATACATCCCACACTTCAGGACCAAGTTTTCTGTTCTGCACAAACCTGAGCGTTGTCTCCTGGCTGATTGCTGGAGATGAGTGCCATCACAACTGGTGACTCTGCAAAGGGAGATTACAGAAGACTGTCCAAAGAAAAGGTCCCGCATCAGCCTCCACTCCCCCACGGACGGCCTGCATCAGCTGGGTCCCTCCTTGGGGCTTTGTGCAGGGCGGGTGGGGAGCGGAGGCCCAGGAGGCACAATTTGGGTTGGAGAAGGAGTCACAGCGAGGAGGTTCCAGGGGAGTTTCTGTATCTGAGGCTTTTGGGAAAGAATGAGGAACCAGACCCACTTTGGAGTTGAACTGGGAGCAGCTACACTGATCCCAAGTCTTGTGGTCTGGTGACTGCTCAGTGCAAATTGCCTGGCAGTGGCAGGGCTCCTGACACTGAATTCCCCCCTTGGAGGAAGATTGTCTCCTTTGCTCCAGTGACTAATCAGGTCTAATTTCTATTGGCTTTTGCATTTCATGGTGTCAGACCAATGTCCCAGTGGCAGTTTGGGTAGCTCCGCCTGCACCCATGACATGCACCAGAGATAAGCTGGAGAGAGACATGGTCAAGGAAGCAGCCGAGCAGGCCTGCACTTATGTCCGGGTGGCACCAGGGAGCTGCTTCAGGAAACCCTTAATTCAGCACAGGACACATGGCAATCATAATGGGACTGGAGCAGATCCACTGGGTGCTGCTACCTAGCACTTATCGAAGGCCTCTGGGCACCATGGCACGGTGGCACTGGCTGAGGGATGGAATTGCCCTGGAATACTCTGGCCTGGATTCTGCCCCGACACTTCCAGAGCACTGCGGTGTCCTCGGGCCACAGCAATAGGCCAGGTCAGACCCAGGGGTTTCACAAACTCTGTGTCTTTCACCAGGACTTGGTCATTCACGTTTTTATCAGTGTCCAGAGCTGCTTTTCTGCTTCCATCTCCTGGCTTTGCAAAGGGAACCTAGCTGGGCCGGGTGAGAATCCGAGCTAGTCAGAAAGGAAAATGAATGGTGGCAAATGTCCAACATTTCACTCATTTTTGCTGCATTTTTGTGTGAAAATTTTTAATTTTTTTAATCAAAATGGTTGTTTTTATCATGTTTTATTTCTCATTTTCTGCTTTCAAAATAAAAATGTCCTTGTAATGAATCATTTTATCAGCTTAGTCCCAGAGCAGGATTTAAAAAAAACATTTAAAAAAAATCTGATTTGAAAAATGGAAAGCAAAAATGAGGAGTGAAAATGGCCAATAGAACATTCCATTCAAATAGCTCAAAAGATGTAGCTAAAAAGTGTAAAAAAAATCAAGAAAAGATTTGCTTGAGAAATAAAGAACATTTCTGAACAAACTAAATTGTAATTCAGACAATTTGGATCAGCTGTAGGGAGCCGCCTGCCCTGCTGCCCCAGGACAATTTCAAAGAAAACAGACGACTGCTCTTTGTACAGCACCTGGCCCACTGGGATCCTGAGCTATGGCATGGGCCCCTGGTGCTATGATGGTGATTGATAGTAATTAAACATTTGGCCACGTTCTTTAGTCCCGTGAAAACATTATGTCCTGGTAGGTTTTTTGAAGGGATGGAGATTTTCCATACAGGCACCACCGGAGAAGCCACAGAAGTAGCACATGATGCAAAATGTCGGTTCTCCCCCCTGCCAAGGTGGGAACACGCACGTTTCCACCAGCACTAACAACTCTTCACATTCCAGAGCTAATCTGCTTTATTGACTAAAAGTACTTTGCATTTAAACCTTTCTAAATAATAAACGGGGTGAGTGCACAAGAGGTGCTGGCAGGAGCAAGCATGGCAGACCTTTGCATGGAGAGAGCGAAAGCAATCCTTGCAGAGGGTAATATCTGGGGGTCAAAAACCGTCCTTGCCCTAACCCAGGGGCAGTGCAACTAGCAGCAAATAGCAACACGGAGGCAGGACTGCAGATTCCAGTGGCTCAGACCTGAACAGCTGAATATCAGCTGCACAGCTGAACTGCCTCCCAACCCATAACGATTCCGAAAGGCCATGAACATTTTATTGCGTAAGGAATAAAATCTGAGTGGCGCAAAGGAGGGAAGGGAAGAACACGCACACGTTTCTGTGCCGGGTGAGAGAAAGGTGGGGGGAGCCCTTAGAACAGGGCCTTCCTTTTACTGATTGTGAAAAGGGGATTCCTTCCTTGAATTTGCATAGGAATTCTCTAGTTCTCTAGTCCTCTCATGTCTCCTACAGGAACTCCCCCTTCCCCGGCCCACACTGAATCCTGCCTGCCTGTGTCAAATTTCCAGTGGAAAATCACTGCAGATAAAATCACTCTGTGTACATAGCAAATAATAACTCTGATTAAATAACATCATAGGCCAGGCCTAGCTCATGGAAATCTGTGCATCTGCATAGACTTCAGTGGAGCTGTGCTTCTCGACCTGAGCAGACGTACATGCACTGCCTTAAGCAGAGCTGGCTGAAAGTTTTTTGACACAACAGCTTCATCCAAACAGAAACATTTCACAGAAAGATGAAGATTTCCATTCAAATTTTACAAGGAGAAAGTAGAGATAAATTGTTTTGACTCTCTTGTTTTGTTTCAATGTCAAAATGTTTCATTTCAATATGGTAAAAATATTTGTTTGAGGTTTATCATTTTGATTCATTTTGTTAAATGTTTAAAAAATGTAATATGTTGTATTTATACCTATTATATTTTATATAATCATATTTAAGATTTCTTATTATATTGTAATGTTTCAAAATTATCAAAAGAAAATGTTTTGAGGTTTTCAAGTCAGAATTTTTGTTGGAATTTCCATTCTGGGGTAAATGTTGACATTTTGTTATGATTGGGAATGCAAACAAATTTTGAAATGTCAGAATTTCCCCTAAACTGAAATTCCATTTCCTGCCTAGCTGTCGTCTGAAGAATTCAATTCAATCTGAGGGTCTCACCACCATTTCTAAGTCCACAACAACTTGTGCTCTCTCGGCTCCCAGTAGCGACATCCCTCAATTCCTGTACATACCAGCAATGCAGGATCCCTAGCTTTCTTGGGACAGGGCCAGAATGCACAGTCTCACTTGTGCCCTGCTGTTTGAGCCCATTGTGGACTAAGAGGAAATATCATGCAGCGCGATTTCAAACGACTGCTTATTAATAATTGTGGATTATGTGAGATTCACTCGATTGATTTAAACCCATGGGGCAGCTTTGGTAAGAGAGGGTTTAATTTATAGAAACGCTGCTGTCTGATAGCAATAAATAATTAGGGCGATTGCAAAAAAAGGGTCATAAGCCACTGCCCTCCAACTCCAGCTGGCTGCTCTTATCCTGCTAATAAATTGGTTAATAAAAGGAGAGAGCGAGAGCCCGGATTGTGGGGTTATAAAAACAAATGACATTTTTATGTCTAGTGGACAGGAAAGAAATCGAGAGGCAGAGAGTCAGGCGGTGTGTGCGAGGAAGCTCTTTGTGGCTTACAGACTGAATTCCTTAATGACATTCTCATTAAAGTTCTTGCTGCCAAATGCTGTTTGCTTTCGCCTTCAGAACTGTCTGCATTAATAATGAGGAACTCCACTTGGAAGTTATTTACATAAAGTATTGTTCTCTTGTCACTGCCTAGACAGCAGCCCCACGCTAGCAGGAGGCAGAGCCAGCACCCTAGGAATCCAGCATTCCCTGCTATCACAGCAGCAACCAAAGCTCCACAAAGAGAAGGTATTAAGTGCTTTAAAGCTGCAATTCCTCTCCTGCTAGATCTGGGGAGACATTAAAAATAGGCTATTGTATTAGAGAATGGAGAAAAGTGAGATCCTCAGAGAGCTGCATCCACTGTGGTGTGTGCGTGGGGGATGCAGAGCAGATGAGCTTGTCTACCCAGCACAGGCACAGAGGGCCAAGCCCTCATTTAATGCCAGTGGAGTGATGTTGATTTACGCCCACTGAGCATCCAGCCCAGAGCTCTCTCTTTACATGAACTGTTTGCACCTTGCTCTGCAAAGGAAGAGCTGAGGAAGCACAGGCCCCAGGCTGTATCCTCAGCTCACCATGCACCGAGATTTCTGGGTGAGACACCTTGCAGAACACCAGGAGAACAGACCTTCAGTCCACACAGACCCCAGCCAAGGGAGCATGCTGTCATCATCTGAACAGGCCATTTGTATGGAAACTGCTCTCCTTCCCGACATCTCAATGTAATTGCTGCAATGCCATGCAGAGATACAGGGAGAAACACCCATCTCTCTCTCTCACACGTACATGGCCTCTCTCTGCTCCAAGGGATTAGCCCTTCTCTTGCTCCTAGTCCTCCTAGATAAAGGCTTCCAGACTTCCTGCCTCTCCATGCCCCAGAGACCCAGATCTTCCTCCTTCCTCCTTGTGGCTCTTTTTCTCCATGTGGGAGATTCATGTTCCTTGCAGCCAAACCTCTATCATCCCACCAGCATCACAGGGTCTTCTTGCTAAAAGGCGACCTCAGCTGTGACACCAGCCTTGGGGAATCCAGAGCCAGACCTGTCTGCACAACACAATAGGGTATGAATGCAACTGATGAATATTAGCAATTAGCAGGTTTCACTCCTGCTTTAATAGTGAATCCCCAGTTAAGTCTTTCATTTGTATTTGAAACACTGATGATCTTGTTATGAGCAATAAATTAGTACTAAAGCCAGCAGGTGAGATTTTTGTGTTAGTTGACGATTTACCTCTGCCACTGACCTCCTATTACCTGGTGTCCCTGACCGTGTCACTGCTGTGAGAAAATGGCCACACCATTATGAGGTCCAGGAACCCCAAGTGGAGCACAAAAGTTTATTATCAAATGCGTATTTGTCTTCTTAGATACAAGATGGGCATTTTGTCCCCTATACCCTCAGAGCCAGGAATTTGTGGTTCATCAGTCCTGTGGTGATTGGCACTACAGAGATAATATAGACAGACAGACGGACAGACACATATAGATAGTGCAGATTGTTAGGGCATGAGTGATGTGATTGCTGCAGTCAAAGAGTTAACAGTCTGGAGTGATTCCTTGGGAGCAAAGCTATGAAAACCAACCCACAAGAGTGGATTTTGCCTTGTGAATTTACAGGTTGCTGGGCTGTGCAAAACGGGTGTCATTTTCTGTTAATGCGGTGCCATGGATGGGGGCCCTCTGGCCTAGATGGGCTATATGCAATCTGTCCCACTGACCATACAGAACAGGGCAGCACTGAAGGGGTTAATGCCATCATCAGTCCCAGGAAGTCAGATTCATGTTTGCCCCATTAAGTATAAAAACTTTTTACATTTAATTGAGAAGCTTGAAGATCCCCCTAATTGTTACAGATTTTTAATTGGAATGATCACTGACAGCAGAAAGAGCCTCAGGAATAAGGATTATCGAATAATTGACCTTGTCGGTACATTAGACACCTTTATCTTTGCCTCAAGAAACCGAACTGCCAGATGCAGGCAATTATCTCACAATAATGCCCACTTTGTTGGGTCAGATCACTTGAATAATTCACAAAAGTTAGGGTATTAGTGTCTAATGAAGTGATTCCAGGTATTATCTGATAATGGCAATGCCAGTAATTGAAGATGTTACCTCTTTGAATCACTATCACTACAAATACATCTCTAGCTATACATCTAGATCAGATCTTTTCTTTTCTTGGGCAGCTTTCTCTCTGCAGTGTGATCACTCCTGAGCTAGGATGCCGTTCACTTATCCACTGCTGCCCTGTTGGGTCAAGAATGCACAGCATTTAATGTGTCCATTTCTGGAGAAGGCATCTTATACCCTGCAATTACAGCAAGGGGGATAGTAGTAAACAAACCTCGTTTTAAAAGGTTATGCAAATGACAATTGGTGCTGCAGTAGCATCAGACTGACAAGCTGCAGACAGCTTAGCTCCAAGCACTGCCCTCGGTTTGCATCTGTGTCTTTTGGAAACTCCTACCTATTCATCTGCTATTACAGGGCAGTGCAAAGCCAGCCATGGCTTGTATTCTCTCTTAATGGAATTACAACTCAGGATAATGCCACAGCAATATTATGATTCTTATTACTTGTTTTATAGAGGTAGCTGTAGGGCCCAGCTGAGATTGGGGCCCATCGTGCTAAGCCCTGAGAAAATGCAGAATAAAAGCAGACCCTGCCCCGAAGGGCTGTGTGGAACCTGGAGTTCTTCTGTGGGGAGGAGTTTTGCAATTTTGAAATTTCTGCTGTTCCCAACCAAACACATTTCAAATTTCCCATGAAATAAAATTCTGGAAAAAAATCATCTCAGGTCGATCAACAAAACCAAAGCATTTCATTCTGATTTTAACTTTTTATTTTATAATAGAAAATATAACATAATTGCAACAAGCTGTCATTTTGAAATGGAAAATTGGAATGTTGCATTGTGAAAAGGTCCAAGCAGGATGCTTGGACCTTATTGAAACATATTTTTTCAATTGTCTAAACAATTTTTTCTCAAAGCTGAAACATTTCTGCAAAGTATTTTGCTTTTGATAAACTGGCATTTTCTGACAGAAAAATGTTGCACCAGCACATTTCCAAAGAGGTCTGCTCACAATCTAACCAGACAAGGTGGCCACAGGAAAGGTCATCAGCCCCAGTGTAAAGAAGAGGAGCTGAGAAATGAAGGGGCTTGTTTAGGGTCAGAGAGGGAGTCTGTGGCAAAGCCAGGAATTGGACTCATGTCTCTTGCGTCCTAGGACAGTGCCATAACCGTAACCCCGTCCTGTCTGTGCAAAGGAGACAATATTTGAGGGGACTGCGGCCCCACCCATGTCTGCTTTCCAATACAATGTTAGAAAAATACATGCAAAAAAGCAACAGCGAAATAATACTCAAGTTTCATCAAACACCATCTTATTCACACAATTGCTGTAGCTCCAGTACATGGAATATACACAGAAAAACAAGTCTCCTGCGAAGTTTTTATAACAAGGACACTACTGGATCAAAATTCAGATATTTAAAAGATACTGTCCTTACCTGTGTTACTAACAACTAATATCAGACTCTGAAACTCAAATGCAAGTTAAGTGATGTTCAGTCATTTAGGATCTTGTAGGATGAGAACAGACCAGTCACTTTTGACTATAATCTTTTTAGGGAGACTTGCACTTTCAGGATCTTAAACAGTAGCACCAGCCTACAATTTCTGAGTTGCAGAGGAAAGTTTAAAGAAAAAACCTGCTTTCGCGTCAGGTAAAAATAAAATAAAGGAAACCCGTTATCATTCGAGCTTGTGACACTTTTTTACTCAAAACTTCAACAATGGGCCTGATAGTGTCACTCGAAGATCAAGAGTGTCCTCCAGAGCTGACACAGTGACAGCCAGGGCATGCCTTAGCGTGGCACACAGAGCTAAGAAGCTGCGGGGTCCCCTGTTGGCTACATTAGCCACCAACCCATTTACTGCTCCAGCAGATGTTTGGGATTTTAATTCTCAGTAAATGTTGATGCATTGTGTTTACCCTGGGTTTGACTGGCAGAATTATGCCTGTTCCTCTGGATGCCTCTTGCATTCTCTCCTGAGGGAAGTGTGCAGCTTCTTCTGAGTATGACACAGCTGATGACGAGTAGGCCGGTCCCCAGGTGACGGTGCTAGCCAAGAAGATACTTTCTGCATCCTGCAGATGTTTTTGTTCGTGGTCCCGTTTGACTGGCACAGCTATGCCCAATTGCCCCCGGATCAGAACACTCCCTAGTAATGACAGCAGCTCCTTCGGTACTTGTTATTTCTCTGCGTATCTGTGAACTGTATTGCTTCCGACAGTACCCTGGCTGGCTGTGCTAGAGGAGCCGGCAGTGTCAGCAGGTGCAGGAATGCTTTTCCCACACAGTTCTGCCAGCACACATCAATCCAGAGCCTCCACCTGACCACCACCAACACCTGCTCTTCCAGTCCCGAGTCCCAGAGCCCTGCATATGCACTTTGGTCGGGGTGTGGTGCTCGCCCTAGTATTCCACAGCTCATATCCCTGCAATGCCCTGTCTGCAGCACGTCTGCCCTGCCCTGCCCTCTTAGCCCGGCCAGCTCAGCTCATCCTTGACTGGCTGCAATCTTTATAATCCAGTCTCAGCACAGAGCCCTCCACCCACAGCACTGCCTGCACAGCTCGCTGATGAGCCTCAGAGCTGGTATTTCCAACAAGCTGCCTGCTGAGTGGAGCCCGCCCATCACTGGGGTATGCGAATAACAGCTTGCACCTTAGTCCAAACACAACCAAAACACTGGAGGGAGAGCGCGAGCGAGAGGCTCTGTCATATTCCTTCCCAGGCTGTCTAGGAAAATAAGGCCCTAAGCTCCCTGGCAATGCTACTCTTGAGTGAGGTGTCCTGTCTCTTCTTGTCTAGGTCTTGCTGCACGACCCATGTTATCCCAGCCGGGCTGCTGGAGCTGGAGGGAGAAGGCTCCCACTTCCCAGAGCTGGGCTCTGAAATGACTAGGACAGCACAGTGAGCACTGCGGCTTGCTGACTCCGCGTATCACCTGCAGGAGAGCTGAAGCTTTGCCAATCCAAATGCTACATGCAGTGTTCCCCTGTATGGCTATGCTGTCTCCTCAGCACCTGGAAAGGGCTCAGGACACCTTCCTCTGGAAAATGATGGAACACGTCCTAGTCTGGTAGTGTCAGGCAGTTTCCAATTTACTCTTCTTGCCTTTTTTAGTCATAGGAACTTAATGTTGGGCACCTAGCCCCAAACTGAGAGACCTAATATCAGTCCAGTGGGAGCCACAGAGGCTCAGCACCTTGGAAATTCAGACCACTTATTTCATTACCTAAGTATGGGGTTAGGTGCCCGGCTTTCGAGCCCCATATTTGAAAGCTTTGGCCTAGATCATTACCATTTCTGAGTCTCCTTGCTGATGTCATGTTTGGAAATGGCCAGGAAACAGCTTTCCCAGCTCACAAAAATGTTCCCATCCCAAATAGGGACAAAAAAATCAAAATCTCAAATTTGTTCCAAACCAAAAATCTGAAAAAAAAAAAAGATTTTGATCAATTGTAACATTAAGTGTAAATAATTTTGAAACATTTCATTTTGATGTTGACCATTTTAATTATTTTTTAAACTATAATTAGCTTAAATTTCAAAATAAAAATTCAATTTGAACTGGAAAACTAGAATTTTTCGTTTTGAAAATGGTGAGTCTGACTGACAGTATGTGCAGACACACACACACAGAGTCTGGGTGACAGTATGTACCTATGCGCACGTGCACACACACACACACACACTCACACACAGAGTCTGGATGACCGTATGTACCTGTGCGCACACACACAGAGTCTGGGTGACAGTAAGTACCTATGCGCACGTGCACACACACACACACACACACACTCTCACACAGTCTGGATGACCGTATGTACCTGTGCACACACACACACAGAGTCTGGGTGACAGTATGTACCTGTGCACGCGCACGCGCACACACACACACACACACACACAGTCTCACGCAGTCTGGATGACCGTATGTACCTGTGCACACACACACACAGAGTCTGGGTGACAACATGCACCTGTGCATGCACGCACGCACGCACACACACATGCGCGCGCGCACAGTCTGGGTGATAGTATATCCATGCTTTCCTAAACACATTAGCAGACCCCTCACCTATCCATTAGTTACTTTTTCTTTACCCAAATCTTTAAGCCTTAGCGGCGGCCGAGGAAATGCCTGTGGCTCTCCCTCTCCCACGGAAAGCTGTGCACAAAGGGCTGTAAGAAATCACCCGGATGCAGGGAAAGATTTTCATGGCAAGAAATCATATAAAATGTTCATGGTGATACAGTGAAAAATGAAATACGCTTTCAGAAAATGGCCCTTTTCCTCCTTGTGGACTGGGGGGAGGGGCGACACAGACAAAGGTGCCGAAGGTCTCAATCACCTCACCACTTAATTATTCCATCTCTCAGAAGGCATCTTCAGGCAATTAGAATAATCATTCATGCCAGTGCTTTATAGGGAACTCTCACATTCTTCTGTGAGGTGTCAGGGCTTGTTTGTAATTTCTTTTTTTAACTTTAGCATTGACCTGCAACTAACGGAAAAATAAAAGTTTTTTGAAATATTAGTTTAATAAGACATGAGAATAATATTAAGGATATGAGTCTCCCTTATATATTATTTATATGTATAGTGTGATTTAGCGATACACTTGAACCAAACAAGTCACTTACAAAGAGTAGATCTATCTCTCTCAATATATTAAAAAACCTACAATATTCGCCTGGAGATTCTGTCCACATATTCGGAGATTGTGATTTAACATACACAGTTTATCAAGGCTGGTGTGCTGCACAGAGAGACTAGGGTTTTATGTAAGGATATAAATAATCAGTGCACATAGCAACTTTAAATTACTGCTAATGTGTTTTACTTATGTTCCCACTAGAATGATATGTGAAATAACAGGGTGATGCTAGGCACACACTTGACAAATAATATCCAGGCGTTTCCATTTTTATGATTTTTATACATTTCTTATTAAACCAAGTGGTAGAGTTCAAGCTTGTGCAGTGAAACCGTACTTGTGGATCACAGTAGCATGTGAAATGGGAGGTTAATGTTGCATTGAAAAGCCGCCTGCCTGCCAGAGCCTTGTGATTCCCTCTGAAGAGGAGTCCAAAGGCGTCAGGCACATGCTTCCCTCGGTGGGGAGCAGCTCCAAGATCTCATTCCACCACTCCGGACCCAGGCTTCCCCTGCATTGTTGCTGTGTATCAGAACCCAGAAATCTGGCAAGCCGCCATGTCTCCTGATCAACCGCGGCAGCATCATTTACTGGGTGAAAGGTTTTCTACCAGCTATTTCCCAGGCCTTCCTCTTTTTTTGCTTTCCGAGGCCTGTCTCTTTCTGTGGTGTCACTGCCCTGGAGCTGGGCGCGTGATGCTGCTGCCTGCAAGTTGCCCAGGTGATAGTTCACACTTGTGCTCCTGGCTAGGGCAGTGAAAGCTCTGCCCTGTGCACTTTGTCTGGCTGTTTGTGCGAGGCTGGTGGGTCTGTGGCGGGCTTGCTGCCTAGTCTAGTCCCTGCTGCTGAGTGGATTTACAGGCACATTATTCCAGTGAGGGAGGAGATAGCCTCAAAATAGTCAGACACTCCACTGACTCAGTAAGCAGCCCAAGTTTACCCCAGCCTTTTTGGGCTCTAACTCGGGCTGGAAATCATGTGGCTCTGCCTGTTCTGGCCACGTTGGGCAAGTGCCACCCTCTGAGAGGAAGGTGCTTTTGTGCCTTGGGTTACTTCCCTTCTGGCACATACCAGGAAATGCAGGAACACAGTGGGACCAGTCCACTGACTTGATCAGGTGGAAGAAGAGCGCCAAGTGCCAGCTTAGGGTGCAATTTTCCTAAATTCTATTTCCCGGTGATGTTTTCATCAAATTTTGAATTTCAATACAAAGGAGATGAAACTTGGGACAAATTCTCCTATTTTCCAACCATTTGGCTGAAAGTTTTCCAAATTTGACATTTTGGTGAGAAAAAGTAGGACATTTTCACAAGAATTTTCACAAAAGTGAAGCCCTATGTCCAACCAGCTTTAGGATGAGTCTTAGCCAAGGCTCAGGTCAGATGCATTTTATTGGAGCCATCTACCCTGCCTGACTTGAAAATCGAGCCTGTCTGAGTCTGAGGTCAGAGCTTAGCACTTACATCTCCCTTTAGAGGATGGGAGACTTTGTTCCCTCATGTGACATGCCCTGAATTAAGCTGTCAACAAACCCCAGTGTTTGCCTTGGTCAGCCGCTGAACTATCTGTCCTTAAAACACAATTTACCTTTTCTCCTCTTTAATTTTTACTTTTCACATTATCCACAAATCTCTGTGCTGGGGCAAAGTGAGGGCGCAATGACATGGTTCCTCAGCTATGCAAATGAGACCATGAATTCCCTGAAATCATGTGGTGGATGGTAAACAGCCTGTTGAGAACAACACAGCATCAATGCAGTGCAGCACGATCCAGGCTGAGGTCACCTCTAGAGCACAGAGCGATTAGGCCACTAGGCAGAGCCCAAATGCTGGGTCTAGGCAGTGGCTGCAGAGAAGAGAGAGCCTGCTGGCCTATCTCAGGCGTGCATGCTGGATTCTCGTTCACAGTGACAAGAGAATTTATTGTGAAGTGTCCCTGGAAATGGACAATAGGCACCAGTAGCCTGGAATGGGTTGTTTGTCCATGACAGCCACAGCCAAAGAGGTCAAAGACAGATGGTGTTTTGGGTTTGGTCCTTACCCCTGATAACTGCAAGTGCTGGAGCTGGGGACCTGCCAGCCTGTTTCTGATGGTGCTAATTTGCACTTTGGAGCAATGGGATCCTTTCCAGTAACAGGTGGTGTGGAAACTGCAAGGCATTGCCATTCGTAGAAACAGCTTCATTATGCTAACCCAATAGATGCAGTCTGTAGCTACCCTAATGCTAAACCTGGGATCAGATGCCCTCCAGCTCCAGAAGGAAAATTATTGCTTTAAAGCATGCAATCATCTGACCTTGGGGCATCAGGATGAGTCTCAAAGCCTTTTCTGTGCTTCTCTAACTCACACACAAGCAGCAGAGGGTGCTTGGCACATGCACAAGAGCCACTATAATGTATATGGAGATATACCCATCTCATAGAGCTGGAAGGGACTCTGAAAGGTCATTGAGTCCAGCCTGCTGCCTTCACTAGGCAGGACCAAGTACTGATTTTGCCCCAGATCCCTAAGTGGCCCCCTCAAGGACTGAACTCACAATCCTGGGTCTAGCTGGCTAATGCTCAAACCACTGAGCTATCCCTCCCCCCGAGAATAAGCCCCAGCAAGGAGCATTGGCTGTTTTTCCATAGACCCTATTTAGCAAAGAGCTATTTCTTTGTAAATAAGTCCTTGGGTCTTTATTAGTCTGTCACTGTCAAAGCCCTGTAGTTTTGTTCTATATTTAATGGAAGAAAATTAACAGAGTGCATTAAGAAGAGGCAATTCTCCTCTACTAAGACCTGTTAAAATACTAAATGGATTTCCAAGGTAACAGCCACATCCAGATTGTTTCTGGCTTTATGGCAGGGGGCAGGAGTCTCCATTTACCCCTCCACAGCCCTTCCACTGAGGCAGATTCCTGCTGCCATGCCAAGTAAACAAACAATTATTTACACAACCAGCTAGCAGACACTGCACCGTGGGCCTCGCCAGAAAACAAATGTCATTTTGAGAGGTGAATAGAAAGCCCAATCCTGCACCATTGATGTTAAGTGCAAAACTCCCATTAATCTGGGTGGGAGCAGATCCAGATCCATAAATGAGGGACTCAGAGTAAATGATTGTCAGATAGGACCAGTAGCTTGCAAGGCTTTTTTGTAGTAGAAGGAGAAACACCAGTGACTAAGGGGCACAGATAGCTAATGTATTTGGTAGCAGAGACTTTACCTGGGGTGATATTGTTTTCAAGATTGTTCTCAAATCATGTTTCCAAAGAGGGAGCAACCAAGATTGTCCACAACAGCAAAGCATCATCCTAAAAACCAAATGGAAATTGGAGATAAGGCTGCTCCAGAGCTACAGGAATGTCTGTGCCCCAGATAATATAAATTCCCCATTGACTGTAGTGCACAAAGCGCTCTGGAGAGACAGAGAAGGTACCAGTTATATCATGTGGTGCACACACATATACACACGCACACACACACCAGTAAAGGAAGTTTTCCATTACTACATGATTTGGTAGAAAAAATACCCTATTCAAAGAAAAGCCCGCTTTGGATCTTTAATTAAAAAACTGGGTTCATAGCACCAGGGCATTGACTTCCACTACTTAATCTCCATCACTTCATTTCACCACCAACTTCCATACTCTACAAAACTGCTGAAGACAATTTTTATTGATTGCTCTTCAAGCGTCAAAAGCGTCCCTGGCTGATCATATGTTACCCCCAGACAACCTTGTGCATTTCAGATAATAACTTGGTGCTCTAGAGAAGAAATGAATTGGATGTGCAGTCAGTAACTGTCCAAGTGAATCATGTTACTATATGTCAGCGGCCTGGGCTCTGGCTATCATTTTAACAGAGAAATCCACTATTTCATGGCTGTTTACAATTATTTTCCAGATGAATAAGACATAAAAAACAACTATTTACAAACAAAGAATAATATGAGCATCTATTTGCTACTTGGAAACAAATCTTTCAAACATAATATTGTTAACTATTATTTAATCTGTAACTACAAATGTGAAATTTTGCAACTGGTTTGTTGTCAGTAAAACAGTGTTGAGGAAATTGGACTCATTTTAGGTGCTGCTGGCATCTCGCATCATTTAATGTCAGTGATAAGAATCTATATGGGAAATGGAATGTCACTGAAATACTGTTGAGTTAAGATGTATCATAATGTCAGACATTAGCAGCAGCAGTTCATTTTGCATAAACAATACCATGTTCACAGATACTCCCCATTTCAAATTTTGTTCTTCTGCGTGCAGTTCATTTGGAATAACTGCAGGAAGACAGACAACCTTAAAGTGACAGTATCAGGTTAAAAATCAAGTCATTTGAAACTCAGGTGTCTTAGCTGTGTGTTGCTGATAACTCTTTAAACTGTTCAAGCAAAAATAGTTTTTAATACCTCCAACACTATTAAAGCCATTTGTTTATTTTTTGCACTTCATGCCAATGACATTAGACTAGTCGCATCGCTGGTTTCTAGTGAGTTTCATTTATTGCTTTTGGGCACTAGCAAAAAGCTGAAGCATTTGGTTGCGGACACAGCAGGAGGAATGTTTAAAAGCCAACAAAAATAGTTTCCCAGAGATACGTTTTTGAAAATGGTGAAGCATTTTGGATTATATCAATATGGTCACTAGATAATGTGTAGACACTCACTGTATGTGTTGACCCTAACCTGACATGTCTTCTTTAAAGCGTGACAAGGTGGGTAGGTAATATCTTTTATTGGACCAACTTCTGTTAGTGAGAGAGAGAGACCTGTTTTCCAGCTTTCACTGCGCTCTTGTCCTGCAATGCTTTTAGCAAAATGTTAACAGTCTTTGAAATGTCAAAGCAGATCCAGCCATAAATCAAGATGTGAATACCCACATCTCACAACAACATATCTGATCATTATCTCTTCTGTACTCCCTGCCAGGACCAGCGCGCAGATTCCGTGTCCTCTGGGCTGTAATAGCAGCCCTCTGATCTACCAGTCTCAGCCCAGCTGCAGGCTGTTAATGGTGTCATGTACTGGTGCAGGGGAAACTTGGGATGTGGTCTCGGAAACATGGAAACATTGCTAGGAGGAGAACAAAAGAACAGCACAAGCATGTAGGGACAAAATCAGAGTGGCTAAGGCACACGGTGAGTTACACCTAGCAAAGCACAAAAAAGACAATAAGAGAGATTCTTTAAATACAGTTGAAGCAAGAGAAAGACAGAGTCCACCACTCAGCAGGGAAACAGAGCTAATAACTGATGACATCAAGAAAGCTGAGGTGTTAATGCCCATTTTGCTTCAGTCTACATTAAAAAGGTCAATGGTGACCAGTTACTCCACACAATTAATATTAACTAGGGAGAAGGAATGCAAGGCAAAACCAGGGGAAGAACAGGTTAAAGAATATTTAGATACATCAGATGTATTCAAGTCTGCAAGGCCTGATTGAAATTCACCCTAGGGTACGTAAGGAACTAGCTGAAGCTACCTTAAAATTAATTAACTGAGTTATCTTGAGAACTCCTGGAGGAGGGGTGAGGTCTCAGAAGACCAGAGAAGGGGCAAATAAGTACCTGTCTTTATAAGTGAAACAAAGAGGAGTTAGAGGACAGTCAGCTTAATTTGGATACCTTGGAAGATACTGGAACAAATGATTCAACAATCAATTCAGTGCTTCTCGGGGATAATAGGGTTACAAGGGAATAGCCAGCATGGATTTGTCAAGAACAAATCATGCCAGACCAACAGAACTACTTCTTCTCCTTGGAAAAGGGTTACTGGCCTAGTGGATGGTGGGAGCTGTAGATGTGATATATTGTGATTTTAGGAAGGCTTTTGACACAATCCCCATGGCACATTCTCATAAGCAAACTAGGGAAATGTGCTCTAGATGTAATTACTATAAGGTGGGTGCACAACCTGTTTGACAGACCAGACTCAAAGAGTAGTTATCAATGGTTTTCTGCCAAACTGGGAGGGCGTATCTAGTTAGGGTCCCTCAGGCATCAGTTCTGGGTCGATTACTATGCAGTATTTTAATTAATGACATGGATAGTGGAGTGGAGAGTTTACAGATGACACAAGGCTGGGAGCAGTTGCTAGCACTTTAGAGGATGGATCAGGAATTCAAGAGGACCTTCCCATAAATTAGAGAATTGGTCTGAATTCAACAAAATGAAATTCAAGTAAAGACAAGTGCAAAGTACTTCACTGAGGAAGGAAAAATCAAATGGGCAATACCTGGCTAGGTGTTACTTCTGAAAAGGATCTGGGGCTAGAGTGGATGACACATTGAATGAGTAACAATGTGATGCAGATGTGAAAAGGGCTGACATTACTCTGGGGTGTAGTACAGGTGTGTCATATTGTAAGGCACAAGAGGTAATTGTCCCTCTCGACATGGCACTAGTGAGGCTCCACGTGGAGTACAGTGTCCAGTTCTGGGCACTATCCTTTAGAAAAGCTGGGGTCAAACTGGAGAGGCTGACCGTTTGAGGGAGACAGAGGAGAGCAACAAAAATGAACAAAGGTTGGGAAAAACCTGACCTGTGAAGAAGGTTAAAAATTGGGCATGTTTAGTCTTCAGGAAGGTGAGGGGGACCTGATGACAGTCTTGAACTACGTTTAAAAGCTGTTTCAAGAAGGACTGTGATTAGTGTTCTCCATGTCCACTGAAGGTAGGACAAGAAGCAATGGGCTTAATCTGCAGCAAGGGAGATTAGGTTTGATATTAGGAAAAACTCTCTAACTCTAGAGGGAGCTAAGCTCTGACAGGCTTCCAAAGGAGGTGGTGGAATCCCTGTCACTGGAGGCTTTTAAGAACAGGTCGGACAAACACTTGTCAGGGATGGTCTAGGTTTATTGGGTCTTGCAACAGCCCCAGGGAGCCGGACTTGGTGTTTAAGATGTCCATGTCTCTGCAGTTTCTCAGCTATTCACTCAGGGTTCATAGTCTACAGGGCTGGAAACCAGATGTGCTTTCACCTTTGCAGCTCGGCTGCTGAAAGCCCTCTCACAAAGCACATTCATGCATCGCACCTTTAGAAGTTCCCTGTGTGAAATGTCCAAGGCATGTGTGATAGTCCAGGCAGCAGCAACTGCCCCCACCAGCTGGACGCTTACAGAATTGTACTGGCCCTTTGGTAGGTTGCATTCTAACCACACGAGCTTGACTCACTGCGAGATGGGGGGAGTCACGCTAGGCCAGTTCTGGGAAGAGGGAAAGGGCGGAGGAAGGCTCCCTGTGGGAAGGGGAATGGCAGCCTCCAAGCTGCAGGAGAAGGGTGCTTCTGCCTTTCTGCAGCTGAGGAGGAATTCCTGCCCCTTACCGCACACCCTGCCAAATGCTGCGCACCACGCCTGGGTGGGGCAGGACATAGCCTGACAGCTCTTGTCTAAGTGTTTGTGGGGGTTTTAAGGCCAGTCCCCAGCTGTGCCTAGTAGGGGTTGAGAAAGCTCTTCCGTAAACTGAGCCGTACCTTGAAGAGCCCTGAGGACTCCTGTGGTGGGATTCCTCCTGTCACTGACAATTTGTTGACAGGATCCCCTTCCCCTCCGCAGAAGCAGCTGGCCCCTTCACCGTGCTTATCTTCGGTTTCCAGAAGACTAATGAGGGGGGATCATTTGACTGATACCAGCTGGCTTTCCCCTGTCCACAAGTGTGGCCTCCTAGGACTGCAGAATCGAGACAGTTTTTCACACCAGCCCCCACTGCCTGGATATGAGATAGCACGTTCGCTGGTGCCTGTTGGCCTGGCTGAATGCACAGAGGCCCCTCTGCACCATGTTCCCTGCCAGCCCATGGGAAGGGCCCAGCAGGAGCCTCCTGGGGACAACAACCCAGCCTGTGCTGAGCATTGACAGCAGCTCATTCCCCCTCTTGCTGCCCCCCACTCGTCCCCCGCTTTGGGCTAAGTCTGTGCGTGCTGCTTTTTGACCTGCTGGGAGGACGATGGCTCTGGTGCTGAGTGAACAGTGACAGGCCCCTCAACCTATGGGCCGGTGTGCTCCTCCCACAGCTCCTGCCCCAGCCTATATGACCCAGTGGGTGAAGGGCCCAGCCAAAACTTCCCAAAGTGATTTTGGTGTCCAGCTCATGATCCCTGGCATGGGCCTGATTCTCCGAGGTGGCGCTCAGCACTGTCTGGGAGTCAGGCCCGTCTCAGGTCAGGCTTCCAATTCACAGTCACTTCGGAAAGCTCTTGGCCACCCAAATCTCCTCTTTAGGGGTGCAGCCTCCATGCCCTAGCCAATCCCCCACAGACACAACTAGCAGCTCCTTCTGTAGAAGAAAACTGACCCTACACAGACCCAGCTGGCTGTGTCAGGGGCCTGATTCTCCTTGGAGTCCCCAGCAGCTGCTGGCAATGAGAACACCTCTGCCCAGCCTTTGGGAGGGAAGCCACAGGTCAGCTTTGCCAACGACATGGGCTGCTGCAGCTATGTTCTTCAGGCCTGAGCTACAGAGCACAATTTATGTTCCAGAGTCCCTGCCAGCATCTGATGCAGATGGGGTTTTGGAGCCAGACCTCAGAGAGCTGTGAAATTCATGTACTCAAGCGGTCGTCCACTTGTCCAAATCTCAGTTGTGATATGACTATGTTTATGTTCTCGCTGTCTCAGGGCTGCTTCTATCCACCTGAGACAGCTCCGAACAACAAGCAGCATTCTGCACTTTGCTGACCAGCACAGCGCACTTGGGTTTTTTCCTGTTCTAATTCCTCCTGTTCTGGTGAAGGTGCATGTCAACAGCTCGGAGCAGGACGTCTTTTGTTTAGCTCCAGAGCACTTACAGCATGAGCTTCCAGCACCCACACCAGGGCACGGAAAACTGTCCGATGGGAAACGTAATCTAGGGCACTTCCTGTGGGTGGCGAGCACTTCCCCCCAGGCACCCCTCAAGAGGCAAATGTTGTGGGAGAACCAAAGCAAAGAGTCAGGATTGCATCTCATGTTAATTGTATCTAATGTTACTTCAACAATAATATTAACAGCATTTTAGTTTTGCCCTAAGTAATCTGAGGTATAAGTCTTGCTTTCGATGGGTCCACGCCCCTGCCTGCTACATCTCAGAATACTCTAAATCTACCTTTCTCCCCTCTGCACTAATTCCATTTTATAGTCACTTGCTAATTGGGGCAGCTACTTTTGTCTCCCTAAGAGCTCGGTGGGATGGAAGTTTTCTTCCCAGAAGGATCCAGCAGGGATGAGAATCAGACACAATGTATGTGGCAAGTGTGCTGCTGCAGCCTTTACCCAGAAATGGATAATGCTGTGAAACTGCTGGGCTCCATTTCCAGTAGGGAGTAGAAAGGATGAGTCAGATGGTGACCACCTGGCTCACGCAATACTTTATGGGGAAGTGACCGGTGCGAGTCTTGTCTGCACAGATCCAGGTCTGGGTAGCTTGTACATCTGGCTGCAATGCAATCCGTTCAGTGTGAGGAGTTACTGGGAGCATAAGAACGGCCATGTGGGTCAGGACCACAGGTCCATCTAGCCCAATATCCTGTCTTCTGACAGTGACCAATGCCGGTGTCCCAGAGGAATGAACAGAACAGGGAATCACCGAGTACTCCATCCCCTGTCCACCTGTTCCAAGCTTCTGGCAAACAGAGGCTAGGGGCACACTCCCTGCCCAGCCTGGCTAATAGCCATTGATGAACCTGTCCTCCACGAATTATCTAGTCTTTTTGGAACCCTGTTATAGTCTTGGCCTTCACAACATCCTCCGGCAAGGAGTTCACAGGTCAACTGTGCATTGTGTGAAAAATACTTCCTTCGTTAGCTTTAAACCTGCTGTCTATAATTTCATTTGGTGACCCTAGTTCCTCTGTTATGAGAAGGAGTAAACCAACACTTCCTATTTACTCCCTCCACACCAGTCATGATTTTATAGACCTCCATCATTTCCCCCCTAGTCATCTCTTTTCCAAGCTGAAACTCCCAGTTTATTAATCTCTCCTCATATGGAAGCCATTCCATATCCCTAATAGTTTTTGTTGCCCTTTTCTGAACCTTTTCCAATTCCAATATATCTTTTTTGAGATGGGGCAACCACATCAATATGCAGAATGCAAGATATGGATGTACCATGGATTTATATAGTGGCAATAGGATATTTTCGGTCTTATTATCTATCCCTTTCTTAATGATTCCCAACATTCTGTTCACTTTTTTGACTGCTGTTGCCCATTGAGTGATGTTTTCAGAGAACTATCCACAATGACTCCAAGATCTCTTTCCTGAAAGGTAACAGCTAATTTAGTCTCCATAAATTTGTAAGTAGAGTTGGGATTATGTTTTCCAATGTGCATTACTTTGCATTTATCAACACTGAATTTCATTTGCCATTTTGTTGCCCAGTCACCCAGTTTTGTGAGATCCTTTTGTAGCTCTTCGCAGTCTGCCTGGGACTTAACTATCTTGAGCAGTTTTGTATCATCTGAAATTTGGCCACCTCACTGTTTACCCCTTTTCCAGATCATTTATGAATATGTTGAATAGGACTGGACCCAATACAGACCCCTGGAGGACACCACTATTTACCTCTCTCCATTCTGAAACATGACCAGTTATTCTACCCTTTGTTTCCTATCTTTTAAACCAGTTACCGATCCATGACAGAACCTTCTCCCTTATCTCATGACAGCTTACGTTGCTTAAGAGCCTTTGGTGAGGGATCTTGTCAAAGGCTTTCTGAAATCTGAGTACACCATATCAACTGGATTACTTTGTCCACATGCTTTTTGACCCTCAAAAAGAATTCTAGGAGATTGGTGAGGCATGATCGTCCTTTACAAAAACATGTTGACTCTTTACCAATAAATCATGTTCATATATGTGTATGATAATTCTGTTCTTTACTATAGTTTCAACGAGTTTCCTGGTACTGAGATCATGCTTACTGGTCTATAATTGCTGGAATCACCTCTAGAGCCTTTTTTAAAAATTGGCATCACATTAGCTATCCTCCAGTCATGTGATACAGAAGCTGATTTAAATGATAGGATACAGACTACCGTTAGTAGTTCTGCATTTTCACATTTGAGTTCCTTCCGAACTCTTGGTAATACCATCTGGTCATGGTGACTTATTACTGTTTAGTTTATTGATTTGTTGCAAAACCTCCTCTAATGGACACCTCATCTGGGACAGTTCCTCAGATTTGTCACCTAAAAAGAATGGCTCAGGTTTGGGAATCTGTCTCACATCCTCAGCCATGAAGACTGATGCAAAGAATTCATTTAGTTTCTCTGCACTCTATCATCCGTGAGTGCTTCTTCAGCATATAGATCATCCAGTGGCCCCACTGATTGTTTAGCAGGCTTCCTGCTTCTGATATACCTAATTTTTTTTTTTTTGCTATTACTTTTTGAATCTTTGGCTAGCTGTTCTTCAAATTCTTTTTTGGCCTTCCTAAGTATATTTTTACACTTCACTTTCCAGAGTTTATGCTCCTTTCTATTTTCCTCACTAGGATTTAACTTCCACTTTTTAAGGATGACTTTTTGCCTCTCACTGCTTCTTTTACTTTGTTGGTTAGCCATGGTGGCACTTCTTTGGTTCTCTTACTATGTTTTTTAATTTGGGGTATACATGTAGGTTGAGCCTCTATTACAATGTATTTACCAAATTTCCATGCAGCTTGCAGGGATTTCACTTTTGGCGCTGTACCTTTTAATTTCTGTTTAACTAACTTCCTTATTTTTGTGTAGTTCCCCTTTCTGAAACTAAATGCTACAGTGTTGGGCTGCTGTGGTGTTTCCCCCACCACAGTGATCTTAAATTTAATTATATTATGGTCACTATTACAAAGAGGTCCAGCTCTATTCACCTCTTGGACCAGATCCTGTGCTCCACTTAGGACTAAATCAAGAATTGCCTCTCCTCTTGTGGGTTCCAGGACTAGCTGCTCCAAGAAGCAGTCATTTAAAGTGTCAAGAAACTTTCTCTCTGCATCCCATCCTGAGGTGTCATGTACCCAGTCAATATGGGGATAGGTGAAATCCCCCATTATTGAGTTTTTTATTTTAATAGCCTCTCTAATCCCCCTGAGCATTTCGAAGTCACTATCACCATCCTGGTGAGGTGGTTGGTAATATATCCCTACCGCTATACTGTGCGCTTAGGCACCATAGAGAAGGTACCTTGGAAAAACCGACTGGCTGGTGAGCTGGAGAATTAGTTGCTTCCCTGATACAGTCAAAGAGCTGTACAGCTGCACAACGCCCACCAGCTGTAATAACACCTAGCTGGGTTTGGTAGTGTCCAGCCTCTGTAATAAGGCCTAGGCAGCAGGCTCTAGCAATGCGTAGCTGTGTTAAATGGGGCTATGTCGCTAAATCCCCAAGCAGCATTTGTTACCATTATGGCTAATACAGAGCAGTGACCCTTTCTGCCCGTTATGGGGCTTTGCAATTCAGGTTCCTCAGGTTGGTATGTGAAAATCTGCAGAATGCTGCTTGGGCCATTGCCTGAAGAGTCACTGAGAAACTGGAGGCAGCAGTTTTTTATCAGCATCATCAGCGTCCCCTTATTCTCATGCCTGGGGACAGCCTGTAAGTGTACATGATACTTAGACAGACAATGGGCCAAATCCAGCACTGGTGCAATGAGCTACAACCATTGATGCTACCTCCACCTCCCTGGTGGAAATATGAAGCCACCTGGTTTCTGTGCATTCAGCCTATGCTTCCCCCTCACCACCACCTCGAGCAGTAAGACTCTATTACCTTCCTTAACAAGCCCTGGCTCAGGGAGGTGAAGACATTGTTTTGTTTCTGGTGGTGGGGCTGCAGCAATGGCAGTGAAGTAGCTCAGAGCTCCTAGTGAGTTTTGGTTCATATCATAAAATCCTAAGTGACGAGCACATTGGGCTCAGGAGTGGCCCAGCCCTGGGGCGGTTTCAGAGAAAGGCAGATAACTGAGCTGTGCAGGCCCCAGGCCTGGAGTGCCAGAGCAGTAATGATTAGCATGGGTTTGTGCAGTTCATCACCAGGGCATTGGCTCTGCATTCACTCATGTTCGCACAGAGCAGCCCTGTGAGGTGTTGTCCCAGGCACAGTGACAGGAACGGACGAGCCCAAGCTTCAAAGTGAGTCACTCCCAGCACCAGGATTAGCTCTCTGGGATTTGTGGAGCCCAGCCGATGCTCTGGCTGCTGGAATACTTGAGAATTTGGGTCACCACATGGCACACCAGCCTCAGCTGCAGCAATTAGGTCACAGACATAGCTATTTTGAGCAATGAAGGAAACAATGTTCAGGTGTTGACTGCAGTGAATTCCCAGCCTGTCCTCAACAACACCCGTAAGAGCAATCTGTGCCAGGCCCAGTCAGCGTCTGGCCTTTAGCACTGGAAAGCCTTTCCTTCCCAGAAAAGGGTTGGTTGGCTGGTAACTCAAGACTGGTCTTGTGATGCTGCCAACAACTAAAGTGACTCTGAGATGGGAGAATGAGGGGCACGTGACCTCAGGTTATTGTTTTCCCCTTATTTTACAGTGTTCACAGACCTGCAGGGGCCTCCTCTTAAGACCACAGCTTACAATCTACATAAGGACTTGGCCAACCAGCAAGCCTATGAGATACCTCAGGGAGGTGCAGGCAGTCATGGCTGCAGGGACTCCATTTGGCAGATCTGCATGTGATGCACACATCCCTCTTGGCAGTTCAAATCCCTCTCTGTGCTTTAAGGGCAGATAGTCCTTTCTTGTAGTCACTGCATTAAAAATCACATCTTGGGGAGGTTGATGAGGAGACGATGGGGGGTTAATGAATACATTCTGGAAAGCAGCAAAGAGGCCTGTGGCACCTTATAGACTAACAGACGTTTTGGAGCATGAGCTTTCATGGGTGAATACCCACTTCGTTGGATGCCTGTATTCACCCAAGAAAGCTCATGCTCCAAAATGTCTGTTAGTCTATAAGGTGCCACAGGACTCTCTGCTGCTTTTACAGATCCAGACTAACACGGCTACCCCTGTGATATTTGACATTCAGGAAAGCAGTTTCAAGCATGGCAGTCCGTTCAGGGCTGTGTGCGAGAGGGGGTGAAAGGGGCAGGAGGCTGGAGCACAAAGGGTAGGGGAGGTTAAAAGGGACCAGGCCAGGGTCAGTATTGTTGCAATACCCTGGTTATTGCCAAAGTGGGGTGGATACTGTAAAACAGGTTCTGTGACTCTGCCCAATCTTTTCTGTGAATGGGCCCACAGTGCTCTCAACTCACTTGTGCCAGCTGTCGGCAGATGTGCCACTGGTCTGAATGCGAATGTCCAAGTCACACGCATGAATATTTGGGAGAAGACTGAATTTTAAATTTGCTTGGCATGTGTACTGGTGCCAGAAATGTTTGCACCTTCACCCAATCATTGCCAGGTGACTTTTATGACCAATCAAAATAAGCAACACAGGTTGAATAGCAAATTCTTGCAGAGAAAATAAATGTTTATGGGTTAAAAAAAATTCACACCAAATCTGTCAATGTTTGTGACCAGCATACAAACTGATACCATTAACTTAGGTTTGAACAGAGACTGGGAATGGCTCGGTCATTACACTAATTGAATCTATTTCCCCATGTTAAAGTATCCTCACACCTTCGTGTCAACTGTCTGAAATGGGCTATCTTGATTATCATTTCAAAGGTTTTCTCCCCTGCTGATAATAGCTTCTCTTAATTAATTAGCCTCTTACGGTTGATATGGGTACTTCCACCTTTTCATGTTCTCTGTAAGTACAAATATCTTCTTACTGTATGTTCCATTCTATGCATCCGATGAAGTGGGCTGTAGCCCATGAAAGCTCATGCTGAAATAAATTTGTTAGTCTCTAAGGTGCCACAATACTCCTGTTCTTTATACAAACTGGAGTAAATCCTGCTATGGCTGCAGATAATGCCCAAGCAGAGAAAGAGGCAAAAGTCACTGTTTAATTATTAGACACTTCAGTATAATTGTAATTTGAGGATGCTTCCAGCAGTATAATAAAAAGAGATGATCATCTAATTCACAACAAATAATTTAAATAGTTTCTGAAATACAATTGGATTAAAAATATTGTTTAGTCCTCAGAGGGCGGAGAGAGGAGTCCTGAGGTCTTCTACAAATCAGAGTGCAGGGATTTGCACACTGATTTGCATACTGCACCTTTACTGAAATCTAGCATATGGGTTGTGAGTCCATATCTGTCCATCGTTCCTGGACTTTGATTGGCTCAGATCAGTCCAAGGGACTATAAACCAGATTATTTACAGTCAGGTTCTTTGGGCCAGGCAATTTCACTGGATAAAACTTACAAAGTATTTAAGGCTTTTCCAGGATGAGTCTTGTCCTTTATCTAGCTTTTCCTTCTCCTAAATTTCAACCTAAATGTTTCTAAACTGCAGACTCTCTCAGACCCCAGAATATGACAAGGAAGAGGGGTGCATTGCAATAACTAGGGTGATGCAAAGTGCCTTGCCAAAAGCAGTTGGAGAAATCCCATATTAAAAGAGGTGCCAGAGGAAAGTGAGGAGAGCTGGGCAGGGCTAGAATGCATGAAGCCAACTGTATAGATGTGAGTGGGGGGGAAATTCCCTTTGCCAGGTGCTCTATGCTGCTCACCAAAGCTCGCACCCAACACTTAGCAGGAGGGCTAGACTCAGCTGTGAGCCCTTAGCGAGAGGGGCCAGTCAAGGCCCCAGGAGAAGTTGAGATGTTTCCCTGATGTGACAGAACAACAGGTAGCATCAGCATCTAAGTGGGCCTTTTCGAACCAATGTTTCAGAGATGAAGCTAGTGTCAGTAATGGAGCGCATGAGCATCCTCTCTTCAAACGTTACAGGTACGTATAAAGAAGCACCAAAGACAACAGTTCTTCAGCTAAAATACAGAAAGGGGGTGTGTATGTTACAGGGACTGAGCACTCTTAGCTGATGTGGTGATGACACTTCCCCTGTCTTGGTGGCTATGGAAGGAGAGTACTGTGTGTGGGGCCCAGTCCAGGAGTAACACCCAACATGCTGTGCACCTGTGATGATGGTGCCCAGAAGCGCTCTGGAGTCAGGGACATAATGTTTTTTCTTCTAAATCTGGGATACGATTGTCCGTCCAAACAAAAATAAGGCAGTGTGCAAAAACTGGGGAATCACAGGCAGTAGGGCAGGGCTTGCTCCCAGAGCTGGGCACATGGGCAAGGGGAAAATATCTCTTCTGAATCTTTCCTGCTGGCACAGAGAACACATCTTCAAAACAGCCTCTCAGAAACCCGGTTGGAAACGGCTTCCCCAGCTACTTCACACAGGACAGCTCCCCAGCCAGAGATGCACGAGAAATTCCCTGTGACTTCTACCACGTAGCTTGTCACATGTGAAACCGATCTCTCCAAACCAGGCTCGCACCCCAAATACACCATGAGCACCAGCCAGAAAAGTCTACAACATTCGGCTTGGAGAGGGGCAGGGAAAAATCTCAAGGAACTGCCACAGCTGTGTGCAGATGGGAACAGATCTCTAGTGATGCAGGCTTCTTGGCAGACACCTGCACCCAGGTTGGTGCCGAGTTCTTTGCTTCTTGAATGAGCACTTTACAGAGCTTTAGAGCCAAACTGGCCTGGAAATAAGCACTCTTAACCAGCCTCCCACATCTCACAGGGTCTCATCTACCAATGGAACAAGACTTGGCCAGGGTTTGTTTTGGCCTTTCCTGAGTGGTCTCCTGTTTCTCCATCTTCCTGATGGAGTGTGATGCCAGGAACATGGTTGGTAACATGTTTACTACCTTGGCAAGGTTTGCAAACTTTTCCCCACTGACCCTGGCTAATTTATGTGCTGTTTTTAGAAACGAGGTAACAATAATAATCTTTTTCCCAAACACTGGGTTTATTGAACAGAGAAGATGCAGAGCAGGTTCCTGGCTGGGTGTGTGCAGCTTTAAGGTGTGGAGTTATCTAACCCTCCCCCCACCTTTCCACTGAAAAGAAGCGATTCGCTCGATACCGTCCAAGGTACTGGCTTTCCGTAATGAGTTCTCGTCCTCAGGTCCTGTCTGTGGAATGCTGCTAAGGTTTCCCCCTAGCTGGCTGCAGTGTCAGGTGGCTCGGGGCTGACAGTCACACAGCCGTTGCGACGAGGGGCTCTGTTTCAGGCAAAGTGATAGTTTTGTTATTAGTCTTGAGGGCTCTATTTGTAATTCAACTCTAGGAATTTCTTGGGGCACCTGAGCTTGTCCCCAGCTTAACTTGTGGTCTTTTCTGATGAGAACCCAAGGCAGATCAAGCTGTGAAGAGTGTCAGGCTCCCAGGAATTCACCTTACCCTAAGTATAATTATTATGTTTTTTTTAAAAACCAGTCAATTCAGCAGGGGCCAGGGTGTAGAGTGACTGAGCAGGAGACTGCCCAGCACATGTGGACTTCTCCATCATTTAATCTAGAGTGATGCATATAGAATGTAGATCAGGCAGCCTGACACTCCATGATGCTGAGACTGTGAATCAACGGCCTCAGGGGGAGATCAATTCCCCATGCAGAATGGATTGGTTTCATCTCTTTGGTTTCACCTTGTCAAAGTCATGTCTGATTTACTTTAGTCCGGAGGGGGGATTTCAGGTATTTCAATGCATTTTGTAACCCTGCGGTGTGTCTTACTAATTACCCTTCCTAGTACAAGGCAGAGAGAGTTAGGGGCTCTGCTTTATAGAAGAACCCTGCACATAATACATTGGTCCCAAAGTAGGCGGTTACACAGTTCACAAGGAAGGCTTTTCCCACCCTTGGGCTCAGACACTCAGCAGGATCATCGCAGCACTCCATGGAGCTTGGCTGCTTTACCCCAGTGGAGGATTTGGACCATGGACATAAATATTCCTTAACCTGCACGCATGCTTAGGGCCCAATTCTGTCCTGACGTAAAGAGCTGCAGCTCCCTTTGTGAGGGCAGGGCTGAAGCCAGAGGCAAGAGGTCTGTTAGCACCAGGTCTAACGTGGGTGCACACTGGTAGGTAGGTGCTTTACCCCACTACTGGTTTACATGATTTCCCACCTGAATTCTGAGGAGCAGCTGCACAAGCTGGTTTAGATAAAACGAGCCTAGAGCTGACCCTTCTTCCACACTGTGATGAGAAATGAACTTCCGGGGGACTCAGAAACCGAGAAGGAAATTCCAGGGTATTGCAATTCTAGAGCAATCTGGGACTGGAAGCAGAAGAACCCAAATACCATGAACAAAGACCTCAGAGTATTCTGACCTGGCCAGTTTTAAGCAAGAAACATTGGCAGTCTGCCATGGGCACTGGTTATTGACCTGGCAAGGCCATGGAGGGTCAGAATGCTTTCAGGTGAGCATCTCTGCTGATCCTTCAGAAGGAAGGGGTTCAGCCTCCCTGGAAAGGGGACTCCCAGGCAGAGCCCATCAGACCCTCTCCTAGCCCAGCAGCCAGTGCAGCACATGCTGGCTGCTCTCCAGCACAAATGTGAACAGGTGCCGCCTGTGAGCACAGTACTGAGTCTCAAGCCTCATGCTCTGACCCTGTGCCCTCCACCCTCGCACCGATGTCTCAAGCCTCGTGCGGTGACCCTGCACCCTCAGGAGCTCAGGGGGCCTCTCTGAAGAGACAGGCTGAAGTGCAATTTGCATTTCAGTCACAAGCACCTAGTGACCACGCTCCCCTTCCTCTGGCTATGGGGCAGTTCTGTGCTCATGCAGGACTAGCTCCACCATGGCACGCTGCTGGCAGTGCCAAGGGGGGTGAGGCCCAAAGAGGAAAAGTGCCAGGACAGGGTCCTGCTGGTGAGCTGCATCTCCTGTGGGTCCCCAGTGCACCTGTCCAGCAGAGAGGGGAGCATGGTTTGCATGGTCTGGGGAGAAAAGCAAAACATTTTGCATCCATCCACTCCTCCTCCTGTCAACCTGCTGCATCCTGTGACTCCCAATGTGTAGAGAGCATGGCCAGGCTTTGTGCAGCCTCTGCCCTGAGGCACTGATGGAGGAGGCAGCTCTCATTCATTGGCTGCACACCACTCGGCAGTGGCGCCTCTCCAGTCTCCTTTGTTATCAGTGACCAGACCGTTCTCCGGGGCGGCTCTGCCCTCTAGGGAGGGCCACACCCTTCCCTAGAACAGGTCAGAGGGACCCTTGGACCGTGAGACTTTCTGAGGTTATTGGGATGAAGAAGTAATGACCCCACCTATCACAGGAGGCGCTGGTTTGCAGGGCTCTGAAATCTTGGGGCAGTTTGATGCTCAAGAAACTGAGTGCGGGAAGTTCAAGTTTCCTCACTGGGTTCAGTCCTGCCTTGAGCATCCCCTGATCCCTGCTTTGCCAGCCCTGAGCCCCCCAGCTCTGCCAGTGCACTCCAACCCTGCCCTGATCATCCCTTGCTCTGCCAGCCCTGGGCCCCCCAGCTCTGCCAATGCCACCTCAGTCCAGCCTGAGCATCCCCTGATCCCCTGCTCTGCCAGCCCTGAGCCCCCCAGCTCTGCCAGTGCACTCCAACCCTGCCCTGATCATCCCTTGCTCTCCCAGCCCTGAGGCCCCCCCAGCTCTGCCAGTGCACCTCACTCACTATATGACATTCCAGCTTTAAGCAACTCCTGTGCACACTGCCAGTAATGTCAGTGCTGGAACTGTGACGCAGTCTCTTGGGGCAGGAAGATACCCCCGAGGGTCTTGGCTGTGGCACACCAAACATTTTTATTTTCTTCAGTTTGCTGCCTCTCCTGTGTCTCACCCCTGCTCTGTCCCCCAGTGTCCCGCCTTGGCCCCACACATGCAGCATACACAAGGAGGCTGCAGTCCTGGCCACGCAGCCATGGGTCCCCTGGAGCCACTTTCCTTACAACCAAGAATAAAAATTATGGATGTGCCTATTACGAGTGTAGCTATAATCTGAACGCGGAGGGAAACGAGGACACTCTTGCTGGCTTCCCAGCGGGCTGTTCTTAGCAAAGTTATTTCTTGGTGCTTTGCTCTGGCCCAAATCCTGCTTTGTCCATTTACACTCCTGGGGGAGGTTCCTCAATGCACAAAATTGATCAATTGTCAGGCAGGGTTTCCGTCTCTTCTGCGCATTACCCCGGCTCTTTTTCAGGTAATCAGTGCTATTTTACAGCTACAGAAATTAATCAATATACAATAGCTATCTGAATTGATTTGCCTAGGGCTTCAATCTGGTGGGTTATCAATTATCTGTGATGGCACCCGTTGAACTGCAGTTACAGCAGAAGGGATCCCTAACTGTGCACAGGACCGAGCACAAGAGCTGTATCTAACAGCGTCCAGCTTGGGATGAGATTGGGACACACAGACGGTACCATGTGGCCCAGTTCTGGGGCCCTGCAAAGGCTCTCCCTGCACTTTTCTCTGAGTGACCCACTTGGTGAAAGCCAAACGCTGCAGTGACACGAACCCTCCACTCATTTGTTCTTAAGTATCAGAGGGGTAGCCGGTTAGTCTGGATCTGTAAAAGCAGCACAAAGTCCTGTGGCACCTTATAGACTAACAGACGTATTGGAGCACGAGTTTTCGTGGGTGAATACCCACTTAGACGGATGCGTGTGCATTTGTTCTTGTTACTTTTTTGTTGTTCTGTATGGTCTGATGCACAGGCACAGTGAGGGCTATCCCAGCGCCCACTCAGCGGCATTCCCATTGTGGCTATCCCAGAGCCCACTCAGCGGCATTCCAATTGTGGCTATCCCAGTGCCCACCCAGTGGCATTCCCAGCACAACTATCCCAGCGCCCACTCAGCGGCATTCCAATTGTGGCTATCCCAGTGCCCACCCAGTGGCATTCCCAGCACAACTATCCCAGCGCCCACTCAGCGGCATTCCAATTGTGGCTATCCCAGTGCCACCCCAGTGGCATTCCCAGCACAACTATCCCAGCGCCCACCCAGCAGCATTCCCATCATGGCTATCCCAGCACCCACCCAGCAGCATTCCCAGCATGGCTATCCCAGTGCCCACCCCCCAGCATTCCCGGCGTGGCTATCCCAGCGCCCACCCAGCAGCATTCCCAGTGTAACTATCCCAGGGCCCACCCAATGGCATCCCCAGCGCGGCTATCCCAGCACCCACCCAGCAGAATTCCCATCACGGCTATCCCAGCACCCACCCAGCAGCATTCCCAGCGTGGCTATCCCAGTGCCCACCCCCCAGCATTCCCGGCATGCTATCCCAGCGCCCACCCAGCAGCATTCCCAGCGTGACTATCCCAGGGCCCCACCCACGGCATTCCCAGCACAGCTATCCCAGCGCCAACCCCCCCCGGCGTTGACAGTGCAGCTATCACTGTTCCGTTGAATTGTTCACGTGAACCTGCACTACAGCAAAAATATCCCCAAAAATCAAGTGTCTTGAAATGACTTTCATGTCAATATTTCCTTCAAGCTTATTTTACAAAATTTTCAAAAACAGTTAAAAATATTTGAAATTGAAATGAAACATTTTGTCCACCCCAGAGGGTTTTTCCTGACCTTTTGGAATTGGCAGCACATAGAAACATCCAGTCTTTGCTCAGAGTCCCAGTGCAGTGACTAAAGTTTGTTGTGTGCTGCCAGCTCATTCCATCAGCTTGTGCCTCCTGGCATCACTCTGTTTCTCTCTGGCTGCTAGAAACAACAGTCCCTGTCTAGTTCCAGCCACATTCAGCTAGAGAAGACAGTTCATACTTTGCCTGTATTCTTGTTGCCTTATAATTAAATGGATGAGTGGGAGTTTTGACACTAACTTTTATGAGAACAAACATGCTGGATTATTAGGACATAGGATATTATCCAATAAGGTCTTAGGGGATTTGCTAGCATTCATATTTCATTGGTGCAGAAGAAGATCCCATTCATTTTTTCACAGGATATGGATTTAATAGCCAACTCTAGCCCTTCAGAAAGCCTGTTGTCACAGCCCAGCATGTGAACGCTATTGTAGATGGAGAGAAGGTCCTCTATTCATCACGAATCAGTGGCAGACGGGAAGTGAGAGGCAAGTTCACTTCACTCTCATTGGTGCTTTATCTTACTGAGTCCTTCTGAAAACTATGACATTATTGGCATTACTGAAACTTGGTGGGATAATACACACGACTGGAATGTTGGTGTGGATGGGTATAGTTTGCTCAGGAAGGATAGACAGGGGAAAAAGGGAGGAGGTGTTGCCTTATATATTTAAAAATGCACACTTGGACTGAGGTGGAGATGGACATAGGAGACGGAAGTGTGGAGAGTCTCTGGGTTAGGCTAAAAGGGGTAAAAACACAGGTGATGTCGTGCTGGGAGTCTACTACAGGCCACCTAATCAGGTGGAAGAGGTGGATGAGGCTTTTTTCAAACAACTAACAAAATCATCCAAAGCCCAAGATTTGGTGGTGATGGGGGACTTCAACTATCCAGATATATGTTGTGAAAATAACACCGCGGGGCACAGACTATCCAATAAGTTTCCTGGACTGCATTGCAGACAACTTTTTATTTCAGAAAGTTGAAAAAGCTACTGGGGGGAAGCTGTTCTAGACTTGATTTTAACAAATAGGGAGGACTTGTTGAGAATTTGAAAGTAGAAGGAAACTTGGGTGAAAGTGATCATGAAATCATAGCATTTGCAATTCTAAGGAAGGGTAGAAGGGAGTACAGCAGAATAGAGACAATGGATTTCAGGAAGGCGGATTTTGGTAAGCTCAGAGAGCTGATAGGTAAGGTCCCATGGGAATTAAGACTGAGGGGAAAAACAACTGAGGAAAGTTGGCAGTTTTTTCAAAGGGACACTATTAAGGGCCCAAAAGCAAGTTATTCCGATGGTTAGGAAAGATAGAAAATGTGGCAAAAGACCACCTTGGCTTACCCTTGAGATCTTGCGTGACCTACAAAATAAAAAGGCGTCATATAAAAAATGGAAACTAGGTCAGATCACGAAGGATGAATATAGGCAAATAACACAGGAATGCAGAGGCAAGATTAGAAAAGCAAAGGCATGAAATGAACTCAAACTAGCTATGGGAATAAAGGGAAACAAGAAGACTTTTTATCAATACATTAGAAGCAAGAGGAAGACTAAGGACAGGGTAGGCCCACTGCTCAATGAGGAGGGGGAAACAGTAACAGGAGACTTGGAAATGGCAGAGATGCTTAATGACTTCTTTGTTTCGGTCTTCACTGAGAAGTCTGAAGGAATGTCTAGTATAGTGAATGCCTACGGGAAGAGGGTAGGTTTAGAAGAGAAATAAGAAAGAGCAAGTAAAAAATCACTTAGAAAGTTAGATGCCTGCAAGTCACCAGGGCCTGATGAAATGCATCCTAGAATACTCAAGGAGTTAATAGAAGAGGTATCAGAGCCTCTAGCTATTATCTTTGGGAAATCATGGGAGACGAGGGAGATTCCAGAAGACTGGAAGGGGGAAAATGTAGTGCCCATCTATAAAAAGGGAAATAAAAACAACCCAGGAAACTACAGACCAGTTAGTTTAACTTCTGTGCCAGGGAAGATAATGGAGCAGGTAATCAAAGAAATCATCTGCAAACACTTGGAAGGTGGTAAGGTGATAGGGAATAGCCAGCATGGATTTGTAAAGAACAAATCATGTCAAACTAATCTGATAGCGTTCTTTGATAGGATAACGAGCCTTGTGGATAAGGGAGAAGCGGTGGATGTGATATACCTAGACTTTAGTAAGGCATTTGATACAGTCTCGCATGATATTCTTATAGATAAGCTAGTAAGTACAATTTAGATGGGGCTACTATAAGGTGGGTGCATAACTGGCTGGATAACCATACTCAGAGAGTAGTTGTTAATGGCTCCCAATCCTGCTGGAAAGGTATAACAAGTGGGATTCCGCAGGGGTCTGTTTTGGGACCGGTTCTGTTCAATATCTTCATCAACGATTTAGATGTTGGCATAGAAAGTACGCTTATTAAGTTTGCGGACGATACCAAACTGGGAGGGATTGCAACTGCTTTGGAGGACAGGGTCAAAATTCAAATGATCTGGACAAATTGGAGAAATGGTCTGAGGTAAACAGGATGAAGTTCAATAAAGATAAATGCAAAGTGCTCCACCTAGGAAGGAACAATCAGTTTCACACATACAGAATGGGAGGAGACTGTCTAGGAAGGAGTATGGCAGAAAGAGATCTAGGGGTCATAGTAGACCACAAGCTTAATATGAGTCAACAGTGTGATACTGTTGCAAAAAAGCAAACATGATTCTGGGATGCATTAACAGGTGTGTTGTAAACAAGACACGAGAAGTCATTCTTCCGCTTTACTCTGCGCTGGTTAGGCCTCAGCTGGAGTATTGTGTCCAGTTCTGGGCACCGCATTTCAAGAAAGATGTGGAGAAATTAGAGAGGGTCCAGAGAAGAGCAACAAGAATGATTAAAGGTCTTGAGAACATGACCTATGAAGGAAGGCTGAAGGAATTGGGTTTGTTTAGTTTGGAAAAGAGAAGACTGAGAGGGGACCTGATAGCAGTTTTCAGGTATCTAAAAGGGTGTCATCAGGAGGAGGGAGAAAACTTGTTCACCTTAGCCTCCAATGATAGAACAAGAAGCAATGGGCTTAAACTGCAGCAAGGGAGATTTAGGTTGGACATTAGGAAAAGTTCCTAACTGTCAAGGTAGTTAAACACTGGAATAGATTGCCTAGGGAAGTTGTGGAATCTCCATCTCTGGAGATATTAAGAGTAGGTTAGATAAATGTCTATTAGGGATGGTCTAGACAGTATTTGGTCCTGCCATGAGGGCAGGGGACTGGACTCGATGACCTCTCGAGGTCCCTTCCAGTCCTAGAGTCTATGAGTCTATGAGAACTGAAATCTGAGGGAAAGGTTTTCCACCATGTTGTCGTTCTACAAGTCCGTTTTGGGCTTTATTGCAGCAGCATGTCTGTGTGCAATTAAAAGACGCCAGCGGCAGTGGAAGAGGCACAGCATACTGTACAGCCCCTACCCGGCATCCACTCACTTGCTGAGTGGTCATGGTCACGATTTTTTGGCATTATTCGCCTACGGCCTAAGAATGTGTGTCTGCACCTTCTCCGAATGCCGCCTGCAGCCAGGAAGGCAGAACCAGTTTTCTTTACTCAGCTTTTTAGCAGGAAATTAAAGAATCATAAGATTTGCTTCAGCAGCCACATGGCCTGTTTTCATGGCATGGAGTCATGGGGCCAAATTTCTTTTCCACACGAATTAGTGAATCTCTTGTTATAACAGACACTCTGGGCCTCTGGGCAGGGGCCAGTCACAAGGGTCCCTGCCCAGAATCTAGCATTCCAGCTGCTCTTTCTGTGTGCTGTTATGGGCTGGGCTGGGCAGGGCCAAGCCTGACTGCCAGCCTGCCTGGCTTTGTACAGAGGTGTGTGTCGCCTGTGCACTGGTTACAAACCACATCCTGCTCTGCAGGACAATTGCTGCTGTTGGTACCGTAAGGAGATGCCATGGCCAGTAATTTCCCGAATGTCGGCTGGGGGATCCTTGGCTGGGATAGGACCCCCTCCTTACTCACCAGGATGGCTGGTGAGTCTGTATCATGTCCCTGGGGGCTCCCAGGCTCCCTATTGCAGCCTTAGCACTGATGGACATGTAGGGGGCAGAGGTAGCAGCATGTTTAACTCATGTAGTTTGACTGGGAAGAAAATTTGCCCAGAGATGCTCCTTTGGCCTTGCTATGAACTAGTCACTTCCAGGACAAGCAAAGGAACCAAACTGACTGTGGCAAAGCTCTTATGGGCCTTTGATTCTGAGTCCTGGGCTCCCCCAGCTCCATGGCCTGCGAGGACGGGGACATGGAATACCTCAGGGGCCAGGGCTGCCCTCTATGGCACCACAGCTGGGGTGACCCAGAGACGGCAGCAGCCATTCTTGGGCAGGACGACATGGTTCACTGAGGGAGCAGTTTCCAGCCAGGATGTCACTAATCACCCTGTCTTTAGGGAGTAGGCCCCTGTCTCAGACCAAGCACCAATGTCCAGGCTAATTGGCCATGGAGGGGATTAGTTTAGGAAGATTCATGATGATGATAAACTCCTTTTGTCAGGCTAAGCTACAGTAGGAATATTGTTGCTATGACAACAGTGTATCTAGTAAAAAACCCTCCAACTATCTGCCATGGGTGTCTGGTGATTTCCCCCCGGGGGTCTGGGCTGGCCACCCCACCCTGGTGCTTGGTTTACAGTTACAGGGCTCTGCCCCACCCTGCCCAGGCCAGCTCCTCGCAGGACACTTCTAAGTCAAATATTTAGCATCAGGCTGGAGCTGCTAATGTACCCAGGGCTCAATGCACTGTCCGGATGAATGAACCTACACACGCACCTAGACCAGCTTCCCTTCCCTGACTGCTCGCTATGCTGCTTTCTCATATGTGGAAGGAATTACAGGAAACTCACTGAGACTTGTAGCTTGCAACAAGCAGCCCTTCCCGTCGGCTCTGCACACAAGACACTTTGTGCAACAGTTGCACCTTTGTGGCATTTTTCATGTTTCATTTTATAACTTGGATTGTAAGCGCCAGGGGACAGGGACTGTCTGTGGGGGCTGTGTTTGCACAGTGCCTGGCACAGTGGGGGCCTGGCCCCTCCCTGGGCTCCCAGCTGCTACTGCAATGCACATAATAAACAGTAACCCTTTCATCCCTGGAGTCTGTCTAGGTGGCAGGTCAGCGCTGGTGCAAGGTGCTGGACAGGCAGCTCCAGCGCCTGTATTTCCACAGAACAGACACAGCGCAAGCTGCCCCCACCCCCACATCGCTCAGCTCTGATCGGACTGACCCGTGTCTGGGGAGGAAGAGGAGGCCAGTCCCTGGAGCCCGGTTCACCTCTGCCTTAGTGCCCTTGCCAGAGTTGCTGTGCTGATGGCAGGTTTTTCTGGGGAGAGGAAGCATTGCTGCCCCTGTGTGGAATAGGTCAGCAGAGCAGACTGCCCTGGCCCCAACAGGGTTCGCTGTCATAGGATGCAAAGACACAATGCGGCATGGTACCCAGTGCAAGGGCAGCGCATTGCTGCAGCAGCCTCAGTTCACTGCCACAGCCATCCTGGGGCAGCGCCACCCAGAGGAGTCAGGGGGCCTGGGGCAAAGCAATTTCGGGGGCCCCTTCCATAAAAAAAATTGCAATACTATACAATACTATATTCTCGTGGGGGCCCCTGTGGGGCCTGGCGCAAATTGCCCCACTTGCCCCCCCCCACAGGTGGCTCTGGGAAGAATAAACTTTCTGCATCCTATCACAAACCCAGTGACATTTCCAGCACGACTATGACTGGTTCAAAGCATCAGCTAGTGCTAAAAGGCACTAAAGCTCATTAAAAGGATTGGACAAATATTTTCCGTCAAAACTTTTTCTGGATCGAAAACGAGGGGTTTTTAAAAAGCAGAAAAAAATCACGGACAATGTCTGTTTCTTTCAAAATTTGTTGTGATATTTTAAATTGAAAAGCTGAAAGTAGTCTGCCAAAACCTAAATATGGTTTGGGGTTTCAGAAGTGTGTGGCCAAATATTTGCTGCTTGCTGTGTTTGATTGTTTAAAGAAACAATAAAAAAATTCTACTTTAAAAAAAGCCAAAACTTTTGAACTATCTCAGCTTGTGACCAAACATCTGAGCCCATCCAGTCAGAGATTTTTCCAGGTCTCTGATACTCTGCTGGCTTCCTTGACTCATATCTCTCTCCATAACTTTGGGTTCATTTAGGTTAGAACATAAGAACAGCCATACTGGGTCAAACCAAAGGTCCATCCAGCCCAGTATTCTGTCTACCGACAAGGGCCAATGCCAAGTGCCCCAGAGGGAGTAAACCTAACAGGTAATGATCAAGTGATTTCTCTCCTGCCATCCATCTCCATCCTTGGACAAACAGAGGCTAGGGACACCATTCCTTACCCATCCTGGCTAACAGCCATTAATGGACTTAACCTCCATACATTTATCTGTTTCCTAGAGACAGGCTCCATGGGGTCCCTTACAAACTGGAGATGGTTACTGTGAGTTTGTCTTTAGTATGGCTTATGTACATACTCCACAAACGGAGCATTTGAGCTTGCTCCAGAATCTGGGATGAGCCTATGTTGTGAAAACTGAAATGCTCAAAATAGCACATGCATGTGAATGGACACGGTGCTAAAATTAAATTAACCCAGAGGTTCTCAAACTGGGGGTCAGGACCCCTCGGGGGTCACGAGGCTATTACTGGGGGTTGCGAGCTATCAGCATCCAACTCAAACCCTGCTTTGCCTCCAGCATTTATAACAGTGTTAAATATATTAAAAAGTGTTTTTAACTTATAAGAGGAGGGTTGCACTCAGAGGTTTGCTATCTGAAAGGGGTCACTAATATAAAAGTTTGAGAACTACTGAATTAACCCTTTGGAGCCTCAGGGAAAGCAGGGGAAGGGGCTCTCCCTTGGTAGGGTTGGGAAGGATATTCCTCTTCTCATGTGATCCCTCCCCAGTGGCTAATTTTAAATGCAGCTACCCTCCCCTGAGGTGAATCTCCCTATGGCACTGAAATTAAATATAGACTATAATTTGGCATTTGAGAAGTGAAAGAGATGGTAGCCCTAATGGAAAAGCTAACAGCTTGGCTCTTCTGCAAGCCTCAAACTGCTGAATGAGCTTTAGGGTAGGGAAGGCTGTGCCTCCCAAACAGCCTGGCCCTGCCCCCTATCCAACCCCCACCCACTTCCTGCCCCCCAACTGCCTACCCCCCTCAGAATCCCCTACCGATCCTGCTCCTTTTCCCTTCACCGTCCCCCAGAGACCCCACCACCACCACCACCACCCTGGGACCCCACCCCTGCTCCCTGTCCCCTGATTAGCCCGACCTCTATCCACCCTCCCGCTGAGTCTTGACATCCCTCAGAACACCTACGATCCAACCCCCCCATTCCCTGTCCCCTGACCGCCCCCCCAACCTCTGCCACCTCCCTATCCCCTGACTGTCCCTGGGACTTCCTGCCTCACAGCCAACCCCGGCCCGGCCCCTTACCCCGGCTCCCCACTCACCTGGAGCCTCAGCCCAGCCAGGAGCTTTCCTCGACAGAGGCCGCGTGGCTCCGGCGGGGCCCCGGAGCTCCGCCCCACTCAGAGCCGCATGGTCAGGGGGTGGGGCTGCGAGCTCCAGGCCGAGTGGAGGGAGCTCAGGCTCGCTGGAGCTCGCAGCCCCGCCCCCTGACCACGCGGCTCTGAGCGGGGCGGAGCTCAGGGTCCCAGCGGGAGCCACGTTGCACCGCTGTCCAGGGACGGTGCTGGATGTGCTGAGGCTCCGGGAGAGGGGCGGAGACTGGGTGGGGCTGGGGCTGGGGCTGGGGAGGGATCCTCAGCCGTTCTTGTGGGGGCCCCTGCGGAGCCCGGGGAAAATTGCCCCACTTGCCTCCCCCTCTGGGCGGCCCTGTCCAGGGGACTCTAGGTTTCTGCCCTGGCTGTCCATGTTTCTGTACCAGGCATCCCACTGAGCTCTCTTCCACTGCATCTTCTGCCCCTTTGCGCTCCAGCACTCTGCAGCCTGCTGGGCATACCAGAACCCCACTGCTGCTGGGGGCTGCTATGGCATGCCCATGCGGCCCTGCACTCAGCCCAGCCTGCCGGGAGCCTGGCAGAGCTGGAGGAAGAGACGTCCTGTACACCCTGCTGCCTGCACGGTGCACACTCGCTGCTCAGTACCCTGGGGCTGTGCCGCTCACGCACACTGAGCACGTTCATTGCACAGACGGTTTGGGTCACTAAACCAAGCCCCCAAAGCTGCCCACTGGTGAAAGGAAAGTCAATTCTCCACTTTTAAACATGAAGCTTTAAAAAGCTTTAGTTCTGCACCCAAATGCCAGCCATCTCACCCTAGGGGAGGGGGAATATGGGGAACGGTGGCAGAGCCCATGTGCTCCATACCAAACAATGCCTTCTGTCTGAAAACACCTCCCAGCCGCTAATAAATGCTAATGACAAAATAATGGATGGGGGTTTAAGGCTGGATGCTTTTTTATCAGCAAATTAGCAGTTATTATGCTGTAAACGCATTTAACAATAATTTGTTTCAATAACTGTAGAACTGGTATTTTACAAATATACATTATATTTAGAGTACTTCATCCATGAAGGCCCATTATTGTTTTTTTTTTCCTCCCAAGAGAGTTATAAAGGTCTCTTTCACAAGTGAAAGAAATACAATCACCACCCCTCACAGCTCAGTTATTCTCTTTCATTCTGTTCAGAAACATGTAAAGTTTGGGTGTTCAAAGGGGGAGAGAGTCTCTTCACAAGAGCTGGCATTGGAAAGTGCAAGGGGACTTCCATTTGATGCTCAGATTTACACTGCGGACCAGATCCCTGGCCAGTGTGAATGGGTCGTAGCATCTTTGAAATCAAGGGGTTAGGTCAACGTCTGGTGTAAATCTGAGTAGCTCCATCTCTAGCCGGTTTGGATCAGCACTGCTTTTTGGAGTCAATTTACACCAGCTGAGGATCTGGTCCATTGAACGTCTGCCTCCCCTCCAGCCACGAGCCACCCCCATAAGGCAGCCAGCATGGCTTCCAATGTGGGCGTTATTTCCCAGGTCCAGCTGGGGGCAGTGGTACAGACCCCGCAGGAACTGGCAGGCTGATGATGGAGCATGTCTCCTTCAGCGGAACTCCTAGGGAAGCAGCCTGGGTCAGCAGCCACCTCTGGGCTGGGTTCTCCACCACCTGGCCACTTGGGCTCTAGCTTGTGACACTATCAGGGCAGGAAGTAAACGCTGACCCAAGGGGCCAGGCCATGGAGAGTTGAGCCCAGTGTGTGTGGACAACACATCCTGAACAGCCAACCACCTCAGCTTCATGGCTCCTTTTGGTTACCTGGATCTTCTCGCTCCCAATAAGCCATGCTCAACGACCCGGGCTTTCTCTAGTCTCCTTTTGCTCTCTGAGTTCCAAGAGGGTCTCTCTTCTCTCTGTCTCCCCTGCTCAGGGCCTCTTCAGTGCAGGTCTGCAGTGCACCCCTCACCGGGCAGGGGAATGGAAATAAGGGAGTGCATGTGAAGAAATGGAAAGGGAGCCCTCAGGATGGAGGAACCTGGCCTTTTCCTCATGGGGGAGCACCCCAAATGCCCCCCAGATCACACACAATGACTCTGGATGGCAGGAGACTGGGCTGTGGGGATTCTGGATAGACTCAAACAAGCAAAAGTTCCAAATCCCATGGCCATGACTCTGTCAGTGCCTCGAAGAGGCAGAATTAGAGAGGGGGCCAGGCTGGGAAGGGGAAAGGAGAGAAGAGGAGGAGCCAGTAGACAGTGGCACAAAGAGAATGACTGTTCGCTAAAGGCTCAGCTCATGTTTGGTTTGAAGGTCTAGTAGACAAGGCCTCCTCCTGGGTCAGAGCTGGCATGTGTTTTCTGCTAAGCAGGGAGCAGTGTGGCAGTATAGGAGGTGTGGGGAGGATTTGTGCACCCTTGAAAGTTAATCAACATTTGTGTTCATACTTGGCAGCCAAGTCATGACTTCAGCTATTGGCTCTATCAGAAATTGAGTGTGGCATGTGGCCTGAGTCCCTGTCTCAGGGGTGATGGGGCAAAGAAGATCTCCAAGTGCTTTAGGTCATCATCCCATGGCTCTGCAAACCTGGGCAATGGACTCTTCCCCCAGAAGGAACATGGCAGAGGGGCTTGGCTGCAGACATGAAGTTTTATGAACTATTTGCTATATGTTGTATTAGATGGAAACATATGTCCACAGAACTCTGATTCCAAGGGCTGTGCAGATGGGCGAGTCACCAGGCACGTGCGTCCCATAAATAACATTGCATTGCATGCCGTACTGTTGGGCCTGCCCCCGCGACTCCGCAGAACCCCTCGTGTCAGGCTCACGAAGAGGCTCCTCACGCAGGGTCAGGAATGGCCTGAGCGCTGTGGAGAGCTCAGAAAAATGTTTGGGGTCAGCTACTGCCTGATGGGCCTTATAGTTCCTCATCATGGCTTGCTGCTTGCCACCCAGGAGCTGTGCACCATCTGGGACTGACCGAAGCAGGTGACTCCTGGAAATGGCACCTGCCAGAGAGGGAGTGATGTCCAGGCCAGTGGTTCTCAGCCTCCGGGTAGCTCATGAAGCTTGTTTTCGGGCCTCAGAAATCCTCTGTAGGATCTCAGGTTTCATTAGGAAAAATAAATGTTTTTCTAGCCCTTCAAAATTCAAAGTAAGTGTCCAAATGAGTGAAGTGTGCATGGGGGCTGGCCAGTCCGTGAAGTCTATCGTGAGCATACAGCCTAGGAGCTGGGCAGTCCGTGGATCTACAGTGAGTGTACAGCCCACCCACGGAGTCTATAGTGAGCCTACAGCCCAGGGCTGGGCAGTCCATGGAGTCTATACTGAGCGTACAGCCCAGGGGCTGGGCAGTCCATGGAGTCTATAGTGAGCGTACAGCCCCGGGGCTGGGCAGTCTGTGGAGTCTATAGTGAGCCTACAGCCCAGGAGCTGGGCAGCCCATGGATCTATAGTGAGCATACAGCCCAGGAGCTGGGCAGTCCGTGGATCTACAGTGAGTGTACAGCCCACCCACGGAGTCTATAGTGAGCCTACAGCCCAGGGCTGGGCAGTCCATGGAGTCTATACTGAGCGTACAGCCCAGGGGCTGGGCAGCCCATGGAGTCTATAGTGAGTGTAAAGCCCCGGGGCTGGGCAGCCCGTGGATCTATAGTGAGCGTACAGCCCAGGGGCTGGGCAGTCCATGGAGTCTATAGTGAGCATACAGACCTGGGGCTGGGCAGTCCATGGAGTCTATAGTGAGCATACAGCCCCGGGGCTGGGCAGCCCGTGGATCTATAGTGAGCGTACAGCCCAGGGGCTGGGCAGTCCATGGAGTCTATAGTGAGTGTACAGCCCCGGGGCTGGGCAGCCCGTGGATCTATAGTGAGTGTACAGCCCAGGGGCTGGGCAGCCTGTGGAGTCTATAGTGAGCGTACAGCCCAGGGGCTGGGCAGTCTGTGGAGTCTATAGTGAGCGTACAGCCCCGGGGCTGGGCAGTCCGTGGAGTCTATAGTGAGCATACAGCCCAGGAGCTGGGCAGTCCATGGAGTCTATAGTGAGCATACAGACCTGGGGCTGGGCAGTCCATGGAGTCTATAGTGAGCATACAGCCCCGGGGCTGGGCAGCCCGTGGATCTATAGTGAGCGTACAGCCCAGGGGCTGGGCAGTCCATGGAGTCTATAGTGAGTGTACAGCCCCGGGGCTGGGCAGCCCGTGGATCTATAGTGAGTGTACAGCCCAGGGGCTGGGCAGCCTGTGGAGTCTATAGTGAGCGTACAGCCCAGGGGCTGGGCAGTCTGTGGAGTCTATAGTGAGCGTACAGCCCCGGGGCTGGGCAGTCCGTGGAGTCTATAGTGAGCATACAGCCCAGGAGCTGGGCAGTCCATGGAGTCTATAGTGAGCATACAGACCTGGGGCTGGGCAGTCCATGGAGTCTATAGTGAGCATACAGCCCCGGGGCTGGGCAGTCCGTGGAGTCTATAGTGAGCATACAGCCCCGGGGCTGGGCAGCCCATGGAGTCTATAGTGAGTGTACAGCCCAGGGGCTGGGCAGTCTGTGGAGTCTATAGTGAGTGGACAGACCCGGGGCTGGGCAGTCTGTGGAGTCTATAGTGAGTGTACAGACCCGGGGCTGGGCAATCCATGGAGTCTATACTGAGCGTACAGCCCAGGGGCAGGGCAACCCGTGGAGTCTATAGTGAGCGTACAGCCCCGGGGCTGGGCAGTCTATGGAGTCTATAGTGAGCGTACAGCCCCGGGGCTGGGCAGTCTGTGGAGTCTATAGTGAGCCTACAGCCCCGGGGCTGGGCAGTCTGTGGAGTCTATAGTGAGCCTACAGCCCAGGGCTGGGCAACCCGTGGAGTCTATAGTGATCGTACAGCCCGGGACTGGGCAGCCCGTGGAGTCTGTAGTGATCGTACAGCCCAGGGCTGGGCAGTCCGTGGAGTCTATAGTGAGCATACAGCCCAGGGGCTGGGCAGCCCGTGGATCTATAGTGAGCATACAGCCCAGGGGCTGGGCAGCCCGTGGATCTATAGTGAGCGTACAGCCCAGGGGCTGGGCAGCCCGTGGAGTCTATAGTGAGCATACAGCCCAGGGGCTGGGCAGCCCGTGGATCTATAGTGAGCGTACAGCCCAGGGGCTGGGCAGCCCGTGGATCTATAGTGAGCGTACAGCCCAGGGGCTGGGCAGCTCGTGGAGTCTATAGTGAGCGTACAGCCCAGGGGCTGGGCAACCCGTGGAGTCTATAGTGAGCGTACAGCCGAGGGGCTGGGCAGCCCGTGGATCTATAGTGAGCATACAGCCCAGGGCTGGGCAGCCTGTAAAACATTCCCTTGGTGTGATCTCAGTCACGTCCTTTCCCTGTCTGCACCCTCGTGCTGCATTCACCAGCAGACTTTGGTCCAAATACCCAGCCTGCAATGTACTGGGCTGCTGCCTCCAGCGGGGAAAAGAGCTGCAGGTGGGAATCTGTTTCCAGGCACAGCTCCCTAGTAATGCGGATTGGAGATAAACAGGCTGCTGCTGGGGTGTCAAGGCAGAAGTGTGGCTAAACCGAATGATTCTCAGAGTTCTCGGAAGTCAGCAGCACTATGGTATTTATGTGCCATTGTCTGTCCCTTCTAGTTGTCTCTCCTGTGCTGGCTGGGGCTGGGGGTCATAGCAGACTCTGCTGTGCAGCCGTAGAGAGTATTCTGATCTCATCTGAAGCAGCAGAAAGAGGTGGTGGGTTGTGCATGGGGAACCTCTGGTTTACAGGGTTCATCTTCAGTCACAAGCCATTAAAGAAGAGAAACTGCTACAGACACATCCACATACAGAGCAATGGATTAATGTGTAAATCAGCTGTTTCTAAAATTTCACTGAGCATGAAAGTTCACCTTTAAATCTACATAAACCACAGCTGTTCCCCGTGCATCTGACACTTAATCCATTCAGGAGATGGAAGTATTTACATGTGTAACAGGCGTACGGGCTCATCAGAAAGCCTGGCCAGCGTCCCACTTTTCACTTTTAAACCCCTCGTGTTTACAGCACACAAGACAAGACTTGAGGAACAGCCGTTGGTTGCTGTCATGGGCAATGAAGCTGGATGAACATCCAAAGACTCTGAGGTTTGGATCACCGTCCACAAGGTCTCATGCTTAGCCAGAGACTCTGAGTATTATTTGCATTCGAGTTACTGTAGCACTTCAGGGCCTCAACCAATCAGGCATACATTGTGTTGAGTGCTGTACACAGGCAGGCTTGGAAAATGCGTTGCTCTGGAAATCAGTCAAGAAAGCTTAGAAGATTTGGCTTTCTTTGGAGCATTTTCCAATTTTAGCCTAGCTGCCAGGACCCCAAGAAGAGCCTTTCTCTATCATGCATCTCCTTTGGTCTGAGCTGCAACTGGTAATTGCTGAGAAAGGCGACATTACAAATTCATGGAACATTTTCAAACCGCAAGCAGCCAGTTTGGGTTCAGGGTTCTGGTCCATTCGCATTCCATCCTAGCAGGTACCTCTTCTTTTATAGAACCAAACCATCACTTGCAGGACAGTCTACTACTTTATGTAAATGTCTGAAGGAAAATCCATCTCTTCTCCATGCAAAACCACTGATGAGCTCGTGAACTGTGCTGTACAATAAATCAGGTTAGCTTGTGCGGGAGAGCTGAGGTTTTTTAGGTTCCTAATAGGCATTCTGACAATGTGATTGCGCCATATTTCTTTGTAGCTGTCACCTTTGCAGGCCTGTCAATTCCCCTAATCTATTTTCATTGTGATGTCAAATTTTGGTAAAATAAATAGGTGGGGGTAGAATGTGACTGATCACAGGAAGTGAGTTTGAAAAGTCCCTTGGAACACAGTGTCACTGCTCCGGGTCTGGTTTTAGTGCCCTAGGAAAGGATGTTTTTTTCGGACCTTAGCTCTTGTCTGCACCTTGAAGAATTCTAATCTGCCTCCTCGAGGGGCTGATCAGACCGATAGCTCTGGATTGTACCATTCTGGCATAGACAACACTGAGCAGATGTCATGGGGCGAAACTCATCCCTGTGCAGAGGGCCAGCCCAGGGGCTATGCAGCGCCTAACTCCCCTACATGGGTCTGTGATGGGTTTACAGACCCCACTCTAAGACTGAGGAGCAGGGTGGGCCAAGAAGGCCATGCCCCTCAACAGCAACTGTAGAACATGCTCTAAATGGAGGAGCTGCTTAAAAGGGCACTTTGACAGTCAGGCGGAAGGAGAGCGAAGGAGCTGTTGTCTGGAGAAAGGAAACCAGTTTGTAGCTCCTGGGACATGTATAGGGGCAGGGCCGGGCCTGGGGATAAGACCCAGCTGAGCAGCCAGGGGTCTGACCCTTTTTCATTCCCCTCCTCTGACAAGGGGAAACAACAGGACGCTGAGAAGAGAGCGGGGCCGATCTGAGACTCTCTGCGCTGGGAGGGAAGCAGAGTGCTGGGGCCATGTCTAAACTGAATGAAGAATGGGGGGGTAGGGAATGCCCCGGGGAGGCTGGTCTGGGGCATCAACAAGAAACAACAGACTTTCCTTGTAATTTCCCCTCTGGCTGGGACCCAGTGGAGAAGGAGGGCCCAGATCCTCCTACCCTTCCCTCCCCACATGCTTGACCGGGGAAGAGCAGGGATGATGGACTATAACTGAGCCTCCAGGCCCCCAGATTGCTCAGCAAGCCCAGCCCAGGGCTTTGAGACTGTTGAGCTGCGGCCTACCCCTGGGTCTGTTGGCCCCCCAGTGATGCCTGCTGCCAGGGCTCACGTGGGACTGATGTGATGCCCAGGCCTTATCTGGCCCCACACCAAGTCAACAGCAGCGACGGACTCATGGCCCGGTGACAAGGCTCCGACACGGCAGCTCGGCTGGGTGGTCAAGGCCGGCACCCAGGATAAAGGCTGGGTCTCTATGCAGCATTTGTTGTAGAAAATAACGGTACCACATATTACACATTTCTTATTTGCCCTTAAAACTCTGTGTCCAGAATGACACCGACTAGCTCTGCTAGTTTAAGGTCGATTTAACTTAGCTGGAGCATTGACGGGAAAGCCACGGGCCTCCAAATCCCCTTCCAAAACCCATCTGGATCAAGAGGGGAAAGAACCAAAGAAATTCCCCCTTTGGACAGAGCCCCAGGAGGAAACTGGGAACAGTCCCGCACAGCTCTTTGTGTCACGTGGCCCCTGCAAGGAGGTGCTGGAGAGCGCAGAGCAGCCTGGGCTGGCACTAGCCTTGTCTCTGTGTTGTGTGTCACAAGGGTACCGTTCTCCCATCGCTGCCCTCTCCGTTGTGATAGCATTGAGCAGTCCGGCAGCTGTGGGGATGCGAGTTCCAGACAGTAAAGAATCAACGTCACCAGTCTCCTTGTCTGTGCACATTAATGATGCTTCCCCACTGACAGTCCATTTCTCTTCCAAAAATTGAGACATTTTAACCACCAAAAATTCTGTAGAGAACAGGAGCTGTAGGCACCACAGCTGGGTAATAAAGGAGCAATTGCTGCTTATTGTAATGTCCTTAGCATGGCAGCCTTTGCTTTAACTGCAGCTGAAATGGGAATGTAACAAGCAAAGGGAACCGTGCCAGGAGGCCGAGGCTGGCAGCAGCCTGTGACCAGGCGGGTGAACCTGGTCACATAGAACAGCGCCGCTCACCTCCAGGCCGCAGCCTCTGGGGCTGTTTTCTGAAGCTGAACATGCTGAGGCTCCAGGGCTGTCTCCTTCCCCCTTGGAACCGTTCTCTGGTGCACACCAGAGCGCACCACAAGCTCTACACACAACAGCCTGCAGAAATACACCCTTGAGCGGGTGGGAGGAGACAGACAGCTGCAGGGTGGTTGTGGCTGAGGGAATGTTTGGCCAGGACAACCTTGTGCCCTTCCCCTCCCCTGCCTGCCCCATCCAGCAGTGCATTGCAGGGCCAGCCCTAAGTCTGAGCCCCAGTCCAGGGGTGTGAATTGAACGTCTGGCTGCTCAGAGGCAGAAGAGCTGCCCAGCAGCCACCCTGACACAACTCCCTTCAAGTGAACTTGTACCAACTCTCTCCAGCAGTGTCCTGCTTCCTCTTGATGAGTGTTTCCTGCTGAGATGGGGGCACCACGGTGATGAAAGGCCACAGCTCTTCCCAGCCTGGTGCCCTGCTCTGTGTCTTTGTTTCCCATGCTCGTCGTCTGTCTGTCTGTCCCTCCCCACATCTGAAAACACAGATGCAAAAGTGCTGGTTTCCCAGGGGAGTCAGAGCTAGCTCTAAACTATTAATACACACGAGAAAACAGACTTTTAATATTCAGCATCTGGATAGACAATAAAAACTGGGACAAATAATCTAGTTGAGGCAATTACCTTAGCATAAATGTATATATTATTTATACATGGCTTTGAATATATAAATAATATTGATAAAATTTGCACAAGTAAAAAGAGACATAATTACCAGCCAATGGATCAGAGCAGTTGCTTGCTGCTGGCTGCTTTCTGCCCTGATTCTGATCCTCTGGGACCCTATTTCTGGCCCTTTCTTGATGCCGAAGATGGTCCACAAAAAGTAACTGCAGTTTAAAAAAACTCAACTAAACCCACTAACCCAGTTTAGAAAAAGCAGGACTCTCCACACAGCCCGTCTGAGGAGGGCTTGTTTGGCTGGGTTTTTTAGAATCATGTATTTCCCCTGAGAATTTTCCTTCTCATTTGGAATGATGGATCCATAATAGGCAAATGCAGAGTCTTCTTGGACATGAGACTTGAAGATCAATGGCAGGGATCTGCAGCGAGAACACCCCACTGCTACAGTTCAGGTCCATTCTGCAAAGTGTGATGCTGATGCTGAGTGTCATTGAGATGCAAGCAATCCCCAGTCCTGGGAGTGCACCATGGTGATCAGATAGGTGCCTGGAATCCCCTAGCCAGTCACCCACAGGCACGACCTTTTCTCAAACTGCATTCTCCTTTCATTGCTACAGGCCCAGACAGAATTTCCTAGCTCAGGAGTTGTTGGGGGCAATCCTGGCCCAGTGTGCTCTGAGATGGATCCAGAAGCAGGGCTTCTGCAGTGAGGTGAAAGCAGAAGGGGGCACTGGTGCTCTGGCAGCTGGTGAAGAGGTTCTGATGGACACAGGAGGTGGTCAGGTCACCCCACAGGCTGCTGGGGGTGGGGTACAGAGAGCTCAGCTGGAGCTCACCGAGTTTGAAATCCAGCTCAGTCTCTGTCGTCCCCTTTTTCCCAGAGCAGCGCTAGTCACTGTGAGGCGTGAAGACTCCGCTCTCCCCTTGGAGTTATTTTTAGCCACTTTCCTCCTTTACCCTCATGTTGTCCTGACTCTTTAACTTTCCCTGCCCTGCTTGACAACTGCCTGGTGAGCTGGCTCTGGCGGCTCAGAGTGCGCTGGGAACGGCGGGCCTGAGGAGCGATGCTGCTGACAGCTGCTCAGCAGGCGTGATGTTCTGAGCGTGGGTGAGGACAGGAAAGGATCCGGGAAGCAATGGTACATTCAGCTGGCTGGATTGGCCTTTACACCTTTCTGCCTTGGGTGTGTGCAGGTCCCCTTTCTCCTCCAAACCATTCCCCTCGTGCTCCCGGCTTTTCAGAGCCACCCTGGGCCCAGCATATTCTCGCATTCTGACATGCACTGTCTGCCCTACTGGGCAGGGGTCCCGTCTACCAGCCCTACAGTGTAGCAAAGTTAGAAAGTTGGCAACTTAAACTCCACTTCCACTTCTGAAGCCTTCTGCTAACAGACCTTTCCGGGCAGGACACAGCAAGTGACCAGGAATTATGCCGGCCTCATTGTTCAAGTGGAGTTTAACTTCTCCTCTGCGATGCTGGAGCATAAACCCCTCTCCCTGCTTCTATGTACGTGTGTGCATTTGCACTCTGCCTGGTCTTAAAATGGCAATTAGCTGACCCACTTCTTGTATGCACAGTCAGGAGGAGGTGTTTGCCAGCTTCGCAGAGATCTAATGGAAATAGAGGTGGCTTGCCAGAACAAACTCACTCCTGTGTGGCTCATGTTCATGATCCTTTCCCAACCCTGAGCTGACGGAGCTCTGTGGTAGAACTTTGTGACTGAAGACAACTGGAATAGAGCTGTTCTTGTACTTGCTCTTCTTTGTCTGATCCAGGTTGGGTGGGTTCCTGCACCAGCAACACTCACAGCACTCAGCTTCAGGCTACTCCTTCAACACCCATAACTTGTAACCCCCCCCCAAAAACCATGGACTAGATTTGGCAAAATACTACAGATATGCAAGTTCCCTGCTAGTGCCTAGGAAACCCTCTCCCAGAACCAAGCTAGGGCCATGCCACGCCACGCTGCTGGATCCAGCACAGATGTGAAGCGTCTTCTGTCATTTAGTGTGTCAGATACTGCACACTAGAGAAGAGAAGTGGGTATTCACCCACGAAAGCTCATGCTCCAAAACGTCTGTTAGTCTGTAAGGTGCCACAGGATTCTTTGCTGCTTTTACAGATCCAGACTAACACGGCTACCCCTCTGATACTGCAATATCTGGAGAAGTTCTCCGGCTGATGTAACTAGTTTTGTGCCAAGCCATCCCTTTTCCCTGCCAGCTGTTTGGAGGGGTTGAAATTGAGATTTTTTGGAGAATTCAAAATTTGGTGGCAGGAAAAGTTTCTCCATTTCTACCAACAAAACATGGAGTGCTTATTTCATCTGGCTAGCAAGGTACCTATAAAAGCCCATTTCCTTGGTAGTCCAATTCCATCCTTGGAACAAATTGCCACTTACATAAAAGTCCTACAGAATATCACATAAAATAATAACCTTCAACAGGATTCTTTGGCCATCTGATAGAATTTAATAGAAAATTTAAAATTACTTCATTCTACAGGATGGCTCAAAACTCCTATTGAAAGGAGGGGTTTTCAGTGCACATTTAGTCTCCACTTCTGTGAAACACTATTTGTATTTTGTGGAGAAGAGCTTAAATGTGGAGATGAGACCATATCAAGCTTTGCTTCTTGTGAGACAGGTGAGAATGTGTTCTCTCCCTCCCGCCCACCTGGTCCCTTACTGGTGTGGACATATTTTTTTCATGCAAGACTAGCTGTAATTCCAGAAATAATATCTAGAATTGGTGGCACCAAAAGCCATTGGATGTTGAGAGAAAAGGCAGGCTGTCCCGCGGAGCTGTCCTTAGGTGGCTCTGTTCCTAAGCAAGATATATTTTTAAAAAATCTCTTTGGTCCCCAATTATATTTCTAAAATATTGTCCAGATCTGATTGTGGTGGCATTTATGTGCTGACTTTTATATGGTGTAATAAATACCAAATACTAACTAGCATATAATTATACATCAGTCACTCAGTTACAGGATGGAGTCAGCTCCTTATGCAAAGTACAGGGTTGTGTGTTAAATGTACTACTGCCCTCCCCTGGATGGAGTGTGTAAGTCCAACACCAGCGTTTCTCAGTTTGTCCTGCCCTCCAGCGGATGGAGGCCAGGACAACTGATAGAATTCCTGGTGCTCCTGACATTTCATAAAGACCCTACTTTGCTGGAGTAGTGCAGGCCGGACAGAGTGAGCTCTGTTTGCATATGCTGCATTTCCGCAGATAGGCCGCACTTCAGCAAAGTAGTTGAACATGGACTGAAGTCCCATCGGCTTCAAGCTAAGCATGTGCTTGCCACAGTGGGGACACACTTGGCAGCCTCATATGGTGCAGATAAAGAAATGAATCTGTTTCCGTGGGGAATTCATTCTGTGCAAAATGATTGTTTTCCATTGAAATTTCGGTGTGTTCATTAAACAGGTGTTTTGGTGATATGTTCCTGAATGATAACCAATGGGCGGACAGAAACCCTTTTTCTATACTATGTTTTGCGTTATCAGATCTGGGGATTATTCTCCTTTACCTTACTCATTTGCAGGGTTCTAACAGAATCTGCATGGTCTGGTGGCTGGGACACTGGCCTGGGGTCTATCACTGACTTGCTGTGCAGCTTTAGGTAAGTTCTCTCCCCTGATTCATAGCCTGCACTTTGTCTGCCTGTGAGCTCTCTGGGACGGGACACTCTCACACGGTGTTTGTTCAGTGCCCTGCACAATGGGACCCCCATTGGGAACTGGAGGTGCCAACATGATACAGATAAATAATAAATATCCCAGAGCAGCAAGCCCCTAATTGCAGTTGCTCTGCTAACATCTGAGCTGTGTCTATAGTAAAGTGAACACAAACTAAAACTAGCAAGATTAGCCATTCATGCTGGATGAGGCCTTTGTGGACTTGCAAACACAGACAATGTAAGCACGTCTGGGGCAGAAGAGATAGTGTAAAGCCAACTTCTGAGGCAGTCCTGCAGCTCTGTGTCTTGTTGGTCATTAACGGCTCCATACTTACCACTCCACATACATGCGGGAACCCTGATATCTTCCTGTTCTTCCAAATGGGCCTCATGCACAAAGCCAGCACTTCGAGGGGAGAGATCCCTGCATAAAGGGAAGCCTGCTAGAAACATGAAAGCCCCTGAAAACTTCTTGACATGTGAATTGTTGATGCTGCAAGAAACTTTCATTTCTACTTTCCCAGCCTGTCACGCAGACCCCAGCCCGCTGCAGATGCCCTGTCCATCTCGGACTTACAGACCAATTCAAATAGCACCTAGATTCCTCGTGCCAGAGGCTCAGCGCCTTAGTCTGGATGGATTGCACTCTACTCCCTAAGCCGCTCTACGGGACTATTCAACATGAGGGAGGGGACCAGACTCCAGCCCTAAAAGAATAATATCCTGGAAATAGTATTTCTGTTTTTTAAATCATCCCCCTCAAAATGCTTGTCCTTCCCATGTCTGTCTGACTCTGCTAGCCAGGGACACAGAGTGTTATAAATCTGTCTCCTCTCCCCAATGCATTCTGACAGAGAATCATTTGATGGCCAGTGCACCAAATCCCATTGGTTTGTTATTTGTAATCGCCATGAGCTCTCTGCTTTATAATTCTCATGCAGGAAAGATTTTCCAAATGTTTGACTCCAGCAAATCAGAGCTGATTGAATCGTCATGGGGGCGGGTAAGCGGGAGTAATTACCTCTGCACTAACTCCAAAGTGATTTACTACCCTAATACTGCTGCAAGAAACCACAACTGCTACATTTTACATTGCCCGTGAACCACCACTTATTCATTGACAGACCTTATTATCCTTAAAACGGGGTCTGCCAGCTCCCCTCTGCTTCCTAACGGAATGGCAGGGGATGTTTTGGGCTTAACGTTTTAACAAGGCGTAATGGAAGTAAACATTTGTTAAACTTTAATTTGCCAGCAAACAAAACCAAAACCTGAATGCAAAGAATCCCAAACAAACACGTCCTTTCCTTCGGAGCTGGCTGTAAATAAAGTTGTCTCTAACTGCCATGTTCCACACACCACACACAGCTCTTTAATAAAATTGGCTTAGATTTGTTGATAAGCCTGAAGCAAAGTCAATGTGAAGTGTCAATCCTGCCATGTGAGAGAACCTTCAGGGGTCAAGCTGTTTCCTATATATGATCATTGTATCAAAGAAATGTCAGCAGTGTGTTAACTGTTTTCTTATGAATCACTCTAGAGATCAGACATGAAACATAGATAAAAACAAAACAAAAAGGATGAAGTTTCGTTGGTGCTTTTTAGCCATGGATCGTATTAGCCTCTTGGGCCCTTATAATCTTAAACCCCAGCCTACCTCCAAGCAAGACCACAATGACAACAGCAAGCGGATTTAACAGGGGACCATTCAGACGAGATAAGCAGGGGTGGCCATAGACATTAAATCCTATTGAGTCCCGTGTGTGTGACTGCATGTGCCAGCCTATTCTTTGCGGGATGAGCATTTAATGGTTGTACAGTCCCCACTAAGTGAAGCTGAAAGAGGAGAAATCAAAAGAAGTGGGTTTAATTAAGTATCAACTAAGATTTATGCAACTTTCTCTCCCCATCATAAATATTAATAAGGGAAGTGCAGCAAGCTCTGCTGAGCCATGAAGAGATGTTAAGTCCAGGCTCTTTGAGCTGGACTACGGATGACACAGAGCCCCTTTGATTTAGAAGATTCCTTGGGTTTAAAAGTTAAATAACACAAGGAGGGGTTTAGTGGGGAGGACCCACTAGTGAGTCCAGGATTTAAACGCCACTATTCATGCCATATATTTCACGATTGCCATCCTGATTAGCAGGATGTGTTCCTAAGGAGTTGCCTCCACCTCCCTCTCCAAAAGCTGGGAGTGTGTTGTCAGGAGGATTTGCATTGCATTGGCTTCTAGTTGAAGGGGTGTGGGGGCCTTTAACATATAGACTGCAGGATTCCCAGGCAGAGGCCTGACCCTCCTTCTGCGAAGGGCCAAGGAGGCAAGTGGCCCCAAGGAGAAGAAGCCTAAAAGTGACTGCTGAGTGAACAGCATGTGGCATTTACTCACCCCTGTGCCACAGGAAGCGTGAGGACTGAGCCATGAGTGGGTCACAGGCAGTGCCTGGTCTGTGCATGGGGTGACAATTCCATCTGCATGTCAGCGAAGGCCTCTTGCTTTCCAGGAGAATGAGTCCTTAGGAAGACCACTCCCATGTTCGCACTTTTAACAGGCCAGGCTGGGTTCACCAGATGAGCAGAGTAGTTGTCTCAGGTGGTTATTAGAAGTACCACAGAAAAACTAGGCGAGGACTTGCAAAGACTCCTAAATCTCTAGCCATCCCTTAAATAAAAGTTTATGCTGGCTGATAAATTTTAATGGCACTTGTCAGGGCTTGATAACTGCCATCATTTACCAGACGAGAACAAACCCTCTGTGTTGAAATGAGCAGGTAGGCCTGTGTGCTGCAGGCCAGTACTGTGTGTTATTCTCAGAGACTGTGCACTTGGTTAGTTCACGGCTGCTGAATCCACCCCTTGGATCCTGAATCCTGATCTGCAGTCTCAGCTTTTATTTAAAAAAACTTTCCAACCCTTCTGGCTGCAAACGAAATCTTCTCAATGGAGTCGAATGCAATCAGACACAGTGATGTCTTCCTGAATCTGCAAACAGCCTCAGAACTAGCCCTGAGAGAGCAGCAAACTGTCCCCTTACCTCACTGAGGTGTTTGCTCTGAAACGTAATGACAACATAACTGCAGACATTATTAACTATTTCACCCCTGATTCATTTTAGCTCGGTTGACATATGTGTCCCTCATTTCCCAAACTGCCTCCAAAACATTGCCAGGTGTGGAAAGCCCTTAACCCGCCCATCCTTTTTCCCCAGGCACTAGCTCCCCTATACAGGTAGTGTGACACAGGGCTGGCACTGCAGGACAAATCTGCCAGCCATTGAAGAATGAAAAATGCAGCTGTGAAGGCAGGGAATAGCTTTTCATGCAACGTTTGTGTCGTGGGGCTCTGATCCTTGACTATGGCCACTCAGAGCCACTGGAATGAAGCACTGGAATGGGTTCCCTAGGGAGAGAGTGGAATCTCCTTCCTTAGAGGTTTTTAAGGCCTGGCCTGACAAAGCCCTGGCTGGGATGATTTAGTTGGGATTGGTCCTGTTTTGAGGAGCGGGTTGGACTAGATACCTCCTGAGGTCCCTTCCAACCCTCATATTCTATGATTCTATTAATAATAATAATAATAATATATAGGAACAGCAGCAAATAAACAGTTTACTCTCAATAGTGATTTATTTTCATATTTTATTAAATAAAAAACTCAATTTTTTAATGTCTCTGCTGCTGCCTCAGAGTCTCCACTTTGCTACTGTGGGAAGCTGTCGAGTCCAGGGGCGGCACTGCAGGACAGGGGCCAGACTTGCAGCTGAGAACATGGGATCTGGGTGTGACATGTTTCTCTCCCTGGAACCTGTATGTGGTCTCTCCTCTCCCCTCATGCACACAGTCTGCTGCCTAGGCTGGGCACAGACTGTTCTGTTTTATTTGGCTCAAAGAATCAGAAGAACACATGATCCTCTGCTAGCACTCCTCACCAGGTGCAGAAGTAATCCCAGTGCTATTTTCGGGGCTCACACAGCCACCTGTCTCTGCAGTGTCTGTGCTGGTAGTACCAGTGGGAAAGCTCAGTCTGTGTTCTTCTCTCAGCAGTTCTGTGAGGAGGACAGAGGCTTTCACAGGAGAAATGAACCATTTCGAGATGTATGTGTGTACAGTAGCTGTACCCACACAGTGCCTACTGGTGCATATGACCAGCTCTGCACTCTATAGGCAGATGCATGGAGATTGTTCAGTCCCGTATGCACTGTACCAGGGTACATTTGGTGACCTACGCTCGCTCTGTTTGTGAGACTGTCTGTACGAACACACAGAAGTCAGTGTTCAAATGGATGGGCAGAGATGTTCCTTCCTCTAGTGGCTGGCAGAATTCATCTCCTGCTCTGGATATTGCAAAAGGCTCCAATGTATGTTAATGCCAAAGTAATGCAAATTTTTACTTTAAAATCCAGCTGCTAATTATTCTGACTTTAAGACTGTGTGAATTCAATTCACCTCCACCTCCAACATCTATTGTAGTTGTTCTAAAACTAGAAGAAAGACCGAGCCATTCAAAGCAAGATACTTGCACGGAAACTGACAAATTGACTTGTGAAATTCTCTATCCCCTGTCAGCCAAGTATCTCGGAACACTTTACAAACAAGGCCTGAGACAACCCTAGGGGGTGGGGGTCAGGGCATCGTATTGGCTCCATGTGGAAAGTGACTTGCCCATTTCCCACAATGAGTCAATAGCAGAACTGGCAGCTGAACCAAGCAGTAGAGGTGAGTATGAAATGGTTTCTCATTCCGTGAACATTTTCAAGAGTTCAAAATTTTTCTCATTCCACCTTGGGATGAAACAGAGAGAGAGAGAGATCCGGAGCCCAGAATAGCCAAGAGCCCTATGGTTAGGGCATTCTCCCGGATATAGGACACCAGGCTTAAGTCCCTGCATCTCCCCATCCACGGTAAGTGGCTATTCTGGGCTCAGGGCCTCTCTCAGCTTCAAGGTGGATCTCTCTCTGACCACCAATTCCACCCTGACCCAAGAAACCTTCCCAAGGAAAGTTTCATTGAAATTGAGCCTTTCCTATGAAATGTTTTGGTTTAAGCAAATCAACATGTTCCACCAGAAAACCAGTTAGTCCCCAAATTCCCAGCCAGGTCTCCCCTCACAGACTTGACTGCCAGACCTGTGCCATAACTCAGTAAGTCACAGCATGAATGCCAGAGGCTGGGGGAAGCTGTGTGGTGGGCAAGCAGGTCCAGCTGTAATAATCTGCAATGGCACTAACAACAGCAGGTAAACACCACTGAGCAAGTGGTCTTTAAGTTTTGTCTATGTTTCCCAACCCAGCAACAGGTTTATCTCAGTGACTGCTGGGCCTCTCCCCTGTACGCTAGGAGCAGCTGGGTACGCTAGGAACTGGCTCTGGAATTTGGAGCATGGGAAATGATTGCATTTAGATTGTGGGGCATCAGTAACATAGCCGGAAAATGTCATGCCAGCAGGAAATATAGGAGGGAAGGATCTGCTCACTTTACATAATTCCTCAGCTCGCCTTGCAAGCCACCTTGCAGCATGGCTGCACACTGAGATTTCATGTAATTTTGTTTTAGTGAAGAATTTAATGTTAAGTTTAAATATGTAATTATCTTTAATTGAAATTACCTCCATGCTTTTCATTAACAAGACACAAAGCGTGAGCAATATAACACAGAGAGATGTAAGATTGGAGCTAAATGGCAGACGTAACCCAGGAGCCACATTTACCAGGGCTCCGCCCTGCACCTATTTGTGCCATGTGAAGTCAGGTGAACTCCTGCATGACGCTTTCAGAAAGTCTCACTGACAGATTTATAAGGCTGCCCACTGTCCAGGGGCCCTCAGCAAAGGAAGCCATTACAACCTGCCTGCTTCCTGCCATGGGAACTCCTGATTGGACACGTAGGTTTTGCACTGTGCCTGCCACCAAGCCTGCATCCAGGAAGTCAGACTGGCAGGGGGCTCTGGTATCCGGAACTCATGTCTGTTCCTGTTTTTATCTGCATTGTATCCTTTCCTTTTAAAAAATGACACTGTTCTGTGGAGTGAAAGATGCAGAAACTAACCCCTTCTCGGCTTTTCCTTTGCTCTCTTAGAGGAGAAAGCACAAATATAGAAATGGTTGCTCACGCCAAAGGGAAATAGCTGCAATTGTTATTCAGAATGAACCTATTTGTCACTGCACTGAAAAGCCTAAGCAATGCTAACAGACATCGGTCTCCAATATTTCTGTTGTTCCAAATGTGCCTGCATCCCCAAGTGAAGGGGTTCCCTGCACAATTGTAGCTGTCCTCTCTTTGAAAGAGAAAACATTAGAAGCACTAGTAGATTCATAGGTTCTGGTCACAAGGGGGTAGCATTGGTACAGCTCTGCAATGCTGTCAGCTAATGTCACTGCTTTGGTACACAATGGCTTTAAAATAATTGAGGTCTAACCCCTTTCAAGAGAACATATATTGGTTTCTTTTTTAAAGTAGCCAAGGAACAATGCATTTCCATAAGTGAACGTAAAATTGCATTTAGAAGCAACCACAGCCCCTCTGTCACGTTGTATGGAAAAAATCATCTGTTTCTAGATTTAGTGCTTTTCAGAGCCTAAGGTCAGTGATTCAAGTGGACATTAAGCTAATACACCAAGACAACATTGTTATAATGCTCTGGTGACTCTTCTGAAAATCTATTGGTCTTATAACATTCTTCATACTTCATCTAGATCCTTCCTTTAGCTTTGTTGCTCATGGTGAACTCCAAGGTTTTCCATGGTAACTATTTATTTATCTATTCAAATTTTACTTTTTCCATGACATCCTCAGAATCTCCTTTTTGTTCTTTTAACCAAACAGCATCACCTGCTCCTTCAAAATGACACCACCAGGTGAGATGGAACATACAGGATCTGAAACCACAAAGTCCTTGTCACAAAGGTCCCCCCAGGACTGGCTATTGTGAGTTAGGAGCTTTGGTCTCTGTGAAGAAAAGGCTTGTCAGAATCAGATCTCAGCAGCCAACACTAGCCACAGACCTTGGTTCAGGCTGTGAAAAGCTTTCTATGTTTTTGATGCAATTTTTCCTAATGTTTCACCCAACAACCCATAAATTTAACAAGAACAAGCCTATAAAGGGTTTGTTTGAGGAGAAACGAGCAGATTGCTACAGGCTGTAACTCTAGAGTCTTTAAAGCCTTTAAAGAAGCTGATGACAAACAGCACAACAAGTAATATTCATATACAAGCCCATTCCTCGGGACTCTGAGCACATCCAGTAAACACATGAACTAGGAGGCTGGTGTCCCTTTTCAAGGCAGGGATTAAGGGAACACCAGGAGCCTAGGCAGATGGTGATCCCCAAATCAGACCTTGGTCCTGAACATTTTATCACCCCACCCACAAAGCAGTTTCTTGCAGTGGGTTTAGAAAATGGCAATGCTCACTTGTCATTAATGCTGCCTGACGCTCACAGTGTTCCACTGCTGGTAGGGGCCAGGTTTAGCAGTAACTACGCTAATTACAGTAGTGTTTAAAAATTAGTGTCACTTTTATGTAGCAATCAGAATAGTATAAAAATGATGTAAATGCTGCTCAGCATTTTGGATGTTTTAAAGAAGTGCGCAGGGCACAGTTAGTGCTGCTGCAATTCAAAGGGGTGATTTTATCTCTGATAATCTGCTAAACTCACCATTTTTTCTAAATAATTATTTTTAAAAAGTGAGAGGAAAGACTGTTCCTGATGGTGAATGATTGTATAACTGCTATACTCATAGCACAAGCACTTCCCTTCCATTGCTGCATATACTCAATTCACTGGTACCACCAATTCAGGTTTCCGGGTCTTTTGTTTTACAGTTTCTATGGATTTATACTAATTGTTCTTCAGACATTGTAGTCATAGTCAGTGAAACAATCAGCACATGCTTAAGTCCTACACTGACAGGGCAATCAATTAAATATCAATTAATCAGTTAATCAGCATAGAGGATGCACACAACAATGCCAGGCGTTGCTGGTTTCCAGCTCCGAATGTCTGCAGCCTGGCTTTGTGTCTGTAATTTGCAGTGTATTTTATTTTTTGCCAAGGAGGTTTCAGACAATGTGAGGAGTGGAGCTAGGCTGATACTGCAAATATTATTCCACACGTTCATTAGAATAGTTAAATAAACCCCTTTACTTGTGTTTGCACCTCCTTTCACATTTACTTCCTCTCCACATTCTAGCAGTGAGATTTACTAATGTGAATACTCGTGAGAGGCACATTTTAAGCTCAAATGCTTGACTATTCCCTGAACTGCATAACTAACCAGCAGTGAAAAGATGATACTCAAATACACAATTAGAGATCCAGGCTGTTGTTTGCTAGTTACATAAATTATCAGGAAACACAAACACACCAAGTGTTCTGTGTAACTAACCACCCCAGCAGTGAAATCTGAGTCTTTGCCACAAGCTTCCTTGGCTTCCAGGCTAAGGTTTATTCAGGGCTGAAATTCACAAATAGCTGGGAACAATGTATTTTGCAACGTGCTTGTAGATAGAAAGAGACTAAATGCATCAGGCAAATTGTTTGTCACAAATTCTTCTTTCAGCTGCAGGCAGCAGAATGAGCTCTTGATACCAAAATCTTGGCATTAACCTGGGCCCCAGCCCTGAATCCAGCTAGGCACTTTCCCCTGCCAGGATGGCTCTTCACAAAGCAGAGAGGGCGGGAAGTCTCTGCTAGTACAGATGAGTGAGAAATATGATCACTTTTTGCAGTGTTCGCGAGCAGTTACTGCCAAGCTTGACTCTAAAGACAATGGGCCGGACCCTCAGCGGGTGCACCAAATCCATGCAGCAGCATTCAGATCTATGAAGCTACGCTGAATTCCATCAGCCACTGGTCTGGCCTGATTTTGTCAGCTCTCAACATAATTAACACTTAGCTGTAATGGCAGCAGCTAATGGAGCTGTACCCCGTGTCAGACCCAGCAAGGCATGTGGGTGTCTTTCTGACACCTGTGCAACACACTGGGGTTTTGCAGTGCAGGCTGGAAAGGCTTTAATGTGTCAGGGTATGTCTACATCTACAATTTTGCAGCGCTGGTTGTTACAGCTGTATTAGTACAGCTGTATAGGGCCAGCGCTGCAGAGTGGCACACTTACAGCAACCAGCGCTGCAAGTGGTGTTAGATGTGGCCACACTGCAGCGCTGTTGGGCGGCTTCAAGGGGGGTTCGGGGAACGCGAGAGCAAACCGGGGAAGGAGACCAGCTTCGCCGCGGTTTGCTCTCGCGTTCCCCGAACCCCCCTGCAAACCGCAGGGAAGGAGACCTGCTTGCACGGAGGTTCGAGGAACGCGAGAGCAAACCGGGAAAGGAGACCAGCTTCGCCGTGGTTTGCTCTCGCGTTCCCCGAACCCCCCTGCAAACCGCAGGGAAGGAGACCTGCTTGCACGGAGGGTTCGGGGAACGCGAGAGCAAACCGGGAAAGGAGACCAGCTTCGCCGCGGTTGCTCTCGCGTTCCCGAACCCCCCTGCAAACCGCAGGGAAGGAGACCTGCTTGCACGGAGGTTCGGGGAACGCGGAGAGCAAACCGGGGAGGGAGACCAGCTTCGCCGCGGTTTGCTCTCGCGTTCCCCGAACCCCCCTGCAAACCGCAGGGAAGGAGACCTGCTTGCACGGAGGTTCGGGGAACGTGAGAGCAAACCGGGGAAGGAGACCAGCTTCGCCGCGGTTTGCTCTCGCGTTCCCCGAACCCCCCTGCAGACCAGGGAAGGAGACCTGCTTGATTACCAGAAGCTTCCTCAGGTATGCTGGGATACCTGCTTATTCCACGGAGGTCAAGAAAAGCGCTGGTAAGTGTCTACACTTGATTACCAGCGCTGGATCAGCAGCACTGGATCCTCTACACCCGAGACAAACGGGAGTATGGCCAGCGCTGCAAACAGGGAGTTGCAGCGCTGGTGATGCCCTGCAGATGTGTACACCTCCTAAGTTGCAGCGCTGTAACCCCCTCACCAGCGCTGCAACTTTGTGATGTAGACAAGCCCTCAGTCTAGCCAGCCGCCCTGTGTGGTGTGACATCCAAGAGAGCATTGCCCCACAGGAGGCTGGTGCTGCTCGTGTAGGGAGACCAGATATCCCAATTTATAGGGACAGTCCCAATATTTGGGGCTTTTTTCTTAAATAGGCACTTATTACCTCCCACCCCCTTCCCGATTTTTCACACTTGCTATATGGTCACCCTAGCTCCGTGCATGTGCCCTGCAGGCACTCTGCCCTACTGAGGCAGGGAGGCAGTAGCCACCCAGATTACCCAGAATGCTCTGGTATAACATGGCTGGACAGCCGGGTAGGTGCAGATATGCAAACAGGGGTTGGGAGGTCCAAAAAGTTGCTGAGTGGACACCAAGTAACCCAGGAAACTCACAACCAGGGATGGCACCAAATCCCAGCGCACAGGGTTGGCCCTGTGCAGTGGCAGGGTGGGAGTGTGATCTCCATTGCTGGCATGCTCAATAGGAGGAGCCCACCACATGGATTAAACTGTGAGCTGGAGCACCAGGGTAGCCCCAGAGCTCCTGTAAATCTCCACCCTAAGCCGAGTATGTGCTTGAAATGCTGAGCCGCTGCAGAAACAGGGGAGAGTGCTTTGAGCATGCCAGCCCAGTGCTCCTCTCCCTTTCCTACAGAGCAACAGACCCTGACAGCCAGTAGAGTCATTCACCCAACGGCAAAGCTCCCCCTGATATCACTAAGGCAGTATCTGGCCCAGGGGCCTTTCCACCAGTTGTCTCCCAGACATTTCTCCACTGCTGATGTTCTGTGGTATTACTGCCTCTTTCCTGTGGGGTTTCTCTGAACCATTTTATCTCTGATCTCTTCGTACCACTTCATTTCCCTTTCCTGCTCCGTTCCTTCCTTCTCTTTCTGACAGCTCTTCACTTCTTTCCCTCCTGTTATTCCCAACCATTTTTCCATGATGAGTTAAGGATAAGTGGCATTTGAGACCTTTTCACTCCTTATATGTTCTGCCTATGCTTTAACCTGATTTGGGTGGACCAACAATGTAAGTCATGTACCTCCCCAGATCCTGAGACCTTTAGAATGCCACAGCTTCTTTCCATAGACCTCCGTAACTGGATAACTGGCTCTTTTAATCTTGGTATTAAATTGTAATAGAATTATCCCTCTAATCCTTTGGACCCAGAGCAGAACTCAGCTACCCATATAACATTTTTAAAAAACCCAACAGTAATCATAGATTTTTAAAGTATTTATTTTTGTGCTGCTTGCAGATGAAATACATGCACTCTTGGATTTTCAGAGGAGTAATGCCATGTAGGGCACTCTGTGCTTCAGAGTGATTGAGTCATTTTTAATCTGCTGTATGTGTAGAGGTGCAGAGTTTCCCAACAGAGCTTTCTCCATTGCCAACTCTCTATTAACGGGTTAGTGTCTTATCAGGAAGAGGCAGGAATTACCTTCATACCTGCTGGTTTTTATTCGGATCTGCTTAGAACTCCTGGCCACTGCAAAGCAGGAGGGGCTCAGGGACAGTCGCAGAGTCTGTCTCTCTTCAGCAGGGACCAGCTGCCTCTCACAATACCTTCTTCCAAATAATTTAGCTTCTAAAGCTATTTGAAATGATGTTACTCTTATGCTGCTCTTAGACGCTTGCCCATCTAGGCCCATGCTAGTTGCTGACCATGGGCCAATGGGCACAGGCCAGTGAGTCAGCTAGACCTCTCGCATCGTTCTCTCATGGAGAGAGAGCATAACCAGTTGCTTGCATGGAGAGTTTCCTGACTTTGGACCCCTCTCTGCACCAACCCAGGGCATGGCTTAGCCCTTAGTCCATGAATAACTACTCTGTGCCTAGATACTATGGTGATAGGCACATGGATGGATTAGATAGATCGATAGATGATAGATAGATAGATAGATAGATAGATAGATAGATAGATAGATAGATCATAGGATTAGTAAAGCATGGGTCAGGGTTGCCCAATGGAAAGACATCTCCTGAGTGGGGCACATGGGGGAAGGTTGCTGGTGATACAGTGGCTTGGTACATTAGTCATTCTACTCTAGAGATCTGAGCTCAACAGTCCCAACTTCCATTACTAAAAGACATATGTTTGCTGGCTGCTTCTGAGTCCGCACCACAAATGCACCACACAAGAATGCAGCATAGTTGTCTGTTGTGTGCATCAGGTTTAAGTTGCATTCTTATAGCAAGAGAGGCTCAGGACTGGATGGTGCTGCCAGGCAAGAAAGTCAGAGAGGTTAAGACCAGAAAGGTCAGTTTGTCTGACCTGCATAACACAGGCCATAGATTTTACCAATGATTCCTGCATCAGCCCATAATATCTGCTTGAGCTTGCCAGCGTTTCTCAAATGTCACCTGGGCTGTGACTGTGCAGGGTGGTGGGGGAGCAGTAGCCCCGCCCACTCCCTGGTGCTCCTGGGGGCACAGCCTTGGTGTGGGTTGCTGGGGCTGCCAGCAGGGGTGGGCCTTGCCCCCCTCTGGAGTCACCTGGGGCACATGCTGGAGGATCAGCAGCCGGAGAGTTCCCCACCTTCCCAGGGCAGTGGGGCTCAGGCTTTGGGCTCCAGCCCTGGGGTGGCAGGTTGTGGCTGCAGGGCTTTGGGCTCTGTACCCTAGCCACAGGGCTTCGGGATCTGGCACCCCACTGCCTCCCCAGCTTACCCACCCACTCACCCCCTGGCCCCTGCTACCTCCCTCAATCAGGGCTTAATTTGTCCCTCAATTTGCCGGGGCTAAGTCTGCTGTGAAAAGTGATATTTGTATGTTTGTAATATCAGTTTTTCACTGCAGACTTTCTAGCTAGCTATATATGAGGCACAATGATTTGGACACATCTATGTGCATAGTTATTTGTTTTTCCTAAAGCTAATTTAGTGGTTTTAGGAAACAAGTGTGAGAGTAGCCACCAGCAAGAGTTGGTTGCCACACTCTGAGGCCACCAAATAATTTGTCCTTGAGAACCCCTGAGCTAGACGGTATCTTTTAGCGACGTCCAATCCTGATTAGAGAATTTAAGTGATGCAGAATCCATAACAGATTAATAGATTTTAAGGCCACAAGGAACTACTGGAATCATCTAGTCTGACCTCCCATATGACATAGGCTAGGGAACTGCCCTGAAAGAATTCCTGTTAATTGAACTAGAGCAGATGCTGTAGGAAAACATCCACTTTGATTTAAAAATTGCCAGTGATGGAGAATCCCCCCAACCCTTGGTAAGTGTTAAAATATTTAATTACTCTGACTGTAAAAATGTGCATCTTATTTCTAGTCTGAATTGGTCTATCTTCAGTTTCCAGCTGTTGGAGCTTGTTATGCTTTGTCTGCTAGTTTTCAGAGCTCTTTTGCAGTCAGAAATCATCTCTCCCTATAGGTGCTTCTGACTGTAATCAAGTTACCTCTAACATTCTCTTGGTGAATTCAGCAGATTGAGCTTTAGTTTTTCACAATACCCCAGGTTCTCCAGACCTCAAATCATTCTTCCTATTTTCTGACCCCTTTCTAATTTGTCAATCTCTCTTTTAAAGTTTGGAAGCCAGACATGGACACAGGAGTCCACGACTGGATTTACTGAGTGCTCATAACTAGAGCTGGGTGACATTTTTTGGCAAAAAGTCTTTTTCACAGAAAAATGCAGATTTGGATAGACTGAAACATGTCATAAATTTTTGTCAATTTTGTTGAACTGTTTCAGTCAAAGAAGAAAATTTGGAAATGTTGAAAAGGTTCATTTGGACATTTCAGTTTTTTGGGCTAGATTCAGACTTAGCCATCATTCACAAACCTAGGATCAGGATGTGGTGGTAATGCCAGTATCCCTCTTCTGCCAATAGGCCAGTGGTTCAGAACCTTTCCTGGGTTGTGGGGGACCCAGCTCTGATTCCCTGCTCTGGAACAGGGACTTACCCTCAGCTCTCTCATATCCAAGCACCAGGAACTAGGCTATTTGTGGTGCTTTGCTCTCCAGCCCTCGAAGCTGCTCCACTTTATACAAACATTGAACTGTTCCCTGGGCCAGACAGTGAGAAAGACTCTATAGCCTGGGGACTAGGCATTCCCCTGGGATAAGGGGAGGGAGGGGAACCTGGATCCCAGTTCCTGCCTCCTCCTCCTCCCTTTTGGGAAGGGTGCTACGTCCCCTTGTGAATCCAAGCCTTCATTGTCTTTGCTTTTATTTCAAAAGTGGCTACAGATGCCTGAAGTCAACACAGTGTTTTTTTTTTACCTACAGAAACATATGTCCCAAGGTCTGTATATGAGCACATCAGTCAGGGGGTGTTTTTGCAATGTTAACAAGTTAGTTAGAAACCAAACATGCAGGACCTCCAGTTCTTGTTTGCTGTGTGCCTGGAATACGACGTGAGGGACAGAGCAGGAACCGAGTAGGTTAGGGACGTGCTAGCATCTTGTCACAAAGCATTTGCTGACCTTTCTGTAAATATTTCTCAGAAAAGGCTAAATGCCTTGGTCAGTTCAGAGGGTGCTGTGCTGTGATCAGCACTTCGCCTGGGGGCCCGGACACAGCACCCGCTGACAAATAGCAATTGACCTGACTAACTTCAGGCACATGCAGTGGCACTGGGAAGCAGGAACCCAGCAGCAGGCTACATACGTCAAACTCCATTGTCTCTCTCCCTGTTGGGGTTTTCCAGTGGCTTATTTCTACCGGCTATAACTTCATGTAATGCACAGATGATGTTTTAGTGAAACTAACGTAATTTAGCCCTTAATAAAGTGAACGCTGCAGAGCAAAAAACATTTCTGAAACACTACTTTCCAGTGGGCAGCTTTGGCAGGATTTTCTAATCCTAAATTAAAGAGGATTTATCCACTCACACTGGCAACGGAAGAGCTGAAGTGAAAAGAGTAATTTAATGAAAGTCAATATCATCCAACTTAAAAACATTAGACCAGCAAAGACAGAAGGGGGGTTGTAAGGTGAAGTTTGTTTCACCCTCTCCCACCATCTAATGGCAGAGTCTCAGGGCAGCAGGTGGAAGGAAGTAGCAAAGGAAGGGCTGGGTTAGACATTTGGTCAGTTAGGCAATGGGATAACTGTAATATCATGAAATTATATGGGAAACAAATGACTCGAGAAACACTCCCTAGACCTGCTCTGCACAGAACTGCGCTCAGAGAACTAAAGGTACCGTTTTACCACCACACCATTGAACTAGAGCAGCTTTGTGGGTGGCCCCTTCGATCGACTTAAATCTGGCTCCCAAGGTTCAGCTCGGGCCTATACATTTCCAGGCTAATCAGTTAGAAGCAGTTTTAAACCAATATAAGAGAATCCACACACAGAATTTACCCCAGCTTAACTAAACTGATGTCAACTTGTCTTATGAAATCTGTTGGTGTAGACAAGTTGTTGGTCTTGGGGACCCTCCGCTTCACTACTGCCTGTCTCTGGAGACAGAACGACTGAGAAAAGACGCCGTTTGTAGCCAGTGTGCAGCATGCCTCCCTTTCCATGCCAGCTCAGCTGTGCTGGGGATGCACAGTATCTGGCCTATCCAAATGTTCTTCGGTGCTAATTCCTGTTCCTGAGCTGACCTGCGGGCTGGCTCAGTCTCTCCAGGGCTTCTCACTGGTGACGTTCACCGCCTCTACAATTACTGGCTGCTAATGTTCTTACTGATTCTTTCCAATAAAATAATAATAAAAATGGAATTTGCTGAAGGTGACGATGAGGATCAAGCCCCAGAGGTGCCCAGAACCCCAGAGGAAATGCTTAGGAGGCTGGAGTGACTGCAAGAATCCTGTATCTGTCTCCAATTCCACAGATGCTTGCAATCAATTTTATGCATATGAATTGCCACTGCGTGTGTAAAGATACTCACATGTGGAAGTGTTGCAGGATCAGTGTCTTAGGCCCCAATATTCACGTGCTTCACTTTAAACACATTGGAAGTCCCACGGAGACTATACTTGTGCTACAGGTTAAGCCAGGGCCTGTAGACTGTAACCCCTTGGAGACAAGACCTGTCTCTGTCTAAGTGTTTGTGCCATGTCCAGCAGAACAGGACCCAGGGCTGGACAAGGCCTCTGCCTGCTGCTGTAGTAGCAATAATGGTAACAGCCCAGTCTGGTCCTCCAGGCTAGGGAAAGTGACCACTACCCTGGGCATTCGGGTGGGCAGGCGGGCTGGTTGGCGAGTGCTCTGCATGCAGCTGGGAGAATTGGGTGGTAAATATCAACATCTTTTGAAATCAATTAACTCAAAGGAAGAGAACACAACAATAGCTGGACAAGACATTTATCCCCACTTATTACATGCCTTAACAATATTTACATCCAGTGCAGCTGCTCGTCCCGCACACGCTGACAGCCAGGGAGCTGAGAACCCAGCGCTGTGTATCAGGTAAAACGGGAACCACGGACAACCACTGTATGAGATGGAGTGCAAGATAGTTCTCCCAGAATTTACAGAGTGGCACCCACGATGCTTTCCTAGTGATACACCCTCGGAGTAGCACTGTCATCCATGGGGACACATTATTAGTTTTGTTATTATTTATGAGTATTGAGTGAGAATAAATAACAACAATAATAGGACTCTGCTTTTTCACATAATGAAACAAGCCTTTAAATGAAACTCATTTAAACTGATTGCAACTGGGAACCCTCTTGCAATCTAAACCAGAAATCCTACATGCTGCTGGATGCCTGATGTGGGAATTCGTTCCAGTTACAGCAGGCAGGCTGCATTCTACCTCCCTGTTGACTGGATTCCTGGCTAGACCTCCTCTCCTCATGTTGCTCCAGTCACTGATAGCTCCACAGACAACTGCAGTTAATAATAGAGAGCACCATGTTTCCTTTAGTGGGACGCAGCCTACGTCACTGTGAAGATGTCTGGTGAATGGGATCCCATTTCATTTAGGGGCCAGCAATCAAATCCACTTCCAAGCTTTCTTGGTTTTGTTGTGCAGCACATGGTATGTTTTATCCAGAATCCTTTGGTCTACATCCCATGCAGCAAGCTCCAGGTGATAACTCTGTTATGGAATGGGTCTCTCTTCTATGGCATTCTGAGGGGTTTCCATGGCTATGTACCCAATGCTGCTGCATGCTTGGAAGAAGTCCTTTATCCACTTTGCATCGGGTAAAAGCCTTTGTGCAGGGTAGCTAGGTAGCACTATTCAGTAGTTCTAAGTCTAGAACTACCATTCAGAAGGCGCACACATTGTAAGCTGCAGGGGCTTTCTTTGTATTCCTCAGATGCTGCTGATTGATTTCTCTCCTTCTAGTACTACCCCACTGGTGGAAAGACGAGCATCTGGTTCACAGACTTCCTGGGCAGCGGTGAGAGTTCACATAGCAATTCCCAACACAGGCCATTCGCCCACCGCTGCCCAGCCCAACTCTCAAAGAGGCCGTCCGTCCTCTTGCACCTCATTAGAAGGAAGGCTGATGGGGTGACAACATGGTAGGAAATGACAATGGGAATGGATTGGGAATATCTGTAAATTACATATTGCTGAAATAGCAATCAGGACTGCTGCGCTCTTCCTACAGAAAGGGAGCATGCAGCCTCCAACAGCATGTTACTCTGAAACTGGCCCAAGGATGGATCCCACCCCATCTCCCTAGAACAGCCTAGTGGAGATTCCCCAGCCACTGGGCATTTTGGGAGCCAGATCCCTGAGCCCCTCCCTGAGGTGCTGGGGTCCATGGGGCACAGATCACACCATCCACTTAGTGTGGAGAGAGAGTTCTGCTTCATTGTAATTTTTAAGAAAGGTTGGGAAGAGAAGGAAACAATTTCCTGATTGCCACTCGTTTAAATTCACATGTTCACAGATCTTCCCGTTGAAATCCCAAGCAGATGGTGAAGCTCAGTTCAGCTTCGCCAGGAAGGATGCTCCCGAAAGCCTCCCTACAGAGAGTGTATTTCAAAGGACAGTTTGCCAGTGCTTCTTCCCCTCATCTGGAGACCTGTGAGCACCTACAGACTTCATCCTTCTTCACAGTCACCTGCCTCCATGCTGCCCCAGCTCCCACTGGAGCTTTGGTTTCTCTTTTAAAGGTACGGCCAATTCACATCTGCGAAATGCAAAGGTGGGAGCAGTTCATAACTGTGGGTTTAAGAACCAGAACAAAAGACAGAGGGAAATTCCCTTGTGACCTTGATGTAAGTTTCAAAACTAGAACAATCCCCTCCCTTTTAAATGTCAGCAGGGCCATAAATTCTCGTGGAAGTAACTTCAAGTCAAGTCAAATCCTTCTCTCACAGGAGCAAAGAAAGTAACAGAGCAAAGAACCATGTTCCCCCTGCACACCTTTTCATGCTCCTGCACTAACGAATCCCTTTCACTAATTGTGTTGCAAAAGCCATACTCTGAATATTTAATAGAATTATTGCTAGTTATCAGCACAACTAGGTGATAAATTGTAAGTGATCCCCAGATAATAAAAGGCAAAGCCATTAGAAGGTCTCAGTTTGATTTTCTACCCTGATCGTCATGTCAAAATAACAGTGAATTAAAAAAACAACAAAAAAACAAAAAATACAGCCCCGAAAACCAAACCAGGAAATATTTGCTGAGTTTTATACCTTGAAAGAAGATAAGAAAAGAAACGAAAAGAAAAGCCTCTGCACCTTGCTCCTCTCCCTGCTTTCTTTGGCCTGCCACAGCCCCAACTCTTCTCTCCCTCATTTTATTCTCTGCAGCCACCACTCCTCTGTCAGAGTCTTCTGTTTCTGTCTCCCCCCTCCCATCCTTTTACTGTATATGAATGAGGTGATCTTTTAGCTGCCCTTTGTCTTGGAAAAAAATTAATTCTCATTTGCATTACCTCGACTAAATGTCACCCACCGATATTTTGTTAGACATTAGCAATGCTGGCAGAGAGGGGCACGGGATAATTGCGTTCTGCCTAGCGGTGGGATTTACATAATTTCAGACAGCAATTAAAGAATCCCTGGGAATTTTTTTTCTCTTCCAACCTCTCCTACAAAGAAAGTGTTCGTTTACATTAAGCGCTCAGCTCTTCACTGTTCATTTGCATAAAATTAAAGGTTTTTGTGTTCTGGAACAGCAGGGTAACATTTAAAATTCCGTTTTAAAAAGCTCACCTTAGAATAATAAAATGTTAATATCATTTCATGGGCTGAAGCAGGTTGCCAGCTGCCTTTCAGTTCAAACTCTTATCCAATACTAACTGTTTTTTTTTTTTCTTTTGAGTTAAGAAATAAACTTTCTTGAGAAAGTGCAAGGATAAAAATGTGGCTGGTGATGGGTCTCTGCAGGGCTACTTCAGAGCAGAATGTTTGTTTACTCCATAGTTTTTTAATTAAAAAATCATGCAAAAGAGCAACAGTGGAATATTATAGGCTTTAATGTGCCATCGCCCTCCACACTGCAAGAGGAAATGCAATTTGGATCAACCACCTTTCATTAGCTTTCATGGCTGTGGCAGTGGTGGCCCAATGAAAGCCTGTTACGTGACATAACTTCCACTATGTGGCTGCACTTCCCTATGGCCTGGAAGTAAGGCACCATGCCTGTCAGCGAAGCAGTCAGGGCAGAGGAGACGGCCAGGGCCAGGTGTTGGGGAACAATTATCCCTGATTCTTAGAATGCTTGACTACCGTTTGTGTGAAAGGAATTATTCATCTAGCAGGTAGCACTAGTAGACTCTTATCCTGTAATGTGGACCAGCCGTTAGAGGGGAGCAAGGACCCATATTCTCTTAGTGTAGGTGATGTCATTCCCCACTGGGGAAGCTCATCCCAAGTGCCTCACGTCTACTGGAGATGGTGCACCTCTTTTGGAATTACCCTTGTTTGAGCCATCAGCAGAATTTGAACCCACAGTCTTTAGCACTAAAGACACAAGTTGCAACAATTTGAGCAACAAGAGCCAGTACATTGATTTACAGCTCTACTAGACTTTGATCTTCTTTTACAGAGCAGCCATTTGAGGGGGGACAGAGACACAGACTCTCCTCATGTGGGGTGCATTCAGTCTTCCTGCCTATGGCTTGAGTTAGCCAGTCCGAGCTGTGTCTGCAGAGCAGAGGGGTCTTGTAGAGCAGATTGGGCTCTTATGCTGCACGACAGAACTGGTGTGATGGTGCATAGCGTCCATGTTAGCAATCCTGCAGCAGGAGCACAGCCGATGGCCTGCAGCGGGCATTGGCCATGTGATCCATTGCAGGGGGACAGAGGATGCAGCCTTCCACCCCCACACTCACCGGGCTACCACAGCACAGAGTTGGTGGCTACTGAGCCCTGGATTCACTGGGGGCCTGGAGGCCCAGGGTTTGTTATGATGAGCAGCACACTCTGGTACTGGAGGAGAGACGGAGCTGGGATCAGTTCACAGCTGCGGTAACTGTGAAGTGGGTGTCCATTAGTATTTCCCTACTGTCTGGGCTTTGCTAATGTTTTCTTTCCCTCGAGGATCCAGAGACACGAGAGGCTTGTGCCGAGGTCTTGAGAGCAGGTGATGCAGCTAGTTAGTCTGGCTTGGAGAGAATGTCTGTACACCACTGGGAGCCACGTGCCTCTGGACACAGGGTGAATCCAAGGTGTGCTAAGGAGTCCGACCGGTGGCCAGCATGCCAGGTATCTAGTGGAGACAAAGCCCTATTGCTACCTGCTGCATGTCAGGTGTCCTTCAAAAAGGGAACAATAAACATTAACTCTCTCTCCCTACACTCACTCCAGGCATTCACACAGCTTCCCCTAATGATCCTACCTGGAGGCAGAGAAGCAGAGCTGCATAATTTCTGCTGTGTTTGTAAACCACCAACTCCCATTGCTGTTGCTAAAAGAATCAACAAGGCAGATTCCACTTTCAAGGATGTTCTCCTCAATGCCTCATCATTTGGTGCAGCCCGAGAGAACCCTTGGCACTCTGGAGCAGAGTGAGTGGGGACGACTTGGAAGCACAGAATCCAACATCTCTACTTTTATTCCACTATGGTTAAGAGACAACCACCAACCACCACCTACAGACTGATGTGGCTTCTCGACCGCCATCACATCGCTGCAGACAGCGTCCTTGTGCAGCAGTGTCAGTCACCGCATTTTGAGTCATTTCACTCTAACCGTGGAACCTGGAGTTACGCTACAAAGGCTCTGTTGGTAGAGCTACACCAGCAAAGCATCTAGTGGAGACATGGAGCATACCAGCAAAATGAGACTCCTCACCAGACGACACAAACTCTATGGACAAAAGGCTTCTTGCTAGTAGAAGCTGCGTCTACAAAGGGGGCTTTGCTGGCACAGCTATTGTGGTCAAGAGGGTAAATTTCACATTCCTAGCCACATAGCTATGCCAGCAAAGCTTGTGGTGTGGACTGGCCTTGAGCAAAGACCAGTTTCATCAGCAGGAGTGCTAAGGACTCTGTTCTGAAGTTCCCAGGCATCCTTGTGACGAGCTTTCAGCCACTTCCTCAAGACGCTGCAAAGGGACAAGAGCTGCCAGCAGATGCTTCCTGCAGTGTCAGAGGCTAATGTGGGGTCCCCTGGTTCTCTCTGAGACCCCAGGACCCGCAGACTGGCATCTCCAAAGAGCTACATGCTAGCACCCCCACTGCCAGGTGCTGAGCAGAGTGACATGTTACCTTATCTGTTCTGACAGCCCGACTCAAACTCATGGACACGTCCAAGAGCGTGGGGCACAGGCAGGGCTAATAGGGTGTGAGAGCATGGTGGGCACTAGCCAAGGCACCACGCAGGAGCCAAACCCATCTTTGATCCTTCTCTTCCCTTCATTGCTGTTTCTTTACTGACCACTGCATTGTGTTAAAAAGGGCCACCTGTGTGTGCCAGCCAGTCCAACTTCCTCAGGCTTCAAATCATGCTCCGTTCCCATCAAATGAAGGAGGAGAAGAGCAAATTGGATCTCTCAGCACTGCTGGAATGAGCTCCCCGGGCTGAAGGATTTTGTTAAATAACAACTACTCAGATCAATAATTCTCACCCGACTAATGAACGTCCCTCCAGCTAGAAACAGGTGTGCTGTCGCTTGGATAGCCAGCAAACAAAGCAGGCACAAATCCTCAGCCCTGTATCCCAAACAGCTCTTAGGGTCTCTTTTCCCTCCGTAGCACTGCGTATTGACCCTTAGCCGCAGCACAGCAGGGGACAATAAGGTACTAACGCTAGTGTAGCCAACTGGCTAAAATGTGGCTGCTAGCTGAGCTGCACTATTCTGCGGTTGCCATTTTTCTCAGCCCCATTCAGACCATTCCCTTGCAAAAAGCACCTGCACAGATCCCATTTGTCCTCTTGCTAGTTATTAATTCCCCATTGTTTTGGCATCAGTGCCACTGCAGAGAGCACATCCAGATTCGGGTGGAGCTTATCATGTAGGGAAATAGTAACAATTACAGGAGGCAAAACAAAGAAAGTGATGGAGAGGAGAGAGAATGTGAAGGACTTGGGGCTGGGGAAGGCAAGGTTTTGTCTCGCACACTCCACTGCACAGTACTCCAAGGCAGAAGGATCAGATATTTCTCTCCAGTAAAAATGGGCGTTATTTCTTGATTCCAGAGTGTGCCCTCCATCCCCAGCATTAGCGACTTTGTTCCTAATGAACCCAAACCAAGTCAGCGCGTGCACTCCTTAGCACGTAATCCACACGGTGCATCCGTACAGCCCAGCACAGGGGGTCCTGACCTAGGCTCAGGCATGGAGCTGCTGCCAGTAAATGCATGAATAATAAATAACAGAAAGACGGGTGAGTGTCAGCAGGACAATGGGCTGAGTGGAGAGTTAGGAAAAATACCTCACCTGCCTGGGACACCCCACCCATTTGGACTGTGGATTCCCCAAACCTGCTGAGGGCCTGTGCTGCTGGAAGTATTGTCACGCAGCAGACAATCTGTGACACTTTGCCATTCTGTGCACACCAGCAGAATCCAAATCCGGATGCAGGTGGATAATGGCTGCACTCCCTGGTGCTCCGTTCAGTTGGCATGAAAGGCTTCTGGAACAACAGCAGTGCCTGCAGATGCTGATAGGGGTTTGATTAGAAGACAGCAGCCATCCTCATGCAGCCACCTTGTTGTCAACATGGACACATTTTCTGCTGGTTATGACTGTCCATTGAGGGATTCAGCAGTGACAATGCCAGTGGGAGGCAGCTTATCTGGCATCAAAGCTGTTTGCTGGACAAAGAGAGGGCAGCATCCCTGGAATCACAAGAGGGGAAAGGAAACCCAGGATGATTCAGATCACCTCATAGATGGACAGACTGTGGGAAGAAAGGACTGAGGGGGTAAGACTGCAAGCACTTCTGGGCGGAAGCTGCTTTTATTTTATGTTCTGTCAGTGCTGAACAAATACTAGATAACAACGTTGGTCAAGCCCCTGAATGACCCTCTGTCTCCAGACAGACCCTTTCACATTGTGGTGCTGTGATAAGTGCCAAGCTCTCCAAGCCTGTTCTTTCACCAGCACACACCATGGCCGCCCAGAGGATTCAGGGGGCCTGGGGCAAAGCAATTTCAGGGGCCCCTTCCATAAAAAAATATTGCAATACTATACAATAAGGCTCAAATTGCCCCACTTGCTCCCCCTCCCCCAGGCGGATCTGGGAAGAATAAACCTTCTGCATCTTGTCACGAACCCAGTTTTGAGAAAACTTCTTTACAAGGTATCACTGGTTCTCAGCATCAGCTAGTGCTAAAAGGCACTAAAGCTCATTAAAAGGGTTGGACAAATATTTTCCGTCAAAACTTTCTGGATCAAAAACTAGGGGTTTTTAAAAGGCAGGAAAAAATCATGGACATTGTCTGCTTTCCTTCAAAATTTGTTGTGATTTTTTTAATTGAAAAGCTGAAAGTAGTCTGCCAAAACCTAAATATGGTTTGGTGTTTCAGAAGTGTGTGGCCAAATATTTGCTGCTTGCTGTCTTTGATTCTTTAAAGAAACAATAAAAAAATTCTACTTTAAAAAAAGCCAAAACTTTGAACCACCTCAGCTTGTGACCAAACATCTGAGCCCATCCAGTCAGAGATTTTTCCAGGTCTCTGATACTCTGCTGGCTTCCTTGACTCATATCTCTCTCCATAACTTTGGGTTCATTTAGGTTAGAACATAAGAACAGCCATACTGGGTCAAACCAAAGGTCCATCCAGCCCAGTATTCTACCTCCCGACAATGGCCAATGCCAAGTGCCCCAGAGGGAGTAAACCTAACAGGTAATGATCAAGTGATTTCTCTCCTGCCATCCATCTCCATCCTTGGACCAACAGAGGCTAGGGGCACCATTCCTTACCCATCCTGGCTAATTACCATTAATGGACTTAACCTCCATGCATTTATCTGTTTCCTAGAGACTGGTTCCATGGGGTCCCTCACAAACTGGAGACGGTTACTGTGGGTTGTCTTTAGTATGGCTTATGTACATACTCCACAAACTGAGCATTTGACCTTGGTCCAGAATCTGGGATGAGCCTACGTTGTGAAAACTGAAATGCTCAAAATAGCACATGCATGTGAATGGACACAGGGTGCTAAAATTAAATTAACCCCAGAGGTTCTCAAACTGGAGGTCAGGACCCCTCAGGGGGTCACAAGGTTATTACTGAGGGTCGCGAGCTGCAAGCCTCCACCTCAAACCCTGCTTTGCCTCCAGCATTTATAATAGTGTTAAATATATAAAAAAGTGTTTTAATTTATAAGGGGGGGAGTCCACTCAGAGGTTTGCTATGTGAAAGGGGTCACCAAGATAAAAGTTTGAGAACTACTGAATTAACCCTTTGGAGCCTCAGGGAATGCAGGGGAGGGGGCTCTCCCTTGGTAGGGTTGGGAAGGATATTGCTCTTCTCATGTGATCCCTCCCCAGTGGCTAATTTTAAATGCAGCTACCCTCCCCTGACGTGAATCTCCCTATGGCACTGAAATTAAATATAGACTATAATTTGGCATTTGAGAAGTGAAAGAGATGGTAGCCCTAATGGAAAAGCTAACAGCTTGGCTCTTCTGCAAGCCTCAAACTGCTGAATGAGCTTTAGGGTAGGGAAGGCTGTGCCTCCCAAACAGCCTGGCCCTGCTCCCTATCCAACCCCCACCCACTTCCTGCCCCCCAACTGCCTACCCCCCTCAGAATCCCCTACCGATCCTGCTCCTTTTCCCTTCACCGTCCCCCAGAGACCCCACCACCACCACCACCCGGGACCCCACCCCTGCTCCCTGTCCCCCTGATTACCCCAACCTCTATCCACCCTCCCGCTGAGTCTTGACATCCCTCAGAACACCTACTATCCAACCCCCCCCATTCCCTGTCCCCTGACCGCCCCCCCAACCTCTGCCACCTCCCTATCCCCTGACTGTCCCTGGGACTTCCTGCCTCACAGCCAACCCTGGCCCGGCCCCTTACCCCGGCTCCCCACTCACCTGGGCCTCAGCCCAGCCAGGAGCTTTCCTCGACAGAGGCCGCGTGGCTCCGGCGGGGCCCCGGAGCTCCGCCCCACTCAGAGCAGCATGGTCAGGGGGTGGGGCTGCGAGCTCCAGGCTGAGTGGAGGGAGCTCAGGCTCGCTGGAGCTCGCAGCCCCGCCCCCTGACCACGCGGCTCTGAGCGGGGCGGAGCTCAGGGTCCCAGCGGGAGCCACGCTGCACCGCTGTCCAGGGATGGTGCTGGATGCGCTGAGGCTCCGGGAGAGGGGCGGAGACTGGGTGGGGCTGGGGCTGGGGCTGGGGAGGGAGCCTCAGCCGTTCTTGTGGGGGCCCCTGCAGAGCCCGGGGCCTGGGACAAATTGCCCCACTTGCTCCCCCCGGGCAGCCCTGGCACACTCTGGTTTTAGACAAAACAAAACAACTTTTATTAACTACAAAAGATAGATTTTAAGTGATAACAAACACATCAAAGCAGATTACCTTTGTAAATAAACAAGACCACAAACTCAGTTTAACACACAGAATAGGTAGGATATGAATTAGCACATTCTCACCCTGAGTGATAAAGAGGCTGGCAGATTCTTAAGGCACAAGTTGCCTTGGCTTTCCCAGGTTTTCATACACAGGTTAAAAATCCCTCTAGGCTGGGACCGTCACAGATCAGTCCTTGCCCCTCAGGTGTTTCCAGATGTGTTGTTGTAGGGAGAGTGGGGTACCATCGTGATGTCATTGTCCCCATTTATATCTTCTTCCCACTTACTGGGGAAAGCTCTTTTGCTGTGACCTGGATCAAACAGTTCCCACTGTGTGGTGCTATCTCGGAGAGGTTTCTATTGTACACAGTTCCTGGGGTAATCCTTGTGCTTGTGTGCATTTCCTCAGTAAGCCATTAATATTGTTTGGCCTTTTTACTGCTGTACCTGAAAGGCTGTTTGTGGGTGTTTACAACCTCACAACATGTTTTGGTAACACGTACCTAGCCAAATTTCATAATTTCACACACATGACAGCACATACAATCCAACAAGATATTAATGTCTAGCACATCAAGACTTTTAGATTGATACCTCAACAAGGCATACTTGTACAAAACATATCCTCATTACATGATAGTGGTGAATATTGGTGTACCAGGGTATCACAGAAATAATTGGAAATGAACTGCCTAAGAAAGAGTGCTGCAAAAGAGGATCTGGGGGGTACAGCGGATCACATATTCAATATGAGTCAACAATGTGATACTGCTGCAAAAAAAAGCAAACATCATTCTGGACTGTATTAGCAGAAAAAGTGTTGTAAGCAAATTACAAGAAGTAATTCTTCCCATCCATCCAGCACTGATATAACTTCAGCTGGAATATTGAGTCCAGTTCTGGGCACCACATTTTGGGAAAGATGTGGACAAATTGAGAAAGTCCAGAGGAGAGCAATAAAAATGATCAAAAGTCTAGAAAATGTGCCCTATGAGAAAAGATTGAAAAAACTGAGTTAATTTAGTCTGGAGAAGAGAAGACTGAGGCAGGGTATGATAGCCATCTTCAAGTACATAAAAGGTTATTAGAAAGAAGAGAGCAACAAATTGTTCTCCTTATCCACTGAGGACAAGACAGAAGCAATGCCTTGAATTGCAGCAATGGAGATTTAGTTTAAACTTTAGGAAACTTAACTGTAAGGGTATTAGCACTGGAAGAAATTACCTAGGGAGGCCTGTGGAATTTCTGTCATTGGAGGTTTGTAGATCAGGTTAGACAAACATCTGTCTGAGATGGTCTCATTATTACTTAGTTCTGACTCAGCACAGGGGACTGGCCTAGATGATCAGTTGAGGTCCCTTCCAGTCCTACATTGCTATGACTCTATGATATAAAGGGCCAGATTCTCCTCCCCTCGACCTCTCAGTGTCACCCTTATGTAAGTCAGAGGAAAATCAGGCCCACTGAAAGTGCCTGGGAGAACAAGGAGCTACCCCGAAGGTACCTTCCCTCTGCACTTCTCTGGTAGTAGCTGCATTTACTTCCCTCTGGTTTCAAGAGAAGGAGCACAGTGCAAGAGGCTCCGATGGAGAGCACCATCCAGGACTGATGTGACCCAGAGCAGCTAACTGAGAACCAGCTGTGTCCCCCATCCATCCTCCTCTCCACCATCACCATCCAAGGCTACTTATTGCACTTCTGACTCAGCAGCAGAACAAAAAGAGAGGAGAAACTTCCAGGGATAAGAAAATCTCTTGAGTCCAGTGAGCTGACAAATTCCTGTCCTCCCCTGTGACCTTGCTGTCACCACAGTACTTCACAGTAATCTGCCTGCTCACTCCCTCAAAAACAATCTGGAAGCCTTCCAGATGATACACCTGCCCTCTGGCTTGGCTCATGGGATGGAGATGAGACAAGGAGGTGCGAAGGAAGATCAAGTGATGGCAGGTTGAATTACATCCGCCCTTCTGTGGAACAAGTGTGGACGACCTGCACCTCCAAGTCCTTTCAGTTTCCTCATCTGGATTGTTAATATCTGGGGTTAGGAACTGAGGCCAAGGCTCCATCTTGAGGGAAGTTGGGAAGTGCAGGCCTGGGAAGAAAGAAAGTGAAATTGGTCCCTGAGACTAGGGCCAGCACAAGGCCTAAGGGCTGACATGGGACATGAGTGGGCCTAGACTTCATCCTGGCCCTCAGCCTAGGGGCCAATTTCCCCAGAGTCAGTTAGGATTGTGTGGCCATGGCACTGGGTTGCTATTAAGTAACAAAACCAGAGGTAAGCATCAGTGAAATGTGCATACATGACATGCCTGGAATGGGGACCACACCAGCCAGGAATCAGGAGTGATGCTTTGGTGTAAATGTGCCCTGGTCAAGATGTGAATCAGGCCCAAAAGCACTTTCACTGGAAGGCCTCTCTGCATCCTCCACCACTGTAGGCACAAAGCCTTGGAGTGGGAATTGACTGAGGAGCTGGGGAAGTCAAGGAGCATTGTGGGAAGGCATCATGCTCTTGGCCCAGGCAGTTGCTCTGGCTGGAAGTTGAGATCACATGGAGAACCTGTCTGGGGCTGACTCCTCTGCTGATTTTGTTGGCCAGAGGTGGTAAAGCCTGCAGGCCGTGCTTGGCTGGTGTCAGCATAGTGATCAGGATATGGTAGGGCCCCTTGGAAAAGCACTCCATGGAGAATATATTATGTGAGCAAGCGACTGTGTGAGTGGAGATTCAGCAGCCCTCCTCCTGATGAAGAGCACTGCCAAGAGGGGCGCCAAGGCACTGGTCCCAGGGATTCAGCTGTCACAAAGATGCATGATCTGCTAGAGAGCACTGCGCAGCTGGCAACAGAGAAGCAGCAGCCTGCTTGGTGCCAAGAGAGCACACAATAAGATTGGCAGGCTCCAAATAAGTCTAACGCCAAGGATAAACTAGAACAGCCCAGCAGCAAAACCAAGTTTTTGGCCTGGTGGCAAAGTCTGTTTACCATATTGTGACAGATGTGGCTGGTAAACTATAGTATCGTACTTCCCCCTTCCCAAGAGAAACAGCGCCAAAAGAAAACACTGCAAGCCCAACTTGCTGAAGCATTGACTGCAGTCCAAGCAGTGGGGCAGGGGAGTGTCTCCCCTGCGTGAGTGCTGAAAGGTTCAGGGAGCCTGGGGAGGACAAGGCAGCCAAATCGGGGGAAGCAGGCACCACGGTTTGTGAGAAGAATTGTCTGGGAAACAGGACAGTGAGCTTGAGAAAAGGATGATAAAGGGACTCGAGCCCATGCTCTTGACAGCACCTTCTGTGTGAGAAGAACAAGCCACAGCTCCAGGCACAGCCCGCAGCAGCCGCGGCAGCCCTGAGGAGAAGGGCCTGTTTGGAGCTGGGACACAAAGGATGCTGCCAGTATTGAATGGCGAATTCCCTCGGTAAGATAGGAAATGGTATCAGACACCCCTGGGCGATGATGCTGTCACAGCAGCACCCCACATGCAGCAGGCGCTGGATGGATGGGGGAAGGCACGGCTCCTGCCCTGGGGGATGGCCATGGCACATAACCGTAGCAGGGGATGCAGTCGGAGGTGTGGCAAGGGGGGTGCAGCTAGCCACATGGGTAAGTGCAGATAGCCCCCATCTCCCTGCCCACTAATGTCCTTTCACAGGTCACAGGGCCCCTCCCATCCTCACTCCTCTCCACACTCGCCTCCCCCTGCCCCATCCTGTCTCCCTCTGTCCTCCCTGCCCCCCCGATCCTCCTCTCTCACCTTTGCTCCTATGTGCCGTCCAGTGACTCCAAGTGGCACAGCAGATGCTTTGCCCCACTGAGAATCAGCCACTTATTGAGGTACCACAATGTCAGATGTGTTTTGAAGCGTCACGTGAATATCTGGGGTGTTAAATCCCCATGTTCCTGCATGTGCCCGCAGGGAGAAGGAGAAGATGTTCGTGCCTTTGCACCCCCCAAGGATTTTAACTGAGTGCAACTGGAAAGAGTTTCCTGTTCCCATGGCCAAGCTCTCCATTTCTGTGACGTTTATGACCAGGCTGCACTGCAGACATTGGCATGCACTCCTCAAACCACCACAACTTTTCGCCCAGGCCCGTGGTCTTGCTTTCTGACCACTCTCCCCCTGCCCCTGCTTCTCTACTGGGTTTTCAAAGCCCTTCGTTGGAGTCTTATCTTTTTAACAACTGAAAAATGATCGCTGTTTGTGAAATAATAAATAGGTGGGGAGAGATTGCTCACCTAGTAGTCCTCTAATCTGTGACCATTGGGGCCTCTGGAGGATTGCTGCAAAAGTATTTCATTAAAAAATAGATCCATTTCTAGCTGTTTATGTTATCTGCTTGTTCCTAAGTGGGCAGGACATACAGCACAATCTGCATTCCCCTTGCCCAATCTTATTTCTGCTTAACCTCCCACACTACTACAACTCATACCCACATGCCAGCAAATGCCGATTTTTCTTAATGATTTGCACATGGAATGTACACTTCAGACCCAAATGTGTCAAAATATGGGAGGAAAGCAGGGATGGACTCAGATTTTAGAGGCATTTTGCACACTAATGACTTGTTATAAATGTTTTCCTAACTGTTGTGTGCCTCCAGGAGGGTGAAAATTATCATTGTATTCCCTCAAAAATGCATAGAAAACAAGAACAACATGCTGCACATTCCAGATTAAGAGCTCACAAATAAACCATGTGCCATTCCAATGTCAGTTGAGATCATTAGTCACATGCATCTTTCCTGTCTAGATACATCCTGATTCACCAAGGAGTTTGTTCTATACTCTGCATGTGCCTCTAACTTTTCGGAGGAGTTAGACAAACTGCCTCAGGCACTGTCCTGCATATCGCACAAGTGAAGCGATGACCAGGAGGTGGACTGGTGATATTTCAAAAAAAGTATAATAACTTGCTCTCTTATACAGCCTGCTAAAGCAGTATTTTCAGTAGTATAGGCAGAGCTGGGGGGTTTCACCTGAAAATTTTGACTGTTTGTCAACCCCCCAAAAAACTTTGGGTTTCAGTTTTCTAATGAAAATTCAAAAATGTTCAAGAGAAGCAGACACTTTCTGCAAATCTGTCATTTAGTTGGAAACCCAATTTTCTGCCCCCTCCCCCGCCCCCCCAAGTTGAGATGGAACTGGATAGACTTGCCAGGAAATCAAGGAACACGCCACCTACAGGTCAGCCACAAAGTGTCCCCATCAGCAATGAGTGAGATATTTTCTAGGTAAACACTCCCCCATATACCCAGTAGCTCGCATCCGCAGCCATTGCTCCCTGCACGACTTGATTCTTCATTCTCACGCCTGGGATAGCAGCTCCGCAGGTAGCTGCCTGACCCGCCAGCTTTTCCCTCCCAGGAGCAGTAGCAGTGATTGCAGGCAGCAATGCTAAGTACCAGGCTGTTCTCATCTGCTTGTAAAATGCTCCATCCGCTGGTGTGCACGTTACTTCACAGCTGTGTAACAAATGCTGCATAACACAACATTGACACACACTCATGCACATGTACACACTCGTGCTGATCCATGTCCGCCTCAGCGCACACTGATTCATACAATGCGTGCGCACACATACACACACACACACTCAGGCCTGCTGACATCAGATTCAGCCCTCATGCCTACCTACTGTATCCTCAGTGCTCGGGCTCTCTCTCTCTCTCTCTCACACACACAAACGTGCGCGCACACACACACACGTCTACTGGGAATTCTAATTGACCCAGCGTGTTATGAATTGCCTAACTTGGTTGTGATTGCTGTGAAGAATGGTACTTTAAAGGACTCAATATCTCTGTATCTCCCTTTGATAAACATTGGCTTGCTGATCTTAGATCTTATTTATTTACCCTTGGAGCAGGTTCATTACTATGTATTAGATAGATATGACATATTTATGGAAATATGGGGACTCTTTATGGAATATATTAAGATTAAATAAATCATTTATTGTGTGGTCAAAAACTACAGCAATCTTGATGAATGATCCGGTGATTTTTTTGATCCTCGTATAATTTTTTAAGAGCCATACATTTTCTGTCAGAGGGACTAGCATAGTGACATGTGCCACCCACTGTGTACATGGAAATGGGGAAACTGTGTGTTTATTTGGGAGCAGAAGCTTGTGCCATAATATATTTCTAAGACAAGCTAAGGTCTGAGAGGCTAAACCAGAGAAAAACATCTGAGAAGTGTGGTGTGCATTTCTCACTGCCCATGGGTCTTTACAGAAGCTACATCAAAAGACACCCTGTCTTTGACAGAAATTTTCGGAATTTTCCCCTTGTTCCCCTTAGTACTAGTGACATCTGCATGAAAAGAGAAAGCATATGCCTTTGTTGTCTGTCCACTCATCCTCTAGTCCATGTGACATCACAGCGAGTAGAACTGGAAATAACTGTGACATCAGGTGAACAGCCTTGGACTGAGGGAAGCTGGTGATTTTTCTAAAGCTGAACCTCTCTCCTGCCATTGGTAGGATTGGCTGTAGTTTGTTCCTTTGCATCAAGGGAAATTCCTAGCATGTCTGCCGTGTGAGTCCTGTCATACCCTGTAGACAAGGGCAGTTGTCTTGAGGATTGTGTACCATCACTGGGAGAGTTGAAATGTGACTTCCTGCAAACTGTTCTGTCTTCCACATTGGCCAGTGTGTTCATGAAGCCTCAGTGTGACATTATCTGATTAAAATATGACCATGCAGATCATTGTTGCTACCATTGTTGTATAATTGCAACAAATCTTGTACAAAATGTGTCTTGTAAGATGTCTATGGAAAGGTTATGATTCGCTGGTTATGATTATGCTCTCTGTATGCCTGAATCATTTTTGTATTTGAAGTTACAAGTATTGACTCTATACCTGGATTTCAAATGTTTGCTCCTGGGGTAACACCGACAAGGTATTCAGCCTGCACGTCTTGAAGGGACTATTCAAATTAAGTGCCTCATCGAGAAACACTTACCTCACAATGCACCAAGGGAGATACCTATGTACACTTGACGGACTTTTCTGCTATGTCTAAGCGAAATCATGCATGGACATGTGACTTGCCCATGTGATTCCAAACACCAGAGATTTAACAAGCTAGCAGTTTATTCCATCTCTGCTACAAGCCTTAACCAAGACCTTTGCAATTATTGGTGTATTTAATTCCTTTAACCAATTTTAACTCTCACCTTTCTTTCTTTCTTTTTTATAAATAAACCTTTAAATTTTAGATACTAAAGGATTGGCAACAGCGTGAGTATTGGGTAAGGTCTGAGTTGTATATTGACTTGAGTGTGTGGCTGGTTCTTTGGGATCAGATGAACCTTTTATTTGATGAGATTGATCTTGAAGAACCACTCATCTTTAAGTTTAGTCTTTTTGGGGGGTTATACAAGGACTGGAATGCCTAAGGAAACTGCTTTTCTGACTTCTTATTAGTCAGTGTGGTGAAACAGAAGTTTACTTTTGTTGCTGGTTTGATATATCTCATGGGAGAAGATCCACCGGTTTGGGGATAGATCTGCCCTATTTCTCAGCAGTTTGTCCTGAATTTAGTATTCTCAGTTGTGACCCATGGAGGAATGGTGACACTCAGGTCAGATGGTTTCCAAGCACAGGGACTAGTCTTCTCAGCAAGCTGAAGGCTCACAGCTCTGTCTCTTACTTCATGGACTCTTGAAAGTCCAGATGTTGCCAGCTGGATGCATCACAGGTCTCTGATCCCCACCTCTGGGAAGGCAGGGGTCTGGCTGTTGGAGAAAGGTCATCAACAGAAGGAGACTCACTCCTCTTTGTGGCTCCCCTCACTCAGCAAAAAGCTCTGAGGCAGCCAGCTTGCCATCCCTCTGCCATGGAGAGCCCCTCCACACCAGACATACAAATGAGTGCCATCCCATTGCACAGTCCGCACTGGCTGTGTCACTCAGCCTGGCCACAGCAGCACAAGAATTATTGAATTATTGCAATTTTCTCTTCAAAAGACTCTCGGTAGGGCTCTACTGCCTTTTGCCCTGGCTTAAGCTGTTGAGTTATAACCTGTTTGGTATTACACTGTGTCCTCCCTGTGGTATTTACATTGGCTGCCTCTACAGTGACAGACTCATATTAAATTGGCACCATTGGTTTTTAAGCCATGAACAGTGTTGCCCAAGCTACATGCAAAAAATATCCCTGGAGCCCTCTACTGAACAATAGCAGTATCTGTTGTCCAGCGCCCTGAAATCCCAGCTTGGCTGTCTCAACTTCCAAAAGGCCCTTCTGAAGCTAGCTTGCTTGCTTGCTTGTTTTTTTGTTTCCATAAATAACCCAGGGTGAGAAAATGTTGCGAACACCAGCAGCTCAGCACTCAAATCTCCATTTGCTGGGAGCAGGTGTGTAATGTGCTCCGGTATCACAGACACTGAAGAAAATGAAGCAACAATGAGGACAAGCTGCTTTTCCAAACCCAGGGAAAAGTATTCTTTGGCATCTATTTAGCAAACTGGAGAAGTGATTCTGATTTCATAATTCCTCATCATTCCATTCCTGCTTTGGGCATACATTGGCCAATGCATTTACAGACCTACTCATGCATTTTCACAAATTAGTGGTAATTACATTTAAAACAGCTAGTTTGAGACAAATCAGTGAGAGCCACAGCTAGTGATATAAAAATGATTTCACATGCCCCTTGGCTTCATCACAACCACGTCAGAGGAGTCACAGAACACAATCTGCATGACAACAAGTCCAGGAGCTCAGAACAGAAAAGAATTCCCTGGTAAGTATTAAACATCCCGACTTACACACAATGAGCCACCCTAAGAGGCATTTATGGCTGCCCCTCCGGCCTACAGTATTTGATGTCTGAGCTCACCTGCTTCACCAGATTTCGTAGATATGTGTATTTTAATGGAATTTTCATTTGATAATTATAGTGCACGCTGTGCCGTAATAACAGGAGCCGTGTGTGTTGCAAGAGCAGATTTGTCTGAAAATGATGCCATGGCATAGACATCTGCAATCTGGTGTGCAAGGCATCTCCTTTAGGATGTGTACTCACATGTACCCCAGGTCGAATTCAGCTCTCTGGGAGCTGCCATCTGTCACTACTGTGAGTATCAATTGAAAAACAATGCCCTGGCAATAAAAGAAAACACTCATAAGCCATCCATTGCCAGCAATGTCAACACAATGGAATGGTTGTTGCCAGCATGTTAACAAAATCAATGGGCAGGCTATTGCTGGCAGTTAAAACAAAGGATAAGACTAACTGAGTGCAACTGAACTGAAAGTCTCCTAGCCACCAGCTGTGTACTTCCCCTGGGGGGGGGGGGGAAGGGGACTTTGGGAAGCCAGATCACCAGCTACTCGAGGCATTAAATGCCAGCACACACCACAATGGGAAAAAACAATAGATCCTGGCTTCAAAGAACAGCAAACTACCCTGCCAAGGGTCAATTCTAGGGCCTCTGGGGAGGGCAACCAACACAGGATTACAGCAGCACATCCTTCACTCTCCAGATAGGATATGGAAATGTAGAGCATACCCTGGGGTCACTTCTAAGCCCAGGACTTTGCACTGTAGTACTGCACAGGCGCCAGTACAGCCTGCATTGCATCGCCCCTTTTCACACGTACATTGGGCACAGTCTGCCAGAAGCCACAAATGAGAGTTCAAAGCTTCTGGTGCTCTAACCAGCTCAGCTGGTGCTGGACTGGTTGTGCAAGTTACGACTTCCACACAAACTTTCTACCACCATTTATACAAGCACCATGCTGTGCTCAGGAGTCATGTCAGATTGCGAGAGCCCCTCACAGCTCACTGACTTTATGATGATTTATTTGTACTTTGGTAGCTCTTAGGGACAACCACCATGGCACTTGGTGGTGTATACGCACACAGAACAAACAGTCCCAGCTCCAAAGAGTGTACAATCTATGCATTTGTTTTCCTGCTCTATCAGGCAGCCTCATTTTCCAGGCTGTATCAGGCTGTTTCTACTCCTCATTTCCCCTGCACTGCCACCTCTCTTCATCTCCTACCTCCTAACTTCCTAGGGGCCCACTGGAGTTAGTGGGAGTTATGTCTGGCACTCCCAGGGCAATGGGAGGAACCAGGAGTGGTAGGACGTAGGCCAAAGAGGGAGCAGGAAGGAGAGTAAAGCCCAGAACTGCTGACTTGAGGGTCCCTGGACTGGAACCCAGCGTAGAGGGCAGGCTGGGTTCCCCTACCTGATACTGAGGACATGGCACCTGAGGCACTGACTGGGAAGACTGCCTTGGGCTGCTGAAGGAAAGGCTTTGATATTCCCCGGAAGTGGGGAACGCTGAATGACCCGGCCAGGCACACTGTGGTTCCTAAGATGAGCGGAGAGCTGCCGACCTGAAAGAGAGATGTTATGTTGGTGTGCGGCCACAGGAAGGGGCGTTGGCCTTGAGAGCTAATCCCTAGAGTGACCAGGAGGAGGCAACGGACAAGCAGCGAGTGATGTGCCCTGTCACACCACCTAACAAAAGTCTGTAAATACTTGGAAAGTTCTTAAGGATAGTCAAGTAGAGAACTATCTGGTGATAATAGTACACATTCCTCATTATTTGCTTACTATCCAAAGACAAGAATTCGGTGTCTGCTTCCTAAATTGTTTTAATCTCTGGCAAAGAGTGCTTCTGGTAGAGTTCTTCAGCTGGAAAGTAGGAAATGAGTTAGAAACAATAGGCAAATGTGAATCATATAGATCCTAAGACTTTTCATCTTGATCTGGAACTATGAAGTTTAAATAGATTCTTCAGTTCAGGTCTGTGTGACTATTGCGGGCAGAAGAGAAGGAAACGCACCTGGGGAGGACAACAGGGACAGATATACAACAATCTGGGATCAGCTCTGTCTAGGAGCACTACACACACTAACAGACGTACTATAAGGACTGTCCCACCCTGGCTGGGGATGGAGCTCATGATGTAATGAGTCTTTTTTTCCTTGTTAATTTCCATGCCTCTGTGGACTTTCCCCAGGATTTATACAGAAACACACAGACCAGAATGGTGACATCACTTGGCCATATGTGATACAGACGGATGCACTGGGCACTCCCTCTACCAGCTGGCTGGCTGCTGGGGTCTCTCGTGGCTGGAAAGGAACCCAGGCCTGGACACTGTTCCTGAAGTGCCAGCCATTAGGGAATGAGCCCAAGTGGTTGGCCATTAAGCTGAGCCCCATGCTGCCGTGATGGTGCCCAGGCAGAAGTGGTCCTGCTGCTCTGTAGCTGGAACTAAGTGAGCTTGAAGCTCACACTGGCTCGGGTTGAAGAGACAAATTAGACAGTGGGAGCCAGGAGGCTCTTGTAGCTTCCAAATCATTCAGGCTGGAGTTTGTACATGTTTCACTCTTTTCAGCCTCATCCTATGCACATCCACCACCCTGCCCTGGCACACACCTGGTACGTGCCCTCTGCACACCCACCACCCCGCCCTGGCACACACATGTGCTATCCACACCCTCAGAGCACACACATTACTGGCAGTGATACTGCCAGTCAGATGTCTGCCTCTTTTTTTCTCTTTTAAGAAACACAGTCTCAGGGTTAGTCCTCAAAATAAACGTGTTGATGATTATTTTCCTGAAAGAAATGCAAGATTCTTAAAATCCTAGGAAACTCCTCAGCTTCTCCCCTAGAAGGTTGGTTCTTTCTTTGTATCCCTGTTAATAACATTCATGATACTCTGATGCTAATTGAACTTTCTTATGCAAAGGTGCCTAGAGGCAAGAATGTTGCCCCCCAGATGATGAGATAATTACTACGACAACCTCCTTCCCCAAGTTTGAGCTGGTCCTGTGCAGTGAGGACTGCATGGCTCTGGTCCATATAAGAGATTGTTTCCTGCTCCTTATAGAAGGACAAAGGGCTTCATGAATCATGAAAGCACAAACTTGCCTCTGAAAAACTGCATTATGCCTTTTCCTATTGAAGTGCAGAAGAAACCTCCGGAGCAGGGGTATAATTTTCAGACTGGATACCATATTTCTTTTTATTCTAGTCATTATCCTTTCTGTGCAGATAGTGCTCTCAGCTTTGTGCATGTCTGGTAATGCTGCACATGCTGGTCTGAACAATAAAAGAAACTCTTTTCCAATGCACTAAGTGAAACAATTCAAACGGGAAAAATCTTGATAAAAGTTTAATTAGGAAAACTGACTCCATCTGTAAAATATCCCCACTCTCCCCATGTATTAACCCTTTTGCCATAAATCTATCACCCTTGAAGAAACCTGCCTTCCTCACAAAACCTACTCAGGGTTCACATTATTTTAATCAGTTCAGGGGTTTAATACATTATTGATTTTTAGGAGAATTGAAAAAGCTCCTGTATTAAGTCCAGGTTGCTTATTCTTTCTGTATATGACATTCAGGTACTTGTGAAAAATTATACCAATTATGAAATCAGCCATTTACTGCTTCAAAGTGCAATCAGTTGTCACACTGGAAAGCACTTGCTCCTGAATATTATTAGTTGGGCTATGTGCACAGGAAAAGTGCTGAGAGGAAAGACTTTAACCAAAGGGCAATTGCATGAAATTTACTTAGAAATAGCTATTTATCACCTTTGGATTTCCTACTGTTCAAATCCACTGCAGACACTTTATGGAATGAAACAGCCATCTCACCAATGTAACTCAGCCAACTGAGGGGGTTTTTTTTCCCTCACTGACATTAAATGAAAAATTTAGAAGTCATTGTAACAGCTTAAAGATGCATTATCCTTTTTGATGTGCAATTTTAGCTTCATATCAAAAGCCATATAAAATAATCCCCGCACAAACACAAAAAAAGGAACTTTTAAAAGTTTTATGACATGTAGTTTGTCTTACCTTTTATGCATCTAACAGGCAGCATCTCTCCTGCTGCTCTCAGAGACCATTGTATGATTACCTCGATGGGGGAGAAATTATTGCCTAGTAGCAGAAAACCCAACTTAAAGCAGGATTGGTCTCTGGAGTCAGGGAAATAGAGGGGGAGAAACCAAGCACCACAATGCCAGCAAATTCCTCTGCAAAAAGGTTTTGGAATTGCGGGAGCTACCCATTAGAGAAGCCTTTGGTTGTGTCACAAACTGCCGCCATTAATGGGTTTTGCTGCAGGCAGTGAAGTGAGAGGGAACATAAATTAAAGAGGGTACATTCAAGAGAAATTTCTGCCTCAGTAAAGATGTTTTGTCTGCTTATTTTACAGAATGGACAAGAATTTTAGAAGGCAAGGTCAACTTCTTGTTCTAACCTAGGAACAGGGAGTGCTGCTGAATTCCAGGATTACTGGTGCACCAGCCATAAAATGCAGGGCTAACAGATATTTGCTTATTGACAAATGTGACTAAAACAAACGTCTCTCTTTCTCTGGGTTATAGGCATGTAGGGCAGGGTGAGCACAGTGGCCTTAGAGTCTTCATTCATAAGAGGCCTTAACTTTTTTTTAATGGCTTGGGTGAAATACAGAAAGAATGAAACAATAGAAAGTGACTTCCAGAAAGGAAGGAAGGTCAAGTGGTTAAGGCAGAGAACAGTGAATGGAGAATTTGGGAGTCTATTCCCAGTTCTGCTGCAGGCATCCTGGGGGTTCTTGGCTAAGTCCCTGAGGGTCTGATTCAAGAAGGGTCTGGAGTACACACATCACTTAAGCTGTGAATAAGATTCTGTGCTGAATAGGGCCCTCTCCCTGGTGCTGAGTTCTCCATCTGTAAATGACAAATCTCCAGCTATGCCACCCTTTGGTTTTTTAGAGAGTAAACTCTTTGGTCAGGGACCCCAAGCCCAGCAACACCCGGCACATTGGGGGCCCCGGCATGGTTGGGTCATCTAGGCATCACTGAAATGCAGATCAGTATAATGCAGCAGGACAGCATGGGAAAAGCATGTCCATTCTTCTCTGGTTCCAACTGTGGCCCAAAACCTGAGAGGTAACAAGCATCTGTAACTCCCACTGAAGTCAGTCCCATTGCTGGAACGGGCGCTCAGCATCCATCTAACGTTCAGCTCAGGGACCTCACAGACTGAACAGTGAGTGTGCTACTTGCAGAACCTTTCCTTCCAAATCCTCTTCTGGAGAGGATTAAACCCAGGGATGGGAGAAAGTTTGGCCAAAATAAGAATCACCTGATCCTCCACTCCACACTCCAATCAAATCCAAACTGTGTGAGTGTAAATAATTACGGTTTGGCTTCTTGCATCTCGGAAGTACCTGGGTCTGTCCAACACAGAGGGCAGGGAGTGCCAAAACACTGCAAGAAAAGTTGCCTTTATGTTCTTCAGAGCTGCATGTGCGCTTCATATGGTTAACACACAGCCTGATAAAATATGCAGACAAATAAATCCTTAACAGATTATGGAATCCCAAAATCTAATAGATTATTTTATAACACGGAGATAGTGTTTACTAAAAATGCTTAATACATTTCAATTTAGCAAAAGGATTGCTATAAAGTGCCATTTAATTTAATAAATAATAAAACTATTCATAAATGGAACCATTTTATAAAGTGTTACCAATTTTGCCATATACAATAATATGATTTGCACAAGCGTTTGTCCTTGAGGCAATAGAAATTTTCTTTGCAAATCAATCCTAACAAGGATTGTAATTAGTATCCGTTAAGGCAGCTAGCAGTACCTGTAGCTGTATTTCTTCCATAAAATCTCTGATTGCTGCAAGCTTTCTCACAAGGCTAACGACACAGAAGGAAAATGCACACATCGTCTAGACTATTCGTTTTAATCAGGCAAGAGTGATTTTCTGTGGCCCATTTGATATGACTTTTACACAAGACTACAGCCTCATTCCAAAGGGGCTGGTGGAAAAGGTCAACACTGCTGTATAAAAATACATTTAACAAAGCAGTTTGGGCAAGTGAAAACTACAGAGAATGGCTGTTATTTTTTGAATGGCCCCTGGCACACCATCTAGCCAGTAATTTCTGTCTGTCCGAGGGAGTCCATCAATGCTCTAAAAATAATTAAGAGGCATAAAGAGTCTAAAATCAGTGACTTATTCCCTTTGTTCCCCATATTTGCAATGGGGCAGAGGGGAGCATTTACATGGGATTATTGATGAGATGGTTGGCTGGTTTCTCAGGCACAATCCTTGGGAAAGGTTTTATCCAGAAGGTGAGTCTCACACAGCACAGTCTGAATGCAGGTAGGCCTAGTTTCGCTCTGCTGTTTTCTAGCAAGGAGTCTGGCTCCCGAGGATACTCTCTGGCCATCTCTGAGAGGGAGGCGTCTGCTCCCAACCCATGAAGGACCAGGAATCTGAATTCTCTTCTGAAATGAATGAGGAGGCTCCGCTGTGATGAGCTTGCATCAGCCGGCTTTGCTTAGGTGAGGTGCTGCTAGAAGCTAGCCAACGCTGTGGCTGGAATACCAGCATGCTAACCTGATGGTCCATCCGCTGACTGAGGAGAGGACATGCCACGGTGACTGAGATTGACTGAGTTTCATCAGTCAGAATCCAACTGAGGCCAAATGCCACCAATGCCTCGTTTTACAACACAAATCATTTCAGAGGTGCCGAGCTCATCTGGAGCATTAGGAAGGAAAGCTGGGCATGGTGCTCATTGCTCCTGGGCCTGAAAACAACCGAGGAGCTTTGCTTAGCCAGGTAGCAGACTAGGGGGCCGTACACTCAGGGAGGAGGAGTTGGGTCTACTTGTTCTGAGCCATTGCCTTGCTCATTGGAGCAGAGTGTATTAATGCCAGCTAACTCAAGTTCAGGCTCTGCTGTTCCAGGGCAGTATTTGTCTGATACAGCTTAGCTAAACCTGCTGTTGATTATCAGGGCTAGTTTCAAAATAAAATGAGCAGCCCTCCTGTGGCCAATAGCAACAGCACACCCCATCCCCATAGAGTCCCTGCCCCTCCGAGTAACGTCTCAGAAAACAGGCTGAAGGGAACCAAGAGAAATTCACTGACTCTGTGCTTTCTCTTTCCAACCTACCTGGCAATTGCAGCTTCACACACTAGGGTGCTGCAGGAAGGCCAGACTGGGCAGCTTGCTTCAGGGATTAAAGAAATAAATATACAGCACATTGCCCCATCAGAGGGGAGACGTGCGTATGCGTTTATGGGAATGTCTGTGCGATTGAACACCTCCCAGTTATGTGCCAGGAGCATCTCCAGTTCACTAGTGGTTTTGTGTGACTTTGGGGCTATTCATTCACGTTCTTAACACGTCTGTCTCAGATGGCAGCACTGGGAAGGACGACAGCCCTAAAATGGAAACATTTCCCCTTGTGAAACAGAGCACCTGGCAATTCCTGCCCCCCAGCCCCATATCCCCTAACCCCCAGCAACTCTGGAGATGGAAGGAGGGGTTTTTTAGTGGTGAACCAGACTGGAAAAGGTAAGAAATGATCCCACCCTTAGCCCAAATCCTGAAAGGGTGCCCTGAACTTCTGCAGGTTCCCCCAGTATCACTGGGCTGAGATGAGCAACAGCCCTGCCCATGGGGCAGGGGTCACTCACAGAAATGCAACATTTCTCAGTCTCAGTTTCCTCATCTGCCAAAATCAAACAACACCAACAAGGACGCACCTGTACAGAGTGCGGAGAGGTCTCTGGCTAGGCATGTGCACATTTCTGGTGATGATTATTATTTCAGTGTGCTTGAATATCTAGAGTTTACAGTCTGTGGTCGCCATTCTTCCCAGGCAATGCACAGCTAGGATTCCTCCTATCAATGCTATTCCTTAATCTGCTACAAGGGTTACTGCTGAGAGTCCCTGCATGCTGCATCATCCGCATGGGGCTCATCCTGCTTCTTCTACAGCACTCCACTGGCTAAGCGAGGCAGCGAGAGACAGAAGTAGCAGATCACTTGAACTCAGGTCTCTAGGATCCTACTGCAGGTTGGTACCATAGTGTCTCTGTCCTTGTGAGTTCACAGATGCACTGTCACGCTTATGTGGAGTGCGGGGGCACACTCACTGGTGCATGCCCAGTCTGCCTGTGCTTAACTATGGTCATGCCTGTTCTGCAGAAGGACTTCCTGTCGGCTGGGAACGGGTAGGGCAGCTTTGAAATAAGACTTGAAATGGAAACAAGAGCTCTTTGATCCTTTGAATGCTGGAGTACGTAGAAGAGGATTCAGAACGCCTCCTTCTTTGAAGGGGTTTGCCTGGAAACCCCCAATGCAGCTGGCTACATTGTAAATGCCACCAAATAGCACAGCAGGAGGAGGATTATTCCATGAATAAGGCCTGAAATTTTAGTCTTTAGGTCCAAGTTTCAGTCATAATCATCCCCATTCATCATCATTATCGACAGTCACTCAATTCATTGCCCCCAAAGGCAACACAAGGGGCCGCGTCTGACATATTTTATTCTCTCCCCACCCCCCAAGCAAGCAAGAGCCAAGCAGCAGTAAACGCATTGATCTTAAGTGTTTGCCTGTCCTCCATAGCAAAGAGGAGGTTAATTTATCACTGGAAAGAAGGAGAAAATCCCGTCTTTAGACGTCCCACTTGCTCTTCATTAAACAAAAAGCACACTGGTTTTTCTGTGAAAGGAGCAAACAGCACCTAACAGGTGTGTCTCCATTTCACCACATACTGGTGTTCAGTTTGCAAATACAGACGTGTTAATTAGAGCTGGGGCAGAACTGGAATCCCGCTCCCCATCCACAAACAAAATATTTAGGGCTGGATTGGAGCGACTGGAGCCAGCTCCACAGTTGGCCTGTGATTTTGATTCAAGGTCAGAACCAGGCCCCAAATTTCCATCTCCAGTTCAGGTACCTCCCAAAATCTTGGGTTGTTCCAGCGCACTGGGGGGGTGTAATATGGCAAGATCCTGTTTTTAGCAGGATGTCTCCATTGTCCGTGGGGGTGGGGGGGGGAAATAATCCTGAAACCAGCAGGTGTGATGAGACTACAGGGAGGTGACTTACAAGGCAGTGGGCATTTCTGTGTGGTACTGGAAGCAGCAGGAGTTTATTAGGAACCAGGAAATTAAGGCAGCTGCAGGAAAAATGCACCCTTCTGTTCCATAAACTTAATCCAGGGGCTCAGGGAGCCAGCCCTCTGCTCCCTACATGTCACAAAGGCTCATGCAGTCACAATCTGCAGTGCTAAAACGTGTGCTGCACACACAGGCCTAGTGGGAGCAAAGCTGTGTAATTTCGGAAGAGGAGGGAGCGGAGAGATGGCCGTAACAGCTGCAGACTAACCAATGTGCAATCACTGCACTTGCACAGGGCCACTATGTCGAGGGGCTCCAAACACCAGGGAAAAAAGAGCTGGGCTTCCCAGGAGACTCATCCAGCCCGTCAGACCATTGTCTTTGGCCTACCACCCCTCATACTGGAAGGGGAGAATTCCCTGCTCACTGTGTGCAGTGACCTGCTCTGGGCCTGCTCAGTCACTGCCAGAGGGACTGGATGGCGCTGCCCAGCTGCCCGGGGAGCTTTCTGCTTAGAAGCAAAGTATGCTCTGGCTACTGCTGCTGCTCAGTGCTCTGGGAGCTGGGGCTGCTTGCTGGGGCCCCATGGAAGGGGCTGTAACTTCTGAAAAAAATGTCTGGCAGATGGAGCTGCTGTGTCCAGGTGGTTTTGCTCTGAGAGAGATCACACAGGGTCATGCTGGGCAATGCTCCATTCCCCCAGGGCTCTGCGGTGGGTTGCTGTCAAGCAAGGTGCACACAGGTCCATTCCGAGGGTTAATACTTTCCATATGGGGGTGACGCTCAGGTCTCTGGGTCTCTCTTGTCTGCCCCAGAGGGGCACTTGAGTGCCTTCCTCATCCCTGGGGGAGGCCCAGCCCCAGCCAGGTGAGAGTAAGGACAGCAGGCTGGGGGAACGAGGCACAGGTTACACTAAGCCTGTGACTGACCACCAGTGGAATCAGGATCCCCGCGTGTGCCTTTGTGCTGCTCAGTGCTGAGGTGAGAGCTGGGACGCATCCAGGGCACATGCGAATCGCCAGGGAGCAGCCTCACGCACAGCAGGACTTTCTTCCCCCCCAGTGCAAGGTCCATTACAAATATGAATCAAGAGAACGGCCATACACAGAGCAGAGCAGCTACCCTCACGGCCAAGCCCTTTGCCCCACTCCGAGGGGTTCCTGGAGGATTAACGTTACTGTGAGTGTCCTCTGGACAGTCTCCCTGGCCCTGCCCAACCTCAGGCCCTGCAAGGAGAGAGTCCGGGAAGCCGTGCCTTCGCTGAGTCTCAGGTTCTCACTCCACACGGAGCAACAGAGGCGGGAGGAGAGGGGCACTAGAGGGGGTAGGAGAGGCCGATTCCACTGTGAAAACAAACCCAAGGCTGGATTGTTAGCTGGGCAGCACCTGGAGGATTTTCCCTCCTGTCTGTAAATCAATGAAGTGGGGCGAGGGCTCCAGCGTGCTCTAGCTGAGACCGCCAAGCTTCTTCCTCTCATGGAGCCATCGAGCTGGCATTAAACAGACAAGACAAGCTTGCAGTCAGTTATTGGCCAAAAAAATAATGAAGGAACAAGTCGATGGAGCAAAGCCGAGTCACCCGGACCAGCCAAGTGGAGAATTTAATTTCTCGCAGGTTCCTCAGCAGTGGAGCGTCTCGCTGCTGCGGCCCTGTGCATGTGCACTGACAGCTCTGACCCAGTGGTGTGAGCGGCTGCCACCACTCCCTGTTACAGCTCTGAGGGGAGCGCAGCAACCTGCAGGGGTGGGCTGTAGGGCAGGCCAGGGGAGCAGCAGGGGCTGCTCTCGGGTCTCATTTTCTGGAGCAGGGCTCTGTGATCACAGGAGACTCAGGGGCAGCTCTGCTTGACCACGGAGTTCAGGGATGACACCATTATGCAGGACAGCAGCTGAGAGCTCTTTTATTGCGGGACTAAAGGCACAAGCCAATGTGCTGGAGCCTGGGGGCTGGGAAGGCTTCTAGCCAATAATAAAATAATAGTGGGCCTTTGCCATGGCCAGTCCTGCTGCCCTATTCTGCAGCTCCCACTGCAGAGAGAGGAGAGAGAGAGAGAGAGAGAGAGAGAGATCTTAAAGACAACACCTGAGGAAGGTATTAAACACATTGCTACAAATCTCAGTTTAATGAAAATTAATGGTTACTCTGTTAACTGCTGCAATGCAAGAAAATGTAGCTGGGGAGGAACTCGCATGACATTGAAAAGTTTGATGCTGGTTGCTGGCAAAGTCACATGCACAGACAGCCCACGCCCAGCGTGCCATCCAGCAAAGCAGGTGAGTGCCTCGCCCTCCTGTGTGCGGCCTGGGCGAGAGGGGAGCTGGGGTGAGAACCTAGACAAACCTGAGCGAGCAGCAAAGACAGGAAGGGAGTGCAAGAGAAGTTTGGACCTTTCAGCCTCCCAAAGCAACCAGGGATGAAAACCACAAACGTCATCCTGACACAATGTCATGTCTCAGCCAACTCATCATCCTGCCACAATGCTTAAACTCAGCTAACTCTGGGGTTGCTCAGCAGGCTCATGCAAGGCCATGGGAATGGGGGGGTGGGCTTGGCCATTGCCCTGGTCAGCAAACAAGATTTTCATTTTGTGAAAAACATCAAAATGTTGAAACATGTTTTGTTCCTCATTGCAATGAAAATGAGACCTCTTGAAAGCGTGTGTACTGGGATGTGTGGTATGTTGGGGTGTTTTGGGGGGTCTCTCTCTCTTTGCCCCCACACCTCAATCCACCGCAGAACAGCCAATAGCCCAGTGCTCAGGGCAACTCAGCTGGGCTGTGGTTACTCTGGTGTCATGTCCCTGCTCTGACTTAGATGGGCTGGGAGGAAAACCTGGGTCCCTCTGGTCTCCCACATCCCTGATTTGTCAAATCAACATGTTTCTGTGAAAAGATTTGGTTGGAAGATTCCCAACCAGGTCTACTTGGGAGTCACCCTGAACTGCGGCCTCAGGCCTGCCAGTGACCCCAGAGCATCAACCTTCCCATGCCATCTCCGGGGTAAGCACAGAGCCCCCCTTGCTGTGGCTCCTAGGTGTGGAATCACATCGAAGCAGAGGCTGGGTGCATGTGACGTCATGCCACCTGATTTCCGGCTTAGAAGATCACCACAACTAGATGCACTCGATAAACTCCACTTGACAGGCTCTGACATAAGGGAAGAGACAAAAGGAATCCAAGAGGGGGAATGATAAAATAACGGATAGGGCAGGCATCAGGAAATAGGCCTAATTCTGGTCAGAGGAGGTACCAGGTGGCTTCTGGGTTTCCAGTCTGCACCCCAAGTCCATTCTTCAGAGATGGACCAGAGTCAGTATGGTTATTAAAAATCAACTGGCATGAAATTAGTGCTGGAGCCTGGTGCCCAATGCCCACTTAAACCTTAGCAGGGAAGTGAGAAGTCCCTTGTACATTTAGAAAGCAGTTCCAGAATACACTGTTCAGCTGGGGCATGTCAGAAAACTGACTGAAAAACAAAGCAACTTTTAGAAATTCAAGTTAATCCTTTTAACCAACATGTAAGTGCACCTACATCTCAAAACAGACCATGCCCAAAAAGTAAAGGGGGAATCACTAGTTACAGGGCTTAAATGGAGCAATAACAATATTAGGAGCAGTGACGGGGCAGGGCGGGGGTTCAGGTGCTCGCAGGCAGGGACTGGATGTGCATTCTCAGCAACTAAGCTGCCCCTGTGCTGCCTGCACCAGCTAACTCTGGCAAAAGGACAAAAATGTTTTGGAGAGTTTAGTGGGGCTATTTGGAGTCAAGAGTGATCCACCAGGTGGATTCTCTCCAGGCACTTCACTCTGGCTTTGGAAGGCTTTATAAGTAATGGTCAAAAGGGTGCATATACTAGCAGGATTCAGGTAATTGCCATGTAGCTTTAGGCCATCAGCAGATGAAACGGAACAGACCTGGCTGCGATCCCCTGACCATGCCTGGATACATCGTTCACAGGTGAGATGGCTTTGCTTTGTTTGCGATGGCTGAGCAGGACCCTGCATCACAGAGCCACTACTCAACCTAGGGGATTCAGGTGCATGGGCTGGTAGTGCACTCTATACAGCACAGCTTGCCCTGGGCAGAGCAGGTTTCCAATAAGCCACAGAACAAGCAAATGAAGCTGTGACAGGACAGAACTTTGATGGGTACTTTCATTGTGCCATTTATTCAAACTAGAAGGCAAGCTCCATCAATAGCTACTACACAACGGAGTCTGCCAGGCAGGTGGGTCCCTACCTTTCTACCAGGCTGTCAGACTAAGAAAAAGCCCTACCCTTGCCGCTAGCCTGGGCATGCACTGTGCGGCCAGCTGCCCAAACTCTCTTGCAGTGGTGGACCAGAGCCTGACCAGAGGCTCATCATTACACTTCATAGAACCTTCCACAGGAACCTGAGGTGCCAGTGGTGTTGTGGAGACTCGCCACCGAGCAGCACTGTTACCTGCTATGTAGCCGAGGGGAGGGAGAAGGTGATAAGGGACCAAGGGAGAACTTCCACAGTCTCACATTCCAATAGAAGATTGGGTGGGGCCATGTGAACAGTCTGATGAGAGCTGGGGGTGACAGCTGTTATCTTGGATTTAATGGCTTCACAGCTCAAATCCCAGCAGGGGAGGATGGACATCAGGATTGCCTGGCAGCCTGCCTGGATCTGGGCAATAGAACAAATCTTCTAAAACTACTTTAAGAGTTTGAAGTATTTAATCAGCATTCTGAGCTGCAGCCCAGGGGTGTCTGGTCCAAAGGTTTGGCTCAGCCCAGTCTACAGCATTTAATCTGGGGGCTAATGCAGGAGCTCAAGAGAAGCGTGTTCTGTCTTCCCAGAGCCAAGCCACGAGCAGTCACTAAGACTGGATGGACTTTGAAGTCAACAGGAAAGGATCCACCAGCAATGACTCATATCAGCACTAGTGACACTTGTCGCGGGATATCTCACAGACAGTGGATGACATCAGGGAACTCAGAAGTGTGCTGAGAGGAAGAATGACAAAGCAACCTTCTGAGCAATCCTTCCTGACCCATGAACAAAGGCAGACAGAAGGCAGGAGACTCTGGAAGTGAACCACTGGCAAGGTAGGTGGCGTAAGGTGGAGGGTTTGGGTTTAGTGGACCATCGGTCCCCCTTCTATGCAGATAGGGGGCTGTACAGGGTGGATGGTGTCCACCTCAACAGAATGGGGACTGTCCCCTTGAGGACAGGTGACTAGAGCAGTCAGGAGGGTAATAACAGGTGAGGGTAAAAAGAGGGAAGATCTGAGCACTCAGCACAAAATTGAGATGTTGAGAATAAAATTAATCATGGAATCAAAGAATGTGCAGAGAAGAAATTTGTTAATTGCTTATACACCAAAGCTAGGAGCCTGGGTAACAAGAGGGATTGGAATCACTCATTTATGGGCATAAATTTGATCTAGTTGGCGTTACTGAACTGGTGGAATGATTCACACAACTGGAATGTTAAAATCAATGGTTACAATCTCTTGAGGAAAGATTGAATGGGCAAAGTGGGAGAGGGAGTGCCAGTCTATGTCAAAAAATGGCATTGCCTGTTTCCAAGTCACCGATAACTTGGAAGAAAATGATCTTGTTAAATGCTTATGGATCAATGTCCTAACAGATAAAGCACAAGACAGGACACTAGTTGGTGTCTGCTACAGCCTCTCAAATCACATTAGGGAACAGGATGACCAGCTTCTTACATACCTATCTATAATGGGTCAGAAAAAATGCTACTTGATCATGGGGGATTTCAATTTCAGTGACATATGCTAGAGGTCTCATGCTGCCAGCCCTAAAAAATACTTTAATTTCTAAATATTATAAATGACAATTTCCTAACTCAAAAAGAGTTGCATCCAACATGGGGAATTCTGTATTAGACCTCATCTTGACAGATAAAGAGGAAGTGACCACAGAACTAAAAATTAAGAGTAACTTAGGTACAAGTGATCATGATTTGATCATATTTATAATGTGCAAAGATAATATAATTCAAATTAGTAATATATATATATATATATATATATATATACATACATACATACATACATACACATACACTTGGTGCTTTAAAATGGCCAGTTTCACAAAACTGAAAACAACTATGAACCAAATTAGCTTGGAGGAAGAATTTAATCAGAAAAATGTGAATAATTTGAATTGTTTAAGAACACTTTATTAGATACCTAAAAAGCCACAGTCAAGGAAGAAAGACATATTCATTAAAAAAACAACCTGGTTTAGAGGGTAGGTGAAGGCAGGTATAAAAAATAATCTAACAAATGGAAGAAAGAGGAAGCCGATCATAGTGACCTTAAATCAGAAGCTAGGAATTGTAGAAAATTGATAAGGAAGGCAAAGGCACACCTGGAGAAATCTATGGTCAGTATAGTTAAGGATAATAAGGATTTTTTAAAGTATATAGGAACAAAAAAAATTCTAACAATGGTAGTTGTCCATTACTAGAAGTAAATGTAGAATTATCAACAATAATGCAGAAAAAATCTTCAATAAATATTTCTGTTCTGGAGGGGGAACAGATAATGTAGTTATATCATATGATAATACTTGTTCCATTCCATTAGCATTTCAGGTTTTTGAACAGCAATTACTAAAGTTAGATATTTTTGAATTAGCAGGTCCAGAGAACTTACATTCAAGAGTTTTGAAAGAGCTGGCTGAGGAGCTTGCTGGACTGTTAATGTTGATTTTCAAGAAGTCTTGGAATACCAAGGAAGTTCCAGAAGACTGGAAGAAACCTAATGTTGTGCCAATATTTAAAAAGGGTAAACAGGATGACCCAGTTAATTATAAGGCCTGTTTGTCTGACTTGGATCCCAGGCAAGATAATGGAGTGGCTGATTGGGACTTCATTAATAAAGAATTAAAGGAGAATAATGTAATTAATGCAAATCAACTTGGCTTTATGGAAAATAGATCCTGTCAAACTAACTTGATATCTTTTCTTAATGAGATTGAAAATTTAGTTGACAAAAGTAATAGTGTTGACTTAATATACTTAGTCATTTTGATTAAAAACAGAAGATACAAAATTAACGTGGCACACATTAAACGGCTTAAAAGACGACTAACTGATAGGCCTCATAATTTAACTGTAAACAGGAAATTGTCATCAAATGGGTGTTTTTCTAATGGGTTCTCACAGGGATCAGTTCTTGGCCCAGTGTTATTTAACATTTTTAACAATGACCTGGAAGAAAACATAAAATCATCACTGATAAAGTTTGCAGACGATGCAGAAGTTGGAAAAGTGGTAAATAATGAAGAGGAGAGGTCACTGATTCAGAGCGATCAGGATCACTTGGTATGCTGGGCACAAGCAAATAATGTGTGTTTTAATGTGTATAACTGTAAACGTATACATCTAGGAACAAAGAATGCTGGGCATACTTACACCAGGGGGGACTCTATCCTGGGAAGCAGTGAGTGAAAAGGATTTGGGGTCATGATAGACAATCAGCTGAACTTGAGTTCCTAGTGCAACACTGTGGCCAACAGGGCCAAGGCAATCCTGGGATGCAGAAATAGGGGAATCTTGAGAAGGGGCAGAGAGGTTATTTTACCTCTGTATGTAGCACTGGTGTGACAGCCGCTGGAATTCCATGTCCCATTCCAGTTGTTGATAATTTTGGAGAGGGTTCGTGAGAATGATTAAAGGATTAGAAAACCTGCCTTGCAGCGGAGACTCAAAGAGCTTAATCTATTTAGCTTAACAAAGAGATGGTTATGGGGTGTGTTTTGATTGCAGCCCATAAGCACCTACATGGGGAACAAGTATTTAAACTCTGACTCTTCAGTCTAGTAAAGACGAGTCTAACACAATCCAATGGCTGGAACCTGAAGCGAGACAAATTTAGACGAGAAATGAGGCTACATTTTTAACAGAGTCATTAACCACTGGAACAATTTACCAAAGGTCACAGTGGATTCTCCATCACTGATACTTTTTAAATCAAAGTTGGATGTTTTTCTGAAGCCCGGCTCTGGGACCGTTCTGGGGCAGATCTCTGGCCTGTGCCACACAGGGGGTCAGCCTAGTTGGTCACAATGGTCCCTTCTGGCCTTGGAATCTGTGAATCAACATGTATAAAATAAAGGGCTAATTGGCCAAATTGCTGATAGATGCTTAGATGCCTCCCAGTTCTGAGGACATTGCCAGACCAAGGTGACATTGTAACAAATGGGCTGAACCAGCCTGTGACATTTCTGCATGAGAAAATCAGGGGCCAAGTTTCAGCGTTGTGCAAACATTTACGACCAAGTTATAAACCCCTGTAAAATGCTGACAGACCTTTAGCTCCAGCCGTGCTGACGATGCCACCACAATGAATGTGCCGAATGACCTACCAAGCAAAAAGCACCTGAGTCATTCAGCAAACAATTAGAGCATCCTGGTGGGGACTGAATACTAACAGGAAAGAGCTGGAAGAGCTGAATAAGCACCTGCCTTGCCCCCCACTTCCGTCTCTTTCCAGCCCGGGCTGTGGTCTGTAGCAGCAGGACTTGCTGGAATTTCAATAAAGCTTTGGGAGATTGTTATGCTAAATGAGAAAAAAAAGCAATTGTCTTTACCACATCTAAAACTCCAGATATATAACTTGGAGAAATATAATTAGCTGCTAACTTCAAAGATGCATTGGAATTTTTGTAATGGGCATTGAGGCCCTGTATTAAAAAAAAGTAAAAGAAAAATGAAACATTCCTGCTTGTAAATGGAATGAGATTCAAATGTTTTCAATTAGGATTCTCTATGTATCTACAGCTAACAATAAAAATACCCATGTACCAGTATCTTATTGTTCAAAAGGCACATACTGTGTGGGAAGGTTTTAGTGAATAAATATTAGAAAAAATGATGACTTTTTCCTTATGAACAAAATCCATCCTGTTACTGAAAAAGGGAAACTGATATTTATACTGTTTACTGGGTTTCTGATACCAAAGAGAAATCCTTCTATCGAGGCTGAACAATACTTGCAAACACTGCTAGTTACCCCTTGGCACTACATAGAGGAGGGGAGGTTTGTATCAGTGACAAAGTATAAAACATCACATTGAGTTCATTTTACACCAAGAGAAAATACACTTGTTTGAGATGCTCCATTATATCTCTGCACTTCCTTGGCTTTCATTATGACGTGCATTTATAAATCAACTCGCTCTTTGGCTCTCACAAACCTCCAGCATCTTTCTGCTTGATTAGTCTTTCCCCAAGTAGCTGCCCAGGTGTCTCACAAAGCCAGTTGCCCACCAGAGCAGCTCAAAAAGAAACCCCCAAGAAGACCACAAATAAATGGCAGGGGACAAAGCGTGGGGGGGGGCATTAATCCTGCCTGTTTTATTGACTCTTTCAGGGAAGGTGAGCTTAGAGAGGTGTCATTCCCCTTTGGGAGGAGAGACAGCAATGAGCCCAGCATTCCAGGACAGGTCTCTGCACAGAGGATTCAGCTAGAAGAAGTGGTGGGTTGGCTAGCAAGGGCTGGGAGAAGGGAAGTGCTGCTTATCTGTTGGGATTCTCAGGCAATAGGGGGTATGGTGACACCTCTCTTTCCTTATATACCTTGCACCTGCTCATCCCTCCCTGTTATCTTTGCATTGCTGTAGCATCCAGCAACTCTAGCCAAGATAGAGACTCATTGTGTTGGGTGCTGCATAGGCACAGAGTGAGAGACAATCCCTGCCCCACAGCTCCTAGCTCTAAACAGACAAGATGGAGAGGGGAGACAGAACCAGGACACTACCCCAGCCCAGGGCAGCTATATAGCATAACAAGGACTAGAACACAGGTCTGCTGACTACCAGTCTAACACCTCAGCAAATAGAGCACTCTGAGCCCCCTGTGCACTGCTACATCCCTGCATTGGTAACAAAGGGGCAACCCTTGCCTGGGGACCCCCAAACCCCCATCAGACTTTCCCAGAAGAAAAGCAGCAGCTGCCAGACTTTATAAGAAGAGACACAGGTGTGGAGAAAAAGGCTGAGGGGTGCAAACCCAGCTACTTTCCTGCTCAGAAACCCAGGGGGAAGGAACCACCTTCTCTCTGAGTGAGGAGAAGCTGGGTGGGGAGCTCAACCAGCCCCCTCCTGCCTTGTTAGGGTAGAGTGAGTGTGATTGACCCCTCCCAATGATATCACCCAGCAACAAGCCAATGGGCCCAGGGGTGAGCTCAGGCTCCTCTGCCTTCTCTGATATAAAGGAGGCAGGGAGGGGTGGGCTGGATTTCTTGTAGCTCTCCAGGCTATAGGGAGGCTGAGTCAGTGCTGTTAGGTAGGTATTGGAAGGGTTCTTGTTCTGCTAAGTGTTTGGGGATTAGTGTAGGGATGTGGGGAGAAATACAGAGAAGTTACACAGGCTTCTTGTGAATGACTATTGTGTCATTTCTGTGAGTATACTGAGAGTAGGGTAAGTGCAGTTTTTCAGTAGAAGATCTATCTGTCTCATTTTACTCTCCTAAATCAGGGTGAAAAAGAGCCAAACAGCAGGGCCTTGTATTTTAAAAAAACTTGTTCTGTAAGCCAGTCTGCTGGTATCTTAGTTCTTTGCCTTCTAGGTGAAATCAGGCTGTGCAGAGCTACAGGAATCTGAGAAGAGGGGGAATAAAACTTCCCTAGCCTGTTCTGGAGACCAAAGTCAGTTTGGAGAATTAAACACCTGTGTCTGGGGGAGAAGTGTAAATGCCTTTGTCTGTGGGTGGGCTTGATAAACATTTCATGTGTGTGCAGGTTGCTGCTTTGATTTTCTTCTCATTACACACTGGTCCCTCTGTTCTTAGCAATACATAGCAACTTTGCTACTTCCCAGCCAGCTGCACCCCAGACAGATAGTTGTTTTCTCTTACCCTCTAGCTAGCTTCAGCACATTGTTCTCCAGTGTGTCTGTTGGTTTGACTTGAGGAACACAGAGAACATTTTCCTCATCACTGGTGGAAAAAGAACCCCTATGTGTTGCACTGACTTGTGGTGGTGGTAGTCTCACACATTGAGAGGCAAGAGGTCCTTCAGTGGTTGAGTTTCAGTAGGAATGGACTGTAAGCCTGACACCTCAACCTCCTGGTACCAGGGCTGTGCCATTTCCTTGTTTGAAAGTCAGGAAGAAATGGGATTTGGTCTCCAGGGACTGGTGCACTTCATTGGGCTGAGTTGTGCAGGCCTGCAAGGAAAGGGATGATTGCCATCTAGGCTTCCCTGGAGAGAGCCCACCTGTGGGAATCCAGGAGAAAAGAAAGCCGTGAATGGCCTACTGCTAATTCTGGAGCTGCCAGCTCACTGTGGCTTTAGAGAGACAAATTGACTTTAGAAAGCAAGGCCAGGTGGGGGCAAGTGTTTGGAAAGCTCAAGGGGGTAACACAACACGCCTCCAAAAACAGGTTGCTGCCAGGGGAGTTACACACAGATACTCACACACTTTGTAAGCTCCTCCACAGTTCAGATGATTGGAGAGTCGGGAGAGTCCTCTGGAAAAGGAAGTTGAACTGGCCAGGCCAGTCTTGTTTTTTGGTGCTCTAGCTCATGGTTGGCCACTTGCTGAACTGGCCCTTGATGAGTTGTTGATAAACTGTGATACAGGCTATTGCCTTTAATGAATTTTTGCACTGCAGCATGCCTGTTTATGGATCTCTGTATTGGGGCATGCTGGGGCAACGTGGGGTTGAAAATATTCTTGGGGAACAAGGAGTTTCATTTAATTATTGTGAGCATCCCCAAGCTTCCATTTTGTCCAAGGACAATTCCATGCTGACATTTTCTAGGGTAAAAGAATCACTTCCTGTGTTCCTCCCATAATACTAACCGTGGGCTCGGCTCTGCTGAGCTATGCAGGAGCTCCTCACCACAGAGCTTGAAAATCCCCGTATTATATATGCTGGGCAAGCCCGTTACAAACACAGACCTTGGCACTAACTTGCTGCCTGCTTGATGGTCTCATAAGAGAGGCCAGGAATTGAATGTGCATGAAGCGCTCTCCCTGCGGGGGGGGGTCCCTCCAAAATGGGGCTGAGACATGGGGTTGCTGGGCCTTGAGATCAGAATTGACTTTCCACAGTGATCAGCCCGAAACCAGCAGCTGTACCAAACTTACTCTGTTTTTTCTAACCGTTTTCACACTTTTATGAAGAGACTCCATGAGACAAATCTTGCAGCTAGATTGACAGTGTTTGGACTCTAGTCACATTGGGGTATTTTACACACACTTCAATCTCCCAAATATGGGTGTGGCCTTGTGTACACACAGGTTTGTACTAGTATTGCTACAGCAATTAAGAGGGTGATTTTTTTCCCCCTGATACTACACCTCACTGCCATATTGGTGCATGTAACAAAATTCATTCCACACATGGGTGGGAAAAATTAGAGGGAACACTGCCACTGGCCCATTCCCTGCCTTCCTTTCCACCCTGGTGCATGGAGCTGGCCCATTCCTTGCCCCCCCCTTCCTGCCCCCATGCATGGGGCTTGTCCATTCCCTCCTCCTCTCTTCTGTCCTTGCCCTCCCACGCATGTGGAGCTGGCCTGAGACCCCTGCCTCCAAGCCCAGCCTGCTCCCCACATGAGGCTGGTGTTGCTGCTCACCCAAACCTAGTCTGCCTCCTGCAGGGCTGATTTCACTGCTGGCTGGAGCCCTGGTTTCCCCCTGCAGGGCTGATGTTGCTATTCCCCCCTCCCAACTGGCACCTTCCTCTGCACCCACTAGGGGTGCATGCCCCCTTTTTGGCAAAAGTGGACATTTGTCCCGTTTGCTCTTGCCAACTGATTGAAGAGCAAATGGGACAAATGCCCACTTTTGCCAAAAAGTCAGGATAGCAAGGAAAAGGCTTAAAAATGAGACTGTCCTGGCCAAAATGGGAGGTATGTTCACCCTATATCTCCAGATCTCATGGAAAGCTTTGCAGAGCAGTGGTAACTCCCTTGTTCTGGCCAGATTCTGATTAAAGGAACAGCAGTCTGCCTACCTAGAACTTCCTCTGTATCTTCAATTAGACAATATTTTTCTTGTCTTCCTTTCCTAACTTTGGCTGACCTTTTGCTTAGTGGTGTTATGCACTGCTAAACTGCTGCAGCGTTCTACCAAGAGGTGGCTGCATTTCAGTGAAGAGATTCCTGTACTGCAAGTCTGTAAGATGCTTTGGGATTGTTTTGTCATACAAGGGATTATGTGAGACTGTCCCAGTGAGAATGCAGGGGGAATTCAGGTAGGCGCGAATATAGTTTCCTGCCCTGTAGCAAAGCCAAGATCCCAGGGTCAACACCTCATCTCCTGCAGAAAATGCTACAGGATGTTTAAGGAGTACAAATAGTCAGGACTGGCTCTCGGTCTTACATCTCATCCAAACGACAGTGGCTCCGCTGCACTGTATGTTCCAGATAACCCCCAGCTCCATTTCCTGCTCACAAACCAGACCGGCCCAGCTTCGCCCTTTGTTTGCTACTAACTGTTAAGAAGCAGTGTACTGTCATAATACAGCTTCCCCTGCATAGCCTTTTAATGCAGAACAGCCACGCTCTGCAGTTCCCACCACTTATAACAGAGCTGTCGTGAACCCTTCGATGCTCTGCTGAGCAAACTGCTCTAAGCCAGGGAGCTAACTCCTCTTTGCCCACAGGCTCACACTTAATTGCAAGCCTGAGTGCACCCATTAGGCTCACATTAAAACTCCCACCAGTAAGCCTGTGGAAAATGTAAAACTCTTTTGCACTGGCTGCTGGAACCAAAGGAGCTGGGCAGGGAAGTGGAGGGAGGAGTGTGCAGAGACACTGGGATGAAGGCTTAAGTCTAGGGTGTAGGAAGTGTCTGGGCTTTGGACACTTCTCTGAATCTGCACAGATGCACGTGGCAAGCTGGCCATAAAGGAGACCCTTTGAGGAAGGCTCCGGGTAACTAACAGGAGACAGCTGAGGGCAATGAAACAAACCCATCTGCTGCATATAACAGAACACTGCAAAGGTTTCTCACGTGTACTCCCACCCACCTAACCCAGATGGTATTGGGGCAAATCACCAGTCTTGTCTCTTGGGCTAGAGGAGATCTCCCTTGGTGAGCAATATCAGCGAGTCCTTTAGCTAGGTCCGCAGAGCAGCAACAGCATCAGCTGGGAAAAATAGAGGGGACATAGAAAAAGTAGGAGGATTAATGCCTTAATCCTGCCCATTGCAAGTCTCCATCCCATTGAATGACACAGCAGACAGTGTTACCTAGCGGGCAGAGCAAGGGAGTCAGAATTCCCGGGGCCCTTTTCAAGACTCCCTTTTGCTGTGACATTGGGTGAATGCCTTCACCTCTGAGCCTTGGCTTGCCCATGTGTGGAGACTGTCTCACTGCCCATGGAGAGAGAGGGGCAGGATGGATGTATTCATGTCTGCCAGGTTCTCTGAGCCTCTCTGGTGGATGTGGCTGCTCCAGTGCAAAGGGTCTGGATTCTCTTAGCCAGCTGGACTCCATGTGTCAGCCAGGTGCATAATAAATAAATATAAGTGTGAGCAAGCAGGGGGAGTGGCCCATCTCACTCCACTTCCTGCACATTGCATCCTATAATCGCCTATGAGCGCGAGCTCCTGGGTCATGCAGTAAAACCCCAGGAGCTTAAGGAGTGGGGGCTGGAAGGAGTGTGCTGTTTGCTTTGCATTATCTCCACCCGTCCTCTCTGCTCGTATTTGTATTTTCCAGATACACAGACCTGCGAAGCAATGGGGTGTTTGCTGGCCAGTCTGCAGTCACCAAGCAAACCCCGCCCGAGCAGCAGCTAATCGGCACTTTTAGGTGGTGTAACCAGATGAGATGATTTTTTTTAATGGAACTGTTTGTCCAGTCAAATGACCACAGGGTGGCTCCCAAAGATCTGTATGTGGAAGAGAAGCCACTTCCTGTGAGGCTGGCTTCAGAGCAGCTGACCGTTTCTCTGTACCTTACATAGAGGACAACACTGAGCAGTGGCAATGCAATTTATTTCCGCTAGTGAGCGAATTGCCCATAATTCATGACAAGCGGAGCCTCAAGTGATGATGAAGGTCAGCCTATCAGATGTGGAAATAAATTGTATCCTATTACTGCCTCCCTCTGTGGGCTCCATTTATAGCCGAGCTTTTTAGAAACTATTTGAAGTTTGTTTGATTTTAGGGTTTTTTCCTTTTTTATTTAAATGGAAATGATAGTTTGTCAATGGCACATGGAGACCAGCCCAGAGCTGAGTCTAAGGATCATGTGATGGGATCTGCACAGTCTCACAATGGGACACATACATGTGGGTGAATGAGGCTGGGTGGCCTTGAATTTTTTCTTTTCCGCATGCAACAGCATCATTGTAGATGTAAGTGAAAAACCCTAGAAAACCCCAAATGCTCCCTCCTGGTGTATCATGTGATGGCAGTCTTGCAGCACTGCTCCTAATTGGATGGCTGCCCCATTTGTGTAGCAGAGGCCAATGGCACAGAGCTAAGAGTGAATGGCACAAGCAGAACATGCAGCCAGAGCTGGTTACAAGCCCCCGGTGGCTGAGACAGATTGGGAGAAATCTGTTCAGGGGCTGAAAAAGGCCAGAATTCAGTGACTTCCAGTGGTTTTCACCAACCAGGTTAGCCTAGGATTCAGCTACCCCACCCAGGAGAGAGCTCCCCTTTCCTTCAGGCTCATATCTCCTCCTGCAAAAGGCCAGGGCTCAGACCCAGCTCTCCTGCATCCATGCAGCTCGCATGCTCTGTTAGGCAAGGGGAGCTTCATTAGGAAGGATCCTTTTACCTGTCTGTCTTGGACACTCCCTGAGCTCAGCAGAGACTATTGGTCTCTGCGTGAGGCGGGCAGGAGCCTGCCACCTGATGGCAGCTCACTGGCACTAGAGAACACACTTTAAATAAAGCAAACTCCAAACAAAGATTTTCCTGCAGAAGCAGCATTTCCAGCATCTCTGAATGTGATTGAAAAACTACAGCTGCAGCTGCAGCAAGTGTCTTCAAAGCTCACGTAAGGCCACGTTGCTAACATGGAGGCGAGCAAAGACGAGCAAATGCAATAAACTCTATTCCACTCTATACAGGTTGTGATACCATGCTTATCCTGGAGTCTCTGCGCACCTTTCAGTTGTACACTAAAGAACACAACTACACGTCTGTCACATGTTGTGTTCTCATCCTCTCCCCAGGGGGAGAGGCATGTGTAGTGGAGTGTCTTGTTTTGGCAGAGTTGATTTGTTTATACATATACAAACCTGCCTGGCAGCTAGAGCGGAAGCTGGTGAGGTTTGTGATGGTCCTTGGCTCTTGGGGGAGGTCATTCCACGGTCTAACTCTAGCGCAGGCACCGGATCTGCTGAGATTTGAAATGGACAAAGTGACCATCTTTGGCAGGCTGTTCCAGCACAGCCTCCTGCATGTAGGGGCCACACCTCAAACGGATCAGAAATCTCATGAAAACCTGGAACAATCACTTAGGCCCTACAGCGGGTGGGGAATGCTATACAGCAGTGCTGCTGTGAACAATGGGACCTGCTATTAGCTGTGGAAATATTGATACATTTTTGCATTAGAAGCATTGCTTATATCTGCAGCCTAAAGCAGTACCTTTCTCATGCATTTATCCCTCTTATTTACCATGCTATCAGAACCCCCAACTGATGGATATTGTTAGCAGGAAGAGATTTGCCATGGAAACAGAACATGTCTCTTTACATTTAAAAAAAAAGATGAAAAGAACTCAGCTCCGTTTCATTATTCTTATATTAAAAATCATTAGTTTGTGTAATGTGCCCTATGTGGACATAAACATTTCAACGCAGTGACCAAAGCACAGCAGAGAACACAATTAGCAATGTGTGGCAAAAAATATCCTCAGGATCTTAGCTGCAAAAACTCTCCTGTCTCCAGCACCTCAAACTACATTCAAATGCAATACACTTCAGTATTTGTGATGAGAGAGTAACACACCAGTTGCTTTTTAAATTCTATATATGAATAATAGAAATGTATCTTGCCTTTATTTTACCCGCTGGCATGTAAGCAACATGTTGGGTAGAGTCCCCTCATTGAGATCCATTTAATGTGTGAGATACAATCACATCATTGGTACACAGAGGAAAAAATTAAAGCAACACTTCCTCCCAAATCCCTGTTGTGGCACCCCCTTACCTCCATCCCCAAGATTCAGGATTCTAATGGCTTTGGGGTAAGTTAAAAATGCTGTGAAATTGTTCAGTTTTACTGTGCAGACAGAGGCAGGATTTTCTCTCTCTCCCCCTGACCCCTCACTGAAAACTTCCTTTCCTTTCAACATGACTCCAGTTTCTTTACTGCCTGTGACCATGGAGGTAAAGTGTACTTTATACAATTCTTGGTTTGTAACTGACCCAGAACTGTAGCACTCAGAGCTATGTGTTGTGTCTTGCGTAACTGCTGGTTCTGTTGAAAGATAAGTGATTCACTTTCTCTGGAAAAATGGCTAGAAGTTTGGCTTTTAAAAAAAAATTCTCAGAATGAGAAAAACAGCTGTCTTCTAAAACTCATAAATTGCGACAGTAAAAGGTTTGGGCAAAAACCTATTTTATTGTTCTCGCTGTCAAAAACATAGCTGAGGGCCATGTGACTTAGTAATTACTGTGGACTTTTTCTGACAATAAACATAAAACTTAAAACTGTATTAGAATCATCTGACAATTTTTATGCTTTAACAGCTGAGAGTGAATAATGTTTTTTGCATATAAAATGCACTCTCTTGTCAACTTATAAAACTGTCAGACATAAATTCATCAAAAAAGATTATATAATTAAAAGTCACTTTTCTTTCTGCAGTTTTGTCGAAATTATTTGTTTGTCACTTTTTTCAGTACTAAATTACTGCATTCAGAGACAACTTTCTTTGTTAAAAGACTATTATGAAATGTATGATTCTTACAAAGGAACTTAACTTCCTCTTCCAATATATCAATTCAATATCACTTACTTTTCTGAAAACACTTTAGACAATGCTCTCTGTTTAAAAAGCTATTTTATTCTGAAGATGAACTGGAACATTAATGGAAAGCATCCAAATGTAAAATGATATTTTTATCATTGAGCTGCATATAATTTGTGGCAAACCAGTGAAAACTAATTTGAATTTTTACTAAAGGAAATGGCTAGCGTTTCAGATCTGTTAGAAAAGTGAGCCACACAAGCATTTAAAAACCAGTAATATCCTACAGCAGCCACCTAGCAGAGATGCCAGCCCAGTCTAATATAGAAGATAGATATTCACTAAGGACCTCAGCCAAATGTGTAGCAATGGTAAAGAAAACTTTAACCCCCAGCCTGCTGGCAGATATATAGTAAGGACACAGCCTTACAGAAGAAGATCTTAATAAATGTACAGTGCTCTCCTTTCCATGAATACTATGTTCAGCTATAGGCACTGGTTCTTTGCCACACGTAGTAGGAAATTGAGAGACCATGGCAATGATGGGCAAAGAGAGAGGACTTCCATAAAGTGACATCTTAAAAAGATGACAATTCTTAGGACCAGAGCTTGTCCCTATAGAAATCAATGGGAGCTTTTCCATTGACATCAGCAGGAGCAGTGCAGGATTCGTATTCAAGGCAGGACAGTGGCTACATTTCAGAGTAGCAGACGTGTTAGTCTGTATCCGCAAAAAGAACAGGAGTACTTGTGGCACCTTAGAGACTAACACATTTATTTGAGCATAAGCTTTCGTGGGCTACAGCTCACTTCTTCGGATGCTGTGGCCCACAAAAGCTTATGCTCAAATAAATTTGTTAGTCTCTAAGGTGCCACAAGTACTCTTATTCTTTTTAGAAGCTACATTATCACCCTTATCTCTAAAAGGGAAGAGGCTTTTGATGGCATGGGTTATTTTAATGAATTGTCATTGTGCTTTTGTGATGAGAAACAGTAAATTTATTGGAGTTTGGTAGATTTGGGGTGTTGGATTTTCAAAAGACTGGAGGTATTAATGGTTTATTGATCTGTTGTTAAGTTATTGGAGACTTAATGGAGGTAATAAACCAATGGTACACACTGTGGCTGGGTGACAATGCACACAATTAAATGAGAATTCCTCAACGTGCACAAAAGGGAGAGGGCTGAGCGTAGCCCTGGTGCAAAGGAATCCTCTGTATTGTAGGACAGGTCAGGGATGCTTCAGATAGGCTAGCAGTAGGAGAGCTGCTGCTTTCTTTTTTTTTTTTTTTGCACAAGACGTGCAGTTATCTAGAAAAAGTGAACACAGGTGTGTGCATTTGTGCCATGCTGCCTTGCTGTCGGATTTGTTTGGGGGGATTTCTTTCTTTTTTTTTTTTACGGCACAATGAAAACATGGGCCTGGAGTACTCCAATATTTATGCTATCTGCATGAGACTTCTTTGGAGGTCAGACACATGTTCTCCTCCTCCCATTGCTGGCTCCAGAGGCTGCTGTATTTATTATTTATGCAGGCTTGCATGATGCTTTGCAGATAGATAGAGACCTGCTCCTTGTTCAGAAGAACTTAAGTGTAAATTACATATGAGCTGATGGGGAGATGCCAATATACAATGAGGTGCAGGGTTAAAAGGAGCACGGGGTCTTGCCCGCTGTCCCTGGGGTTACTCGGCGAGCAATCATGTTAGTTCCACTTTGGTCCTGTCGAAGACTCACTTGATTACTGTTTAGATGATATTTCAACAGGGGGTGCAGGTCTGACAAGTCTGGTTCTCACAAACACTGTTGACGGCAGTTCGCCTTGTTCCCGTCGATGCCTTTCCCCCCAGGAGATGGGGAGGCAGAGCTGATAGGCGGTTGCCATTAGTATGATCACTTCACATTGTAATTATCTGTGATTTATCCTGCTTCTGCTGAAAAACCGTGCAAGCCTTTTCCGGAAGGTTCATTTTCCTGCTTTTCTCTCTTGTTCCTGCATAATGTGAACTGACATGAGCCATTGTTGAGGGGGAAGAGAGCGAGTGTGGGGGCTGAAGGGGTATTTAATGATGGGAGCGGGATTAGCTGGAAATCTCCTGGCAGAGGACAAGATCTCACCAGGCTGGTGGTCAGGGAGGAACCTGGTAGGACTTGGGGATTAGAGAGCACTGGAGGATGCCACAGTCATAGCTGATCTGGAGGTTTACAGTGGGAATGATTCTGGTTCTTGCATTACTTTCTTCTACCATTGCCCCACCCAGAGCGCTTCCTTCCCAGAGGGATGCTCATGAAGATGTCCCCATCATGCTGCCTGTAGAATCACATCACTCTGCCATGCCGTGCTGCACCTGGGAGCAGGACCCCTGAACTCAGCACAGTGGGCTAGGTTAAGGCCTGGGGCTTGAGTGCAGAAGGGACAGGAGGTTTTCTTATCTCTACCTCCATTTGCCCCGTTGGCATGATTGTTTAGAAAACAGGATTCTGAGGGAAAGGTAATTCCTGCCCTGTGCTGAGGGATCTTTCCATGGTGCCGAGGGGGATGTAGTCCCCTAGGCTGGAGCATCTATTAGTGTCGGGGCTTTAAGTTGAGGGAACATGGCCGGGAACAGAGTGAGGACAGTTAACCTTTGCATCCCCAGCTGCAGAACCCTAGATCCTTGTTCCTGAAAAGGCCTCCATCTGAGAGGGAAATTGCAAGTGACAGTAAGCTGTTCTCATGCTACCAAGGCATTGAGACCTATCACTCTGATCCTGGGGCCCTGTTCCCGCATAGTGGGGTAATCCCCAGAAATCCAAATGACAAGCTTTTAAAAAAATAATTTTGAAAACTGTTAATACCTGGTAAATTCTCCAGGACCTCAACAGCTCCCTGATTTGAAAAGTTCATGCTCCGTTAAAAACAGTTATTTAATACAATAATCATTCAATTAAAAGCCTCTTGAAGCAGCTGCCAGAGTCTATTTGTGTCATTACAGTATTTTAACTGTAAAAGGGCTAAATACAGAATAGTCAACTGTGATTGTCAAGAAAATATTATGGTAAAATTAGCAGACAGAATTATGAAGTCTCCAGTGATGGAGAAAACCCTTGGCCTGGAACTAGAAGGGCAGATACAATGGGAGGGGCTTGGGTGTCCCACGAGTCAAGTGACAGGGGCTGTCCATAAACCTCTAACACGTTCCAGGATGAGTGGGTGGGTCATCAGTTTTGCATGTTTGTTTCAGAGTCACAATGTGGGATGTGTTAGCTGCTGTGTGGCTAGCCCAAGAGCTAAGCAGGAGTTCTAGAGAACCTGCTCTCAGACGGATCTGGAGCTGGGGGTCCACTGACTCTGCAGAGTCTCTGCAGAATCTTCCAATTGCCAGCATGGGGAAGTGGTGCCATGACAGTCAAGCAAAAGCAACAGGATGATTAATTAGAGCTGCTGTTTTATGGGCTGGTTTGTGGGGAAAATAAACTTGCCCAAACTTTAGCCCCAGTCTGGACCCAGGTTTTAACATTTTCTGGTTTGAATTTGTTTGAGTTATAGCTTCTTTTCTCTCCCTGCATCCTGAAAGATCATCAAACTCCCAGAGCCACACACAACTGGACATGAGTGCAGTCTGATATCAGATTAGCGGGGATGCTGCCACAGGTCAGACTATAAGTATAACAGTAGATCTGTGGGTGCCTAGACTGGAACAGTAGGCAGGACTGAGGGGCATTGGCAGAGCTGTGTTCCCTTGCCACGTCTGCCTGGCTTTAACCAGTCTCCCTAGTCTTTGTTCTCTAAAATGAATTTAATTGGAAGACCTTCCTCGGTACTGGTTTGACTCAGTATTTTGTTCTACGGTGCATCTTCCCTTCTCAGTCATTTCCCAAACCTTGGTTTCAAAAAGAGTAACCAGAAATGAAATTACATTAATTTGCAACCAGTGAAAAATATGGGGAGAGATTGTGCATTCATTGTTCTGGGTGTAAATACCCCATCAGAAATATCCATAGTAATATTAGGGGTTTCCAAGTTATGCCATAACAGGGATATACAAGGTCTTTTTCCATGAGCCACTGATCAGATTCATGGAACTAACTGCACATTTTCCTGATGAAATGCAAAAATATTGTCCTGTTTAATGTTCAATTTGCTATGCAAGTCTTTGTAAGGAAAATGCACACTTAATCTTCAGCAACTTTCACCATTTTAAAACAAATAGACTGCTCTTCAAAATACAGAGAAATCCATCAACATATTGTTCACATTTGTGCTATTCATGGCCACTTGGAAATCACTCAGACACCACAATGCCATTCTACATAGAGAGCTATCTTTGCGGGAAGAATAGGGCTGCACCATTTCATTACCAATCCAAAGCCTCCGTTTCTGTTCCAGAATTGGAGCCACACATGGGAACTGGCTGACTTTGTCTCAACAATAAAGTTGTGGTTCTCCTGGATAGGATTCTGGGATTTGTGTAGTGAATTAATTCCAATCCTTCTGTCCTCACTAGGTATTTGAGCTGATCTGTGGGGGTTGATGGGTTTGTTTTAATGCTTGAAGTATTATCAGGGATGCCAGAGCATTGGATGGGCACTCTTTGATTACAGTCTGCATAAATCTAAATGAATAACTAGTCTGCTGAGCAGAGGGAAGTCCCTGAGAATGCTCCCATGGTAGTGTTCACTAGCTCAGTCCGATCCATGGCCTCACCAGCCACGTCCTGCTTTTTGTTCTTTGGTTACTCACAAGCACGATGACCGATTCCACACCCTGAAGGGTTTAACTGTCTGAGAGGCAACGACGCTGGGTTTTGCTGGGACTTAGGCAAAGAGTATTTTAGTGAGTAAATGCAAATCATCCCCGTATTTCTACTGTGGCGATCCATATACTTGCTGGCTTTTGCCTTAGCTACCTGAGGACAAAGATAATTGTCATCAATGGTTCTTCAGGAGGGTGCTGAAGAGGAAAAACAGCTGAATAAAGCCACTGTGGTAGATTTCTACTGGCATCTCCATAGTCCCAACCCTGTACTTTATCTTGTTACATAGGTGCCATCACATAAATATTCCAGTCACTATTGCTTACTGTCAGACCCAATTTAGAAAAGTACTTGTCTGCTACAAATATTTTATAGTACTTGAATATGCAATTTATGTAACATGCCCAGCAAAAAATCCATTATACGGTTTTGTCTAATTGAAATTCTGGCATTGCAACAGTAGGAAAAAAATTAAATTATTATTCCAGAAAGTTAGTCTGTTATGAAGCCCTAACTGCTCTCACTCAGAGAAAGGCAGCAGTGTCATGAGCCCAGCTTTGGGAGCAATGCCGGCCCTTTCCAAGCCAGCCAACATTCTCTAAGATTTTGTTGCTAAAATCAGGCTTCTCTGTGCAAACTGTCTGTGTGGTTATTTGTCTCCTTTCTGAGCTATTCTCTCTGGGTGGAGACTGCACTGTGGCAGCCCCTAGGGTTAGTGACCAGGAGGAGGGTAAATGTTATATATTCCAGGGGTTTTCCCTTTCCAATATTCTGTCATGAAATATCAAGGTCTCAAATTTTGCAGGACACAAAAAAAAGGGTAACACCCCTCCTTCCCCACACCAAGCATTTGCTTTTCAGACAGATGGTCAGAATTTAACACCTCTAATTGCTTCTGGTAACAGACTCCTACCAGAAACCCATCTTCCACTTTGGGACAGGACTCTCCTCTTATAAATAATCCCACTGTCCTTTACACACCCAGACTGCCATTGAATGCTCATCACAGGGGTCTGTGGGTTGAAGTTAATTTATATTTTGTTAAATTGCCTCTCTTCCCTTTGCTCTGATTAGGTCTGTCCTGAGTAAATTAGTGAGTTCATTGATCTGAATGGCTCTGTTTGGAGAAGCATGAAATGGACGCAAAATGTGCCTGTGGAAGCAGCCATAACTTCTAGCTCAAAGGCTCTCGGAACTGCAGCAGGGACATACTTACCAAACAGCTATCGAGAAGGTTGGTCCAAGATGCAAAGACCAGAGGTTCCTCCAGAAGTATTTGCTCTAGTGGTGGGAAGAAGTAGAGGAATTGTTACGAAAGAAGCCATGTTGTGCGAGGCACCTACATGGGCGACTTTGCTAATTCACTGTGGCACTATAAGAGGACTATCAGTAATATTAGGCAACACAGGTGCTGTCAGTTGTTGTACTTATTCAGCGCTACTGTAGAAGAACTCCACTCATCTGCCAATATCTGAGCTGTATAGGATTGTGGGACATTGAAACAAAGTCGATGCCATCTCTGAGAGCACTGGAATAAAGTTTGTGTGAGCAAAAAATGGTGGACTGCAAAGTCAATCCATTGTCTCTGGTCTCTTATTGTGATCTGTAAATAGACCACATGAGCAGAGATGGAGTGTTTAAGCTATCTCTACAGTGCAATGGAAGTACTAACATTCTGCAGAGAATAGACGAAAAGTGCTGGGTTTGGGGAGGTTCAGGATTACTAGTGGCTTTTCTGCCACAGTCAGAGGTGAAAGAAGCCAGTAGAACTGGGCTGACAGTGTGATCCAGACGAGGGTTGAGCAGGCCTGTAGTTCAAGTTTGGATTTGACAAAACCCTCATCTTGTGAACTTTTTGCCCAAAGAGTTCAGATTCTAGTTAAATGAATTGATCTCCCAAGGTTTTTTTGCTGGCTTGAATGGCAGAAAACTTGCAAAATCCGCTTTTCCAGCAATATTTGTATCATCTTCTACCTACATGTTTAACTCTCCTTGTGATGTGCAGCTGAAGTGGAAAAGCACGAACCCCCTTGTTTGGGCTGGTGAGGGTACCTTTAGGCACCAGGAGCAAATGCTATGGAAAATTGATTTCCATTCTTGCAGTGGAACTTGTCCTCAAAGTGAGCTTAAAGAAGAAAAGTCAGAGAGTTACAGAATAAAGTACTTATTTCCTCTGGGACGTAGTGTATTGCTTGTGGTATATTTTATGGATAGAGTTGGTCCCGTGTGTCTTGAAGGCATTTGGCTAAGCAGTGTGTTAACAGTTAGTGTGTTAAGGAGCCATTGTTTGAGTACTTTAGTTTTGACATTTAAATGCATTTTTCAGATACAGTGAGATGAATGTGATGTCATCGGGGAGTCACGAAGGACTCTCAGGCAGAAGAGCAGAAGGCTGGGTTTTAATCTTTAACAGCACACTAGCCTCTCATTTCTAAAGGTCTCTTCAGTGAAAGCCAGGTTGTGCTTTAGGTACCAGAATACCAGGCCTTTTATCCACTTGATGATGATCCAAATGTGTGCTGTTTAATAACAGTCTTCAACACTGACCAGGTTTTTTTGCTAGGCCAGGGGAAATCTTAAGGGTTAGAAATTTTGCAGGCTTTGGCATTAGGAAAATGGCACCCAAACACAGAATGTGCCCAGATCCGAGTCATCCTCCACTCTCTTTACTCTGGTGAAACTCCTACATAGCTTGGATTTGACCTATGGAGCTTTATGTTTAGAATGCCAGTAATTTATGATAAGCCCCATGGTGCTGTGATAGGAAAGGGAGAGGATAATGGGTTACTGCAACTCTAATGACAGTTGTGGATCCTCTGTCCCCTGTCACACACACAACCCCCACCCCCACGAAACTGTCTTAAGGAAGGGATTTTACAAGAGTCAGTGCACACTTCCTGTGTAATGCCAATGTTGAAACAAGAGATTCATACATTCAAATCACTCACTTGCCACAGTGAGCCTCTTGAATTCTATCTGACATACCCACCCAGTTATTCTTAATCACCTTGCTCAAAGAAGTGCTAGAAGCTGACCACTACTGGCATAACAAAGTGTGAGGGGAACATGGTAGGTGGGGTAATATCTGGCACAACAAGGCCTCAGCAATACTACAAACAATGTCTGAAGGGTGCAGAGAACAATCCCTCTGCTTCTCCACACCTGTGAGAGATGGGGCGCCGTCCCCTTGTCCTCCCCACATTGTGTGCTTTATTCATGGAGTGAGTTTCTGGGATGACTTGGAACCCAGCTACTTTCAGTTTGCAGCAGCCAGGGTGCTCCCAGAGAGCAGGGTATTGTGACACTTGCATTAACAATAACTGGTGTCATGAGAGCAAAAGGCTTAAAAAACTAATAATAATCCATAAATGGATTTGATTTGACAGTGTCCCTGCTCCTAGTTTTGCTTTCCACCAACATTCTAGTGAGCAATCAGGTATGTGCAACAAAAACTTTTAAGCAAATATTAGAGGATATTCCCCAAAGCAATTTCTAAGCATATGTATGTTCATGCCAGATGCCTGAACTCAGCATTATGCTCATCCAATCAGGGCACAGATAATACCATGTGAACACGTGAAACTAACCAATAGACCTTCAACTACTTATTTCAAACTGCTCAGAAACGACCTACCTCCTAGTAATTCTGTATTTGAGGGTGAAATCTGAATACCAAACACATTACAGATAAAACCCAGGAATCTTGCTCCCTAATCTTTTTTTTTAAACCAGTGAAGAGCTGGCCAAATTCATCTATGGTGTAACTCATCTGAGTTCAACAGTAACCCCAGGGATTAATTTGTCCTCATATGTCTGGTATCCTACTGAGATTATACAGTGCTTTCATTTTTAAATATTAATGAGGATTAGAAATCCTTCCACTAGGAAAGTTCAGTGCAGAAATGTGTCTTCTGGAGTTAACTCTTTGGAGACAGCAGATAACCTGAACATTTATTTCCATGTCAGTTTAATAAAAATGCCATTGTCCTAAGGCCTTATCAAGACCTGGGGTGCCTGTTGCTGCTGTTCTCAGACCAATTTTAGAAGCTTTGGCAGCACTTGGAAGGTTTGTTTAATATTCATACAGCATGTGAAGTCTTAGAATCTTTAAAGTGAATCAAATGTGGTTCATTTGGAATGGGGCTTGGCAAGAGGGATCTAAACTCAAGAGATTCAAAGATTATATCACACAACAGATTTTTTCATTAATTTATCTTTAACCTTCACCGTGATTTAGATCTATGTCTAAATATTTTACAATTTGATCTGTTTTATTATTCAGTTAATCTATATAAAGGGCAAAACGTTTTACTTATTTCACTCCCATTTCTTTAAGTTCACACTTTTTTCCAATTTAGCAGCATTTTTAGACCATGTTTTTCCAAGGGTTTTAACTTCAGGGGAAAGAGAATACATATAAATATGAACACGCTTTTAATTACAAGATACTGATTGTTGGTTTAAATAGCAATATTTGTTCAGTAAATTGCTAATTAATGCAAAGAAAATGCCATGTGACATCAATTATTTGCTTCCATTTAAACTACAAAACTATTTTTGCTTTTTGCAGTGAGCAGAATAAGTGAGCCTCTGAAATATTGAAAAGAATATGGAAGGCAGGTAGAAGGATACCACATGCTGCTGAGATTGTTGCAATGGTTTGGAAGCATTAGTCCAGGCACATAGGCTAACTCTGTAATCATGTGGTCCTATTACTGTTGCCCTCAACCTGTCCCGGCTTGCCTCCTATCTCACACACTTATTGTGTCTTGTGAGCTCCTAGAGGCATGAATCATACATGCCTATGTATTTGTATATCATCCGAGGATCCCTAACCCTGACCTGTGTCTTCAGGCGCTATGCTAATACCAATCAATAACAGTGGTAATGATAAGTATCCCATTTCTCATGACACTGCCACACAAGAATTTCGAGCACCCATGTAAGAGAGAGAGAACAAATAGGTATTTGTCTAATATCCAGTATTTCAGCTTCAATCAGACAGGTTTACCAACAGTATCAGCTGAGGGTTAACAGGTGTGGTTCTATTAAAGCACAAGTGAAATCTAGAAGGGTGTCCAGTGTGGGAGACGGAGTAAGCTGACAGATTCAGCACAACAAGTTTCACCCTTTCCGTGGGAACGTTTGCATTTAAAACATTTTCCTGTTATTTTCTATAATGAGTCTCTAGCTTTTCCAGAGCTGACTTTCCTGGAGACATACCTCTTATATTTCCAGAGGCTTCCTGTCAATAGCTGCAGTAACACATTACAAATCATCAATCATATGTGCCCCAGCAATCACAGCCAGGCTGCATTTTAGAGCCCAGTATTAACAGGTGAAATTTAAGTTATACTTTTAAAAATCTCAAATCCAGTGGGTGTCGCATCCATCTGCAGGAAGGGGACAATAGTGACTTAAAATCAGACTGCCACCAGCTAACTAGACAAGCAGTGGCTAATTCTCATAGCCAGAAAGGCTTTAGTTGTGCAGGCACTCTGGCTTAGCAGTCACAGCTGGGCTGAGGTCTGCCTACTACAGATGGTAGTCGCCGAGCAGGAGTTGGAGGAATCGCTATCCAGGTCCCATAAACAAGAGTCCTGGTCAGAGTCAGGCCAGGGTCAAAGATCAGAGATCAGAGGACGCACCAGGCTCAAATCAGGAGGCAGGAATCAGGGTCAGAGACCAGCAATCAAACAAAGTCTAGTATTGCAGCAGGCCAAAATCTGTGTGGTTGCACAAACAACTTCTCAGGACAGCCTGAAGGTTAAATAGGGTGGTTGGCCAATCAGAGGGCTGCAGGGTACTGTCACTCTGGTCTCTTGGGTGGCACTTCTGGCGGCATCTGATCTCCACAGGGCTCCTTGGCTGGGCCCTGGCATAGCCTCCCAGGGGCACTGTGGGAATGTCAGCAGTCCCAGGCTCTGTAGACCTGGTTCCTAGCCCCTGGATCCTCACATTAGTAGGAGAAGCCTTTGCTGCAGTTATGCTGAAGGCAGGTTTGACTTCAAATAAAGACATAGAACAAAACAGTCTTGAAGAGCAATTGAGAGGTTTATGATAACAGGCGCAGTGTGAACTACTAAAAGGTTTATCTGGCTTTGCTTAGTTGACCCATAACAGCCCTGTTGATACACAAATAATTTATAGACCTGCTGAAAAATCTGGATTTATAGCCTGATCATGGAAGTGAAATGCTAGTACATAAAATTGGTAGTACCTTGGCTGTATATACCTAAATCTTTAATTCTTATAGCAGCTAAGAGAAAAATAAACGTGCATACAGTGCACACAACACAAACTGACCATAAATCACAGCTCTGCTGAGAACAGAGGAAAGAATCTTACTGATCCTCTGTCCTACGTTACTTGCCCAGGTGCCCACATACAAACCATTTTTATCCAGAAACTGAAAAATGAATCTCATGAAATTAATATACAGAAAGTCTCCTGTCCATAAGGCTGTCTACTCAATTCCATCGCCCTCCTAACGCTGGAAAGCAGAATTAGGGGAGAAAGACCTCGCCTATTGGGAGACTTCAATATTAGAGACCAGTGGGGAGAGTGTCATAAATACTCTATTAGATCTGAAATGCCTCCTGAAAAGAAATTCACGGTTGAAGAGTCCAGTTCCACATCAGAACGTGTGTGGCAGAGACCTCAATGAAAAATACAGCCAATGTATCTTTACAATACAACAGGCTTAGATTATTATTAGGGTTGGAAGGGACCTCAGGAGATCATCTAGTCCAACACCCTGCTCAAAGCAAATGGACCCCTCAAGGATTTGAACTTGATACCCCAGGGTGTGGGAAGGGACAAGCAAAGCAGTTCAGGTAAATGAAAACCAGCCAAAAGCTTTTAAGAGGATCAAAAGAGCCCAGACTCCCTTCAGACTTTATTATTTTACATCCTGGCTGCCCTTCGTTTCCCTGTTCCATTGGAGGCCACAGCAGAATATCCTAGGATAGATTAATCTAGTGAGATTTCAAGCCTCATTCTGCAGATGTAACAGATCCAGTTGATTCAGAGAATTATTCAAACCAGACAAGGGCGGCTCCAGGCCCCAGCACGCCAAGCGCGTGCCTGGGGCGGCTAGCCGTGGGGGGCGCTCTGCTGGTCGCCGGGAGGGAGCAAGCAGGCAGGCAGCCTTAGGCAGCATGCCTGTGGAGGGTCTGCTGGTCCCGCGGCTCCGCTGCTCCCTCATGCTTGGGGCGGCGAAATGTCTAGAGCTGCCCATGAAACCAGAGCACAATTGTGACTATTCAGTGATTTGCTAGGCATGAATTACCACATCCTGATTCCATGCCTGTTTCTAGAAAGTCATCACCACAGGCCTCTAGTTGGTTGTTCTGAGTTATCCCAGATATGTATCTAACGTGTATGGGGCGAGCGATCACAGTGAAGAGACACAGGTGATTATTTCACAAAGCGAAGCTGTAATGGACCTGAGTCTTCTCTTACTTTGCACTGGCTTGGTTCTGATTTTTAAACTAGTATCATTCCGTTGGTCTCAGTAACTCCTGATTTATCCTGGTGTGCGGGAGCGCAGAATCAACCCCCACGTCTCTACGAAAGCACAGGCTGGTGTCCCAGGAAATCCAAGAAATCCTTGGAATGCAGCTGTCTATTAAGGCATGACATTTAGGGTTGTACTTTGAAATATGTTTATAGTAGCACACAGCAAAAAGACCCTAGGGGAACCTATGAGCCAAATGAGATTTCCGTGTCAGCACCAGTCATGACCTTTCCTTTACTGTATCTGCTTAAATACAGAAAACATGGTTTTGTTATAAAGTCAAGTCAAAACAGGAATTCAAAGTAAAATGCAATATCTACTTAGGGCTGCCCTCAGGGGTCTTTTTAATGGTTTAATAGAAATATACTCTGTTTACTGTCCGAGATTTCTCTGCTGTACAGCACCCTACCCGTCTCTCCTTGTGGCGGGAGGGTTCCCAGAAGGGCTTTTCTAGCAACAATAAGGTTTCTCAGCAGCTCTTTGTTGCCTGTGTTAGGCTGTGATCTGGGGCAGGTAGGAGAAATGAGCATTAGAAAACAAACATCATTTTGTACCTGATTTTACCTTTGAACTTCTCCATCAGTCAAAGAAGCCAGAGAGAACAGCTCTGGTCCAGGGATGGATGAAGTAACTGCTCTGTGCAATTTCTTGGTGTGTGTGATGTTATTTGTTAATTATCAATATTATTTTATCAGCCTATGTGGTATGTGTTCTCAGGAGAATGCCCCAACAGTGCTCCAGGTTCACTCCACAAGACGATATGCTGCAATCAGAGCTTAGCAGAGAAGGAGACAAAGATTTTATTACTTTTGACATAGAAAACTGGCTGGCCAGTAATGCCTTGTATATACTAGAAAGCTGTGTTGCTTAAACGGTAGCCCCTGATTTGCATATAGGTGCTTCATGCTGATATAACTATTCCCAGGCAGGAAGGGGAACTATGCCAGTATAAGCACCTTTATACCAGTGTAGCTGCATCCACACGAGGACTTATACTAGCATCATCATTTCAGTTTTTAAAAAATTGAACCCCTGATGAAAAGAGTCGGACCAGCCCCTGTTCGCCGTGTAGGCCAGACCTGAGGAACACCCTGCCTTAGTGTGTGGCAAGGACTAGAGGGGAGCTCCTGAGTAAAAGACGCATTTCTAGCTACTCTGGTTCTTGCTATTTCTGTGTTGTAGTCAGGGCCAGATCCAGGCACCAACGTAGGAAGCAAGTGCTTGGGGCGGCACTCCATCCGGTATTGGGGCGGCATGTCTGGGTCTTCCGCAGCAATTCGGTAGCAGGTCCCTCATTCTCTCTCTTTGTCTTTGAGCTGCTGCCAAAGAGGATGAGGGTGGGACCCACCGCCAAACTGCCCCAAAGAAGCGGCGCGATTAAGCTGCCCTGAAGTGCCCCCATTAGTTTTGGCGTTTTTTTGTTGTTTTTGCTGCTTGGGGCAGCAGAAAAGCTGGAGCCAGCCCTGGTTGTAGTAAGATGTGCCTGTTGTAACAGTCACGTCCCAGCAGCCATGTTGAAAACAGACCATTCATTCTTGCTTACTTAGCCAGTTACTAGCCTACCGTCATATGACTAGTTTCTTGGCTGGCCTCCTCATGCTGAGAGACCCCTCCACCCCAGAACTTAAGCACTAGCTTTCTGGGCAATTGTTGTGTGCCCCCATCCCCATACACGCAGTGTGGACATTCCTCTTTCCCATGCACATTGTGCTGGCAGGGCCAATGGGGGGGCATGAAGACAGGGGAGACAGTATCTGAGTGGTATATCTTGCTGATTGAGAGACTGGGGAAAAAAGCAGAAACAAAACCAACCAACCCACCCCTCTAAGTGCCCAAGAAAATGGGGAAGGGAACAAACAGAAGCTGTTTAGAATTTTTGTTGACGCAATGCAATTTCTGGAGCATGCTGCATCACCACAGAGACAAATGATGTATATCTAGACCAGGGGTCCCCAACATGGCGCCCACTGGGGCGTCTAAGTGCGCCCGCATACTGGCCAGCAACGAGCATCTGCTGAAATGCCGCCGATTTTCGGAGGTATTTCGGCGGTGACACCTCTGGATGAGGCTACTTGTCTGCAGCATTTCGGTGGTGACACTTATTGAGGTTACCACTTGTTGGCGGAATTTCTGCAGATTCTCGTGCGCTGCCACAGTCCTCCACGGCTTGCCAGATGGAAAAGGTTGAGGACCACTGGTTTAGACAGTCTGCTCCTGCGAGTGGAACCCCTCCCTTATGTGTTCTGTAGGTCTCTGGGGGCAGGAGTCTTGCCTACCCATGTTTTTTGAAGCCGCCATGCACATATACAACAACAATCACACCTAAAGCGGGACTTGCAGCTGCATTTTCTGAATTCTTCCCTCTGCTTCAGGGTTCAAGGAAGGGGGAGAGCAGAGCCCTGACAGCTGTTGGCAGAGAAATAAATGGAATATTCATTTCAAGTCAGTGTTGCTCCACAAAAACTAGGCCAAATTCTCTGCTAGTGTAAAGGCATTGGAGGCAATTAGTAATTCTGACTGGGGATGCGAGTACTTTAGAGATTTTAAAAAATCCAACATCTGGTTCTTAAAGGTTGGACCCAACTCAGTTTGCACCTTCTACAACTTCCAGCACTGGCTTCCAAAGGGCAGAGAAAACACAATTGTTACATCTCCTATTCAGCAGCTCCAAAGAAGCTGGGCCTTTGAGTAGGTGGAGCAGATGCTTCTGGAGCGTGAAGCCTTATTGGACGCAGCCAGCCAGTTTTCTGCGGCAGGCTGCAGCTGCGTTAGAGCACAAAAACTCTGTTTCTGCTGATCTTTAATGAGTATGAACAAAGCAAATGGAATAAATATTTTTAACTTCTTGGATGACATAATTTGTGTATTAAATAATAATGAAGCAATAAATTACAGGAAACTAAACAACCAGAAGGTAATGTTTGTGGAGTTTGGTGTATTTATAAATGAATAAATCATTCATGATGTGTAAACTCCATGTAGCTAAATGCATCATTTACTGCACTTTAATACATACCACAACACATTCCTGTCTCACAAGCTGTACGGGCAGGAGAGCCTCTTGCCAGGAATAGCCGAGAAGAAGTGGGTTTACAGCTCTCCTTCAGCAGTATAATTTCCAGAGGCAGAGGCATGCCCAATGATGCCTTTTCTAGAGTGACACTTACATAATATATTCTGGGGCACGTTAGTCTCCTCGCTACCTGCAGCAGGGCTTCTTCCTCAGAAGCAGCTGGTTCAGAACATGGCAGGAGACAGGACTCTTAACTAGATGGGCTTCTGGTCAGATCCAGTCTAGCCATTTATATGACAGACTCAACCTAAGAACAGAGTGGCATCAGCTCAGAGTGGGCTGAATTTGTCCCATCAGACCCTTCTGCAGAATGTTACTGGCTAATGTGACTTTTTTTAAGCTGTTCCCGTGCTTGTGATCTGAGTTGTGGCAGCATCTGAGCTGGTATCAGCCCTGTTCAATACATTGCAAAGGGGAGAATGTGCTGGCAAGTCAGCTACAGGAGTGGGCTGGCTGGGGCTCCCAAGACTTCACTTTGTGCAGCACCAAACTAACGCTCAGCAGTTCTATCATAAGTATTTTCTGAACAAATATTGTTCCCTATCTTAGATCTTTACCTTTTCATTTACCAGGAATAATTGTACTGTGCCCACTCCTAGAATCCTCAGCAGGAGCAGGGGAGTGCACAGCACTTTTGAAAATCAGGTCACTAATTTAGGTGTCTAAGTATGGATTTAAATGCTTAGGTTCTGTGCCTGCAGCCTGTCTGTGAATCGTTCACTTGGAATATCCGTTGTCCATTATTCACGGTATGGGACTGGTCACTTTTCACATGGTACCCTTACTTCACCTGGACTGTGTGACAAACATTTGAACAGGACAGTGCTGAATGCTGAATAACACATGGCCAGCAAACATATTTTGGACAAAGAATCATCATGGTAACATCTGTTAAATTTTGGTGAGGAGGGGAAGAATTGCAAATCATTTTACAAATACTTGGCAAGTTGTTGAAATGTTTGAAAATATTGACCAGGACCACAGCTAACAGCCAGGGAACAAAGCTGGAGCCTTTATTTGGGGCTATTTTCAGAAATCTGCCTTTACCAGTGCTAGCTGCTTCTACAGTTTATGTTGATTTCTTGGTATCAGATGCCAGAGACTCTTCATGCTGTTGGCTTGGTGGCAGACCTGTGCATGAGCAGTGCAAACAGTTGTTGACTGGCCCATGTGCATTGCAAGTCGAAGATGGAGCTCAGCAGAGGGCTGGAGGATGTTTACGGAGGCTGAGATGCATCTTAGTATTATTCTGGAGGGAACCGGAGTCGTTGGAAGGCTTTTGCTGATCGAAAGTTACTCATGTCTCAGCCTTGCTCCTGGCTAGACAGGCTCAGTTCCCATTCCTAACCTGACGGACTTTCCAGGAGTATTGTGCTAACATGTTTGCCTCCATTCTATGGCAGACCAGCCTGTGACAGCCCCTCACGGCATTAATCATGGAGGAGACCAGAGAGTGGCCTAGTGTCTCCTGTTTTTATTTTGCACCTGTCATATGGTAATTAATGGGTGTGGAATTTCTTTTGACAGGAATTCAATGGCCTGGAACAGACCTTGTGCCTGAGGCAAAGTGCTTAGGAAGTAATTTTATGGATCCCAAGTTCCAACATTGTGCAATTAGCACTTTGTGTTCTTTGGTTTATAAAATGGGGCCTCACTCTTTTGCCTCCCACCTTTCACTTTGGCTCCAAAATTTCAGCTTTGGCTTCCCCCAAAACATTGGTTTTCGAGTGCTAACCTGGAGAGTGGAGCAATGAGTGACAGACGTTACAAGTACAGTGAGAAGGAAGAGAGAGAACCTCCCCACAACGCTGGGCTCTCCACTGGCAGCACTGGCTGTGTCAAGCATGGAAAGATGTTTTCAAGCAGATTCCTGTCCCAAGATGTTGCCATTAAAAGAAATGGCATCGAGCCTTTTCCTCTCCTTAGGACCTGCCCTGTTATATCCTGGTCACTGTGACACTCTGGTGATTGTGATACGTTACGAAGTCTCTGAGGAAAGCAAGGAAAAAATGTCCTGAAGTAACATCTCTGAAAGGATCATCCTTCACCCAGTACAAGCAGTGCACAGCTAGCTACTGGACATGCCCCTCTGCAAGCCAAGCAGAGAGGAGACTTTCATGAAAAGAAATGTTTCTTTATCTACTTTTCCAGAGAGCCACATGTATCCAAAGTGCAGGGGGAGCTCTCTGTATCTTGCACATGCAGTTGGAGACATGTCACAAGGCTCTTGACTTCAGCCCAGGCAACTAAAAAATGCAGTGAAAGTTTCTTCTGGGGGAAAGTAGAGGGGCCCTGAGCATCAAGTGGGAACCATAAGACAAGTGAGTCCTGGTCATCCCCCCAGTCCTCCCTGTAATTTCACTACTGCTTACGCTATGTAAGGTGTCCTCATTCTGAGCAAGACCCTTTCGTGGAAAGACAAAACCCCTCCTATCACAGGTAAGCTTTGTCTGTCCACATGCAGAAGGGAACAGCTGGAGTGCCGTGGATTAAATATTATCGAATGATTGTAGCAATATTAGCAGAATGCTCCCGCACCCCCAAGGAGTCTGTGTGATGCAGAACAGAAATTTATTTAGCAGTGGCATTAATAAACTTCAAAGACACATGATACACAACAAGCATCGCTATGGTGGCATGGTCTCACAGGACCTGCTATGGGACATGCCAGGGGAGTTTGGATACACTTGTTCGAGTGAGGTTGGAAGGGGTAGAAAGAAAGCACCTTTGTCATGGTCAAATTATTGCCTTCTGCAGGTTGAGGCCAGGACTCAATGTTGGATATAGGACGTATTCAGCCTGCCCTCCTGCACCGTGATAGGAGGCTATCCTCATAATTTGCCCACCACCATCTAAAGAGCGGCTCATAAACATCCCTTCTCTGGACATTGTTCTCACAAGTCACCTTGCCCTACAGGTGACCTGCAGCAGATGCAATGTACATGGTGGAGGTCAGGTCGCTAACAGAGGAAATCATCCTTTGAGACTGAATGATTACAGCATGGAGGATTTCTGAACTCAATTGCAGCATGTGCAATGGATGCAGAGAAAATGTCCTTCCCTTCTATAGCACCTGGTGGAACTAGTTGGGTGGCTGAGTCCTGAAACCCAACCAGCTCTTTCTCCCTGCTGGAGGAAGTAGGAGAGGAGGAAACAATCTGGCTGAAGGGACATTCAGAGGCAGGAAAACAGCATTTGTCCAACCATTCATTCAGAACTATGTACAAATCATGTTCATTGATATGAGGTGGTTTTTAAATGGGTAAAGCTGCCTTAGCATCAGAAGTAAGGAATCCCAGTGCCCTTGTGCACAGTTCTCTTTGCACTTACCAGCAGAGTCTGCCAAGAAGCTCTCCCCAGTGGAGGTAAAATTGAGGAGATTAGCATCCATCTTCTCTCCGGTTTGATTAACTGCGTGGACCTGAGTCCACCTTGTGCAGCCAGTAGTTCATGTAAATCTGACAATGGAGAACTTGCTCTGTTCAAATTGCTTTCTGTTGAAGATTTAAATGAGATTTTCCTGAAACCTCCACTCCCCTGGATTTGGGAGCTTCTCTGCTTGTCAAAGGTTGTTTTCAGTCACTTAGCTCAGTTAACTCCGGCAGTTAATCTCTCCCTGTGATTGCTGGGAAGTAGCCAGAAATGTTCACAGCAGCATTTACCGCAGGCCTTCCATCCTTCCAATCCACACAGTTGGGCTTCCAGAAGAGCCTTTGTTCTTTCAGAGTCATCTTTTCTAATAGTAGCTTTGATTGTACTCAGGAGGAAATACCTGTTCACAGCTTGAATGGGGAAAGGGAAGAAGTCAGCATGGAAGAATTATAGCAAACCAAAACCTCCCAACTCCAGGACAGGAACAGATAGAAATCAAAAGGAGGAAAATACTGCTTATCCCAAAGGGAGGAGTGCTTATTAAAAGGAGGATCCGGAGAGGTTCCAACCATGATCATTGTATCAAAACCTTTCAACTTAAGGATGGTGTGAGGAAGAGGTGCCCAGATGCACTTTTTCCAGTCCCTCATCCAATATGTTGCTGCACCAAGGACATTATTCCAGCTGTGTCAATTTTGTATAACACATTGAGTTAGTGCATTGCCCGTCTTGAGCGCCAAGCTGTGGCTGACGGATGGCCCACCAGCACTATCAGCCCCCCCCTTGGTTAGTCCTCCCAAGCACTGAATGGCTTTATCATTTTGTCCCCTATGACATGTCCCTTCCAAGCTGTACAGATACCTGGAAAGCAGAGGCTTGTGAGGACTCTCACCAGACTCCTTTGTTGTGGCTTCTCTGGTCTCTATTGGTAAGGAACCATGAAGAGAAATTCTTCTCAGGAATCGTTGTGATGTGCTCTGGAGTCACAGCCCAAGCTTTTCCCCTCCTGGCCTGTCTGGTCTCCAGGGGTCTCATACAGTCTCCCTGGGGGTGAAAGTTAAGTCCTGTGTCAGCCCCTCCATAGAGTCTGATGCCTCAGCCTTTGTTCCATCTCCCCCAAGGCCCAGCACGTCCCCACCACAAAACGCCTGCTAAGCCCTTGGCCTGGGAGCAAGACTGAGGCTGCTCCATGGTGCAAGGCTCTGGACCAGTGTCACACCAAGGAGCCAGAGATTGGCTTTATTTTTTCCTTGTATTCTGGTGCCAGCAAGCTCTTTGCCTTCCATGGCTTTGCATTTAGCCCCCTCTCCTGTCTTTCAGGCAGTACTTAGAGGACAGAGGCTTAGGGTTACTGCACTAGGGCTGTTTTAGCCAGGATACACTCAGTTTCTCTCTTCCTTTGTGGTGAAATTCACCCCTTGGCAGTGGGACCTTGAGATGGATGGGGACTTAACTGGTGCACAGGCCCTCTACTCTTTTACTTCGTATTGATCACTGTTGCAATTATTGGTTTGACGTGAAGCTGGTAATGGTGAAGAGGCCGTGTTGTCTGCCCTCCATCTACTGAATCAGCCCCATGTGTCCAGTGATGCTGCAAGCTTCCTGCCCCATTCTAGGAGCCAGTAGGAGTGCATTCCCTATGCCCATTCAAAGCATTGCCCCCCCTGCAGAGCCTGCCAGAAGTGGGGACCACTGCTACGGCAAAGGAACTGAGCCTGGCAATCCCTCCTCAGCACGGTAAGTCAGAGATCAGCCATTAGATGGCATTGACATGAACTGTGGGGGCTTTCTTAGCAGCTTGTCTCCTTGAAAGCTAATGACAAAAGCCTTGTTTAAAAGGAAGATCAAAACATCAAGAAAAATTAGATTAAATGGTTATGAAACTCCCACTGGAGGACACATTCCTCCAAAGTATTCCCCACAAGAACCTTGGAAATATGTAATTATTTCCCCTGCCTAGAGCATTACAGTTTGGGAAAGTGTTTGCATTGCTGCAGCACATAACTTTAACAGTGCTGTGCATACCACAGTCCTTCCCCAAATTCAGCTATTAAGTTAATAGAAAACTTAACAAACTGGGTAAAAGGCGAACTCTTGTGGGACATATCGGGACTGTATTCACAGCATACATGACTAACTGAAAATCAATTGTCAGAAGGCTCTATAATGAGATCAAAACTAGCCTAAGTTGTACATGTTCCCAGGACCCTGTGTCTAATGCAGCCAGCTCCGCAGTGGAATGGGCCAGCTGTTTAACAGCACTGCACAACAATGCACAACGTTACTGTAAGAAGTGCATCCAGCTGGAACTTCAAGGAGAGATATGGAAGCAGAATGTCTTTTCTTGAATTATAGCTGGGCTCTTGCGAAAGTGTCCTGGCATCTTTAACAACCCTGAATGTAAAAGCACTGGGTTTCTGTCTCATCTGACAGCTATAGGGCGCCCCCTCCTGCCATGCTGGGAACTGGTGCTCTTCCCCCTGAGTCACCTACTAACACTCACCATCAGCATTTCCTGGATTTTCTTAAAGGGTTTTCCCATCCAAATACTGATGCTGCCCAAACTTGTGAAAAATGATGGGACCCAAGCTCAGGCTGCCCTAGCTTCAGGCACACGTTACACATGTCAGCATACAAGGGCTTTGTCCATCATTCGTATGATGCTGAATCAGTTTTCAAACCTCTACTCTTCCCTAGTGCGGTTAAAACAGAGAAAACCCTGCACCATTGTACCTGATGCATCCGGAATGGCTCGTGCCATGCCTGGCCAGCTCTTGGTGTTACAGCAGCACTGTCTAACTTACCATCTCCTTCCCCACCTCATCTCTGGGCCCTGGGAACTGGAGAACAGGCATCATGCCGTGCAGTAAAGCCATGCCCCAGCCTATTCTCTCTGCCAAGAACAGAACCGGCAGAGCCCTCAGACCAGCCAGAGGGGCTGGAGCTAGCGCAGGGCCTGGTCTCAGCGAGGCATTTCCATTCACTTTAAGGCCCTTTTATGCCACCAGAGTGGGGCACAGGGACCTTAGTGAAAGCTGAAATCAGGCTTGTACAGCCTGAGACATGCTAGGAGAGCACCTTGAGTGAAATTCCCCTCTGGTGAAATGGTCCACACAGGGTTGGCCAGGCATCATTGTAGTCCCACTCGAGCCTATCAGGGCTTAGGTAGAACCTGCAGGGTAGTACATAGGTATTTCTGGCCCTGTGAACTAGCAAGAAACCCCCTAACGCTTGGGAAAAGAAGGTTCAAGAAAGAGAGAGAATGGACAGACTCACGTGCAGACACATTGTTCAGTTTGCAAAGCTCCTGCAGACTGCCCTAGACGCTCTAACTAGAGCGTCCCTGTCCCTGTCCTGTTCCTCACTGGAGTGCAGCCTAGACAACATTTGTATTCACAGACTATATTAAATGCTGCTAACTTGGTCATCCTGAAATACACCCAGGTTCAGAAAGTGACAATAAACTGATTTCCTTTTGCAATATTTTTAGCTGTTTAACACATAAAGAAATATGAAATTCCAGCCTCATCCCAACAGGATGACTCACATTATTTCTTTCAACTAAGTGTTTTAAACAACGGATTCCCAAGTGACAAATGTCCCTACAATATAACTTGCATCAACGCACTATTTTAAAAACCCAGCAAAACCCCTCTGGACTGGAATCACAAAAAGTGCCTCCATTTTCCTAGACACAGAGGAATTTTTTTCATTTTAGCAAAGAAGAAACCTTTCTTGTGCTAAAGTGGCTTTAAATGGACGAACACTTACAGTTTTCATCTATGAATGATTGTTGGAACTGAGCAGTTACAACCTGGTCTGATGAATAGGATTTTGCACCTAATAGGGAAGTTTGAATCAGATAATTATGCAGAACTCAGCAACGTCCCTGCTTTTCCTGCAGCCATGCAGGCAGAGCGCTGCCTAGCTGATGGATATAAATTTACTGTGGACAAGAGCATGTGGGTATCTACAATCCCTTTTGTTTGTAATCAAAGTTAGCTGAATCAGACTCTCTTTTCTTTCTTATATCTGTGTACCAGTTTGAAGAGCTCAGATGAACTGTGTTGCATTACACCAGCACCAATAAGTCACATTATGTTGTGACACACAGAATGTTATTAATTGTCAATCACAAACCACCAGGCTTGTCAAGATGTTCTCTTCTGAACAGACTGCTGGAGACCTGAAGTGATTTTTAATCAAATGTTAATAACACAGCATCTGTCAGTGGACCATTGGCATCATACAATAATAAAAAGTTAACATATGACATGGCAAATTTTAATGTTTTCATTTTTAGATCTTTCCAATTATCTGTGGAATTTCTGCCAGAATGAAAAGTGCGCTGACATTATTACATGCAAAATACACTGCTGAAAATGAACATGTCTATTAAAGTCTGCATTCTCCATCACAAAGTTTCCAAAAGCATTGGGGGCCTCTTAATCACCATTCTTTTAACCTTCATGCCCAGAGCTCTCCCTCACCCAGAAAAGATACGGCCCTTCACCATCGCTTTGTTCCCTCTGTCCTCTGCTCCTTCAGGAGGCAGGAAGAGCGCAGTTCATGGACTCTCTGAGTACTGGAGAGCATATGTCACTGGGAATGGAACATAGACTCTGTCATCTCTAAGTCACAGGTCTGAACTCAGCTGGGTCAGCATCCTTGAAGAATGGATTCAGTTACCCTTTCTCCTCTAGTTATGGTTGAAGATGCTTTGGTGGGGCAGTGTGTGGGGGAGCGCCTGTACTGGGTCTGGCCTCCCTCATTAACAAACTGACTCCTTCATAAAGCATAAAAACAAGCATCTGGAATGCTAGGAGAGCTAATGGCACAACAAATCTGAAACATGCAGAGTGCTGAGAATGTCCGGAAAAACCAAGGGCCATTGGTGGGGATGCGTTATGTCACTTGCAGGAGAAATAGTGGCTGGACAGAAATGGGCGAGGCAATGGCAGAGGGGAGAAGCTGCAGGGGAGACAGACAATACAGGGCAAAGAGACAAAAATTGAACCTCTGTGGGAGTCACAGGACTGGGGAGAACAGTCCTGGACTGACAATACTGTGAGTGAACTGGGCTGGAAAAAGCTGCATCTTACCCCTTTCTCCCCAGTACTCACCACTGCAAGAGAAGTCTTAATTGCTGCAGAAAAGTATGTGCCACAATGCTTGAGTTCTTGATTTTGTAACATTATTGGCACTACTAAATCTCCGGGCTGTGTTAATGCTTCCTAAGAAGGATTGCCCCCCTCTCCAGAGACAGTAGCTGGAGAAAGCCTTCCCTGCAGCGGACCTCTGAGCATTAGCATTTCCCATCAGGTTCTAGCTTGGTGCAGGGAGCCAGGAGAGGGAGGTTCCTGCAGCAGAGCCTGCAGTGGTGACATTGTCCAGGGACAATGTGAGAGGAGCAAAGCTGACGGCTGAGTTAGTGCTACCAGCAGGGTTCAGGGGAGATGAAGGGTTTCCCCCCGCGAGTGAGAGGCAGATGAAGTAGTAGGGTCTATGACGAGAGAGGAGGACAAGTACTAAATGGATCAAGGGGGGCAGAGATGAAAGTAATGAGGACTCAGGAGATCTGGGAGCCCTTCTCCATTGCACCTGCTGGAATTTTAGCCACAGGTAAAAGTGTACATCTAAGGACAACCCTGAGGGCATGGCTGTGTGGAGCCTGGTGTGTCAAAGCTACAAGAGGAGCCAATACCAAGGCAGCATTTGCCAGGTGTTAGCACTATGACGTCTCCAGGCGCAACAGCGGGAAGCTGCTGTCCCTACCATTGTCATGGCATACGTCTTCTAGCTCTAGGCCGATTGTTTCTATAGCCAGCCAGGGGGCTTTGTGCATCAGAGAAGGGTGCACAGAGTGGGGGGACCTGCACCTGATAGGGTAATAGGCCATGGTTTGATGTCTCCTTCATCAGCAAACCCTTACTAATGCTCGTCCTACAGACCTGCCGGTTGCCAGTGAGAGATCTGTGTGTGCTTTACAATTGGCAGGATAGCTCCCTGAACTGTCTTCTCTGCAGGCCTGGGCTGGAACCATCAGGCTCACAGACATGACATATGTGTGCATGTTCTCTCTCCAGTATGTATGCCTAGTATAAAATTGAACTCCTCCCTCCTATAAATTAGATGTTGCTATTAGCAATAGTCACTAATTTCTTCTGTTGATGGTCTGACCTTGCAGAGCAGACTCTTGGGTCCCGGTGAGGCGGGTGTGGACCCTGTTTGCTGTTGACACCTCTAGCATTTCTGCAGCCTTAGAAAGGTCTAAAACAAAATTGTACAGGCAAATCCCAGAAGTCTTCGCACTTACTCGGGTATGTGCCGCTGATGCCTGTGTCTGACAGGCAATGCCCTGAGAATGAGCTAAAAGCAGATGTCCTGATTGTTCCTTCTCTGCATGGATCTGCTCCAGCCTGACGTTAGGGAGCTCGGCCACGTCTGCTGTGCCATGTTCCCTCTCCTGAGGCCCAGCCAAGATTTCTCTGCAGTGTCTAGGTTCTAGGAGATGAGAATGGGGCAATCCACATGCCTAGGGGACTAAGAGGTGCAGGGTCCCTGAGATCTGCAAGATTTGGGGCTAGACCCATGTTCTACAAACCCCACCCCAGTGGAATAAATGGGGGGCAACTCTATGTGGTTCCCTTCATGGGATCTTCCATCCACAGTTCCGCAGTCTCCTAGTGGGGATGGTGACCAGCACCCAGAAAGGAGCTTTCAATCCCAACAGTATCCTACTCAGTGACGAGTTCTCAAGTGGCTCACCTTCCCAGTGACGGCATTCTCCTAGGATATGGGTGATGATCGATGCTTTGAGATCCTTAGGTGAAAGGCCCTGCCTCATGGACAGCATGATTATTATTAATGGCGTCTGTTACAGGACAAGTGGTGTGTAACAGATCTGCTGCACTATCCAGTCTTCAGGCAGAAATTCATCACTGTGAGGGCTTTATGTCAAAACAAGGTTGTGCATGCATTTGTGTGCAGTCTGAGTGCGTATATCATCTGTACACAAACACTCCACACCTGTACATTTTAAATATACTCATTCTCCTCTTTTAATGCATTGCTCTCACTTGACTATTCCATCATAACATCCCATGGATTGCAGTTGCCTCATCTATAGATTTAATTTGTGTCTCTGGACAGAGTTTGAATGGATTTATTATATTGAAATGCAATTTTGCAGACATAACCTTATATCTGACCCGTCATTACTTATAATGCTAAACTTTGATATGTTAATTCTGCCCTATGTTTTTATATATTTAACAACACATGACTTAAACATTTTTAATCTCCATATTGGTTTATGTCCACCTAAATTATTGTTGCTTCTGGGGATAACGTTCACACAAGATCTGGCAATTCATTATGCTAGCCCTGTGTAAATGAATTTCAAAAATTTAATAAAGTTCTTTCCCTCCTTCCATTGTGTTCAATCGCTCCAGCATAAACATCAGTCCAGTGTTATCAAATCAAAGAAGAAGGTTAACCTCAAAGAAGCCCAGCCACACTGCAACCGTAGAGAAATGTCATGTGTGATTAAAGCTGTCCTCTAGAGTGAAGTGTGCATTCCATTCGCCTGTTGTCCGATCGCTGCTACTGACAGAGATATTGATTTGCTAACCAAAGACCTTTCCTTTCTTGTTAGCCACCTCCTCCCACCTGATTCATTCTATGATGTCACATTGCAGGGTCTGTGGCATCAGTTGTTACGATGGTAATAGATTGTGATGTCACAAATGATGGACTGTGATATCCCTGAGTGAATCTGGCCAGAAGGGGAGGAGGCAAACACACACTTTTACATGCTGCTTCTCCACAAGGTATTTCACCTACCAGTGAAGAGCAGCCACCGTATGGGGGAAGGCATGTAGCTACTTACCCATGCACAACGTCTGAATCACTTTAGAGCTGAAAGTTGCCATCCAAAGAAGAAGAGGAAAAGCTGGAAGTAATGACGAATTCTGGATCACATTCAAACTGCTGGGAGGAAGAGTTGGGTCAGCCAGTAGACAAGCTTGTACAGGCATCTCCTGCAGCTAGCTTTTAGCCATTTTGGGACTGAGGGAAGTCATGTGACCATTAAGAGGGGAAAACGTTGTATTTATGTGTGTTTGCCAGAGCAGGGCTAGGAGAGGGGTTTTTTTAGACCTGTAGTTCTGTCAGACGGGATGCAATGAAATCAAGTTCACCATTGTACTGTTTTAATTCCATCCACCCCATCCTCCATCTTTCTTTCCCTTTTTCTTTTTCCTGCAACAATGTCAGGAATTTTTCATCCTTGATGAACTTCAAAGTCTTTTAATGACTCTTCATAAAAAAACAGAGGGGCCAAAAGTTGAGCAAAGGGAGATGATTAAAGGACCTTATTAAAAGCAACCTTGTAGAATTCTCCACATGAAAGAGAGCGCCATTATGAGGGCTTATCCTTATAAATGACACTTCGCTTTTGCGAACATGCCGAAACCTGATTAGAGTGACAAGCACTGAGTGATACTGCAAACCTGTTAATAACATGAAAATTAGAAGAGGCTCATGCAAAGAAGGGAGATTAATTTAGCCCGAGTACATCTCTTGCAAATTGCAAAGTTGTGAATATGTTCTCAGATAATGAGCCTTTGCAGTCATCAGCTCACTTGTCATTTTCTGTAATTAATGTTAAGGAAGACTCCTTCCTGATGGTTCGTATTACTCATATACCAAGAAAATTTCTTCAGAGAAATAATTTACATTTATTATCATCGGTCTGTTTGTGTGGTTTATTTCGCTGTGGAGTAATTTATTGCAGCACCGTTTCACTTGCCTTGATTAGTCGCTCGTCAGCCTGAAATGTAATTTTTTGTTCCTGATGGCAATGTCTGAAAATTGACAGTGTGCAATACTCCTTTTAATCTGGGGATGTGTTTTCTTTACTTAAATAAACTTTTGTGCTGAAGACTGAAGCTACTTTGCATGTTGAATTGCAGCTAGGAACTCAAAGGACCTCTTCTCTAGTTCATAAGCTAGAATGGGAGCTAACCAGTCAGAGATACTGTCTGGTTTGTACAATTGTTTCTACAGAACACATAAATACATATAAATCTCTAAGGGCGTGTATACATGTACACACATACAATATACTCTGTGTGTGTGTGTGTGTGTGTGTGTGTGTGTGTGTGTGTGTGTGTGTGTGTGTGTGTGTGAAAGAGAGAGAGAGAGAGATTTAAAGCCTGATCTAAAGCCTACTTCAAAAACTGAGCCTTATTCCATTTACTTCAATGGGCTTTGGATCATGCCCCTTCATTTCCTCTTAACTTGAAACGCTGATTTAATTTTCTGACACATGCAGCTGCTCTAATTACCAATTAAGTTTTTTTGCTTGTTCTCTTCAGTAGTTTCCTCGTGTGCAGTAATACAGGCACTCTTGGAGTAGCCCTGGCCCTCGTGAATAAGGCATTGACTAGTCCGTGGTGCTGGGATATCTGAGGCACAATAAATGCAACTTCTCCCAAACACTGAACAGTCATTTAAATATTAAAAATGAAATGAGAAATAGCCTGGGCTTCTCTCCCATCTCAGAAAAGCTACACGTTAACTATACATCTTTGATTTCATTACAGCTTTGCATAATGTCTGTGTAATTTTGTTATATGGTTGTACACGCAGTACTTCCTTCTCAGGAAACGTAAACTGAAATAAATGCAGACGGCGTGCGCAAGCTACTTACAAGATCATTGCCCCTTGTACGTCTGAGTGTTAAGCACAAGAAGAGAGAGATGGTTTCAGCAGTGTCTGGGTGGCTGTCAGGCATTTCACTGAGATCAGACTGGATATTCACCGCCCCCAGGATGGGCCCTCGTGCTTGAGACCTGGCACACTTCATTACAGCTGCCCAGTCCTGGCTGCTTGCTGAGTGTGTCTGTCTCCTCAAACGCACATTTGTTTTGTGTCTGATGTTAAATATCTTGGGGTGTTAGTGTCCCAGTTTCCGACTCTGCACTCCCCTACTTCTCTTTCCCTCCTGCCGTGGTTACCCACTTCCCAGCTTCTGGAAGCAATTTCCCAACACCAGGAGTGAAACCATGAAATCCTTTTTCTCCTAAATGACAAACATATAAGCAGTTAAAGTGAGTTACCGACCTCTGAGCCGCAAATGAACCAAACGTTACTGATTAGGGTTTTTAGACAGAGATAATGATTTTTTTTATTGGACGCCTTCATTCCGAACAAGCCTCATGGAACTCTGCTGGCAGCGGGCTGCCTGTGCCAGTTAGCGATAATCCATATTTATAAAACTATAGTCCATCAAAGGAGTATGAATATTTTAAAAGCCAGGGACAAATCAAATTGTCTTTGTCAAATGTGCACACTTTCCACGCTGAATATATTGTATGACTCTTTGTAGTGTGAGAATCAAAGGGTTTCCTGCACTGGCTGAAAGCTGCCTGCCTAATTTTTGCTTCTATAAACAGGCAAGTCTCTCCGCTATTTTAAAGAACTCAATGAGCTGTGGAGATTGACATTTAAGCCATAAAATTGTACTTTATTTGATGAAGTTAACAAATAATGTATGAAGTGGATTTATTTGATGTCTTTTCAAGAACTAGTTGGTTCATCCTTATAGAAACAAATTGGCTATTTTGGAAGTGCTGTTTAAGGATGGGGGAAGGCTCAGCAGAATGAAATGCAGGGGCAGATCAGAGATGAAAATAATGCAGGGAGAACTGAACTCTGGGGACAGGCTGTGCCACTGAATGCCATCCCTTAAATCAATGGGGGTGGGTGACACTGACTAATCATGTTATATTTCTGAGGGGTTGTCTCCCAAGTGTTCCCCACATGGGGCATGACCCAAAAGCCAATGGTAAGTATCTCATAGACTTCAGTGGCTTCTGGACCAGGCCCTTACACCTCACATCACAGCAACCTCCCTGCTATCTGGAGAACTGGAGGAGATTTGCTGCAAGACCTTGCCACTCTTTGGCTACGTCCAGACTACCCGCCGTATCAGCGGGTTAAAATCGATTTGCTCGGGATCGATATACGGTCTCATCTAGACGTGATATATCAATCCCCGAGCGCGCTTATATCGATTCCGGAAACTCCATCAACCCCAACGGAGTTGCGGAATCGACAGGGAGAGCCGCGAACATCGATCCCCGCGCGGTGAGGCAGGGGTGAGTAATTCGAACTTAGATATTCGACTTCAGCTACGTTATTCATGTAGCTGACAGTTGCGTATCTGAGATCGATTTCCCCCCATAGTGTGGACCAGCCCCTAGATCAGCACCTCACCAGGGATAAGGGGAGTTCTCTCCCACCTCAAAGGCTGGATGTGCAGGACACCCCCCCACTACTCCCTCATTGTTCTCAGCTCAGGGAGCAAGAATCCACACAGGCCCCAGCTGGAACCACTGTACTTGTCCAAACACTGTTTCTCATTTTCCTACCTACAACATACGTGTTCTGGCCCTAAACGCTGAAGCCTTAACTGAGTTTCCATTCACTCCTTGCTCAGGTAGAATTCCTTGGACCAAGGACTTCAAGCCTTGTCCCATTCAATGTAAAGCACGGGACTGTACATTTCTGGCCCTCAGAGCTGGGAGAAACTAAGGGAGCTGAAGTTCTGTGAAGCTCCTAAAAGGTTTGATTTGGAGTCAGCACAGGTTCAGGCTGTCTCACCTTCTCTAGCAATTAGCTCATATTATTTATTCAGTTAACAAGCACGTGTGAGGGGCTGGCTAGGGACACAGCTGCTATGCATATTTTCATCTCAACAGGGTTTGTGGATAAAGCTGGTTGGGAATTTTTTGACTAAACTTTTTTGTAATGCTGAAAGTGCTTGTCAAAGCTGAGGTGTTTGCATACAAGGGCCTGTTTTGAAAAAAACAAGAAAAAAGATTTGAAGTTGTCCAAAGGCCCCATTTTCACATTTTCAAAATGAAAAAGTTCCTTTTTCATCAAAAATCTGTTAAATTTAGTAAAAAAAAAATTAATGTAAAAAGTGTAACTCAAAATGAAACATTTGAAATTGTCTACACAACTCCCAGGACCCTGACACACACATTTTTGAGACTTTGACTTTGTCCCAATTCAAGATGGGGAAGAAATTCAAACTCTCACAGTCTTACGAGGTGAGAAACCAGTTTCCTGCCCAGAGCCATTGTGAAGGTCCTCAGCCCGACTAGACTTGAACAACCAGGCTTTCCATTCTTTGCTCATTTGGTTATTTAAGGCCCTTGCTCCAGTTTGTGAATTTCCTCTGAGCAGACCAGGATTTTTACAGATTTGCTCGGCTAAGGCGAACATCTTGTGTGAACATCTGGTTCGCGGCCTTGCTGCCCAATACTTGTGTGATTGGTCCCTTACGTCACATGGACCCATGTTTTCCAAAGTGGCACATGACTGCTGGGTACCCAGAGCGAGATTCCTAAAGGGGCTGGTTTTTCAGAGGGTGGGTACTCAGCACCGTCTGAAAACAAAGCCCTTTTTGAAGCATCCCAGACTGCACCTAACATCCCAGTCACCCTTGAAATTGTAGGCCTTGTTTTCCCCGCTATGGCCAGAATAAATCACCAAATCTTTATGCACTAATCCCGGTCCCACCCTAAAATATTTTCATTCTGTGATCAAAAAAGGATTCAGTGTTTCTATGGATAACGAGAAGATCCACGGTTCCATTAGACATGATGATAAAAGGCAAATGAGCTCTCTTGCTTCAGGGCATAAATCAACCTTTAACTGATGGGAGTTAGAAAGAAACTCCCCCTGTGAGCCGGTGGTTCCGTAATTTGGCAGTGTGGGATTTCTTGCACCTACCTCTGAGCTGACCATTGCCAACCCCAGCATGTCGGGCTGGCTCAGCCCTAGGTTGGAGCTGTCTGGTCAGAGAGATTCACAAACATTCCTGCACATCATTAATTGGCACAGACCCTGGAAAGCCAGGCCTATCCCAATGGAGCCATTGTCCAAGAGGCTGTGCAGGGCATGATCTGTGCTAGGAGAAGTCACTTTGCATTTTAGTAATTTTGTCCGTGTGAAATAAAGCAGTGTGAAAACCCTGTTCGAAGCTGTAAGCTTACATGGTTTAGCAGGTTTCCTAGAGGAATAAAGCAGCCTGATCTGAGCTTAGGGCATCATGGAGGGAATATTTATGCAGGCAAACACTGTCTGTGGTTTGGTGAAATTCCATCCTGCCAGCCTGGAGCCAGGGTGCCAGAATGTGCCCTCCAGTGGACAGATTTACAAAATTTCTTTTACCTTTTAAAAATCTACATATTACAAACCTGTCATTATAATTAACTGTTGTCAATTATTATTCTGTGGTACCGCTGGTGTGCATGGCATCTAATAGGCTGATAAAATGGACAAATCCCTTCCATGTGGACATTACAAACTCAATTAGACCTCGCAGATCAAGGGACAACAATAAACACAGGCTGGGGAGATTCTTCCCAAATCCTAGCACCTTCATATGCATCAGAACATCAACTTTCATGGCTGCTACAAATTACATTTCAGACAGAAGTTGGTGTCAAGCACCGGGCACAACCATAAATCAAATAGGGAACAACATGGTAAAAACAGGAGGATGCTGGGGGGGGACACTGGGATGAAAGCCTCCTGGCCATCGCATTGCAAGTATTATCCATTGAAATAAAGCACCAATATCCAAGCAGGCCTCACCTCTCCTGTCTGAATTTAACTGCAAAAAGTTTTGCCACATCTGTCTTTTGATGTCAGAGAGACAGGCTGATAACACAGAGACAGCTGAGACAGCATTAGGTTTAGCAGACAAATAAATTTGAGAATCATCTGCATAGAAATGGAAAGCTACTCCATGCTGATGAATAATATAACCCAGTGGCAGCATATAAACACAAAATAACAACGGGCCCAATATAGAGCCCTGGGGAACCTTGGAAACAACTCCACTAATGGAAGATGAAAAATCACCCATCGAAACAAAATGCTATCTATTTGATAAATAAGATTTGAACCGCCTGAGAGCAGTATCAAATAAGCCAAGTGAGCTGTTCACATGGTGATCTGAGGGGATACCTTGAATAACAGCAACAGGTCACAAAGACCAACCCACATGAAAATGTATTAATATTTTAGCCCTAATTTGTGATCTATCAATGGTGGATAAGGAGGCTCCATCTTCTCACATTCAGCCCATTCCCAAGGGAACATGCAACTGGTTGCCAGAGCCCAGCTGACATCAGCTAAAGGTTCCAAAGGCAGAACATGAGCATCACGGAAGGAGGAGAGAGCTGGGTTGGTAAAATAATCGTTTGTAAGGGAAGCGCCTGCATCACTAGGGCTGGCTGTGATTTTTCAGAGCAGATTGTCAAGAGGCAGCAATCACGTCCCTCGGGGGTTTGCCATCGTTTGAGTCAGAAGGACAGAAGCCCTGCACCGAAAGCTGGGCTGCAAATGGACCGATGTCACGTTCTATGGAACGCTAGCCTTAGAATCACGCTCAGAGAGAAAACATGTGCTCGTCTTTTCAGATTGTGCTCCCTGGACACCAGAAAGGATGTAGAAGAGCAGCCAGTGACCTTGCACTATCTTCTAAGCCAGGGGTAGGCAAATCAGAGTGAATAAATGAAGACTCGGCACACTACTTCTGAAAGGTTGCAGGCCGTTGTTCTAAGCAGTCCCTGAAATGGCTGGACCAGAACTGTCTAAAAGACCTGAATGAATCAGAGACCGGACTACCAGCACTCGAGTGGAGCGCTAATGTGATATGCGACTATATGCTAATACCGACCTGGCCTCTGAGCATGGCCAGTAAGAATTAGATATTGCAGACGCCTGAGCAAACTCAGACTGAGCTTGAGTGCTGGTGTGGTTAACAAAAGGGCTGGGCCTTCTCTTCTGCCCACCAATGCTCAGACATCCCATGGACAGCACAACATGCCTCCTGCCAAGGGATGGGATTTTATCAGGCACTCAGGGATTGACTGTGCTGAGACTGAAGCCAATCCGAGCAGGATCGGGCCCTTGAGTTGCAATTAGATGATTCATCACATCAGACTCTTAATGAAAATAGCAGCACTGGCAAGAAGCAGCTAATGGGACCACAAGAGAGCAGCCGGCAAGCTCTCAATGTGTTCGTGCCATTGTACTGGACAGTAACGAGAAGAGCAAAATCAAACCCAGCTACAGCGATGGTTTCCTGGGACCTGACACGGAATCCACAGGAATATCAAAGTTCCCTTACAATAAAATTCTCTCAAATGCAAAATGTCCTTCAGAGACTGTGCTAAGAAAGAAAGAAAGAAAGGCTGGAATACAAAACTCTGCAGGGAAACTGATAGCCCAAAGCTTCGAGAGAGGAACCACGGCAACTGGACTATTAAAGGCAAATTGATGTGCTTTAATAATCCATACATTTTATTTATGGTTCCACGTCAGAGAAAACACATGTGAGCAGATGAACAAGTTACAAGGAGAGCTGGAAACCAAATGGGCAAAAATAGTTTCCCCGTTACCTGCTGTGACCTAAGTTCATGCTTGTCTCCCTTCTCAGAGAGCGGTCGCCTCTCTCCTTGGAGCAGAGTAGGGGGCTGCCTCTTCACACTTTGCTTTATGTGCCTATGAATGCCTTTGAGGGTTGCAGAAAAAAGTACAAAACCCAACGTAGGCCCCAGCAGGTCCAAGTCCTCTGTTTGCTCCCTTTGGGTAGATCAGCTGAGCTATTTCAGCAAAACCTACAATTATATACAAGAGACTGTCTGACAACGACGTTACCACCACCATGTTGTTGTGAGGGCTCCTGCCTTGCCTGCATCTCTCTAGCATTAGGAACAGCTCGCTCAAGCTACGTGATACTAAGTGCCATAAAACGCAGGTGAGCGATCTCTGGAATTGCTAAAAGAGCAAATGAGAGGCCTTGGGAAGCCTTAAAGTTCCATTAGTAAACACTGGCACAGATACTCTGTGTCACTGGAAAGCTACAGTGACTTGGTGAACAGTCAAGAAGAATGGAAAATGAGTCTTTCTAATCTCCTGCAGTTACTGCTGTGATGAGTGTTCTAAATGTTCTCCATTCCCACACAGATCTCTTTCTGGTGCCCTTTCTGCTGCTACTAATTTGCTTATGTTTTTTGCACAGCTCATTAGCATGTAGTATGTTGGTGCATCCTCTGTGGGGACTGGTCCCAGTATTTATTTACATGCTGTACAGTGCAAATGATTATGTGGAAAGCATAATTCCTGCAGAAAATAAAATGTGTGCCAATAAAAAAGGGAATTTACCAAGAGGACAATTCCATCAATTCAGCTACAAAACTGGTAACTGTGGGAGAGAATCTGAATGCAGACCAGACAATACTGTAACCGTTAAAATCTAGCAATAACCAGCTGTGACTTGCAATGGCAATTCAGCATGTAGTGTAAAGTTCCAAACTAAAAAATGTTATCCCATCTAGGGACCTCTGGGGCAGTGCACTGGCCTTCCGCTTAACATTTAAGATTACCTCCTACTTGGGTCCCAAGAGTAAATGAGTTTTTGTCTTCAGCCATGTTGGATGCTAACCCATAATACGAAACCACTCAGCACAGCTGGAAATCTCTTCTTGGGATGGGAATAACAAGTGCTGCAGGGGGATTGAGGTGCATCACCAGAGCTGTGCTGGTCCAGAACTGGAAAATGGGGAGCAGATTAACTTACTGTTTAGTTTTACTTGGTATCAAGGTCTCTTTAAGAAGTGTTTGTGTGTTTGTTTGTTTTTGTTTTAAAAATAAAAGTTCCCAATTGGAAGAAAAAACATACCACCAAATAAATCAAGCCCTCAGCATTTTCTATCATTGAATCACCTCATCGGTCCCTGCCCGAGCAAGGAGGACTGTTTATAAACAATTACTTTGTTTGAAAATTTATTAATAATTCTGTCAGATGCATTAACATTGCCCATTGGTTTCTAGCAAATTGACACCTTTTTAGCTGAAAGAAATCCTTATTAGTTTTCATTTTGATGGCTTTTCCTGGAACAACTATAAATTATGTTTATTTCACATAATTCCCCCTGTCAGTAGTTATAAATAACTAGTTCACATGGAAATTATTATTCTGGCCTGTGTATATATGTACCTTAAATATAATGCTTCAGTAGTAAGGGGTAATGAATTACTTGAATTTTCATTGATGGACCTTTCTAATTTAAGTAGTGGCTAAAAATGTTTTGTCAACAGTCTTTCTATCTTGGGTTTTGCCACTTTAAATACCAACAGCTCTATTGTATTGGCTTTTTTATGTAACATTTTTCATACCCTGTATCTCAAAGCACTTTACGGGGTAATTAATTACCTGGAGTAGAGTGACAGGACGCAGGCAGACATGACGGCCATTATGCAGTCAGCAACATTCCACACTCTGCTCTGAAAATTTGCATTAGTGTCATTTAATTTGTGGTGGTATTAATGGGAAGGGAGGGGAGAAAGTGCAGGCTTGGCCACTGGAATCTCTTCTGTTTTAAATCCTCCAGAGTGGATGGGGCCAGGCTGGTATGTTTTGACTCTGGGCAAGGTTGTTCCCTGGGGGTATGAGAACAACACATGAGCCAGGCAAGAATCCACCACCACTTGGTCCAGGGTCACCATGCTGCTGTGGACCCACGTGGATCAATGCACGATGGGACCCATGTGCTAGGCTGGCTTCACAACAGTATGTTTGGGGAAGATAAACGTGAATTTCCATATGGTCCTAGAGCAGGCGTCTCAGGCAGGCCTCACCCAAGGCAGGGCCCTGAGAGAAGTGTGCTTCCCCCGCGTTCCAGACAAGAAATAATGCAGCATGCCAAGCCTGCTTCACCCCAGAAAAGGGGCTTCTGCCCCCTGCAAGCCCAGTTCCAATGGGGTTTGGGAGAGAAGGTGCCAGGCCCCTGAAGCTCCAGCCTGCTGTACAGGGGCGCACTGCGCTGGCTTCTGGTAGGCTGTCGGGGCAGTCTGAGGCACCTGGGGGCTATAAACATAACAGCTCGTGGAGCCAATGGCCCCCGGCCACCTCATAGGGGCCACCAAAGAGCAGCACTATTGCGTCCATTTTTCTGGGCTTGAATGGTAGCTGAGCAGGTGAATTAATACAACCTCACAGCTCAGGCTGTGTCCATAACACTTCCACACTGGCTAAAAGCAAAAAATGCTGGCAATCGAATGAGCTGACCCGTCCTTGCCTGCCTCCGGCCCAGCGCCCCATACCAAAGAGGGAGGGCAAAGTATTCAAAGCACAGAGTCACTGGAGACTTGCCCATCAGTGTAGTGCTGCACTGCCTACCCTGTGTGCCCTGTTTGAACAGCCAGGTGCAAATATTGGTAAAAGGCAATTCAGAAACAGTGCTGAGCAGTGTGGAAGGAAGCTGAGCCCTAGGCTGTCACTTGAGTCATAGAGAGTCTGGCAGGGCAGGCTCTAGGCACCCTCAAACCAAGCATGTGTTTGGGCCAGTGCAATTTCAGGGGTGGCATCCAGCCACCATTTTTTTTCTTTTTTGCTTGGGGCGGCAAAAAAACCTAGAGCCGGCCCTGGAGCCTGGTGGGTTTCTGCACTTGTTAGGTCCTGGGTTCCTTTGGCCTCTAACATTTCTGAAGCTCTTTGGTACAAACAAATTGTTTTCCAGTGTTTGAAATGTGAGGTGACCCAGAATGAAAAGATCCTATTCTCTCTCTCCCTCCCTCCCCATTTCCCAGCACAGCGTGCCCACTCCAGGGCTTTCTGAAAATGTTCCCCATGGTCGTGATCCTGCTGAGTGGATACCTCTCAACAAGTCATTTAGTCCAGGAAATTCATCCTCCCCACCACCCAGTTTTTCAAATTGTCCATACACAGCTCATGCACTCCTGCAATTTTAGCCATTTGTTAAACTCCAGGACTTCTCCAATGAATAACTGTCTGCACCAAGAGTTGCATTTTTTGTAATGAAATATATAGTTCAAAATGTACTTGCAGTAAATATTTTGGCATTCAAGCGTAACACGTGTTTGTGGTAGATGTGCACTCTGGTAATCTAAGCAGAAATAGCCACAAATGCAGTTTCAGAATCCTAGCAAGCATTTATAGACACCTTTTTTTTTAGTTGCATTCAATCAGCTTGAGTCTTTCCAGAGCCAAAAAGCTGGGTGTGGCAGGAATCCCTGATCTGCCTGAGTACCAGTCCTAGCAAGAATAGCCAGGGAGCATCAGAACTGCAAAGCCACTGCTACTGCTGTGGATAACTGGTGATGTGCTAGCTGGTTAGTTCTAGAAACACTTGCTTCACCACAGCTGCACGAACTGCTGCGAGTTCCACAGCTGTAGACTGGAAAAGCTAAACCTTAAAAAAGGGAAAGAACCGTATTATACGCCGTACGGTACCAGTGGCTGCATTTGCATGAAGAGTCAATCCGTGTGGCTGGTGCACTGTAGAGAGAGCCTGGGAAGAGACAGCAGCCCCCAGCAATGGCTTAAATGGATGACTTAATGATCGCTACAAGGATGGCAGAGGAGGCGAGATTGCTGATAGCCATATTAGAGGAGTTAATTAACTGGCCAGAGTGAAGCTGATAGCATTAAAAACCCAGATTTTTTTCATGTTGAAGGGTAAAGTGAGCAGGAATGTCTAATGCCACTCTGCTAAGGTGAATGGTCCAGGTATCTGGAAGGCCAGGTGAGCACTGAAGTAAATGCCCCAGGAAGAGTTCCAGGGTCAGTGAGTGTTGGAGGGCCTCTGAAAAGTGTTTTCACTGAACAGCCTGCCTTCGAGTTGGCCATTGACAAGAGACCTGTGTGGGCTCAGTATTTCACTGTCCTGGTCTCTTTCAGACGCACCAGCTGTTGTTCCATCTATCTCTGCGGCCAGCAAGCTGCTACCTGAATTGATAGAACACAGCCCGTGCAGATTTCCACCTGTCCGTGGGCAGGGAGTTGTGTGGATATTAAACTGTCCTGCCTGCCTGAGGGTGGGGGTGGGTCCCCCTCATCACATGCCTCAACCTTAATCCCCAGGCCCTCCGGGGAAGCCCGTGCTGGGTATTGAGACAAGTGGAATGAAGCAGCAGGACTGGGACTGGTTCTGTGTAACCCGGAAATTGGGCTGCACTGTAAAAGGCTTGCACCGAGTGTATAGTCTGTGTGTGCCGCAAAAATACAATTCGTTCATCATTTGTTTCCTAACTATTTAGCATGTTTCCGTTTGTGTGGCCTTGGCCAGTTCCCATCCTAGGGTTGGCCTTGGAGCTCCAGGAGCACCGGCACAGGTTGGGCACAGACGGCAGGGGGCAGCAGGTCACACTCAAACCAGCGTGAGATAGCTCAGGATCAGAGGCTTCAGAATTTTGGCTTCCAGCTCCAGCGAAGCTGGCTAAATTCAGCCCCTTTAATGTGCAGAGTGATTTGCTATAATATTCAACCCCTCCGATCTGGGAAACAGCTAAGCAGAGAGCAGCAGGGGAGAGAGCGGCTCAGGGCCATGTGTTGGGGTACCCTTCACGTGCCATTGGAGGCCAGGAATCCGCTCCACTGTTCCCACACTGTGCACTGCACGCTACAAAGGGGGCTTGGATGGGATTGTCCCATTAGTCCCCCCCAAAACAACAAAAACCCCAGGCTCCAAGAGATGAGTGCAGAGCTCCTGGCAAGCAGAGTGCGCCCAGACTGGCCTGAGGGTCAGTACCCTGGACCTGACACACACCCCATTCCATCGAATGCAGAGCAGGACCGCAGGTGAACTCCTGGTTCCAATGATGACAGTGACAAACTGCCATTGATTTGGTAGGGCCAGGATTTCACCGCAGGATTTCTCACAACCGATTATGTACCGTGCGTGCAAAGCAAACAAACAAAAATCCCAAACCCAGAAAATCTACTTACATCCACTGCAAATAAGATGTCATTAACATAAGCTTCTGTGAATTGATCTGATAACAACCAGTCCCTAAATTCTATTCGGTTATGGAGCCTGAACGCAGCAATATACTGCATACTGAAAGCACAGGAATTCTGCACGTTCAGCCATATGGATCACACGTATACACAACACATCTTTCAGTTTGGGTCTGTTTGGAACCTTCCAACATATGTTCTGCTAACAGTATAACAAATTGATTGCTAATGTTATCCTGCTTTGAAATCTGGCATAATGTGCAGGAAGAAATACAAAAGCATTCCTATCTCAACAGAAATTCACAAGAAAAGCTATTAGAAAAGGCTTCAGAATGCCTGACAAGACAGAATTTCATGCCATTTTGTGTGCTCGTTGGAAATACATTTATTAAAAAAGAAGATATACCTTCATGTTAGGGAGATGAGGGTGTAAAACTGAGCTGGTCTCCCACTGCTTCAGCACTATAACTCAAGTTATATTCATCAGAGGCATATATTTAAATCATAGCTTACTTTGCTTTGTGTTCTGAAATTTATTAGCCTACTACTTAAATGTTTTATTCATTAGGCCATGTAAATAATGCATGGTTGTTTCCATGGCAATTTAACCCCTTCTCACAGGGAAGGCCACTGCTTTTCCATCTTGTGTGCCTGTTTAATTGCCATGATCAGGTTTGCCTCTCTCAGCACCAAGATCAGGTCCATCTTTCTCCTTTTGTGGCAAATTCACCTGAAAGAGACTTTACCTTGACAAATAATGTGCTAGGGCAGGGAAAGAAATGGCTTCTCAGGTCATTTAAGAGAGTTTGGGCAACACTGATATTTCCAGGTTTTGCTCAGACAGTGGGTTCCTACTGCATTAATTCTGTATGTTCCAGTGTCCCCAGGAGACCCAGCCTCACTGTTCAGGGCCCTGTATAAACACAGTGGGAGATGCAGTTCCTGCCCTGTGTAGGATCAAGGACATACAGCAGGTCAGATCTGGGATTAGAGCTCCTGGCTCCCAGTGCAGTGCAGTGCAGTGCCCGACCCACTGGCCTAAGCTGGTTTCCACGTCACTGCCAAACTTATGTAACCCTTCTGCCCCTCTGAGTTGGCAGCAACAAGGGCCGGGTTCAGTATCCAGGGGTTCCGTTTCAGTAACACAATGCATAACCGGCTCGAGCCCCCACCCAGTGACCTGGGACACTCACATACCACAGCCCCCTGGGCACCTCTAGGAGGCAATACTTCCCCTCTCGCAAGCACGGAGTCTGAGTGTAGCAAAATCTTTTTAATAAAGGAAGGAATCAATGCGGCATCCCATTGGAGAAACACCACAAACAGGGTTATAACACAAACCATAAACAAAAACCCACCTCCAAGTATGTTTGGCAATGTCCTTTTTCCCCTTAGGGTTTTAAGTCCAATCACCCCAAAGTCCAACAACCCAAAAGTCTCTGGTCAATGCCACCCCAGAGTTCGAGAGTTTATCTGTAGAAGTCCCTCCACCCAGCCTGGGTAGAAAGGGGCACCTTACGTGGTCCGGGGCCAACTGCCCTGCCTCTCCATGGGTTCTGCTTCCACCTTCTCCATGAACTACTCCGCTTTACCAGCCGCTCCACTCTGCTCCTCCAGCTGTCCTCAGAAACTGCTCCGCTTCACCAGCTGCTCTGCTCCATGAGCTGCTCCAGTTCTCTCTGCAAACTGCTCTGCTCCGCTCGCTCTGTGGGCCGCTCCACCAGTCCCACAGCTACTCCGCTCTGTCAGCCACTCTGCTCCACCAGCTGTCCCGTGATCCGCTCCAGCCATCCCCACAACTGCTCCACTCCACCAGCCGCTCTGTTCCACAGCATATCTTCAGGCTCCCCCACTACTTAGCACAGTACTCAGTGCTCTCAGCTCAGTCATCTCAGCTCTTAGTAGGGGAGCCCCAGTGCTAGTGCACCATTAGCCCAAAGTGAGTTCAGCTCAGTAACCTGTATCTGGATTCTTAAGGGAATAAAAAATCAACTCTGACATTCCACAGTGGAGAGAGGAGGGGGTGGAACTGGTGCTTCTGGCTCCACAAGGAGACTGCATCACCAGCCACAGATACCTGTCCCCAGCCTCTCTCAATTCACTGGGTTTTGGAACCCATGTCCCTTGTCTAGCAAGTACCACCCAACTGAGGGTGAGTCATTTGTCACCAAGCAGTCCCACAGCTCAGCAGTCTGGGATAGGGTAGGCGTGCCTATGCAGATACACTCTCTGACATTCTTTCCACCAGATGTTAGGGTAGAGCTTATCCTGACTCTGCTTACACTTAGAAAGAAATCCCTGAATGCTATAAAGTATCAATGGCCTATTCAGCGCCAGCTCAGGCTAGGTGGGTGAAAACAGCCATCGACGGTAGCCTAGGAGCTGTGGGCAGGAGTGTCAGCCCCTGCCCACTGGGGACTCACCCGCATCCCAACAGCTGCCCCCCTTGTTAGCAGAAAGGCCAGTGTTTAACTATGCCTGGAGAATGACCGACCCCTTCTTTTGTCCTGAGGACAGCACATGGGGAAGCTGGCACTGTCACTGCCCGTGCTGCTGCAGCTCCTCTGGGGACACACCGAGGGGTCGGTCCCTGGGCTCTTTCTCTTCCATCCCCAGGGCATCCTGCACAAGCACCAAAAATAACTGTCAGAATTGTTCCCCAATAATAATCTCATTGTCAGTCGCTGACACATGGCCATCAGTGAGTGGCCCTGAATCAGAAATGCCTCATTCACTTTTACCTTTTCCTACTCTGATCTGCAAGTGCTGAGTGATGCCGCCTTGGTTCCTGGACAGACAGGACAGCCTGCCTGCTGGTGCGCATTCCAGTTGCTCCAGCCTGCTCGCCTCAGAGTCAGGGGGAGCAGGAACGTAGTGTCATTTCATCTTCCTCATCCCCGCCACTGAGTCAGGGACACGGGCCTCTCCCTGCACTCATCCTGCTGCCAGGATGCAGTATGTCACCCTGCCCCAACCCTGAGCGTCCCTTCAGCATTGCGCTGCCTCGTATTGCACAAACCACAAGGTGATTTTAAGATTAGCACGACACCCACCAAACACTTTTAATTTGTGCTCTTCAAAGGTTTCAAACCCAAGCCCACGAGCCTGAGTGGTGAGCACAGAGTGGAACCGCAAAGGCCCATCACTGGAATTGACCTGCACTTCCGATTCCTCCGGAAAGAGGAATATTCCCTTCCTAAGAACTATTGTGATGTTCTAGCCCAGGGGTTGGCAACCTATGACGCATGTGCCAAAGGTGGCATGCGAGCCTATATATGTTGGCAAGTGGGGCGGGCTGAGCCGCTCAGCCCACCGTCGCTCTGGGGTTCCTGCTACTGACCCCTTGCCAGCTGGGGTCCCACTCAGCACCCACTGCTGACCTGGGGGAAGGAACCCCAGGCTGGCAGCTGGCTGTGACCCTAGCTGGCAGGAGCCGGTGGCTGAAACCCCAAAGCAGAGGTAGGCAGAGACTCTCAGCCCACCACCGAAACCTCAGAGCTGGATGGGCTGACCCGCTCAGCCCCCGCTCTGGGGTCCCAGCTGCAGGCCCCCTGCCAGACAGGATCCAGGCCTCCAGCCCTGCTCAGCCCTACCAGCCGCCAGCTCCACTCACCTCAGCTGTTGATCAGGGGTTCAGGGCCGGCTCCAGGCACCAGCATTCCAAGCAGGTGCTTGGGGCAGCAGTCTGCAAGGGGCAGCAGTACGTGTGTTTTTGCCCCCAAGCAGCGTGCCGTATTACCACCATGGATGGCAGGGGGCAGTCCGTGTGCTGTTAGGGCAGCATGCGCATTTCTGTGGCGGTGGCAATCGGCGGCAGCATCTATGTTCAGCTGTTCACGGCGGCGCAGCTTCTGTCTTCCGGCGAAGAGAGAAGCTGCTGCCAATTGCCACCGCTGCGGGAAACGTGCATGCCGCCCCACGGCACATGGACTGTCCCCGCTGTCTGCGGTGGCAATTCAGTGCGCTGCTTGGGGCGTCAAAAACAGTAGAGCCGGCCCTGCTGGGGTTCCAAGCCGGTTAACAACTGATCACTCAGAAGCCTGTGTGCAGCTTAAGTATCCAAATACCTGCCACCAGACACTGGAAAACTCAGCAAGGAAAAGCAAAGGCAAGGATCACACAAAACTAATAAGATCTGCATTTTAATTTAATTTTAAATAAAGCTTCTGAAAGATTTTGAAAACCATGTTTACTTTACATATAACAGTAGTTGGTTATATTATAGACTTATAGAGAGACCTTCTAAAAAATGTTAAATGTATTACCGGCACACGAGCCTTAAATTGGAAGAGTCAGCACGCCACTGCTGAAAGGTTGCTGACCCCTGTTCCAGCCCATGCTTTCCAAGTGCAGCACCCAGGGAGCTGATAACTTGGCCTCCTCTCTGTTGGAAATTATAATACCCAGTGAAGAATCTGATAGAAATCAGCACACCAGAAGCTAAGGGGATGGAACCTGCAATCTATTGTTTTTTGCCCATTAAAATATTCATATTCTCCCTAATGCATATTAAATAGTTATTTAGGATGCAGAGTCCTAATTTATGCACTATGTACAACTACTGTATATGCGCCACTCCAAAAGCTCAGCTCAGCTCCCCAGCCCCCTACATTATTCACTGTCCTTTGGAGAGCAGGTGAAACTTTCCATCAGATATTACTTAAAACCCCCCAAACCATTCCACCGGGGGGAGAGGTATAAAGTCTCTGTTCTGTGCCTTTTAGATTTCATTAGCAGATTGTAACCCATTCTCTAACACTTTTTATACTAAAGAGCACAGCTTTGTTTTATCACCATAACAAGTTCCCATTTCTCTCTGGAGTGGCATGGTTGCAGTTACACAGGTCTTTTTATAGGCAACAGCAAGCGTTGTTTTTATTTCCTTTCAGCTAGTAAGAGTGGTTGGGCAGCTTTCTTCATTTCCCCCTCCCCCTCCAGCCATTGCTTAGCCAGGTGTTTCCATCATGGCATCACAGGAGGCACTTTTTCTCCCGGAAAAAGCCAGGCAACTTCAGCTATGTAATGGAACTCGAGAGCAAAATATACAGTTTGTCCTGTCTGCATCGTGAGAGAGAGCACTGGCTTCTTGGCCAGTCTGTACAGCCTGTGACAAGCCAACACTCTGGCCTGAAGGTCTGTGTGGGAGGCCCAGGACATGAAGGTGTATGGGGGGCCGCTAGCCATGGCTTCCCAGGCCAAGAGGGGCTTGCAGTGAGGGAGCATCTCCAATTGATCTTCCAGACTGTGGTTCTTGAAGGAGTTTTTGTCATGAAGTTCTCTGGCCTGTGTCATACAGGAGATCAGACTAGTCACTCACAGTGGTCCCTTCTGGCCTTGGGTGGGAGTACCAGCCTAGTTCTGTTCAGTGACGGAATGGACCTTGGAAACTGAGCTCCCTGAGGCCTTGTCTACCCTAGCCGCAGCATGTAAGGTGTGTGTAGCTACACAGCGCGGTGAAGCAGGCTGCGTCCACACTGCAGTGTGTAGCTACATGTGGCAGTGAAAGGTTCTGGCAGTAGGGAGGCTGCAGGACCCCATGCTAATAGCAGTTGTGTAGACAGGAAGGCACTGCTTGGGAGTGCAGAGAACCGGGTGGGCTATGTCACCCAAGGTTCTGGCATGTCTCTACCCGCCTGAGCAGTGCCTGGCCATCACATTGCTGTTTATACCTGTGCGAGGGGGCGTGTGGTGCATGCACTCTGCATGCTGCCCAGAGTGCAGACACAGCCTCAGGTGAGCCCATCCGGGTCCACAGGCGGGTGGTACACTGACCTGGCAGCACGAGGCCCTTTGCACTGACACTGTCTCTGCTATGCCCCTTCAGGGGCAGATTGTAACCCCCTTCCTCCCGGTTACAAGTTGCTCCACTAAAGCCAGGGTTGTGAGTTCAATCCTTCAGGAGGCCATTTAGGGATCTGGGGCAAAAATCTGTCTGGGGATTTGTCCTGCTTTGAGCAGGGGGTTGGACTAGATGACCTCCTGAGGTCCCTTCCAACCCTGGTATTCTATGAAACATGGCTCTATTCGTGTGAGTACTGCTCAGCAATGGGAGTAAAGAGTTCAAAACCTGGCTCTCTGTGTGTGCAAATGTGGGCTCTCCAGACAGCATTTTCCATTCACCGGATACGAAATTATAACCAATGCCCCACATTCAGAAAGATGGTTTGTTACTATATTGTGAAAGATGTTCTGTCCCCATAATGGTGCGTACAGTATGTGCTTAGTGACAACTCCGCGCTGTTCGGCAGGGCTTTTTATAAAGCGCCTCCTCTGCGGGTCAAATAAACAGTAACTACCGCTCAGCTGGAAGAATGTCTGGATGGAAGCCAGGGCTGGATTCCCCGTTAGATCATTTATGTTTATTCTTTCCCTGAATTGCCTGATTGGTGATATCACAGCACCTTCCACTCAAATAATTTTGAGGCCTAGAATCATTCTTTTTTTGCTTGCTGCCAAAATGCAATGTAAGTGAATGAAAGCAAACTGCCCTGGAGCACAAGATAACTACTGGGTGATTGTGATATGCACATTTCTGTTACAGGCAGTGAATAGACACAGTCCCATTATTTCAGATCTGATTAAGTTTATTTTTAAAACAGAGCCATCCTGGAAGAGCCTTTTCCACGAGACACAGCTGAGAACCAGGCAGAGGTTAGAAGAGAAAAAACAATCATTGAGTTCCGCAGATCTGAATACCTCAGATCAATCACCATGAACCACAGAGAGGAGATTTGGGGAACTATAGACCCAGATGTCTTTACAGATTTGTAGATCTGTCCAATCATGCTTTCGCTTTGTGGTGAATCGTACAAGAGAGTTGCTTTTACTCAGCATTGGGTTGACTTCATTCATCCTTTGTTTCCTTCCTTCCACATGCAGTGGGAATTAACAGATTTACAAATACCTGAACTGAATTCTTCCAAACTCCCATAGCACTGCCATTGTGCCATTGCCACAGCTCTGGGGCTAGCTTCCCATAGCTGATTCTCCACTGGCTCAGCAGTGGAGTGTAGAGTGCAGGGAGGTTGTTCCAAGCCATTGTGACACTGTTGTGCGTAGAGACAAGAAGGCAAATTAATGTAGCAGAAGTCAGAGGGGGAAATGGGTGATTAGGTCATCCAGTGCCTGATCCAAAGCCATGGCTGTTAGTAAGAGTCTTTCTACTGATTTTAAATGAGCTTTGAATCAGGCCCCGAATGCTTCATCTGGTAACTAGGGCATGATAGGGTATGTTCTACTATTGTGTCTCTGGTTCTAAAAATTCCAACTCATGGGGCTTTTCCCACTTCCTTTTGGGAGAAAGTTCTGCAGCCAATGGAGCTCCCCACCAGAACACTTTTGTCCTGATATTCTGCAGAATATTTTCCTTGGTACATTTTATCCTACGACTACTTGGAGCTAATTTCTCATCCTGGGTGTCTGCACCCTCCAGTGTTTGTAGCCTGTTATTGTATCGCCCTCTGTTTCTTCCAGCCTACTTGCCTGTTTGCTAAGCCTGACATTCATCTGTCTTTTCTAACAAGTGGCGCCTCCTGCACCTGACAATCCTTCTTGGTCTTCTACAAATTGCCTCACATCTATGGGCACCCTGTTTCTGATGCTGGGGTGCTATGACCTGAGCATGTTCCGTTGTGCTCACAGTTTAGCCATATGGAGAAGGGACCATTACCAATGTCCTCTGTGACAAGATGCCTCCAAGGACGACACCCAGAATTGCATTGTCTTTTTTATAGCAGCAGTGGTAGCAAAATGGTGAGCTGTCATTAGTACTGTGAAAGAGGCAAGCTGGGTGTCATCAGAAAACCTGCTGCACCATTGATCTCCCTGAGAACATCAACCTGTCTTTCTGCTCCTGCAATCAGATGTCTCTCAGAGCAATTTGCTGAGTGACAACACTCACCATAAGTGTTCACTTAAGGAAGCAGAAATATGCCTGACTGCATCTGCCAGACACACAGGACCAGAGTGACTTATTCTGCATAATTTTAAAGCTGTTCAAACACGATGGGTTCAAAAGTTTAACATAAACTCGAAAGTTATTTGGTTTGTGTTCCATTTAGAAGAGATGGTTAAAAAAAATGTGCAGAGTTAAAACTCAGATAAAAAAGATGCAGTTTGTGAATAGCGCACAGGGCATCTCCCTGCGCCTGTCTGGGTTCTGGGTGGCCTTCTGTCCGTAATATGATAGCTCAGGCTGCCGTTTAGCAACACATTTGCAATTGACTTATGCTTGGCAGAAATGCCGCTGCTTTAATCACAGGCAGGAAGAGACTCACCAACTCAGAATGATTCTGGAATGCCCAAAACTACATCACTCATCTCACCAAAACTCCAGTGGCATGGATTTCATTCAGCTCAACTGAAGGGTTCATTCATTACAACTTCCAGAGCTGCCATCAAAACATGGGACTGGCTCTGGCTGCCATGTCAGTTTTGAGAAGGGCAGTATGATCTCTGAGCTCTGCTGACAGATCTGCCACAGCCGGAGGCCAGGGTGGGGAAGAGCGCCGTAGATGGAGTGAGAGCAGGGAAACCTTTGGAAGAACTTTAGGGATAACCTAGCTCTAGAGTTACACTCATCTGCAACAGCTGGCTCCTAACAGGAACCATGAAAGCATCTGCCCTGCAAAGCCCACTGGGTACTCCGATTACCCAGACCCTCTTTGCAGGTTATTCAATTCTTTTTTTAATATGGTTACAATGGTCTTTAAGTGCTGAATCAATAAAATGGTATTGCCTCCTGTAAACCTGCTCTCCCTGATGGCAAAACAGTACAGCCCACAATAAACCCTCTTCCCAACATGGGCAGACGTAGGGTTTAAAATGATGTGGAGGGGAAATAGCCACACATTGCAGACAGCTCGGGCTGCATCCCAATAGCTCCTGCTGAACTAGGGAGCAGCTGAGCTGGATCTGGAACAACTGAGCTCTGCGGAAGGACTCGTTTCTGGCAATCACTGGGACAGCTGGGTATGGATGTCCCTGATGGGGCAGGGCAGGGGGAAGCTCACAAGACTCAAAGGTTTGGTTTCCAGACAGACACAGGGCTCGATTCATTGACTCCAGCAGGGTTGTGCCTGTGCTGAAAGCTAACCAGTGCATCAGCACTTGCTGGATCCAGGGCCCCAGTGGGAAGGGAGGGAGAGGGTGTGGGAATGAGACTAAGGCATGGGAGCTTCATGGAGAGACATATTAACCCAGCTCTTCCACAGCTTCCCATCAACTGCCGTGCTCTGATCCAATCAGGGGTGTGTTGGTTTCTCCAAGGTGACTCAGGAGTCCTGGTCTTCCTGGCTTTGCTGGGCCAGATTACCAAGCAGAATTAAAGCATGAATCTAGCTCAGAGATGTGTCCCCGAGTTCATTATGTGGCGTACGGGTCTATTTCTGCAGATTATCACAGCACTTACTTTCTCAACAGCTATTTGATGCAGAAATATGTATGTATTAAGTTTCCAGGACAGAACGAATAGTTGTTATGCCAGGTTGCCTGGGATGCAATTAGACAGAGTACTCCAGCAGCACACAGAATAATTCCTGGGATTGCAATGGATGTACTTTGTTAACAAGGCCATGCTGATTGCCTGAGAAGTAGTGTTAAATTAATAGCCCACTGCAGAAGCTTCCCTTAGACCAGGAGCCAACTGGCCCTTTCTCAGCTCCTTCTCCCTAGAGTGTTACAGAAAGGCGGGCATTAGAAGTCAAAGAAATCTCCCCTTCCCTCCCCTCCCTTAAGAAATCCCGCCAAACCCCCACTGCAGGCAAAGCTGTCACCTTTCCCAGCAAAATGGCTGTTGTCTGTTTCAGTGCCCAGGGGGTGTGATGGGAGGAGAGTAGAAGTAAGAACTGATCAGGGGGCGGGAGGGGACTGAGCACATATTTCTGGTAAAGAAGCGGAAAAGTGCTTCCACTCCCATCCCCCTACTCTGAACACTTACACACGCCAGCACTGGGCTACTCTGTGCCCTCACCATGTACCCATAGTTCCTATCCCCTGAACATAGCCTGGAGACTTCATGGGAATTTCATTCCTTTACCCCAGGACTGGGACGCCATTTTGAGAAGGCTCCCCAGCCAACTGGCATTGCAACCCGGCATGCAAGGTCACAGAGCCACTGAGGTTTGGCTCGGCCGCCCTCCATCATGATACAGGGGCAGCGGGGCCAAACCTGAATGGCAGCTCTGTAACCCTGCGTGCCAGATTGCAATGGCTGGAGTAGAGAGGTGGGCCCAGCCCTGCAGGGAGTCTGGGGTGGACTTGCTCTCCAGCCCCCTGGCATCACCCCAGTGGTGACTGTTTTGGGAGGGGGGGAGCCTCAGTTTCAGATTTTGTCCCAGGCCCCTGAAATCTCTGCAGCTCTGCCAAGGGCAGAACTTTTGGACCTCTTTTGTCTGAGGTGCTTCCCTCACCTGTTCATAGGCACATCCCCATCTGAGCTGGTGCACAGCAATGGGCTAACAATTCTGTGCTCTAGACCTGGATCTGCTGGGATCTGCCTCAGGGGAGAGAGTGAGTCCCGCATTCTCCTCTCGCTGCACTTCACTGCGAAGCACAAGGCCGGGCCGTGGAATTCCGGTGCTCCCAAGAGAGATGTGACGTCAGTGCCAGTGTTTCCTTGGTCTGCACTGTAGCTCTTTGGGGCCATAACGATCCAGACATTGGTCATTTACGTGAGCAGTAATTCCACTGAAGCTACATCAGTGTAAAGTCAGGGAATGAGGAAACAGAATTGGGCTGGGTCATACCAACTGGAAGATGTTCTCTAAGATCAGCAGATCCTGCTTGTGGCTTAGCCCAGCGGTGGGAAAGGACCCAGGAACGTTAACCATGTTTGCACCCACCCAGGGCATCATGTTCCCATTCTTTAGCTCTTGCACTGGCTGAGCAGTGGCATCCTTTTTGACATATCGATTCCCCTTCAAACGAAGTCTCCAATGAGCCCCGGCAGCCTCAAGGCCAGGGGTCCAGTCTGAGGTCTGGGCTTGCTTTGATGGTGGATAAATAAGAGTACATTCTGGCTTGTAGCGCACAGACAACAGGAGAGTGGGGCAATGGCCCCTTAAGATGGCCAGAACCCCCGGCCCACGACGGCCCTAAGGAGCAGCGATAAATTCATGTGCAGTACGAAGAGTGCTGGTTATTTGGGAGGATGGGGAGACAGAGATTGTCCTTATCCTAATACGCACTGAGTGAAAAGAGGGTCTGACTCTAGTCACAAGTTATTGTAATGATTTGTTACAATCTGTGAACGTTTGTTAGTCTCTGTTACATTAAAATGTGCCTCCCCTTGCAAGTTTGGTTCCCTCTATTCATTATGTGATATTTATGTTATAGCATAATCCCTTCATAGCTAATCCTCTGTTAACTCCTCAGACTAACAAGAAAGCACTGACTAGACCTGCACAGATCATAAGCATCTCTGGTGACCTGCTGTAACAAATGTCGGCTCCCTTCCCCGTCCCCCTAGTCTGCGTTTGCCAGGCCTTGCTGAGCAATGTGCTCTGTCTGAATAAGAGCAGATGCTGCTCCAGGCAGTGCCCTGCATTCCAGTTCGCTCTCCTGAGCGCAGGCCAGCCCTGTGAGGTGCACATTCGAAGGAGCAGAGTGGCAGCCATGGGTGCAGGAGCTATTTAACAAGTGCTACCTGATATCTTTGGTGGTAGGGCCGAAAGGATAAAAGTACCTCTCAAGTGAGAGACTCCAGCCCTCACCTGCTTCCCTCTCCCAGCATTCCTCTGTCAGGAACATGTTGCTGAATGACTCTTAAAGTGAAAAACAAGCTGTGACAGAAAGGGTTAACAGTTTATTATATTTTTTCTGAGTGATTTTATCACTGTCGTTAGAACATTCATTGAACTAAGTGAGAAATCCATCAAGACCTGACAGCAATGTGCAGACTAATGGCTGTTAGATGGTAATAATTTTTAATATGATTTTTATTTCACTTAATTTCATATGTGCTTGACAAAAGGTCCCGTGTCACCGGGGAGCTGTGTGGAACTGGGAATACGCTGATGTGAAGGTCTATTAAACCAAGGGTTTGAAGTATTTTTAAGACCCAACTTCAGAATTTCACCAAAAACTCTGTCGTCTTAACACCCCCACCTCCTTTTTGCAAGAAATCAGTGAGACAACAGGAAAAACACACTCAGCACCAGCTCCAATGACCTGATTGTCCCCTTAAGTTCTTCATGTTGTTATTTCTGACCTCATTCATTGCGTTAATACGCTGATGCTGTGGGAAGCCCTTCAATCTCTGCGTCAAAGAGCATGTGGGGTTGTGCATCCTTGTAGACCCTCGTGGCCCATGTCTGAGTCTTGCCGTATCTTTTATGGTTTTATTTCGTCTCCAAGCTGCTTTCTCAGGAGCTGTGGCCTGCACTTCCTGACACAGTGATGCTTCGGGCTGGTCAGCGATGGAGGGGTGGAGACCCAGGGAACAGCTGCTAGCTGCATGACGTGGCAGTGGCACCCTTCTGCCCAGCTCAGTCAGCAATGGGCCCAGTGCCGTGAACAGCCCTGCTGTTTGCACTGGATTTTTGCTGCTGTCAGACCATTACTCCGGAGGACTCGAGCTGAGGCACTGAACACCTGTGGCCATGAAAGGTGTCATGGCAGAAGCATCAATCCTGCTATCCTGCACAAATTCCAGCTTGCCCCCTTCCCATCTACATTGTCCTGGAGTGTCAACTGAGTACAGATTCATCTTCATTCCCTGTCCTAAACCTGTTGTTTGTCATTTGCTGTTAAACTGCTGCTGTTCTCCTTCGAGGTGCCTACATTTCAGGGAGTGATCCTCCTTACTTTTCTGTGACGCTGGGTGGTTGTGAGGTTTAATGTTTGTGAAGACCTTTGTGATCATCTACCACCAGGCAGCCAGCAGAATATGAATTGCTATTGCCAGTAAACCCTATCTGGATAGGTGGTAGGGAAAAAAGTGCCCACTGCTGGAGCCTCGCAATGCCCTCCTCTACTGCGTGTGCCCAGGCAGTGGAATTCAGTTCTCTAAACCTGCTGCTTCCATCTTTGCCTTTCAGCCATCAGTGCCAAAATGCCCTCAACACCACCACTCCAGTCAGGCTCCCTGAAAGAGTGGGATCTGCAGGCAGCGTCAGCCACGCTCAGAGAACATACTGTACAAAGGACGCTGACAGGGGCTGGGGCCTGTAAGAGTTGGCAAGTGGTTGCAGGTTAATTATGCTCACAGAAAACCCAATCTGGGCCTAGCTTTCAGAAAAGCAAAGACGGTTTTACTAGTAAGGGAGCTGAACCCATGTTGCCTAAAATCTAATTTTCTTTATCTCCTTTTATCTTCTCTAGGCTGTGACTCTTTCAAACTACTCCATAGCACTTGGTTAAGAAGACATGAGCTCTGTATTAGAAGGGTGTAATGCTTGCACCAGGGGTAAGGTGTCCCATATATCCTATTCTTCTCCCAGCATGACAGTAATAAGTTACATGCCTGCATTTTTCTCTTAGGGAATTGAGTTTACTTGTTAGCTAGAACCAGGAAGACAAGTTACATATCCCTACCTCTGATTGTGAACTGAAGGGAGAAGAAATGCATGTTTCCTTCTGATTGGTTTTGAAACATCCCTCAAACACTCTTCAGAGAACATTAGGAAGATGTGCTAAGGGACCCATCTTGTCTTTATCTTGGCTTTCCTGAAGCTGAGGAATCTGAAGTCGGTCCTGATCTCTAAAGGGCCAGTCCTGGGACAGAGAGTGGGCTGGTGGGATTTGCAGTCAAACTTCTCAGTTTAAGATGCCTATAAACTTCCACTAGTAAAAATCCGGGGTGCCTGGGACAGCTAAAGCCAACCACACCATCTTCACCTAGACACAATACACACTGGCCAGGAAAGTATTGCAAGGCTGCGCTTCCCATCAACTGAAATTCTCACTGCCTTCAGCAAAGAAAAACAAAACTCTATTTGAAGTCTGCAATGGTTTCTATTTCCTTAAATGGAAATAAAAGGAAACCCCAGTGAGGCAGGAAAAAGAGAAAAATCAAACAAACCTAGGCTGAAGAGTATGCAACCAACAGCACGTGTTCCCCCAGCATCATGGGCTGCTCTTGCTACTAGATAGAGACAAAGGGAAGTTATTTACTTGAAGGGGGAGACATGACTCTTGGGACAAAGCTTCTAGTGCAGAGAATTTGGTTCCATTACCCCCAGTGCCTGATGGAGAGACAATCTCTTTGGTTGGTGGATGTTGGGCTGGTAGTAAGTGACATCTGCTCACTGCTACATGACAGCCTGTAAACAATGAGGTTAAAAACGATATGGTGCATTCTGATCAGCCGGCCTCACCCAGACAGGTTTCTAAACTATCCCAGCACAGCTTGTTTACAATAAAAATAAAAAGGAACTTAAGACACCTTCCAGGGGCCTTTTTTCAGAGGATCGGTGCTGAGCCCAAACTCACTCCTCCTGTTAGGGAGTGTAGTTGGCCCTTGGGTACATGAGCTAGCTGACTTTTGACTGGTCACTTCTCCAGTTCTCTCCCTCCCTGGGCTGAAGGTTGACGGTCTCTAAATACCCCATGTCATCGGAACGCTTTGGCACTTTTGTTGGATCAGTCCAGTGTCACTAGTTGCTTTTTCCCCATTATCACCATGGTGAGGGAGCCGACTGATTGTTTGCTTGGGCTTGTACATTGTCATGAACATCTTGCAAGGTCCGCTCTGACCCAGTTCTGCAGCCAAACCTGGGTGAAATCTACCTGGATGATGAGTGTTCTGCTCTTTAATTCACAAGTTGTTTAGGGCTCAATCTTGTAAGATGCTAAGCACTCAGGTCCTGATCCAGCAGAGCACTTAAGCATGTGCTTAACGCTAAGCAGGTAGGTTATCCCACTGGCTTCCATGAGGATACTCACATGCTTAAAGAGAGACACATGTTCAGCACCTTGCGGGATCCAGCCAATTAGCTCCAAAGGAAAATTAAGTTAATTATAACCTAGAGACAAGTGTCTCATGGAGAATTCTCCACAGCTGACAGGGGAATTGTACTGCTACAAGCATTACCTGTGTCTTACTAACTGTTAAGTGGCCATAGAAACTTCCTGAGGGTAGGCTTTATTACCCTGTGGAATAATCTCCCTAGGAAGTCCCATTGCTTAGGACATTTAAAACTGAACTGGAAAATGTGCCAACTCCTGCCTTGGCAGGGAATGGGACTGGGTAGCCCCAAATGGCTCCCTTCCAGCTCTTATTTCTTTTGGGTTTTTCATTGTATTATATTCAAATCACACAGCCAGGCTCCAGGAGAAACAAGCGTCAGCTCCATAATTCTTCCAAACCACTGAAATCATCTCTTCTCCACAGTGCTAGCAGAGCTGCTACGATGTGTGTGCCAGTATGGTTACCAGGCCCCATCGCCGAGTATCGGCCACATAATGCCCATGCCCATGGGGATGATTAAATATAGTAAGTGCATTTGTACCACTCCCAGCATGGTAAGTGTAAAGATCACAGCAGATTTGCCAGCAACAGGCAATCAGAACACAGCCAACAACCTGCCAGGGCCCCCTTCCGAGCGGGATGGCTTTCCAGCCTCACAGGAAGAGCGAGGGGACTAACTCAGACCCAGCCCAGAGTTCTGCTGAGCAGTTGGTGGTGTGGGGCTAATTCCCATTCTGCCCCCCAGAGTAAGAGCAGTACCTAGTGCTATATAATACACTGCAGCAAGAGGCTGCAGAGACACGAGCCCAGGGATGGGAGAAAGTTACGAAGTTCACTAATATTTTCAGAATTTCAAAAGGTCCCATTCTTCTGGTTCCTACTGAGGGCACTTTGCCAGTTTCTCCAGCTCCAGCAGGTCTTTTAGCCTGTCTTCTCACTACTGCACCCTGGATCAGGAACCCTTAGTGCTAGGAGCGCCTGAAGAGGGACCCACGTCTTTTTTTTTTATTAAGTAAATTGTTACATTAAAATAAAAATATTACATTGTGTTTTAAAGGAGCAGGAATTCAGATATGTACTAGAGATTCAACATGGAAGCTATAAATTCCCCTGATAAATGGAAGGCTTAATAGAAAAGCCTAAGATAGATAGACAGATAGATTTTACACAGTATGACACTGGTTTAAGGAAGCAATATCACCCATTTCTTAATGTAATATAGAGCCAGAGGTGTAAGAAATGACGATGATTCTATTGTAACCGAACTTGGAGATCCCTGTCAAATCTGAATGTGACTCTGGCAGTTATTGTAGGTCTGTTTGTAATCTTCGCCGGCGTTTTGTCAAGGAGGCACTGTGATATTAGTACAAGTGCACAAAGGCTCTGCAACGGTGTCATGCACAATTAATGTCTCCAGGTAGCAACTCCATTAGTCTTATGAAGTGAGCTCACAAATGGGAATACTAATGGGGACGTGCCTTGGGGCATTCACTGAGTTTCCTGCTAGTTTATTTCATACCCTTTATGCTCAACACAAAATTTACCTTGCCTAGATTTCAAGTGTCTCATTACAGAGGCAGCAGAATCCCTTTATTCCAGTCCTTCCCTTTTAACATACAAGATTTGCAATTCTAATCTGAGCAGAACCTGGTGACTAGCGCTAAAAGAAAAAAAAGATAAATAAACGGAAAAAAATAATCTAGCCATAAAGTCTGTCTGGGGTTTAATTTCCTCTGACAGGTTATTTTCATATATGCATACTGTTTGCATATGTGTTTGTGTTAGAGACGATAACAAATCTGAGAAACCAGCAACTCAGCGGGGAGGCTGGATGGCTCTGGGCTGGGATTTCCCCTCCAGGTCAGGCTCTGAATCCCTCAGTAAAAGAGAGGTTCTGCATCTTCTGAGCTCTGTTCTGTGGAGCTGATGCTATCAGTCCTGTTCCTGTGCTGTGCCCGTGCTTAGAACACCCACTACATTAATAGTAACTGGCCACCCCACTGGCAGGCCAGCTGGAACCTAAGGGTGGAACTGGCCATGAATACTGACCTCTCCTTGTGTGCCAGCCGCTGCACACTGAGTGGAGGCAGCATGTGGGAGAAGCTATTACCCCTGCCTGATGCACAGCATAACCTTTCTCTCCAAGACTGTCCATCCAGCGCCTTTCACAAGCATGAAACTCACGTTTTGTGGGTTTGTTTAATTGAAATGACTCACTTCCCCAAACCAGGACACTCGTGTAATGCAGCTTTTCTGGCATCTGTTTCTGGAATAAAGGCTCATTTACAGCTGTGTGAATCGCATTCACTTTTTTCACCACAAATGATTAAAATGTAATAATTCGGTCGCTCTCCTGCAAATGGAAGTGCATGACAAGGAGACAGCAAACTCATTTTAGCATACACGCAAAACAGAGCTGAGTAGATCGGCTAGTTACCACAGGTATGCGATGTGTGGGTTTTTTTAAATGTTCCTCTTTTAATCATTCATAAGAGAGACTATCGGAACAGATTTATCACTGGTCTAAAAAGTGAAACAACTTCCCTTTCAAGTGAATAAATATTGAACTGGGTTTTTTTAAAGAAACTTGGAATATTTTCTGGAAAATGTCTGGAAGCTCTTTGCGCCTGGGAAGTGACCTCACCACTGTTCGGTAAATGGTGGCTTTTATGTGCATGACACTAAGGCCCGGAGGGGAGCCAGGCTGCAATGGGCTCACCAGAAGCAGGTGGACCATGCATGTGGCCTGGTGAGAAGAATATTCGTTTCCCTCACTTCACAAGGTCACTTTCTGCTAATACACAGGAGGCTCAACTGCATTTTAAATCCTTCAAATGTTGGGAATTGATTTGCTATGGACAAAACTCAGCCAGACTCTTCTTTACTTGTATACCACAGCATGCAGCTGAGCTCAGGGCCCCGTTGTGCCAGGCTCTGCACATGAACACAGGTAGGGTCTGGCTGCACGTCAACTGGGGTCTGAGTCCCAGCTCAAGGAGACAAACTCACGCTAGCTCCACTCAGGAAAGCTCACTGGAAACCGTGTAGCCACAGCAGCACAGGTTAGCTGCCCTGAGGAGGTGCCTAGGATCTTTGCAGGGCATATGCTCAAGGCAGCTCACAATGTCAGGGGTAGGTTCTGTTTGTAGCCTGCTGGCTTGATGACAGCTGGGAATTACACCCCCAGCTGGAAGTGTAGATGTACCCTAGAGCTGGTCCCTGCCTTGCTGAGCTTACAGCCTAGCGGACACAGTAGAATTATTGCCCTCAGCTTCCAGAGGATGAACAGAGGCACCGAAAGATTCAGTGATGGGACCAAGGTCACACAAGGTGTCTGTGGCAGAGCAGGGAATTGAACGTGGTCTCCTGGGTCCCAGCACAGCCCCATCACCAGGAGACCACTCACCTTCCTCATGCTCAGAGAAACCCCTCCACTGCAGGGACTGCCGTTCCACCTCCTGGGACTCTCTTGAGCTCTCCCAGCTCATGATTCACCAATCCATTATTCTCCTGTTATATAATCAATGAGCTGAAAAGACACCATAGGACTTAGGTGACCAAACACACACCACAAACATTTCAAACCACTAGAGAATTGTCAGATTGAACTATTCATGAATAGCCTGTGGGTTAAAAACCGTCCATCCAAACTGCAGTGGATGTCCAGCAATAAAAAAAACATTCTGAGAACCCGGGACTCATTCACAACAGATCAAGGGCCTAAATTCTCAATGAAATACTCTTTGCAATGGATAATCCCAGCTGTGCTACTCATGACAACTGCACACCCTCTCTGGGGTGAGCTACAGCAGAGCAAGCCAATCCCACAGCAGGGGCTCCAGAAACAGTGCCTTGCTTTGAATGTCTACTGTGCCAAAATGGCAGATGAGCCCCAGCCAGATTTATGTCCAAACCCTGGCTCTGTCACTGTATTGGATTTGTAATCACAGGCTCCAATTTTAGTAGAATAAATATACTAACAAAACTCCTAGTTTGTTAGCTGTGAGGTAGGGATAATCAAAGTGTCTGGAGTGAAATACATGGCTCAACAGGAGAAACCCTACATGATAAAAACATTTAGAGTTTGTTTTTTAACATAAAAATGCAATGGAATGTCAAGCTGTTTCCAAAGCATGTTCTCTAGCTCTGGGTTCGTGTGTGCATGTGTGCACGGCAGGAAGAGAGGATTTGCAAAGTTCACCAGTGTGTAACTGTCTCCAGCCACTGCACAAGCGTCCTCCGGAGAGGACATAAACTAAAATGATTCCTGTGGAACCCAGAGGAAAAGCAGGAACTGTTTGGTGGAGAATTATAGCCATGGGTGAAATTAGATGTACTCAGAGCCCCAAGGCTGAGAGAAATAAAAAGCATTTTAAATGGAGTGTAGAATTCATATTCCTCAGTCACTTCCAATAAATAAACCCTGGACAATTTTTTCCATAAACAGTGGTTACACTTTGCTTCTATTGTCTCCATGTTACATATTCCCTTCAGCAAATCTGGGCTTTATGTTTTAGCAAAGCCACATTCTCCCCTCATTTGTGTTTGTGGAGTTCTCCAAGCTCATGGCATTGCTCCCTAGTGCCTGGTCTGAAAGGCCAGCTTTTTACAGCTATTCAGGTACCTAAAGATGCTGATGGGGCCTAGTATGATTTTTCAGAAGTGCCCACTCGCCTAACTCTCATTGGACTCTGGGTCGCCAGGTGCCTAAATATCTTTAGAGATCTGGCTCTGAGTGACTTTTCTGCAGCTTCATTTAATGTTTGAAAAGGCTGAAGCTACTGGATAAGCGACCCGACGGGAGATTGTGTGGATCAAACTGGATCTGCTGCAGCAGTGTCTGTGGTGATCCTGTTGCTCCTTTGCAGTGGAAGCAGGGATCTCACCAGGGATTGGCATGGAGGGTTCTTCCCTCAGCCCACACCCTCATACTTACCCAGGATCCCAGCTTAGTCACTCACACTGCCCTGGGCTGAGGATCTGTCCCACGTGCCCCAGAGACGGTCTTTTGCTGGGCGCTGGCTGGCCTGGCTTGTGAAGCCATGCAGGCTGCAGCGCCCTTCTCTCCAGGGCTCTTTGAGGCTCCATTTTCATGAAGAAATGAAACATTTTATACTTGATGACGTCCCCACAACGGCAGCTGCCCCGTTTCACACATCTGTGCCAAGGGGCTGATGCAGGGAGAAGTGTCTCCAGCCATGAGCAACAGGCCAGGTGCCCCTTCCTGGCCTCGGCAGTCCTTACTTAGCATTCTCCTCAGACAGCACACAGAACCAAACCAAACCCCTCCACAATCTGATCGGCTAATAGTAATAATAGTGGTAACAAGGAGGAGGAGGATTTTTGTCTTGTTGATGGCACTGTAGGAAACAGAAGAGAAGCTGCCCATGTGGAGAAGGAAATCATCCCGTCCGGTCCCTCACCCTTCCCCTCAACAGTACCAGCCAGTTCCCCATGCTTTGCCCAAAACTAGGCTATTCACTGACCTTATGTCTCCCTTCCACCAAGCCTTATGGCCATGTGGGCTAGCTATGCGCATTAGACCCATTTTATAGATGGCTGAAGTGACTCTGCTAAGATCACGGAGCAAGTCAGGGAAAAAACAACAGGAGTCCAGGTCCCTTGTTCTAACCACTGGACAACACCCTGGCAGGAAAGCTGGCTGGACGAGTGTCCACTAGTGACCTAAAGCACATTTCGGGCAGGAATGGGTGGTGGCTGTTATAGCTGTATTTTCAAATGTGCCCATCACCATAGAATCCAGGCAGTAAGTGCAAAGGAGATGACAATCCATCTACACGCTCTTCTCATGGCCATCAGTGAGAGCCACTTGCTAAGAACAGAGATCTCGTGCAGCTGGTATTTACAGGATTATAAGTGCTAAGGGGCAGGGGCTGTTTTAGTGTTTGTACAGCACCTCGCACAATGGGACCCCGAACTCAACGGCAGCTTTCAGTTAGATAAATAACGTATCGTCGTATCAAGGGAGGTTGTCATTGACTTCAGTGGGGCCAGGATTTCACCCTAAAACTCTGAAATGTGACTGTCCCCAACTATAAAGGTCCTGCAGAGTCTCCAGAGAGCATTCAAGTGCAGAGGCCCCATGGAGAAGAAGCAGGGTGACCAGATGTCCTGATTTTATAGGGACAGTCTCAATATTTGGGGCTTTTTCTTATATAGGCTCCTATTACCTCCCACACTCTGTCCTAATTTTTCATGCTTGCTGTCTGGTCACCCTAGGTAGAAGCCATAGTGCAGGGTCACTCTAAGAAACGTAGTGTTCGTAGGGCAATTGCAGGGAATTGTCTTCAGATCCAGGTGTCCATTAACCAGTAAGATCCCTGAGAGCAGTTGTGTCAGTAGCCAAGTGGGAAGTTCATTGCTGGGATTGGTTTCTCCTTATTCCCATTTGAAAGATGCTGTTTCAAGCAGGAGGCCAGAGTACCTGGTATGGATAAAAATAAGAGCTGGTGGAAACCTTTTAACGGAACTGTTTCCCATCTGAAAATTCAGTTTTATCGAAATCAGAATGTTTCATGAGAAAGTGTTGACTGGGACGAAATTGTCTATAGGAACAAGTCTAAAGGATTAATTTCAACTTTCTTGTTTTGTTTAGACTCTCTCATTTCAAGGTGTGTCATTTAGACTTTTATATCACATTGAAATATTACAATACAATATATTTAACATAGTATGTAATAGTTTATAATGTTTTGACATTATCAAAACATTTTGGCCTTATTTAAGTGAAATGTTTTGATATCAAAGTGAGAGTTCTGAACAAAAAAAATTCTGAATTTTCATTTCATGGAACATTTCAATACTTCATCTTTATGTCCCAGTTCTGAACGAAAGCAAACTTCAGAATGTTGGACTTTCCCATTGAATGGAAACTCCACTTTCCTAGGAGAGCTAATGAAAAAGTCCTCAATGGAACATAAAATTAGCAGGATAGCTCATAGACCCCCTGCACTGATGCAGGATCATGCCCCTCCCAAGGGATTGTGGCAACTTTCCAGGATGCGGGATGGACAAAACCATGGAAAACACATGTTGGAGTTGGACTATCAGGCCAGATGGACCATTGGTCCGGTCCAGTGCAGCAGCTCCTGAGGCGGGGATGGCAAAGGGCCCACCCAGGCCAGTCATGTTAGAATTATGGGGTTACCTCTGCTTCCTTATTTTTGGTGCTCACTAGAGGAGATCCAACCATGTCCTCTCCAGACCCCTTGACCTACAGTCCCTTCACCCTGAAACAAAACATCCCCCATCATGCCTGAGACCTAGACAGTGTTGTAAATTTCTGGCCATCCTCTTGAGATATGCATCTCTTGTCCTTGCGGGTACCATTGCCACAGGGATCTCACAACCCAGAGTCTAAGGTGGGGAACAGACAGTTGGAAAACAGCTTCTCATGTGAGCTCATTTGCCATCTTTGCTCACCTAACCAGCCCTCCTACGAATAGATCCCTGAGAAAGCTCCACGATCAATGCTCAGTATCTGAGCTAACATTACTTATTTATTACTATTGATTACATACCCCTCTACCCCGATATAACGCTGTCCTCAGCAGCCCAAAAATCTTACCGCATTATAGGTGAAACCACCTTATATCAAACTTGCTTTGATCTGCCGGAGCGCGCAGCCCCATCCCCCCAGAGTGCTGTTTTACCACGTTATATCAGAATTTGTCTTACATCAGCTCAAGTTATATCGGGGTAGACGTGTGTTTGTATTGTGATAGCACCTGATGCTCCACTCAGGATCATTGTATTAGACATTGCACAAACCCAGAGGGTGACAGGCTCCCCACCTCAAAGAGTTTACCAGCGAGCGCGCACACAAATGTTTTTAGTTATATTTTAACTTCATATTATTAAATTATGGCATCACTTCTTGTGGGAACCCCCGTGTGACTGATTCCGGAGCCACAAAAGTGCCCACAGGGGCAGGGAATCTGCAGAGTGTGTATGAATATACGTTGTTCTAAAGGAATTTTGCAAAACAGCTAAAATATGGCCAATCCGAGTCAATCCATTTTCCTTCCTCCAGGAGGGACTTTCACTTTTCATTTCCTTTTATTTTATAGTTTTGCACCATGAGAAGATGAATAACTTGAGATGCAGGAACCCTGGATTCATCCCTATGTTTGGTCATTTATTTTTGGGTAATTAAAACTGTAAGATTTTTCTCTTTATTATTTACTGTGTGCCAAGTTCATTATTTGCTCACCCATAAATCATCTCTGCCAGCTGAAAGCAAATTCTTTCTCTCCACAATTTAAGACTTCAATTAGTATGTGTTCCAAATTTAAAAACAATCCAGTAGCCTTTTTTCCCTGCCAATGTTGTGCTTCATTGGCACACTGTGATTGGAGGAATTCTGAAATATCATATGCAATTTGTAGGAAGTCAAGAAAATCTGCCATCATGACCTCCTCTGCAACCTGTAAACACCCCTGATGCCTCTGCTTCTATATCCAGTTTTCTATATTTCTCAATTCTCCCACCCACCCCTCCTGTTCTGCAACAGTAAGACACCAGGAGTTATTTTCCTAACAACCTCTCTGCTCTTCCCACTTCATCCTCCAGTCATTACATCACACACAGGTGCTGTGGAAATTATTGTGATGTCACAACCAGCAGCCTTTGACTTCAAACCAGGAATAAGCAGTTGGAGCAGAAGAATTCCAAGTTGATAAGGGCAGAATACATGGGGAGACAGAAAGATAAAAGAAGGAGGGAGCAAAAATCCTCTCTTCCTACAAATATCCCAACAGTAAAACCTGAGGGAAGAAAAATAAAGCAGGAAAGCTGTGACGTAGCACCAGAATTGTGTCTAGATCTTTTTCAAAATGTTTCCAGGAGGAATCAGCTGCTGCTCAAATCTTTCGAAATCACTGGCCAGCTGTCAATCTACAGAAACTCTCACTCTTCTCTACAACCTCTGCTTATGCCCCTTTTCCACAAGGCTGCTCTTCATCACCCAGGATTTGGCCTATTACAAGGAGCAGAGAGTCACAAGGCGGTTTGGGTTAGTATTATGGAGGTAAGGGACAGAAGGCTGAGAATAAGGATGTTCTCCATGTGATCTGCAGTCCAAGGAGACACATGGAATTGCAGGAACATGACCAGTGTGCAGTAGATTCCTCTACATGGGGAGTCTTCCGGATCTGGAACCGGGCCAGCAAATTTACCAAACTTTTTTGTAACTAGCAAGTTATTGAGCATCACTCGGGTACAGCGTGTGTGGAAAATGCATGGAAGTTGCCAAGAATGCTGCATAGTCTTTAACTATTACATTAAGCATCTGCTGCTGCCATTTATGGATCAGATAGCATTTTACTCCTGAGATATTTGATTTTATTACTTTCTAGGGAGAGAGCCAAACAAGTGTTCTTATTGATTTGCACATTAAATATATTAGTAATAAAACAACATCTCTGTAAACCAATTGTAAAATCAATATTAATTGGTACCAAAATATCACAAGTAGTTGAATTACAATTAAAGAGGGTCGCTTCCAACCCTCTGTGCTAGTCTGGAGCTGGAGCACAGCACAGGAGAGAAAAGCTGCAAAGCCAGACAGAACAAGGCTTCTGAAGAGAAGGGTTCAAGCAAGCACTGTCCGGGGCTCAGTGCAGCGACCAGAAGTCACTTGTGCATGCACACGCGTGTCCATCACACACACACGCACTCGACAGCACTGCTTCTTCTGCACTCAGACCTGACCTCTGCCCGTGTCTTTGGCCACAGGACACTGACTGACTCAGCTCTCAAGCGTACCAGGAAATTTCCCAGGGGGTCTCAGTGCTTGGAGGCCCTGCAGGCAGAACGCTGGTCCCACTGAATTGTGTCCCTGAGTCCTGGCATGGCTGGCCAAATGTCCTGATTTTATAGGGACAGTCCTGATTTTTGGGTCTTTTTTATATAGGCTGCTATTACCCCCCACCCCCCATCCCGATTTTTCACATTGGCTGTCTGGTCGCCCTAGTCCTGGCCCGTGGGCCCATGGTCCAACAGAACTTAGCACTGCAGAGCCAGATGGGGAGGGAGACACTGCTGAAGAAGCGTAGAGGGCACAGAAGGTGGGACGCAGGTGTGGGCAGGAGCTGGCCTCACAGCCCCCTCCCGTATTTGAGGTTAGTGCACTACAGACTGCGGTTTTCAAAGAAACCCAAGGGAGTTAGGTGCCCACCCCTGAAAATCCCAGTCGCTAGGCTCATCTTGATCTCCTGACTCTTGAGCCTCAGGGATAGGTGGCACTGAGCATTCTCCCTCTCAAGCGCTTGGTTGGCTGGTTCTTGCTCAGTCGGGGTCTGACTGCATGCGTGGAGTCAGGGAGAAATTGTCCCCACATCCAAGGGGCAGAGATCTTCCTCAGCAGTGTGTGGGTCCAGGTCGCTTGCCAAGATCATCTGGGTCTATCTCACATCCCCGTTTCCTTGCCATGGCAGCACCGCAGGCATTGGGCACCTCGGTCCCTCCTGCTCTCTGTCTGTGACACATCCTAATCTAGTCTTCCAGGAGCTGTGATACTTCTGTCTTTGCTGGGTTTGATGCGTGGCTGCTGTGAGGTGCAGGAGGTCAGATCAGATGCTCTGGTGGCCCCATCATAGGGTTGCCAATTTTGGTTGGACAAATTCCTGTCAATTTCATCACATGGCAAAATCTTTAATGAAAGATTCATCTTTAATTCCTGGAGACTCCCGGCCAATCCTGGAGGGTTGGCAACCCTACCCCATCAGCCTCAAATGCTACGACTCCATGACTAGCAGAAGGGCTGAGTGCTCCCTCTGACGTCGGCCTCTCTAAAAACCAGACTCTGGGAGGCAGGGCTGGAGACCCGCAGTGAGAAGCAGCACAATGTGGCGGTAAACACAGACACAGTGACCGCGGAACCGGGGCCCCAAAGGAAGTGGCAGGAGTGGTGCTTCGAGCCTTCTCATCTCAAGGGCTGGAGACTGTCTCTGGCTGCCCAAGCCCTAGCGTTAGTGGTGGGGTTAGACAGGGCATGAGCTGCCACCACCCAGGCTCCTCTTCTCCCCAGCAGCCTCCTGCCTCCTCAGCCCGATGCTCTAGAGAGAGGCTGCCAGCTCAGGGGTTCATGCATGCCTGGCTGGTCCTTGCTCAGTCAGGGCAGTGGGAGTGAGACAAGGAATAAGAGCACCTGGCTGCACTGCAGGCCCAGGCTGGCTAGCACAATCCAGATAGCTTAATCACACACCAGGTAATGTCTTATTGCTGTACCTTTGTGGCATCCAGAACCAGAAGAGGTACTTGGTGGAGAGACCCAGAGTCTTTCATCTCTGCCAGTAGCTCGCATGTGGCTCACATCAGTTGTAACAGCTACCTCTTAATGGCCACTGCTATGTGAAATGCGCTGGGTCCTGGGTCTGAATCCAGAGTACAAAGCATTGTCGCGAGTGGCATCCTCGCCACAGAGGCAGAGCTACCCCTTGCTTTGGTTGGCAGAGCCAGTGAGCTCTGTATTGTACATTTCAAGGTGTGAGGTAAAGTAAGTTCATTTCAGAAAAGTGCAAATTTTGGAGGCATTTTGTCCCTTCATAGTTACAAAAATAGCACGTTCCCCGTGCAAGAAAAATTAATGCCTGACCCATTCTGTAATGCAAAAGTAAGAGCAAGACTCCTCCAAAGCCGGCCAGCTGTTATCTGGTTCCTCAGAAAGTTTCTACTCACAGCCAGGGGCCCTTTCCTTCTCTGGATTTACACGTACGTTGTGGTACAGGACAGACTTGTAATTCAAGAGAAAATTTGAAAGTCTGCATTGAGCCTTCTAGTTCTTATCAAAACAAAATCACTCTCCCCCTTGCAACATCCTGTATTAGTCAGCTGGCTAACATAGCTCACCTTCTACCCAGAGTTTATTTGCTTTTCATTATAAATGTCAGTTCTCAGAGGAATAAAGGATATGGAAATAAAGAAGTATGACTCAATGCATCTCCCTGAACGGATCATTGCTGGGCATCTATTCTTGCTGCCCAGAGCAGCCCATACTGCATATGAAGCTGCTTGTACATACCAATAGGAATGAACATCCTAGTAAATCCAGAGCACCAGATCCTTCGCTGGTGTAAATCGCCATAGAGTCAATGGTTTCCATGCAGCAACCCTGATTTAGACCAGTTGGGGATCTGGCCCAAACGTTTTCCAGCAGCAGAGAGACCCTTTCTAAAATGTGCAAAAATGTCCTTGGCACATTGCGACCGCCACCACGCCTGCTGCCTCAGAGGTGCAATCTGCAGTGGTGCTGGCACTTACACAGGCACTGTTTGTGTTTCACCACGTGAATAATTTATGCACATGCTGCAAAACCCCAAACTTAGGGTGCCCAAGTTGGTATGTGAGTAACTCCTTCCCTGTTCACAATGGTAACTTCCTTTCCGCTCCCTTAGAGGCATGAACAAAGCTCTTTTTTTGGCTTTCTCCCTCCTTGGGAGCCTCTGAAGGGAGAGAATTCTGATCCCTATTACACCCTGAGCCCCCTGGGGATGTTTGGACATGCAAGAGAAGTCCTCCCCAGGTGTTCACCTTTGGGAAATACAGTGTGTAAGTGTTGCTGGGACCTGTACCACCCCCAGTGAAGTTCCCCCGGCTGCAGGACCCCATTGTCACTGGGCTATTTCTAACCATGTGTGAGAGGGAGGCAGAAAGCTGGCGTGAATGAAAGAGAAAGGTGTGGCACGTAACAAAGGCACATTGAACAGCTCTTCAGAAGAAGGGGCTGAATTCTGTGCAGCGTCTCCTGAGTGACTGCCCAGAGGAGGAGAGATGAGGAAAGTGGGCTTTAAATGCTGCTGTAGGAGGCAAAATGGCCCTGAAGGAGGCACTAGCTTAGAGCACCTTGTGCAGGCTGCCCCTGGAGTGCTTTGCAAGCCAGAATCCCTGTGAGAGCTGAGATCACCCCTCCTCCTGCTCCAGCTCATCCCCTACACCGAGGAGACAAGGTAAGGCCAATGGCCTACATAGCTGCTGCACACAGGGAATCTTTCTCCGGCTGTGTGCAACCCCCTTCCAACTCTCACAGGCCATTGGAGAAGCCTGTCGTAGTGAGACTGGGGGCAGGGTTGGGCCCAAGACGTGTTAATTCCCATGGTGAGCGAAAAGAGTTCTCGGACTAAAGCTGAGCAGAATGCTTC